>NC_092872.1:82534778-83205612 GCF_028372415.1 Notamacropus eugenii | reverse complement strand
CACAGGATTATAGACTTGATGGCTTCTTTTCTCTCCTTAGAAATCTGTAAACAGAGGCAGGCTGACTACATGCAAGCAATACTATATTCTCCTAGGTTTAGAGCTGGAAGTAACCTCAGAAATCATCAAAGTCAGCAGCTCATTTTAAAGATGAAAAACTTTAAGGCACAACTGAAGTGCCTTACTCAGGATCATGTGACTAATAAGTATCCCAGGAGGGATCTGAACTTGGATGTTCTTAAAACATTGTGATCTCCTAATGCCCAAAACATTTGCCCTCCTTCTAGATTATTCTGTCACCTGTCACACGAAAGGCTACCAAACCATACAATGCACATAGTTAAAAATAAAAATAGATATAGGCAAAAGGAAAGGAGATCCTACTAAGTCAACCACACATCAAATTTTGCAATCTCAGGGTCATTCATGAATCTTGTCTCCTCTCTAAATCCAGCCAATATCCAATCAGCTTCTAAACCTTGTCACTCTTACCTACACAACGTTTTTCCCTCTCACAACCTCCAACTTAGTTCATACCTTCATCACCTTTCATCTGGATTATTTGAACAGCCTCCTGCTTCCAGTCTCTGTTCCTCTTAAATGCATTTTCAAAATAGCTGCTAATGTGACATTCCTAAAACACAGGTTGGACCATGTCCATTGGACCATATCCATTGGACCATGGACTCTCCTACTTGAAAGCCATCAATGCCTCTCTACTCTTATAGGATATAATAGAAAATCCTAAACCTGTTGTTTAAATGCCTCCAAAGAGAAGCCTTGTTTATATATTACACACTTTTACACACTTCCCACATTTTCCATTCCAGGCAAATGGGACAGCTACTTATTCCCTATATGTTATATCTCCTGCCTCTGTAACTTTGAATGACTCATCCCCCATATCCAAAATTCATTCTCTCCTTGTCTTTGCTTCACAGAATCCCTAACTTCCTCCATATCGCAATTCCAGAGCCACTGTGTACACAAGGCCTTTCCTGACACACCCCTCCCCCCCAGGTGACAGTGTTCTGTCAACCTCTTGAGAGTACTTTATATAACTTTTTAGTACTTGGCACTTATTATCTGTGTACATGTTATATCTCCCCTAGCATAATGTAAACACCTTGAGGGGAGGAACTGTCTCAGTTTTACCTTTGTATTCTCGTTAACTAGCACAGTGCCTGCCACATAGTAGATAAATTCTTAATATTTCTTGAACTGGATTGACTCCTTTATCCAAGTGCTTCTGTCTTGAAATCATTAAGGAAACAGAATGCATTGATACCCAAAGTATTGTCTCTCTATCTAACCATCCCCAAAGCATCATAGCCAATATACCTTTGCTTCCTGAAAAAAAGCCCCAAGTCTTTCTTTGACCTTGGTTAATCTTATCATCCCATTGGTAGATCCCCTATACTCAAGGGCAGAATGTGAGCTATCTCCTGGTGGAGGCCTCCTATGCAAAAAAAAAAAAAAATGTGCCCCATCCTGTGGCATCATCTCTCTTGACCCCTGGACAGATGCTTCCCTTTCCGGCTTCTGAGGCATCAGAGCACAGAAACAGTAAAGCAAAGGCACCTTGGGTAGTAAATTTCCCTGGGTATCTCAGTCTTGTCTCCTGGATGTCATACAGAGAGTTTAGGAGAAAGCAATGCAGCCAGTTCCTTCCTTGTTTTCATGGAACAAGGGAAGAGCACTTATGCCTCCTAAGAACACTGTCCCAAACACATTGCACTCATGGACAGTTTGGTGAATAATCCCTCAGAGGGGGCTTCCCCCTCATGGACCTCTTGCTTCCTAAAGAAGCAGGTACCTCTGTGACCAATTTCAGTCCCAGAAGTGCCATGTTTTCACTACCCTTCTGGTCATTTGTTGTGATCTGCCTGCATATGTCAAGTGACCTTTCAAAGTTAAATATCTTTACCATCCTCATTTTTTCCCCTCTTAAATGTCAAAAGTTGCCATTCTGCAGCTGTTTCACAACAGATGGTGAAAACAACATCAAAAGCCACTGAGAAGCTATATTTGGCTACTGAGCTGCCTTAGAAAACTTCAGTGGTTTCCTCTAGTCTCAGAAAGAGCTCTTCCACCCATAGTGATACACAGTCATCTATCTTCTAAATAAGCACAAACAACCAGAAGGTAGGGAATGGTGAAATCAGGGAGACCTCTGCTTCCATGGGTGATAAACCTAATCTGGAAAAAGAACCAAGAACCTGGTTCCTCCCTGGGCAGCACTGATCAATAAAAGCAAAGGTCCATTCTTGAGTTTATTTGAACTCCTATGCCTTTTAGTTGAACTTTATTAGAAGAGACAGGTGAGGCATCTTGGTATTTCCATAACCTCTGATACAAATATTTGATCCAACAAACATAGAGTGAGTACCTACTTTGTGCAGAATATTGTAGCAGGTACTGGATGAGATATAAAATTTAGCTAAGACACACAAGTCAATTTCACTTAAACATTCCCAGAACCAGAGCTTAATCGAGAAAATTAAAATGTCTAGGAGACCTGTGATTTTCAGAGGATCATCTGAGATCAGAAAAAAGTCCTATCTCTCTACCCTACCTCAGAAAACTACACTAAGAATCAGCCCAGAGGAATGCAAGAATTGGACATTGGAACTCAATTTTCTTATCCATAAAATGAGAAGGGTGAACTAAACGACTTCTAAGTTCCCATCCAAATCTAAAGTGTGATCCTACAAAACAGGCAGGCTGGTAACAAGCATTTATTGTCAGACACTGTGCTAAGCTCTGGCATACAAATACAAACAAAAAAGAAGGCAGTTCCTGACCTAGAGGAGCTTACCTTCTAATGGTGGAAGGCAATGCAAAAAGAAAAAAAAAGAGTGGGGTAGAAAGGGGTTGAAAAGTGGGAAGATGGTGTCAAAGTTCAGAGAGCCAGAAGAAGAATCAGTCTGGTACGGCTAACCTGGACCCCTCAAAGGTGTCCCTGAGAGGGACTTATCAATTAGAGAAGGAGGACAGCAAGGATGTTCCAGGGCAAGAAGTCCAGAGGCACTGAGGGAAGTTTGAGAATTGGATGACAGCTAAGGCATACAAGCAAAACCCAGAATATCAGAAGCAGAGCTGGAAGGAAAATGGAGGATGGCTCACCTGGTTCTCTACTCAAAATGGAGCTTCCTGTCATTCTAGGACATCAAGTCCAAGGATGACTTACTAACTACTATCAGTAAGGGACCTGTATAAGGGAGAATTTGAAAGCCTAGTAAGGTCTAGAGTTGAAATGCGCAGGGCATCCAAATTCAGGAAAGGACTAATACCCAGAGATGTCCCAGGAGGAGGAAAGTTTGGGAACATCAGTCAGTATCAAGAAGCTAAATGATTCCTCAGTCACAGCCTAGAGATGACCTAAGGTCCTCACAGCTTTGCTCTGTTACCCCATCCCTGCTGCTGAGGCTTTCTAGTATTTAAAGGGTCAATGCCTTCTACTTCGGGCTAAAGCTTTTATGGAATTGAGTCCGTAGCAACTCATATGAAGATTCAAAGCTGAAATCCTTAGGATTCTATGAGAGGAAAAGAAGTTCCTTGAGGGAATTTTGTTTCTCCTTTTGTATCAAAAGGCAGCACAATCTAGTGGGCAGAGAGTTAGCACTGAAACCAGGAAGACCTTCCTCTGAGTGCTCTAGGATGACACCAAACTCAAATAGAAATGGGGGGGCACTAAATTGTACATAAGAATCCCTACAGCCTGTGCATTGACTCAGAGAACTACATATAAATATTATCTATGTTTTTATATTTCTATTTATTTTGTTAAATATTTATCAATTACAAGTTAATCTGACTTGAGCCACACTCAGGAGGGTTACGAGTCACATGCAGCCAGTGGACCACATATTTGACACCATTGTCCTTGAAAATTCTCTTAGACAATGAGTTACAGTAAAAATGTCAGCCTTCTTTAGTAGAGGAAGTTTCCTCACTGACAAGTTCCCTAAGTCAATAAAATCCCAAGGCCAATTCCTGTAGCCTATATATCATTCCTTGTGAATCACAGGGCACCTAGCAAGTGACTTGTACAGAGTCAGGGCCTAATAGGTGTCCATCGAATTGAACTGATTGGAAGGAAGAGATCTAATTATCCTCCAAATTCTTAAGATTCTGAGTGGTCTCCATTGACTAACCGTGCCACTCTGTGACCAGTATTCCAAAGACCAATATGGGGTCACTTTTAAGTCTTTGTAGGGTC
Source organism: Notamacropus eugenii (assembly GCF_028372415.1). Classification (NCBI taxonomy): domain Eukaryota; kingdom Metazoa; phylum Chordata; class Mammalia; order Diprotodontia; family Macropodidae; genus Notamacropus; species Notamacropus eugenii. The sequence continues at coordinate 83,201,390 of NC_092872.1, read as the reverse complement.
TATGACCCCAGAATCAACCTGATGGCCCTGAGCACCCATAAAAACTCGAATCTTGTATCCTCAATGAGTTATCAGTGGAAAATAAATAGTAACTTCCTTACTTCATTTTGAAGATAACAGTTTTTCTTTTCTCTTTATAGCTTACTGCTACCCTGACACATTTGTTTGCTCTGTTATTGGGTGCTTGGGGCTTTGATAACATCATTATAAAGACATTTAATCAAACTCACGGCTTACTCTGCCGACATTTGGCATCAGCTATAACTTGCTATAAACACTAAGCTGCAAGGTTCTTTCATGCATGATCTTCCTTAGTTTATAACTAACTGTTCAAACACCACAGGGGCATATTAGAACTCACTGAGAACAGGTATTTTAATAAATAATTGAATGTGGGCCTCTTGGGATTTTTTTTTTCCTTTTTGCTTAAATGAGTGTAAATCACTAGTCCATTCATACTTGGCAGTTCTCTGGAGTTTAGAGTCAGCAGTTTCCATTCTTGTGTACAGGACAAAGCTTCTCATCAGAATTTGGCAGGTGAGAAAATGGAGACGGCCTCACTGGCACTGGCTCTGCGCCGGGGGAAAATAGCTGCATTATCCAAATCACTCCTACCTCTCTTTAAAACAGTCCCAAATAGAGATTCTATGATTTTTTAAATTATATAATTGAAGAGAGAGGAATGCCTAGGATGGTGTAAGTGCAGGGTGCCCCCAAAATTTACTGTGCATTTTAAACATGACTTTGGAGATTCTAGTTCCCGCATTCATGAGGTGAACAGCTCTTGCAGGGTACAAATAGACAGAGAGATGACACAAACAGATGAAGGGACTGGGTCTTGAGTGCTTCCCAAGAGTCACAGGAACTATTCAACATCCACTCAGAATCCTGGTGTCCTGATTCATACTCATTATTACCTTGATAAATTTGGTTTTATCAGTGATCCATTTTCCTCCTACATACTGAAATCCACCATTTCTGGAAGTCCCTCTCATAATATTTGGGGGGGGGCAATAAATGAGTCAAGAGTCAGCAGAATCAATCTCCTGAACCTCTGAATACTTTGCTCTGTGACCTTGTAATGATAATAAATATAGCTCACATGCATCTAGTGCTTAAAGATTTGCAGGATACATTACACCAGTGGTTCTCAAAGGTTCGTGACTTTGGTCCAAGTGGTATATGCTAAAAAAATTTTTTTGAGTAGCACCTTAAGTAATAATAATTGTGAGTGATATTATCAGCAATGTATCAAATTACCCTGGTGGGGTTCATAATTCATTTTTATTGAGGTTATTGAAAGGGGTTTAAGGAATAATAAATGTTGGGAACACATAACATTTCATTTGTTCTTAATTATTACTAACCAACATCCTCTCCCCATTTTACAAATGCAGAAACTAAGGCTAAGAAAAATTAAGGACATACACAGGGTCACACAGCTAATAAGTATATGAGATTGGATTCAAAACCATAATTTTCTAGTTTAAAGTCCAGCTCTCTATCGACTGTGAGGGAGGATGTCTGATTGTCTGTTCTGTTGGTATGAAAAACATACCATCTGTCCTGAATAGCTCATATCCTTGGGCACTTGTATCAGAAAGTTGTCTTTGAAACTTCCTCAATATGGCATTGGACTTTGGAGACAGTGTAACTGAAGTGATGTCACCATGTAGGAAATGCTAAAAATTATCCTAGTCCATTAGTTAGGCAGCTGTAACTAAATACTACCCTTTTTGGAAGGAGGTAGTAGAGGTGGGAAGGGAGGTGGAGTGAGTATCTAACTAGTATTAAATATATCATTTGATACATCTTGGTGTCCCAAAATTCTTAGTGCAGTTTAAAGCTACACAGTAAGATTTTTGGGACACTCTGCTTGCAACACACTAGGCATCTCTCTTCAACTGTTCTTATATAATCAAAAATAATCATAGATTTAGAGCTGGAAGGGATATTGGAGTCCATCTTATTTATCCCCATCATTTTACAGTTGAGGAAAATGAGACAGAGAGATTAAGTCACTTGCTCATAGGCACAAGTAAATATTTGTCAGAGGGGGGATTCAAACTGAGGTCTTCAGGCTTTAAATTCAATGGTCTTTTCAATATACTGCTCATCCTCTTCAGTGAATTTTTGAGCATACAAAGATGTCATTTCACTGTAATTAGACTCTGTGTGATAGAATCACTTTCTGTTCAAAATTTTTTTCAAATTAGACAGAAGCCATTAACCCGAACTTTATATTACACACACACACGCGCACGCGCACGCACACACACACACACACACACACACACACACTTCTAATGGCAGAATTTCTCAGCGTGTTAATTTGGGTAAAAAAAAGGTTTTAAATAGATTTGAGTGCTTAAATACATCTGAGGGAAGAAAAGACTACAACAGAGGAATGCCTAATTCACCTAAAAGTAATTAAAAAGTAAGTTGGATCAAGATGCCTTTTCCTCCAAGATTGTAATTTAAAAGGCAGCTGAGTTATCAGAATTGAGCAGGGCTCTCAATTTTAACAGAAATGAGAAGCCTTCTTTTCAAAGGGAGAGAGACAGAAATGAAACCAAGGTATAGATTTCCAATTAAGCAAAATTCTTCCTTCCAGAAAACAAACAAAATCTAAATGAAAGTCAAATGATCCCCAGAACATGCTTAGGAGAAGAAATCCAAGAATGCTCACATTACATTAATGAAAATAATAAAAAATTACCATAATAAAGATGTCTCTTTCCCAAATCCTCATAATCTCCAAGCTACGTGGAGAAAAAAAAAAGCTTTCAAAGTATAGAGACCTGGCCAAGACGATCAAAATCATATGGCAAGAGCATGAGATACACATCACACCTATCGGCCTTTCTGCAACTGACGTCAGGCCAAGGATGCTTTCAGGGAGACCAGGAGAATTTACATCACAGCTCTTTTATTCAACTACAAAAAAATAGTTACTTTATCTACCTGTGCAGTAGTCCGTACAACAATGAGAGTAAAGAAATAGCAAGATAATGACTTGTCCCAGGATCATTTCTGTCTGAATACCATTGAGAAATATTATAATAGCTAACTAGCATTTATGTAGCCCTTGAATGCTTGCTAAATGTTTTACATATGTTATCTCATTTGGTTCTTACAACATCCCTGGGAGGTAAGTGCTATTATTATCCTGGTTTGAATCCCCAGATGAAAAAACAGAAGCTGACAAAGGTTCAGTGAATTACCCAGGGTCAAACAGCTAGTAAGTGTATGAGTGAGGATTCAAACTTAGGTCATCCTGCCTCCAGGTCCAGTACTCTATCTACTATGTCACCCAGCTGCCTAAAAGGATAAGAATATGATAATAAGTAATACTACTACTAATAATAATTATTATTATTATATATTTATACAATTTACATATAACTATATAATAAAAATAAGATAATACTACTAATAATAATAATTACATATTTATGTAATTTACATATAATTATATAATAAGAAGAAGATAATAATACTCCTTAAATGTTCTATTGAATGTGTGGTCTCATCAGTGTGGGTATTCCCTGAAAGAACATAAATTCAGGCCATCCTCTGCAATTCTGATCCATGTCCTCCCCTTCATTTATCAACAGAGGTCCACTCAGTCTGCTAAACATCTTGTTTCACATCATGGAGACACCAAAAGAGCACATAAGCAATCCTTCAGTTATCCTTGCTCTTACTATATGACTGAGGATGATGATGATGATAGCTAACATTGATATAGAGGTTACTATGTGCCCCACACTATGTTAAGTGCCTTATAATTATTATCTCGTTGGATTCTCACAACAACCCGAGGAGGTAGGTACTATCATTATTCCCATTTTACAGATGAAGAAACTGAGACAAACTGAGGTTAAATGATTTGCCCAGGGTCACACAAGTAGGACCAAATTGGAACCCATGTCTTCCTAACTCCAAACCCATTTCTCAGTCAGTTTTGCTACCTAGCTCTTTTTGTACTATTCCATGTTTTTCTTCTCATTAATATAGTTTATTTTCACATCACCTAAATTTCACAATAAGTCTCTCTCCCTTCCCAAAGAGCGATGCCTTATAACAAAATAAACTGGAGGAGGAAAAACAGTTTAGCAAAAGTAACCAACCAACCCTAACAATATAGTCAGAACTGAATATAGTCACGCACCTCTGCAATGAAGGTAGAGAAATGCATTCTTGCATGTCTTCTTTGGGCATCAAGGTAGAGTAGATGGAGCACTAGGTTTGGAATCAAAAGGACTCATCTTCTGAGTTCAAATCTGGCCTTGGACACTTACTAGCTATGTGACCCTAGGCAAGTCACTTAACCCCGTTTGCCTCAGTTTCCTCATCTGTGAAATGAGCTGGAACAGGAAATGGAAAATTATTCTAGCATCTCTGCCAAGAAAACCCCAAAATGGGGACATAGAGTCAGGTGCAACCGAGATAACTGTGCAACAAATGTCTTCTTTGGCACCCAGTTTGATCATTGTAGTTTCACGCTGCTCAGTTTCAATTGTTTCATTTTTATTGTTTCTATTTGCATTGTTGTGTACCTTTGTATGTATTCCCTGGTTCTACTTGCTTTACTTTGTATCAATTCGTATAAGTCTTTCCATGCTTCTCTGTATTCACTATTTAGTAACAGCTAGCATTTGTATAGCACTTTAAAGTTTGCCAAGTGTTTTACACGTTATCTTTTCTGATCCTTATTTTTTAACATAGTAATATTCCATTATATATATGCCCCACAATATGTTAAGACATTCTCAAATTGAAATAGCCCATGTTTTTGTCAATCATATATTCTTTCAATGAGATTCATTATATGGCTTCTCCTGCCTAATTCCTCATTTATAACATGTTGCAGCCTACTTATACCCAGTACATTCCTCATCATGGCCTTTTAGTTGTCATGGAGGAGATCCAGTAGAGAGAATAATTATAATACTGACATTTATAGAGCCACTTAAAACTCCTCTCAAGTCCATCAGCTGCCTCTCTGTGGTATATGCAAGTGATCCTGAGTTGTCAGAGGCCAGTATATCCAGAGATGTATAAAATTTTACCAAGCTGGAAAGGTTTTGAGTATAGGCCCAATAATGAATATGGCTGTATATCTATTGCCCAAAGTCTAAACCAGGAATGAGGAACCTGCAGCCTCAAGGCCACACACATGTGGCCTTCTAGGTTCTTGCATGCAACCTTTTAACTGAGTCCAAGTTTTGCAAAACAAATCCTTTTATTAAAGAGATTTACTCTTTGAAGTTTGGATTCAGTCAAAGGGCCACACTTGGGGACCTAGAGGGCCATATGTGGCCTTGAAGCCACAAGTTTCCTACCCCTGCACTAAATTCTTTAAGTTCAGAGAGGTTAGAAGGTAATATATGTTTTTGTCCATACTGACTTAAAAAGACCATACACTAAAGTCATAAAGGGTTTGAAAAGTATGATGGCAGTATGGATACTAGAAGAATTGTCCACACTATTACAAAAGGGGATGTGGAGAAGGAGAAGAATCCTCAAGTACTAAGGTTTGGGAGTTTTATGGCTTTTGGTCTAGACTTATGATTTCACTGGGTAGGGAACTCAATGTAAAGAAACTTCCTGTAGCAATGCAGATTAGCACCTCCTATTCAACTTATGGGGAAGCTAGATGATGCAGTAAACAAAGTGTTGGACTTAGAGTCAGGAAGACCTCGGTTGAAATTCAGTCTCAGAAACTTCTTAGCTATGTGACCTTTGGCAAGTCACTTAACCTGTTTGTCACTGGGGGAAGGAAATGGCAAATCACTCCAGTATCTTTGCCAAGAAAATCCCATGAACAGAGGTCCACAAGATCACAGAGAGTCAGATGCAACAGAAACAACTGAACAACAACAATTTTTTGGTCCTACAGCATTAAGAAGTTACCCAGGATTACACAGCCAACAGATGTTTGAGGTAGGACTAGAGCCCAGATCTTGCGAGCTCCAATTCATCATTCCATTCCAAAATGATAATATAGTCTATAGTGATAAGTCCTTAGAAATAAAGTAACTGATGGATTCCTACTTTGGTACCATGGGTTTGAACACTCTCATTCATGCTGATGACCTCTACTGTAAGTACAGAAAAAATCAGGGCATTCAGGAATGTTGATTTCAATCTTTACCCTCTGGTTCATAGGTTTTTTAGGATTATAAACTTATAACTATTAGTAGCTAGGTGGTAAAGTGGATAGAGTGCCAGACTTGAAGCCAGGGAAGACCTGAATTCAAATATGACCTAAGGCACTAGTTTTGTGACCCTGAGCATGTCACTTAACCATGCTTGCCTCAGTTTCCTCATCTGAAAAATAAGCTGGGGAGAGAAAAGGCAAAGCACTCTGGTATCTTTGCTAAGAAAACCCCAAATGGGTTCATAAAGACTCAGGCATGACTAAAAAATATAACTGAATGGCAACCAAGATTTATGACTAAAATATTCCTTAGTGGTCATCCAAGAAGTGTTTTGGTGCAGTGGAAAGAGCCCTGGATTTAGAAACAAAGGGCTCACATTGAGATTCTCCCTTCACTATTTACTGTGTGATGCTGGCTGTACTCAGCCACTCTGGGGCACTTCCTTATCCCTATATTGCATGCACTGGAGAGACCAGATGACAAGTAAGGTCCCTTCCAGTTCTAAACTGGCAATTCTTTGTATTATTCAGATCATGGATTATAGAGGCATCTTCCCTCTTATACTAGAATATAAAAAGGAGAATAAAATGAATTAAAAGGAGCAAATTCACTTGGTTTTGTTTTGGGGAAGGTGAATCAGGGTGTATTAAGCTTGCCAAGAAAAGAAGAGACTGAAGCTGTTAAACAAAATGAAAAACATGAATGTCTGTGAATTTCAGATGTCCACCATGGAGATATGCATCCAGCCCCCTTTTGTAAGTACCATTGATAATTGCCTGTAGCTCTTTGTTTTTGAAAAAACTTGATAATTCCATGTATGCCAAGGTCCAGGGCTTAGTCACACACAATTTGCACTGCTCTCTGTACAGGAAACATCCCTGCCAAAGCCTTGTTCATCCCAGTGTATTTGGCACTAGATAAACACATTGGTCGGTTTTTCCATATAGTCAAATGGATCATTTCTACTTCACCAGCTCCTCTGGGTCCCCCTGATGATTTTAAGTGTTTTGTGAGGTTGCTGGCATTCAGTGTGCAAGCTCTCTAATGGGTCCCTGTGGCAGGCTCCAGGGCCTGTCACCCTTCATTGATGGCTGTGTCCAATCTACCCCCATTTGATTCATATGCATTTGGACAGGGATGGCAGCCTTCCTCCACTGGTACTTCAGCAAGTGGCTGGCAGTCTGAATTCATTAGTAAGATGGGAAATTACTATAAATGTCCTCATCCCTCCCCAGTGGCAGGATAAGTGAAAAGAGACTTGGTCTAAGGAGAGTGAGAAACTCTCTACTTCTCAGAAGTTTTCTGTTTCAAACTGTGACCCACCCACCGCTCATCCCTGGGTTGGTTTCTGAGCCCAGAACTGGCTGCGTTAAGTTGCTTTACCACTAGACAGAAAAAATAGCATTCCATCCTGGAGTCTAAGCATATCCAAACTGTCAATTCAAAATAAAAAAATCATTTCCTTCAATATTTACTGGTATATTTGTATGTGTCTATGTGTGTGTGTGTGTGTGTGTGCATGTGCGTGTGTGTGTGCAAGTGTGTGCATGTGCGTGTGTGTGTGTGTGTGTGTGTGTGCATGTGTGTGTGTATACTGGAAAGGACTATAGAGCTCTTCTAAATCAACCCCCTTAAGTTTACAGAAAAGGAAACAGGTTCAGAGACATAAAGTGACTTTCCCAAGGTCACACAGCTAGTAAGTAGTAGAGCCAGCTTTTGAGCCCAGGTTTTCTATTCTAAATCTAGCCTTCTGTCCAATGTGCAATGTTTCTTTTAAACCAGTTTTTCCTAAATCAGCCAAAGGCTTTTCTTAGCTTCCCAGGCCTCTGACAACCTTTGGTGTTTATGCAAGGAAAAACACATGCTTTTCGCTGTTGATTTTTTTTTTCACGAGCCATGAGGCAGAAACACTCCTGCTTCTCAAGGAGTAGAGGAACCTTCATAGGCAGAGGGAAACTGGAAGCCAAAGGAGTTATCTAGGATAAATCAGTCTCTTCTCCTATCCACCCACCTACCAAATGCTATTTCAGAGGGGATGTTCAGAGACTCCAAGTTTTTAATTTAAATAGGAATTAGAATTTGTATAGGCTTTACATTTTACAAAATGTTTTCACAACCATCATCTCATGTGATTCTTGTAACAGCCCTCTGAATTAGACAAGACAAGCATTGCTATTTCCCTTGCAGATAATGTCCCCAAAGACTAGAGAAGCAAAGAACTGTGCAGCGTTATATAAGGGTAGAGCCAGGATTAGAACCTAGGTCTTCCCATGATTTTCCCCCACCCAGATCATTCATTAGACAAGAACAATTTCTGCTATCTGTCATCCTTTTGCAAACTTTTGGAAATAGTGGTCTCAGCTGGGTCCAATCCACTGCTTCCCAGGCCATCACCAATCATCCTGACTTTGGTCTTGCCAATGGACTTCAATGACTCTGAAAGGGAGAGGGAGGCTCATGACTTTGTACAACTTGATTCACACACAAGGCAAGACTTCACCCTATGATGCTAGTGATCCTCTTCAAAAATGGATGAACAACAACAACAAATTAAAATCACTGTCCATGATCTGTGAATCACATAATTTAGAATTTTAAGGAACTTCTGGGCCAACTTAATGTTAATGAAATGGGAAGATCTTTCCCACCCATTAATAGGCCCATGTGACTAGCTTTGAGCACAGGCCCAGCTGACTGCTGTGATGGAATCTGAGTTTTACAGAGCCTGAATCACATGGAAACCATGGTGGGAGGAACTTGCGGAATGGGTGGAGCAGGAAGTGAGAGTGAGGCAAAGTTGAGAGAGAGGAGGCAGAGCTGAGCAGAGTAGCTGAGTGAGAGAGGGAGGAATTTTGCCTAGGGGAGATAGTTTGTGGAGAGGCCTAATGGAGGGAAGGCTTGGGGATGGCTGTGCTCCCTGGATTAGTGAGGTATATAAACTTCTTTGTTGCCATGGTGGATTTGACCTTCTGGTATCTGAATAAATATTTTGTTTTTGCCTTTGAAGAAGAGAGTTACTTAGATTTTGTGAATTTACCGTGGAGAAACGCATGCATACTCTTTGTGGCTGTTATGGGTAACACATTGGCATTACACACCGCCCCCCCCCCAAAAAAAAAAAACAAAAGAATTCTTGTAATATCATGGAGGAGGAAGTATACCACTTTCCAGGGTAGTCTATTTCACTTTGTGATAGTTCCAAATATAAGGAATTATTTTCTTTTTTGCCCTAACACTATATCTCAATTTACCTTTTTGCAACTTTAAGCCATTGCTCTTAGTTATGATCTCTGGGATCAAACAGAAGAACACATTTTATCTACCTTCTATTTTTTCAAGTACTTCAGGAAATCTATCATCTGTCTACCACCTTAGCATTCTTTTCCCCAAGCTAAACATCCTCATTTCATTCAATCAATATCCATACAACATGGAGTCAAGATTTTTACCATCCTCTTTTGCTCTATTGGATGCTTATTCTACTTTCTAACCTCAGTCATCTCCTGTATCCCCAGACCCACACATCCTACCAGGGCAGATAATGGGAACAATGATTTCTCTGCCCCAGAACACCCCAGAGTCCTGATCTGACCTAGGGATACTGGGACTGAACCTATGATTTCACTGATATGGAGCCCCCTCTTCCAAAGCAGGTCAGCACTCTCTCTGATTTAGTGTCTTAGAGTTCATAGCAAGCACTAAGAGATTAATGATTGGCCCAGTGAAACATAGCCAATATCAAATATAGAATGTGAACCTAGTTTTTCTTAGTTCCAAGGCTAGCTATCTACTCCAAAATTTCATTCAACCCAGAGATGTATTAAGGATGTATTAGGTAGGTTGGGCACAACCCACCCCCCCAAAAAAAACCTATCATAAAGCTTTCTCCTAGAGGGATCTAGGAGGAATAGTAGAGGCAAGAACTTGCCTTTTTGCAGCTTATTGATGGAGGGGATGGTGAGGAGAGTATCAGCAGTCTCAGTTTCTTTGGAGCAGATGTGCTTGTCTTGCTTTAGAAAGGTCTTATCTATACCCTGTTCCCCCCAGATCACAAACATCATGATGCCTCCAAGGAATGAATATTGCCTTTAACAAAGACCTCTTTTTATTTGGATAATGAAAAGAAAAATGGAGGGAGGAGGAAGAAAGAGGGAGACATTGGGGAGATATGCAAGGAAAGGAAAAAAGAGCAGAAGGGAGAAGGAAGGAAAGGAAACAGAGGGAAGAAATGCAGGGGAGTGGAAAGGAAAAATACTTGGCAAAAGAAGAAAATATTAATTTCAGATTTCCAAATCCAAGGGGAATGGAAAAGACTCTTAAATAGGATTTCCCTAAAGATACAAAGATTTGTATTCCCCAGGATTTAAGACTCATCTGAGATCTGGGTCAGTTCCAGGAAACCTTGTTCAGTACAACTATTGTTGCCAGAATGACTATTTTAAAAGGACTGGAAACTGGTAGGTGTGCTAAATACTGCAGCATTTTGAAGGAAAATAAATAAATACACAAGCCTGAGAGAGGTAACAGGTGAGAGAGTTAGGGGAGATCAATTATATGATCACCATTAATTTCCTAATGTGCATTTTAGAAAGCAAGGGAGCAGAGGGAAAGTCTCTAGACCCTTTGCCAAATGCCTAGCTATCAGGCTGGCTACTCAATGTGTATAAAACTGAGCTCAGTTCCTTTTCTTTACTTCCCTATTTTTTCATTCTTATAGAATATAAGCTTCTTGAAAGCATGGGTTCATTTCTATCTCTGTATCACCATCCCATCTCATTTCATTCTCAGGATAATATCTGATACATACTTGGCACTTAATAAATGCTCAGTGATTGATTGATAGCAGAACAATATCTTTCTTCCATTAATCCCACCACAATCACTAGAGATATTAGCTGACTTCCTTGCTATTTCTCCAATACAATAATTCATCTCTCAACTGTGAGCAGTTTTAGATGGCTGTCCCACATACACGAAATTCTCTTCATCTCTGCCTCTTGCCTGCCCTGTTTTCCTTCAAATCTCAAACAAAGTTGCACTTTCTACAAAAAGTCTTTCCCAGCTCTCATCAGTCTTAGTGCCTTCCCTTTCAGTTATTTTTCAGTCTTTTCAGTTGTGTCCAACTCTTTGTGACCCCATTTGGGGTTTTCTTGGAAAAGATACTGGAGTGATTTACCATTTCCTTCTGCGACTCATTTTTCAGATGAAGAAACCTAGGCACATAGGGTAAAGTGATTTGCCCAGGGTCACACAGGTAATAAATGTCTGTGGCCAGATTTGAACTCAGGAAGAGAAGTCTTCCTGATTTCAAGCCAAACGCTCTATCCACTGAGCCACATAGCATTCTTTCCCTTTCAGACTATGCCTAATTTATCCAGTATATATCTTGTTTGTGCAAAATTATTTGCATGCTGTTTCCCCTTTAAACTGTGAGATCTTTGAGAGCAAAAACTGTTTTTTTGCCTTTCTTTGTATCACCAAGGCTTATAGTACAGTGTTTAAAAAATAGTAGGTATTTAATAAATTCTTGTTGACTATCCAATTCAAATTAATAAGCGTTTATCAAGCACTTGTGATGTACATAGTACTGAGCTAGGTGTTAGAGATGCAAAACCTAAAGCAGAGTCATCACCTTCCCTTGAAAATCTTATATTTTAGTGAGGTGGGGTGGGGAGAGGACCATCATGCACAGAAGTTAACACAAACTATATAACTCAGTGCTCATACGGTAACATTAATATCTAGGTACATCATGAAAGTCCTCACCTAGCTGGTGATACTTAAGCTAAGCCTCAAAGGAGCTAGGGATTTCAGGAAGCAGAGGTAAAATAGGAGGGCATTCTAGGCACAGAAGATGGCCTTTGCGAAGGCAAAAAGCAAATGACAGTGTACAGGAAACAAGTGGTCTAATTGGAATACAGAACGTATGGGTAGAAAGTGTAACTGAAATAAGTAGAGAGAGAAATTCAAGCCAGACTATGAAGGATCTTAAATGCCAAATAGAGGAGTTTTGTTTTGTTTCCTAGTGACAATTGGTTGCTGCCACTGTTTTAGTGGGTGACAGTTTTCTTTCACATACTAAATAGCCTCTAGATTCCTTTCACCTTCCAATTAAGGTCCACTACAATATGATTCCAAACTTCCTGCCCTGATTCATATCACATAGTACACTATTGTGTCTTTCGACTGTGAATGTTGAAATTGTATTCATCCTATGACTTCTGGTTCAAGCAGGACCTCCTCAGTGAAGTCTTCTTTGATTATCTGCATGGATAACAATAGAACATGTTCTAGGCACTGTCAGGTACTAAGACAAAAGCTATCGAGAAACATCTGAAGCCAATGAAAGTGGTGAGTAGAGCTCTATCAAAGAGCAGAAACCATGAAGCTCTCTATCCATGTCTGCTTTCTTCCTCTGGGTGAACTCAAAGCACTTCCACCCCATATATGTGAGATGAGAGGAAGGGGGTACTGTTCTCCTCATCTGACATGGAGGAGACCATAGGTACAACAAAGACATTATTTGTTGGGGTCACATCATGTTTCAATGTGAGGAGCAAGGCTCAAAAATGCCTATGTGACTTTGGACAAGACACTTAAATTCCAATTCCTCTTTAAAAAGGAGGAGAAAGAGGAAATTGCTTGAGCAGCTAGCTAGTTCATGCAATGCATGGTGTTGAACTTGATGTTGAACTTGGAATCAAGAAGACCCAAGTTCTAATGCTGCCTCAGAAGCTTACTAGCTGTATAACCCTGGGCAAGACATTGAACTTCTGTTTGCCTCAGTTTCCTGATCTGTAAAATAGGAATAACAATAGCACCTATCTCCCAAGGTTGTCATGAGGATCAAATGAGATAACATGTAAAGCATCTTACAAATTATTTAAATGCAAACTATTATTATTGTGAGACGATCCTGAAACTGTCTTCTTGCTGCAAAGCTCATGATCCTAGAAAGTGGTTGTGCATACTGTACTCTGTCTTGTCGCCTATTATTCTTGAGTCCTCTGACAAGTGGCTAATAAGCTGTTCTCTCTGCTGCCTGCTAATGGTAGGTGGAAGAAAGCAGCTATTTCTGCTAGCCAGTCATTCTCAGTCAAAGAAAATGCACTGTCCAGGGGCAGACCGGCAAGATTTTCAATCCAATTTTGCTCGAGTGAAAGGCTAACACGATAAGATCTCTCCCTGGTAACAACCAGGATTGAGTCAAGGTTCCCATCAAAGTCTCAGGGTTAGGGTGAGAGATGAGGCCAAAAATTAGATCTCAGACCAGAAAAGCATGAGCTTACCTTGCAAAGCAATCAGGTCCCAGCCCCTGGCCCCTCAGCTTTCCTGCTACAGCCTGCTAATCTCTTGTTGAACACATTCCTCAATCAGCATCTTTGTCCAGGCATTTAGAGTATTCCAAGGTGACAGTTCACTGTCTGATGGTACCTGGGCTGGTACTGCTCATGACGCAGAGGGAAGGTTGGGGGGAGGGGGCAGCAGCACAGCAGCATCCACCTTCCTGTCCATCATCCTAATGAGAAGACTGAACATTCTAGAATGAAACTCTGCACTTCAGGTCAAGGTAAGATGGCAACCCAGGATGCAAAACCATCAAGTTTCCTCCCAGGCCTCCTTTGGGCTTTGCAAACCAGCCAGTTTTCACAGGTGGCTTCTACACTACCCCAAATCTAGCATGACCAGAACACCTGTAAACATATTAGACATCTTGTCCTGTCCAGGTGATGGCAGCTGGAGTCCTGCGAAATAACAATCTAGGCTGAAGCACAGAAATCGAACGCCTGTGAAGAGCTGGCATCTCCCAGCAACCTGACACCAAACACACTTTACATGGTGTTTCTCCAGTTCACATAATTCTACTTGGCAGCAAGGGGATGCTGGGTCAATAATCCAATATGTGCAATAAGTAAGGCACAAAAAAAGTTCATGCTGGCATCAAGTAAAAGGGAGCCCTTGAACTAAAACCATCCCAGATGATCATCCTGGGGTTTGTAAAGCTGAAACAAACTGCTTTTAGTTCACAATGAGAAGTTGAAAGATGGTGCAATCAATTAAGCACCAGACAAGGCTTGGCTACAGGCAAACAGCCAGTAGCACAAGTGGGCAAAATCAACTAAAGAGCCAGATCTAGATTCTTCTATGGTTCAACAAACCATAATTCTCATAAGGTCATTTAAGCTATTAGGGTAGCTAGGTGGTGCAGTGGATAACTCACTGGGCCTAGAGTCAGGAAGACTCACCTTCCTGAGCGCAAATGTGGGCTCAGACACTTACTAGCTGTGTGATCCTGAGCAAGTCACTTGACCCTGTTTGCCTCAGTTTCCTCATCTGTAAAATGAGTTGGAGAAGGAAATGGCAAACCACTCTAGTATCTTGCCAAGAAAACCTCAAATGAGGTCAAGAAGGATCAGACATATGACTGAAACAACTGAACAGAAGCAAACTTAAGTTACAACATCTTCCTTTTTCAGAAGTAAATTTTAAATGACTGGTTCTCATAGGGACTTTCAGTAGTTGTGATACCTTATCACCATCTGATTTTTCCACAGGTAGGGCAAGTAAGGAAAGGCAGGGTGGGATAGTGAATACAGAATTGGCCTCAGAGTCAGGAATTCAAATCCTGTTTCTTGCACATACTGACTGTATGACCTTGGGCAAGTCTTTTCATCTCTCAGTGATTTAGGCAATTCTCTAGTTTAAATTGCAGAGCAAATGCTAATGTGCATTGGAGGCAGCTATGAGGTAGAGTGTATAAAGCACTGGGCCTGGAATAAGGAAGAACTGAACGAGCCTCAGACATTTAATAGCTGTGTGATCCTGAGCAAGTCACTTAACTTCTGTTTGCTTTAATCCTTTGGAGAAGGAAACGGCAAACCACTCCAGTATCTTTGCCAAGAAAGCATCATATGGGGTCATGAAAAGTTGGACATGACTGAACAACAACAAAATATTTTTCTACTGGGAATTGGATCATGGGTATAATCCTATCCCCTCCAAAACAAACCTCACAAATGTACATATGCCCATAATTATACATAGGCATCCATATTCATAACAGAATGAATGTGTTGTATGAGATGCTCACAGATGTCCCCAGGACACCTCCACCATAACTAGCTTTCCATTTTATAACTATACTATATTTACTTATCTGTGAATAACTCACATCTCCCCAGTAGAATTTAAGTTTCTTGAGGGAATGGGCTGTTTCAATTTTGTATTTCTATCCATAGTATTTAACACACAGTAGGTATCTTGTGAATGCTGCCTGACTGATATAAAACATCACGTCATTTATGCAGAGGTTGCCTCCCTAGTAGTCTTAATTGTCTGCCACAGTTGGAAATCACTACGGAGGAAGGGAAGAAAGGAAAGAAGGGAGGAAGGAAGGAAAAAAGGAAGGAAGGAAGGGAGGGAGGGAGGGAGGGAGGGAGGGAGGGAGGGAGGCAGGAAGGGAGGAAGGAAGGAAGGAAGGAAGGGAGGGAGGGAGGGAGGGAGGGAGGGAAGGAAGGGAGGGAGGGAGGAAGGAAGGAAGGAAGGAAGGAAGGAAGGAAGGAAGGAAGGAAGGAAGGGAGGAAGGGAGGGAGGGAGGGAGGGAGGGAGGAAGGAAGGAAGGAAGGAAGGAAGGAAGGAAGGAAGGAAGGAAGGAAGGGAAGAAGGAAGGGAGGGAGGGAGGAAGGAAGGGAGGGAGGAAGGAAGGGAGGGAGGAAGGAAGGAAGGAAGGAAGGAAGGAAGGAAGGAAGGAAGGAAGGAAGGAAGGAAGGAAGGAAGGAAGGAAGGAAGGAAGAAACAAAGAAAGAAAAAAGAAAGAAAGAAAAAGGAAGTAAGAAAAGAAAAGAAAAGAGAAGGAGGGAGGGGAGGGGAGAGGAGAGGAGGTCATTCTATGGTAGCCAAAAAAGACCATAAAGCCTATGAACTGTGGCTGATTCACTTCACTCCTACATAAGACCCTTATGTCTCTCTTTATTCTGGGTCTGTTTACTCCGATTTTAGACACAATTCTACCAAGTCTGGTTTTCTCATTTTCCAAGTCCCACTGCAGGTTATAAAAAAACAACCTGGTGACAGGGGCCACTGACAGCAGGCAAAATAACTGGTTATTTTGAGAGTAGAAACTGTTTATTGCTTTGGCTTTGTACCTGTCCGGTGTTACCCACAATACCTTAGGAGAGAAACAGGCAGGACTGTGACCTCATTGGTCACCCATGAGGAAAGGACAGGCCTCTACCGTTGCCAGGTGGTACGTAACAAAGTCTTCTATGTAACAGTCTGAAAGAGTTGCCCAGAGCTCTAATAGGTTATGTGACTTACCACGAGACACACTCAGTAAGTGTCAGAGCTAGAGCCTGCCTCCAAATCTTCCTGACTTCCTGACTTCTAGGTCATTTCTCTACTAAACCCTGCTGCCTCTCATAGCACATAGTAGGATCTCATTAAATGCTTTTATGCTTGCTAGATTGAGTTATGTAAGAATGAAACATCAGTGAGGTTGTTACTTGACATACTATGTGTGTTTGCATTTTGCTTTGACAAAACCTGTGATTTCACAGACGCAGGGAGCTCCCAGTGAGGAAAGTCCTTTCACCAATGAAATTAGGCACCTAATCTGCAATATATATTTTTAGAAAAGTTTGTCTACCTGCATAAAATGAATTCTGCTTGGAGCAGTCTAAGAATTGTGTGATACTCCTGCCCTCCCCTGCCTTAGGGTTGCTGAAGGCATATGGGACATTATAAAGGCAGTATTGGCAATGGTCATAGATCAAAACCTTAGCATGATATTGGATAATGTGAGTAAAACTTAATAAAAATAAAACAGTTTTAAAAGCTGCCATCTTTTCCAAACCATATCTAAAAGGAATCACCATTGAAGAATACCCAATTTGGTGGTGCAGTGAGCAGACCACCCACCCTGGAATCAGGAGGACTTGAATTCAAAGCTGGTCTCAGACACTTGACACTTACCAGCTGTGTGACCTTCAGTAAGTCACTTACCCCCAATTTGCCTTGCCTTTCCCCCTCCAAAAAAAACAAAACAAAAATACCCAATAAATGATTTTCCAACCTAGTTTGAAGACCTCCAATGAATGGTGGTGGGGGTCCCTACCATTTCCTGAAGTGATATCAACCTATGTCCAGCTGATAATGAAGTCTCTGTTGCCTTCTTCAGAAATCACAGGTATCATTTAAAAAGGTAAGATCAGAAAACTTTACAGGATTAATTTTTTTCCTATGTTCATTTCTTCTCTGACATTGAAGATGTTAAGGATGGTTTCCCTGGGACTAAGCTCTTTTCTGTCTGCCCTTATTTTCAAAAAGAAGAACAAGCTGTATCTCTTGGGGTCTCATTGCCAAGGAATCCACCCTGACCGAACACCACGTCCTTGAGCATCTGATGAGAGCCCAACTCCTGAAGGAGAACTCTAACCTTCCCTGGACCAGCTGGGCTCTCACACCCTCCCAGAGCCTGATCTCAGGGCAAACCTCCAGTCTAGGCACAGGAGACATTCAACTACAACTCCTGTGCTGGTAAATAGTGCCAAACAAGAGCGTACTGCAGCCCACTCACAGGGTCCAGGAGACACAATATCGAACTTTCTGTGTGAATATTCACACCTTGGAAATCAGCGAAAGCTGCAAATGATGGCTTGATTTGTCGTTTTGTTGGTTGTCTACTTTTAACAAAGTGATGTATGAATAATGCAGATTAAACTTTAAAATGTGTCATGCACACATTTTTTTCCCCCAAGATCTGATTGTTTAACATTTACCAGGACACTTTTGGGTGCAAAGGATAGAGTGCTGGAGTTGGGAAGACCTAAATTCAAACTCTGCATCAGACCTTTACCAGTTGTGTGACTCTGGACAAGTTATTTATTCTCTATATACCTAGGCTTCCTCATCTGTAAAATGGGGACAATAATAACATCTACCTCCCAGAGTGGTTAATAATAATAATAGCTAACATTTATATAATGCCTACCAAGTACTACTATAAGTATTTCATGAAGATTTTTTCATTTGATCCTCATGATAACCCCGGGAGGTAAATGCTATTATCATCCCCATTTTTACAGTTTTGGAAACTGAGGCAAATAGAGGTTTCAGTGACTTTCCCAAGATCACCCAGCTAGTAAGTGACTGAGGCTGCCTTTGAACTTAACACTTCCTGACTACAGTCCCAGAGCTCTAACCAGTGTGCCATCTACCTGTCTCTTTGTTGTGAAGATAAAATGATATATTTGCAAAGCACTACATGGATGCTAGCTATCATGATTGCTATCACCACCATTACTAATAAGGTTGTATACAGCTTGTGGCCCATAGTAGGTGTTTAATGAAGGCTTCTTGGTTGACAGATTGAAAAGTGCCTGGAAGGTCCCTCCCTGAAAAAGTTCATCCCCATTGCTCCAAGTTCACAAGTCGAAGTTCATTCCTGGGCTGAAAACACACTGGGGTCTTGTGCCCCATAAAAAAGGCACTAAATGCCTCTGAAAGAGGCAATGCTAAACCTTAACAGCCATTTACAATTCATTGTGAATAAGTTTTTCAGTAGATTTGGAAATAGAAGCAACTCAGAGGTCAATTTCTATCCTCTTCATCATACAGAGAAGGTATTTATGAGGCCCAGGGAATTGATTGACCTACTCAAGGCCATGTGGGTGGTAAAGGGCCAAGCCAGGATATGAACTCAGGTCCTGTGACCTTGGGGTCCATGGTATTTGTTATCACTTCCTGTGAGCATGTTGTCATAAATAGGGGGCAGGAGTAAAAGAAAATGCCTAGATGTGGCATCTTATGCCAGAGGGGAGGAAAGGGTTACAGAAAGAACTAAGATCCAAATACCCTTTCCATCAGGACGTTAGTTCCATTTATTCCTTATGGAAGGAGCCCAAGCTTATTCTAGAACATTCTGAGACCTGACCTTACCACCAGAGGCCCCTCTGGAAGGAGCCATCATACGGAGAGGCAGACAGCCACAGGGCTAAAATCAGATCTGGCCCACTGGAGTTTCTTGGCCCTTATGCCCCTTGAAGTTGAAATTGGCTGCCTGCCCTGAACTCCTGCGGTGATAAACATGACAGTAAGCCCTGCTTGCCCCATTCACTGAGTATAATCTCCAGAGCTAGGAGAAATAGAAAACTCGAAAGAGCCCTAAGAGCAAATGAGTTATTAACTGATTTCAAGCACATCCCTCAAAGATGACTCATTTTAACTAAATCCCCCCAAAAGCATAATGCACTTTCAGAAAGAAAGGAAGGAGAGAAGGAAAGAAGGAAGTAAGAATTTTGAACTGACTTCTGAATTTATCTATGCTAAGATTTCTTAATGGTCAGCTGGGGAGGGGAGGGCAAGACAGGAGCACAACATGGGTGGGGAAGGGAGGGGAGGGAGGCAGGAGTAGTTAGAGTTCCAGGCCTGGAGTCAGAAAGACCTAAGTCCAAATCCTCAGATACTAGCTGTGTGACCTTGAACAAGTCACTTAACACTGTTTGCCTCATTTATAAAATGAACTAGAGAAGGAAATTGCAAACCACTCCAGTATCTTTTCTAAGAAAACCCCAAAAGGGGTTGGAAAGAGTCAGATACAACTGAAAAACGACTAAACGAAAAAGGTTTCTTGGCATTAAGAGAAACACTATCTTCTGTAGGGTTCTCATAAACAAGAGGGATGATTCGAGGAGTGATGCCAAAAAAGAACTGCCTGAATCCTTAAAATTAAGTTACAGGTTGCTTCACTTTTGAGAGGCAGAGTTTGGCTGTTTTATTTCTGATGGAGCAAGGGCACACAACAGGAATGGAAGGAGGCTTCTGAGAGGCTGCACAGACCTCAGTAACTGCTGCTGTATCCTTTAAGGAGATGGGCTTTGGAACCAAACTTCTCTGCCCAGACTACTAGACACATGGTTGGCCATCATCCTGAAGTCTCAAGATGCAGAGCCAAGTCCATGGAGAAAACTCTTCCCACAGCTATAAAGTTCAAATTATACTAAGCACAAAACAAATTTCCAAAATGTCTCCCAAATGAGTTAAGAAAGGGAGAATTTGCTTACCTTTGGGAGAATATAAACTCCCTGAAGGCAGGAGATCTTTATTTTTTCAGTTTTTCCTTGACCACCACAAAAAGAGCTGCTATAAATATTTTTTGTGCATGTGGGTCCTTTCCCCATTTTTATGATCTCTTTGGGATACAACCCTAGCAGCAATATTGCTGGGTCAAAGAGAATGCACATTTTTATAGCCCTGTGGGCATAGTTCCAAATTGCTCTCCAGAATGGTTAGATCAGCTCACAGCTCCACCAACAATGAATTAGTGTTCCAACTTTCTCACATATTCTCCATCATTTAAGTAGGAGATGCTTTGTTTTTGTCTTTATATGGGCTTCTAGCACAGTGGTGGGCCTGGTGACCTGGCAAATTGTAGGTTTTCAGGCAACGCTTATGGAATTGAATTCACCTTTGAATTTAGTAACATAGTGATAGAATTGAATAACATAGTGATAGAAATCTTTTTATGAAGTTGGGAAAAGTTAGTCTGAGTCTTCAGTAACACACGTATTGACAATGTGATCCTGGGCATGTCACTTAAATTCTCATTAGACTTCTGTTATTGTTTAATTATTTCAATTGTGTTCAACTCCTCATAACTCCTTTTGGGGTGTTCTCAGCAGAGATCCTAGAGTGGTTTGCTACTTTTTCAACTCATTTTATAGATGGGAAAACTGAGGCGAACAGGGTAAAATGACTTACCCAGGGTCACACAGCTAGCAAATGTCTGAGGCTAGATTTGAACTCAGATCCTCCTGACTCCAGGCCTGGTACTCTATGTACTATGCCATCTAGCTGCCTTATGAACTTCTCTAGGGCTATCAGTTTTGGATAAGCTGCCCACATGAATTGGTAGACAAAGTTTCTTGACAAAAGCTTCCTATACTGAGGAAATCACAGGACTAGTCAAAAAAGAATGAAAAAAATGCCTCCTAGTGCAAAATGTGAACATTCCACCTAACAAGGAAATGAGACAAATGTCAATTTCTCACAGCTCCAAATGGAAGAGTCTGACAATTTGTCCCATAACTCCCCTACATCCCTTTGACATAGGATGACTGAAATGTCAGCAAATGAGGGCTAATAAGGCAAATCTGGGGGTGGATGAGCCAAGCCAACGTTAGGGAGAAAGACAGCTCTTGGTGCCCATGTTTACCCTGGCAGAGCCTCAATTGCAGAAATCACAGGTGATCTGACATAGATTATACTTGATCTAATAGAACAGGAGTTGAAACTGAGCCAAGGACTCTCCATAGACAAGCCATCCAGAAGTTGATGTGCTGAGATCTGAACAAGTTCCCTCTGAGTCATTGAGATCCAGAGACACTGAGCATTAGGAAGGAAGGCTTATAAAAAGCATTGGGGAGCTACAGCTCCTGAGAACTGTCACTAGATGGCATGTTGTCATCACACTTCTCCATCTCCCCACAATGCCTGTTTCATGCCCTCCCACAAATTCACTCAATTTTTCTTCCAAAACAGATAAGGAATTTTGTTTTCATTTTGGTACTAACTGCTCTTTCTTGTTGGTTTTAATGCAACTACTTTACTAACTCAGCACCAAAATTCACACAGAAATGTAAGCACCAGCTCTAATAGCCAATGTATGTATATAAATGGACCCAGTATCCTAGAGGGGAAGAGGCAGGGGGAGTGGAAGTAGAGAGGTCACTAGCAATTACCCTGGATTCCATATACAGCCATTGCCGATGACATTCAATCTTCCAACCTCCATGTCTTTGAAGAGACTATCCCACATACTCGGAATGCATGCCCTTCTAGGAATTCAGGTTCAAGACTTTCTTCAAGGTTCAGCTCAGGTGCTACTCTTACATGAACCTTTTCTTGATTCATTCACTTATTAACTGGTCTCCTCTCCAAGTATTTTCTATTTATAAATACCCTCCACGTTGTTGTAATTGGCAAGTCATTTTAGTCACATCCAACTCCCCATAACACTTGGGGTTTTGTTGGCAAAGATACTAGAGTATCATGTCATGCCTTTCTCCAGTTGATTTTACAGATGAGGAAACAGAGGTAAATAGGGTTAAGTGACTTGACCAGAGTCACACTCTGGTAAATGCCAGAGGCCATATTTGAACTCAACAAGAGGAGTCTTTGTGACTTTAGGCCTGGCACTCTATCTGCTGAATCAGCTAGCTACCCACTCTCCACACTATAGCTCATCCTCCATACTGTTGTCAAAGTAGTTTTTCTTAGACGCAGATCTGACCATGGGACTCTCCTCAACAAATCCCAGTGGTTTCCAATTGCCTCTAGGATAAAATATAAACTCCTCCATTTAGTTTTTAAAGCCCTTTACAACTTGGCCCCAACCTATCTTTCCAGGCTTATCATATGTTATTTCCTTTCTTGTACTTTATGATCAAGTCCAACTGGCCTTCTCTCTGTTTTTCACCTGTGACATTACATATCCCATCTCCATGGCTGGAATGTTTTCTCTTCCTCACCCCAACCTTATCTTCTTTTTCTTCTCTTCTTTTTTTAAAATTATTGTTGAGTTTTTTCTTTTAAGATGCAACTTCTTTTTTTCTTTTCTTTTCTTTTATACTTCAGACACCATCTTCTGCATAAACTCTGATTCCTACATCTTCTACTCCCCTTGCCCCCAAACTATTGTATGTAAATATTTACTAACTTTGTCTTTACGCTATATGTTTTTATATTTACTTATTGTCTACCTCCGGCAGCGAAATAGAACAGGGGGTAAAGTACCAGGCCTGAAGTTAGGAAGTCCCAGAGTTCAAATCCAGCCTTAGACACTTACTAGCTATGTGACTTGTTTGCTTTAATTTTTTCACCTCAAAATGAGCTGGAGAAGGACATGGCAAACCACTCCAGTATCTTCACTAAGAAAACCCCAAATGGGGTCATATAGAGTCAGGCATGACTGAAAAATGACTCAACTACAAAATTGTCTACCTCATTAGAATTTAAGCTCATTGTGAGGAAGAGTTGTTTCATTCTTTGTACTTGTGTCCTTGGCACTTAGTACTCCTAGTAGGTGCTTAATAAATATTTGTTGATTAATTGATTACATATATATATACATACACACAAATCGATCCAAGATATATATATATATATATATATATAATATATATCTTGGATCGATTTATTTACGAATGCATTTTTTCCTGCCAAGAGAATATATGGTCCTTAAAAATTGTAACTGTTTCATTTCTGTCTTTGTATTCTCAGTGCTATGCACATAGCCTACTATGTTTAAGGGCTCACTGAATGAATGGATTATGGGAACATATGACTTTTAATACTCAGCAGGGAAACTTTACAAGGAACAAGTCAATATGATAATTTAGGGAAAAAGAAAATAGCTTCCTTTATTTCAGTGTGCACTCATGAAACAAGAACTTTGAGTCTGTAATTCAAATTCACAAATGGGCTTTAGGCTGAAGTGTAGTTTCTTTAGAAATGATCATTTGTTTGTACCATCCTGAGCCCTGGGGACCACCTGTAACAGCAGAGAAGGAGATCAGTAAGTGCTTTTATTGTTATGGTTTAGTTTCTGGGTTTTTTTGCTAGTCAGTTTTTCAGAGACTCTAGTTTAATTTCATGGGCAAGTGGTTCATTCACTACATAGCATCTGGCCATTATTCTTGCTGGGAAAGAGAAAGAGGTATGAAGGAAAGAAGAGTTTGTAGCTTTCCCTGATGCTGGATTGTGTCTCTGCTTAGAAAAGTGCCCCACCTTCACCCCCACAATCTGCACTGAAGAACGCAAGTTCTTGAATTCTATATTTTTTTTGCCATTGTTGAGTTATTACTCCATATTGTAATTTAATATGTGTTTCTTCTCTTTCCAAAACCCACTGTGCATAGAGTGCCAGGCCTGGAGTCAAGAAGGCTCATCTTCCTCAGTTCAGGAATCCAGCTCAGACACTGTCTGTATGGCCATGGACAAATCACTTAACCCCGTTTCCTTCACTTTCCTCATCTGTAAAATGAGCTGGAGAAGGAAATGACAAGACACTCGAGGATCTTTACCAAGAAAACCCCAGATGGGGGCATGAAGAATTGGACATGACTGCAAAAAACCTCAACAATAATATAATCCTTGGCCCATGGAAGGTGTTGAATAAATGCTTGTAGAAGGCTCACATCAGTGAGATCATAGATCCGCAGAGACATTAAACGAGTTTCTCCAACCTCATTCTAATGAATGAAGAGAGGGACTCAGTTTTCTACACTTTGTGCTCCTCCCCCCAATACAAAGCATCTAGTATGTGCAGCTTTGCACACAGTAAGTACTCTATAAATGCTGCTTCTTAGAATTCAGAGGGAAATGAGGATTAGAAAGAGAAGATCACATATGTTGTAATTACAGAGAAATGTACCTTCTATAATAAATATAACTCTGAATAACCTTAAAAGAAACCAGTGAAGCACGCCAACGAAAGCCCTGGGAGTTCTAAATCATCAGCCTGATAGACAGAAGTGCATCAGAAATCATTTATGGCTGAATAATTAGAACACATTGAAGTGACTCAGTGTGAATGAATTGAAATGGAGCAACATGATGTTTACAATATCCCTGTGGAGCCAGAGGAAAGACTTGAAGGATGAAAGTTGCATTAGAAATTCTCAACAATTGTCCATATCCCTCCTGCTTAGACCCTTAGGCCTCAAGTGGTCTCCTCAGGGGTTCTCAGGTTCATTTTTAACCTGGGTGAAAGTCATTTTCTCTTGTCAAATATTTTCTGCAGGCTCTTTTCAGGCTTGGATTCAAAGAATGAGATCAGCTCAGTGAGTCTGGAAATAACTTGGTTTGGAAAACATTTCGGAAAAGGTTCATCCATCAAGACACGAGCCACTGTTTGGCCAGTTTTGACTACAGGCAGGGGCGGGTATCCTGGTAGACCTCATTTTAAAGCACCAAAGTCCTGAAGGACTGTGTGAAGGGAATTTCTATAAATCAAGTCATTTTAAATGAAGGACTAACATAGTGTTTGGGGCTCAGTATGAAATTAAGTCTGGAAGAGAATCTTTTTATATGGAAGGCAAATCACTTTGTCAGAATAATCTCCCCTAATTTACCTACTTTTATACATTGGGTGGTCAGACCCATCATTAGAATGATACTAGATATGGCTTATCTTAGGAATTTTGTATTTGAATTGGGATGTAAGTAAAGTCTTTCACTGAAGTTCAAGAGATTGACTTCACAAGTACAAGGTCACAGAGGTTAAAATTAGGCAGTAGTTTTTCTGAAAAAGAGCTAGAATTTTGGTGAACTGCAAATGAAACAGAGATCACCAGTTTAATGTGGTAGTCCAAAAAGCTAACTCTATCTTGGGCCAGCCTAAAAGAGACACAGTGTTCAAGAATAAGAAGGTGAAGGTCCCCCAGTATTATAATACCCTAATTAAACTACCTCTTCTAGAGTATTGTATTCTGACCATCACATTTTAGGGAGGACAGTGACATTGGAAAAGGAAGGCACACAAAGGAGGACCAGCCACTACAGTAAAGGGCCTCCAGTCCATGCTCTATGATGATTGGTTGAAGGAATCTGGAATTTTTAGAATGGAGAAGAGATGACTGGGGGGAGGGGAAGTTAGGGAAGGATGTAATCTCGATTTGTGAATATCTGAATGGCAGTCATGTGAAAGAGAGATTAAATTTATTCACCCACGCTCCACAGGACCCAACCAGAAGCAATGGGTAGAAATTGCAAAGAGGAGATTTTATAATCACCAACTTCCTAACAAGTCGAATTATCCAAAGGTGAAACAACTGCTCTAGATCATGAGGAGTTCCTCCTCACTGGAAGTCTTCAAGCAGTGACTGGATCATTCTGTTTGGGGATTAGGGATTCTACTTCAGGTATGACCTGGATGAGATATGATCCCTGAACTCCTTTTCAATCCCTTTCTGTGATCCTGAGCATGAGGAAATAAGGAATGTTTATTCCTGAATGTTAAAGCAAACAACCTCTCCCGTTAGATAAAGTCATAAATTAGAGACACGTTCAAAACAATAATAATGAGATTATCATCATCATCTGAGTTTATTACTATTACAAAAAAACCCTCCCAAAACAATAACAATATTTTCATCATCTGAACTTAGTACCGTTAGGAAAGCCCAAAGATAGTTTCCTGTGCACTAAGATTTCATTCTAAAATAAAAAGAAATTCCTAACTGATCTCGATTGAACTTTCCCTGACATTTCAGTGTCTCTATCAGTTCTCAGGCTCCTAAGAATTTAAATTTCTAGCTGGTTGATGCCACCCCCCTTATTTTTTTTCTTTTCTTTTTAGTTATTTTTAGACCAATGCAATTTGACTTTTACAAGATGCTTTCTGAGTCATGACCCTGGGCAGACATGAATTATTGCCTTCCATTTCTACGGTGCTCTCTAGTTTTCAAAGGATTTTTACAAATGATCTTTCATTCAATTCTCATGCCAACCTTGGGAACTAGGTCAGCAAGTTACCGGTCTCATTTTAAAGACAAGGAAGCTGAGGTTTGGATAAATTAAGCAACTTAGACAAATTCATAAAGGCAGTTTTCAGTAGGAATAAGACTAGAACTTAAGGCTTCTTACAATTTAGTTTTGGGTTTTTTTTTTTCTGCCACAACATACAAAATGTACAGGACAAGAAAAGTCTGAAAGTACTATAGGCAACAAACAGAATTCAGCCTATCTATGGGTAGCAATATCTATCTATAAAGAGACAAATGGACCACAGATCAGAAAGCAAAGCAGGCTTGAAGAATCTTGAAAGACAGCTCCATAGTCAGTTTTATTTTATCCTACCTCGCTCAAGAGAGGGGTCTTACGTTTCAGATATTGACAGTTGTATTACCATCAGCTCCCATTCAATCTGTACTGATACCAGATACTAAATGACCCTAAATAATTTCCCACATTGACAATTAGGCTGATCTCTTTACTAATTTCACTCTTACATACTAAATTCACTCTTATCTCCTTGTCCTTATTGATGCCATCTTCCTTGTATGGAATGATTAACTTATACTAGCTCCCCTTCCAACCTACCTTCCAAATTGTATACAGCTTTTGAGACCCAGTCCCACATCCAAAGAGGCTGCTCCAGCTGTTTCAGGCTCCATTCACCTCTCTGAAGTCTTCTGCCAATTATTATATAGATCACATGAGTGAGTGCTTAAAACTCCCTAAAACTTCAAACAACATGCCATCCAATGCAAAATCAAGCAAAGGCCTTGTTCAACCAAAAAAAAAAAAAAAAAAACTAAGAGATCATCAAGGATAAAGACCATAACATAGAGCAGGGTTTTTTTTTTAATACTCCAAAATACTGCCTAGGGTTATAGTGCTACAATACTGCCCAGCATTATGCTTCTAATCAGATGGCATGTACTTAGCAAATTTCATCCTAGAACTAGAAACTGTATAAAAATTAGAATTGGAAGTGACCTCAGAAACCATCTAGTCTAGTCTCTTCATATTAAAGTTAAGAAAACCAATTCCCACAGAGGTCAAATAACTTGTTCCATGCTACCCCAGTAGTATAAGAGGTAGAAATCCAGTTGCTCTGACCATCACTCTTCCCACTGTAGCATATTGGATAAATGAAATTGATAGATGTAGGCATGCAATATGTCAACATTACTATGAGGCATGCTATATGTCAACAGTACTATGAGGAGTACTTGGCTCTTGAGGAGTAAGAAAGATGCCTGTTGGATCTGGGTATAGGAGGGGAAACAAAGCTTTCGTTTGTGCAACTGGCAAAAATTATTATTTCATACCAAGCAGAGCAGTGTACTACAGGATTTCCTTTCCACTGCCTTTTTAGCATACAGTATACTGTATTTGCCACTACTGGTCAAAGTAAATATGAGATTTATGGGAAATATGAGATAGTATTGGTGTGAGAGAAGGAAGTAGTCTCCAAGGGAGACTAAAAGACAGTGATGGGAAGAGTCCTCTTGAGGGATGGACAACTGCAAAACTTCAACAATGTCACTGGATTTTATGAACACTTCCTAGTTCCCTTGCTGTAACAGAATAACTGCTTGGTGAGAATACTGCCTAATCATGAACAGAGACTCAAAGTATCTACATGTAAACTTTAAATGTGTTTTAGAACAGCTTCATTTGAGGTTTTAATGACAGCCTTCACTTTGGAATCTTGGTTTCTTACAGGTTGCAAAAGTCCAGCATAGAGAAGTGATTAGAGATAAGGAAATGAATATAAAGATGTTTTGGAGGATAGGGAAAATTTGACAACTAATTGGATGGATGGGGTGAGAGAGACAGAGAGAGACAGACAGACAGAGACAGACAGAGAGAGACAGAGAGACAGAAAGAGAGAGACAGAGACAGACAGACAGACAAAAAGAGAGACAGAGACAGAGAGATAGACAAGAGAGAGAGAGACAGAGACAGAGACAGAGACAGAAACCTACTCAGACCTACTGAATTTGTCCTAATTTCATTCAATCAAATATTTGTTAAGTAGCTACTGTACACAAGACATCCAGGTGATTAAGACATAGTCCCTGACCTATAAGCATTCCCAATATAAACAGTTAGGATAAGATATGCAAATATACATTTAAATTTCATCAAGTGCAAAGCAGAATTCATTATCTTTCCCCAAAATCCTACCCCCTCCCCCCCAGCCAAGCTTCTCTCTTTCTTACAATGGTGTCAGCACCATTCTAGTCACCTAGGTTTGGAGCTTCAGTGGCATACCTGTCTCCTCTCTCTCTCTCTCTCTCTCTCTCTCTCTCTCTCTCTCTCTCTCTCTCTCTCTCCCTCCCTCCCTTCCTCCCTCCCTCCCTCTCTCTCTGACTCCATCCATCCAATTAGTTGTCAAATCTTCCCTATTCTCCAAAACATCTTTATATTCATTTCCTTATCCATAATCACTTGACCACCACCCTAGTTTACCTCCCTTTTGGACTATGGAAATATCCTTCCATTTGATCTCCTTGCCTCAAGTCTCTCCACATTTCAATCTATTCTCCTCACAGCTGCTAAAGTAGTTTCTCTAAAACATAGGTCTGAACTTAATCAAAGTTCTTCACCTTAATCAAAAAATTCCAGTGATTCCCTATTAGGACCAAATATCCATAGTCCAAACCCAAGTTCAAATCTGGCCTCATTCACTCTTACTAGCTATATGACCCTGGTCAAGTCATTTAGCCTGTTCGCCTCAGTTTCCTAATTCATAAAATATAAAATCTATAAAAAATTTCTAAAATTATTTTTATTTTACATATACTTATATCTATATTATCATCTCTCTGATAGAGCATAAGCTCCTTGAGGACAAAGGCTGTTTCATTTCTGTTTTTATGTTCCCAGTACACAGCACAATGTCTGGCATGTAGTAGGTGCTCAATAAATGCTTGTTGAATGATTGTTGATCAAACCAATAAATGTAACACAAATTAAAATATGGTGAATACATAAAAGTACAAAGTCCTTCGAGTTATATAAGGACAAAATAATTTCCATGTGCAGGTCAGGAAAGACTTCCTGGAGAAGATGGTATATGAGAATGGTCTTGATGGATGGATAAATTGGTAGAGGAAGGCATTCCAGGAATATGAAATAGTCTGCACAACAGAATATGATAATAATGATAATAATACATGTATATCACCTTATCCTGTTTTTAAGGTCCTTTATATTATCTCGTTAAATGAACTCATTCCAATGAGGGAGGTACTACAAGGCATTTTTATTCTCATTTTTACCAAAGGTTTATCAAGCTTAAACAACTTGCCTATGTTCTCCACAACTATGAAGTTTCAGGTACAGCATTCAAACTGAAGTCTTTTTTTTTTAAATTGCAAATACAATCAGATGTATTCTGGAGGGAGTGACAAGTTATTCCAATTTTCTAGGAACATAAAGTTTATGATGGGGAGCAATCTGACCTAAGACTGGAAAATCAGGTTAAAGCCAAATTGTAGAAAACCAGAAATGACAAGGCAAAGGCATTTGGCCTAGATTTGGTTGGCATGAGGGAGCCAGGGAAAGTCTTTGAGGAGCAGTGATTTTATTATGCCCGTGCATTAAGATTAATCTGATAGCCGTGTGGAGGAGCATAGGAAAACAGACTAGAAGTGGAGAGACATATTGAGAGGCTATTAAAGTAGTCTAAGAAAGAAATAAAGGTTAATGGCATTAGTGGAGTGGTAGCAGGAATGATAATGAAGGGATGGGTCTGGTTTCCAGACTGGAGATTTCTTCAGGTACTTCTACTAACACAAGGCAGTTATATTCCCTACAATTCACAGCCTTAGAACCTTGCCTAGGGCACTGAGAACTTAATCAATTTGCCCTAGGTCACAAAGCCAGTATTAACAATACAAGCATTTATTAAGTGCTTACTATATGCCAGAGATTGTGCTAAGTATTAGGAATTCAAGCAACAGAAAACAAAACAAAACCAACCCTGCCCTCAGGGAACTTACATGGGAAAGAAAGCATGTACAGAAACTGCTGCATAGAAGAGACAATAGATAGACAAGGGAAACAGTGACAACCATAGAATGACATAAACAACATCCTACCTACTCCCACCTACCCCCAGTCCACTCCCTTCTATCAGCAAATCAGAATTAACTTATGTATTGACTCTTTGGAAAATGAGTTATGGTACTGAAATACTGGAGTTGGAGTAGAAAAACCTGGGCTGAAATCCTGCCTCTTACTAACTGTGGGAAAGTCACTTACCTGACAGATCAGTTTCCTCATCGATAAATGGTTGGTTTCAGAGTAAGGAGATGCCCAGTTTTAAATCTTGCTTCTGACACGTAATGACTATATGACCGAAAGCAAATCACTTACCATCTCTGAGCTTCTATGGGCTCATCAGTAAAATGGAGTTGATGACACCAGTAGCACCTATCTCCCAGGGTCAATGAAAAGTCCATGAGAGATGACATATGCGAGGCACTTTCCAAAATTCAAAGAATATAGAAATGCCAATTTCTGACATTTTTAAGCACACAAAAGGCAAAGAGTCTAACCAGTCTTCTACTTCAAAATGGTTGACTTCCCACAAAAGAGGGGGAATCTTGGAGTTGCTGCCCAGTACCATTTTCTGCTAATCCAATTGGTAATAAAAGTTCAACAATTCACATTCTGCTCCAGGTTTCCCATGAGCAATAGAGGACAGAAGTTGGCTCAATGTGCTTAGCTAGTAATGGGATAGGCTGATGGCATATTGGAAATCCACATTTAAAATAAATCTCTCCTTTCTGTAAAGTGAGATAGCATCTACCAATACGGGTAATGAACATCTAACTTGAGTACAAGCAGAGGCCTGGAGATGGGAGGCAAGGTAATTTCAGGTAGTTCAGCACATTTCCATTCACATCACAAAGTGCAATCTTTTTCCCCTAGTAATTTTATTTCTTAGCAAAATCGTTATTGGGAATATTGAACCACCTCACAGAGCCCTATTTACTCCCCTTATCTTTTCTCCATCTTTCTGGATTAAAAGCTATGTGTGATATTTGTACTTATCAAATATCAATATTTGGCATGGATTTGTGAAATGTAGATGAAAAAAAAGTATGACCATTTCTGTAAAGGGTAAAACCTTAAGCAAATAGACTGCATTTCTTAGAGGGGCTCTGAAGAGCGGTCACAAATTGCAGATGGGCTAGTCAGCAATGCAGCACAGCAGTCTCTGCAGGATGGATTATTAGGTCACAAAATTAGATCCTGGATTTCATCAGGATATCCAGCTAACTTCAGGGAGGAAGGTGTCAAGAAAAAATGTAGAATTACCTCGCCTACTGCAAAACGTATACAGTTAGCTAAGACTGTAATCAATTTCCCTAAAGAATAAGTAAACTTTTAAAAATGCTTCTGATTAGGGCTACCTTGGGCCTAGCTTATACAAACTTGTAAGGTAGAAATTGGTCTGTGTTGCCTTGCCTCCTGCCCCAATCTCCAATTCCTTGTTTTGTTCCTTCTATCCAAGGCAGACCTTTATATAAACCTCAGCTAACCAGAGACTCATAAGTATATCTTAACCTGGTCTTACCCCTTCTATATTTTGGACTTTTCCTTCCTTACCAAGAATTTATTAAATGAATCTTTTTAAAAAAAAAAAAAAAAGCCTACCTATCCTGTGTGAAATTCTCTTAGGGCTATCTTTCCTGTTGATACAATAATGGGCATGGTAGATGAATGGGTTAGCCCTCCAATGGTCATTCATTCAATATTAATTGAGCAACCACTTTGCAGTATACCATCAATTTGTGTTTTAAAAAATATCTGTTAAATTGAATTGAATTAAATGTAACTGAAGTGAACTGAATTAAAGGCATCATGGGGTGCAGAAGGAGTAAGACACTATCCCTATCCCAATGAAGTTTTCAGCCTGAGAGGGGAGATAAGACAAGTACACCAGTAACTATAGTGCAAGGTCAAATATAAAAATATAATGAAGATCATAAAACTTGAGAAGTGGAAGAGAAACTGAGTTGTAAGCAATGTAACTTGTTTAAACTATAGATCTACAACATACAATCTGTGTAAGTTCCTTGACGGCAAGGATCATCTTTCGTTTCTTTTTGTATCTCCAGTGCTTAGCATACTGCCTAGCACATAGTAGATGCACAATGAATATTTATGGATTGATTGATTGAGATTGATTATAATTGATTGTTATTTGGGGCATCAATTTACTCATCTATGATTGGTCACCCTGGGCTCTTTCCTTTTATTTACCACATAAATCCACTGTTGCCAAATCTTGACTTTTCTGCTGTCACAGAATCATTTGTATATATCCCCTTCTCTCCACTGACTCAGTTACCACCACTTTAGTTCAAGCCCTCATCAATTCTTGCCTGGATTACTGCAATAGCTTTCTAACTGGTCTCCTTGCCTCAAGTCTTTGTCTACTCCAATTGAGCTTCCATTCTGTTGTCAAGTGATTTTCCTAAAATGAAGGTTTAAGCATGTCACCTCTCTACTCAACTAACTTCAGTGGCTTCCCATTACCTCCACAATCAAATATATTCTGCTGAGGATTTAAAAGTCTTCAAAACCTAGACCGTTCTTATCTCTCCAGTCTTCTTATACTCCCATTCATGTATTTTATGACCCAACTATACTAGCCTACTTCATTGAAATAGGAATTTATCATCATTAGAAAAGAGACTTCCCTCTCCAGGAGTCATATGTATCAACGAAATCACAGGTCTGGTTGAAAAAAAAATTCACATTCATCCTCTTAGGTGCCACATTACTAGTTCATAATGAACTTACAATCCACTAGGATTCTTGGATCCTTTTCAAGTAAAAAGACATATGACACGGCCACTTCTTAATGTGGAAGGTGGTAGTGAAAGAATTTGAGAAGGCTTCACAGAGAAGATGTCATTTGAGTTGGACCTTGAGAGAAACATAGAACATAATTTCATTTTAATAGAACCATCTAGAGATAATAACTTGACCTAAAAAGACAAGAACTTGAAGAATCATTGACATCCTTCCTGCCTCCAAATCTACATTGACTTTGAGCAGAAGAGATGTTGGCTGGGTATTTTTGGTACCCCTCCAGTCAAACCAGGCAAGTAGCCAGGTAGCCCCAACTGTCAGTCAAGCAACACCTTGGACTCTGATGGAAAAATAAAACCAGGCAACCAGCAAGGGGATAGAAGGGAAGAAAAACTCAGTAATCCTAGGCCCTTCTTGATGCATGGTACCTAAATAGTGCCTTGCACTCAGAAGGTACTAAATAAATGTTTGTTGTATCAAGAACAGTTCTTCTCCTGACATTTTATCACTGAAATAGCCAAATGTGAAAATAAAGACTGGAAAGAAGTTGAACACAAAGACACAGAATCAGTATGAGATTTCAAGGAAGCTGCCAGTTGGCTCCTAGAAGCATCTGCTGGCACCCCTCAGTTGCTCAGACACAGCTGTTTCCCTCAGAAAATGCCAGCAACTCTTAGGAGCTGTCCACCTCTGAAACTTGTTTGGGAGAGCTAGGAGAGCAGAGTTTACAAGGACACAAGAATGCTCACATCATTGCCAAATTGTGCATGAATGCTTTGCTTCAACTATGTTGGATACTTGGTTTCTTTGAACTCTAGACAAGACTAAGACTTTTGTCTTGATCATCCCTGGAATCTCCCTGCCACACAGGCCTCCTCGATATTCCTAATACTCCAACTCTGTACCTTTTCAATGTTTGTCCCCCAGACCTGGAAAACTCTACCTTTTGGTCTTCACTTTCTAGCTTCCCTGCGCTCCTTCTGTAGCTAAAATCTCACTGTTAGCAAGAGACCTTTCCTGTTCCCCTTCCTCCCACTGTTAATGCATGGCCTGTGAGATTGGCCTTCTCCAGTCATCCTGATGAATACTTTGGTCACTAGATCCAGAAGGCCCAGGAAGGGAAGTGAGGCTAGTGACCTGAACAGCCCTCCATCACTCAAAACAAAGTCAAGTGCAAGTCATGTCATCATTTCTCTGATGTCATGGTCTTCTTTGAAAATGAATGAGGAACACAGACCTGTGAGTAGACTAAGCTGCCCTGCTGGGTAACTGAGTTCATCTGCTCCCTTCTGCCCTCCCCTCAACCCTTCTTCCCTTCTCCAGAGGAAGGTAAATTTGAATGGCCAGAGGATGCCCAGTTAACTTTGGGTTTATGGGCCAGATTCCTTCCTTTTTTTCCTTCCTTCCTTCCTTCATTCCTTCCTTCCTTCCTTCTTTCCTTCCTTGTCTTTGCCAACACCTTAAACCCAGTGCGCTCTGAAGCCCATACATTGCACAATAGGTCCCTGCTGAAACTCCACTTGAGACATTCCTGGCTTCAGAATGATTATCAATAGTAACTATTGTCCTTTCCCTCCCAGCTCCATTTACTTATTTTTTTTAATTTTGCTCATTAAAGGGGCCATTTCCTGTTTACTTCTTAAAGAGGCCTTAAATGGCCACTGAATGGCCATTCCCTCACTCTGAGTGCTTGAATAAGCCAAGGTCTCCCAGTGCATCCTGGGCCTTCTCCAGTCATCCTGATGAATATCTGGTCTCTGGATCCAGATGACCCAAGAGGGGAAGTAAGACTGGTCACCTTGCACAGCCCTTCCTCACTCAAAACAAAGTCAAGTGCAAGTCATGTCATCATTTCTCTGATGTCATGGTCTTCTTCAAAGACGAAGGATGAAGACAGACAGGTAGACCGTCTATTTGCTATGTATATATCTTATATTACAAAGGAGTTTGCATCTTGTCGCTGCCATTAGAAAGTAAACTCCTTGCAGACAGAAACCATGTTTTGCCTTTCTTTGTATACCCATAGCTTAGCACTGTCTCTGGCACATAGTAAATACTTAATAAATGCTTTTTGACTGACTGATATAGCTATTCTCCTGGTCACAGTGCCTTGCACTCAGCAGTTGCTTAATGAGAGCTTGTTCATTTGTGTACAAATGTTTATGATTCCATCTGAGGTTTTCTTGGCAAAGACACTAGAATGGCCATTTACTTCTACAGCTCATTTTGTAGATGAAGAAACAAACAGGGTTAAGTGACTTGCCCAGGGTCACACAGCTAGTGTCTGAGGCTGGATTCGAACTTAGAAAGGAGAATTTTCCTGACTCCAGATCTGGCACTCTATCCATTGTGCAAGCTAGCTGACCCTAATGAGAGCTTACTGGATTGGATTAGATTCTGTTCCATGGTTGTGGCTCTGGATCTTCCCTGGTTAGCTTCCTATTTGTTGCTATTCTATGACATTCAAATATCATATAGTTAGACCTGGAAGTGGCATTAGAAGTCATCAATTTCAACCCTGATTTTACAGATGAAGAAACAGGCTCAGTGACTTACCAAAGGTTATGCAGGTACTAAGTGGCAGAGCAGGGATATGAACCTAAATGTTCTGATTCCAAATCCAACTCTCTTTCTCCTTGCTAGTGACATATCCTTGTGCTCCATATTGCTCACCTCTTGTCTATGGACCCTCATAAACTAAATATTTACCACTTTGGAATTTCTTGGCCCAGTTGGATTAGCACCATGCCCACCAAATCTCTGCCAGTTCCAGCAAAGACTTTCATCCACAGCTCATGACCAGGTAGAATAGTTCAGTCAATCACACCTTCCCAGTATTAGGCTCTATCTTAATAACAAATTATTAACAACCAATAAGTCATCAAAACTTCTCTTATGACCATGACTATCTTCCCTCCTCCCTCCACTGTTTTAGGGGGAAAAAACAAACCAACCACCAAAAAAATACATGTTCTTTTTCTTTTGCATTTGGAAATCAAGAAACTACAAGAATTGAGTTCTCCCTTGACTTCCCCCAAGGCCTGGAAGAGTGCTTAGTATTTCATCCAGGCAATTCTTATTCACTTTAATCAGAATCACATGACTGAAATCAGGGGGGGATGTTTTGAAGCTAAGGAATTTAAGCCTCCCAGTTTCACTGCTCTGAGTATCAGCTCCATCCTTCTGCTCCTAATGCCGTTATCTTGTCCTCACACTTGGTTTTCTACTGAATGAATGCCTAGCCTATGGAAAGGCATATTAGTAACAAGAAGTGGAACTAGCTGAGAAACCAAGAGCCCACAGGGAGTCAGGGCAGTGACCCTGCCTGAGGCCAGCTCATGTGAAGGGAACAGATGGCAAAAACCCAGGAGGTGCTGAGGCTTTCTCCAACCCCCGGTCTTCTCAGCATGGAGGGAAGGTTCATGGTTGTCTCTAGAAAAAAAAATTCCTCAAGAGGTGGCACAAGGATTTCCAGTCTTCTATGGCTCGCATATGTAATGAGTCAGCAAGTATGGCAAACCCAACCACAAAACCCAATTATTTTTTTGAAAAAAGTCCAGAAAAAGTCTCCAATAAATGCTGAGCTAGTGCATTCTGTTGTTTCAGACTTATTAACTGCCATCTCCTCAAACAACTTTGTCAAAGGAAAGACATGGAACAAGGATGATGAGAAGCTCATAGACTTAGAGGTGAAAGGGATTTCAGAGGTCCTCAGGTTCAACTCCCTCATTTTACAAATGAGGAAACTAGATATGAGAGAGGTTAAGTGACTTTCTAAAAGTCACACAGGGTAAAATGTACCAAAGTCAGGATTAAACTCAGGTCCTCTACAAAGTCAGTGTCTACAAAGTCAGTGTCCTTTCCACTGTAAGACTGTATGGTGTTGTGAATGAAGCAGCGGACTTGGAGTTAAGAAGATGTTGGTTCAGATTCTGACACAGATACTAGCTGAGCAAGCCACTGAAGTTCTGTGTCTCAGTATCCTCATCTGTAAAATGAGGGGGCTGGCCTTGATGGCCCCTGAGGTTCCTTCTAATGTTTGTTAGGGGAAAACAAGCAATGAAATTATTAAAGAAAACCATTAAGGGAAAAGGCTTGACTTTTCACTTAGCAGAATGAAAGCCAAGTCATGTGGTTCATTGTAAGGACCATTGCACTGGAAGGTAAAAGTCTCAGTTCTAACTTTTCTGTGCATAATGCACAGAATGCTAGACTTGAAGAAAACTTGGCTTTAAATATCACCTTTGACACTAGTTGTGTGATTATAAATGAGTCTCTATTTCCTGTGCCTTGATTTCCTCATCTGCCAAACAAGAATAATCTCTGTGACACCAAACTTGAGAGGATGTTGTATGCATCAGCTGAGAGAATGTACATAAAGAACTTCAACAATTTTAAAGAATCATATAAAATAAATTATTATTTGATTATTTCTAATATTCATTCAATCCACAAACATTTAAAGTGTGTCAAGCACATATTATTACTATGTCAAACACACATTACTATGTATCAAGCACCATGTGAAAGTGTGGGGATATAAGGGAAAACAAAAATTGTCACTCACCTAGAGAAATTTCCATTCTAGTGGAGCATGATAATCTGCATATAAATAGGAATATACAAAGGATCTGAGGGAGCTGGCAAAGGACTCCAGTGTGTGGTAATGCTTGAGCTGAGCCTTGAAAGAATCAAGAGATTTTTAAGAGGATGAGGTAAGGAAAGAAAGTATCGAAGGCATGAGGGAAGACTAGAAAAAAAAATGGAGATGAGAGATGGGACATTTTGCATGAGAAATAACAAGGAGGACATTATGGCTTGACCTTAGAGTATGGAAATAGGAGTTCTAGGTAAGAATCTTAAAAGGTGGGAAAGGGTAGGATTGTGAAGAACTTTAAATGCCAAACAGAGGAATTTATATTTGCTCCTACAAGTAACAAAGAGCCACTAGAGTTCATGGAATAGGGAAATAACATGGTGAGGATTCTGTTACGGAAAAATTACGTTTATAGCTATGAAAAAGATTGGATTGAAGAGGCAAAAGCTTTAAGACAGAGGACCCACAAGAAAGTTATTCTAATAATCCAGAAAACCA
Source organism: Notamacropus eugenii (assembly GCF_028372415.1). Classification (NCBI taxonomy): domain Eukaryota; kingdom Metazoa; phylum Chordata; class Mammalia; order Diprotodontia; family Macropodidae; genus Notamacropus; species Notamacropus eugenii. The sequence continues at coordinate 83,162,786 of NC_092872.1, read as the reverse complement.
GTAATGAGAGATGAACTAGAATGTGAGTGGAGAGAAAGGGATGTATGAGACTTATTGTGAGGATAGAAATGATAAGATCTAGCAAATGATTGAATGCCTGGGCTGATTGAGAGTGTAGAACTGAGGATGACACTGAGGTTTTAAACCTGGATGACTGACAGGATGGAGATGCCATTAAAATAACACGAAAGTTTGGAAGATGGATGAGTTTGGAGGAAAATATGCACTCTGTTCAGAGTATGTTGAATTTGAGATACCAGAGATCCAGGTTTAAATGTTCAATGGGTGATATGAAACTGAAACTTAGGAGAGAGAGAGGAGAGAGATAAGATATAATTATACATGTGAGAATGATTTGCATAGAGATGGTAATTAAATGCACCATAACCAATAAGTTTACAAACAAGTTTACAAAAGGAAAGAGTGTAGAAACAAAAGAAACGAGCACTAAAAACAGAATCTTAGAGAACAATGACACATTTAATGGGCGTGATATGACATAGAAGAAGATTCATTAAAGGAAACTAAGGAGTATCAGAAAGGTAGCAGGAAAATGAAAAGAAAGCAATGTCACATACGAAAATGGAAATAGTGTTGCAGAGAGTGAAAAAAGGATGAAAAATTCAAAAAGGTCAATAGGTTTTTCAATTAAGAAATAATTGATAACTTTGGAAAGAGTAGTTTCAGGTGGAAGATGAGGTCAGAAGTCAGACTACAGAGGATTTAGAAAAGAGTGAGAGGAGAAATGGAGGCACTAAGAATAAATAGTTTTTTGAAAGAGTTTATTTGAGAAAGGGAGAGAGATATAAAAGGAGGATTATTGGGAATTACAGGATGTAGTGAGAGTATTTTAAGGGTGGGGGATACTGAGTGAAGATTACAGAGATGGAGGGGTTGGTAGTAAGGGTTATCATCTAAAGAGGAGGGGAGTGGGTAGAATCAAGAATTGATCTTAGCAATGAATAGGGCCATCCTTTATCAGAGACTACATCAAATAAAAGGGACAGTGGGGATGATGTCAGAGAGATGTGAAAGGAAGACAAGGGAAGAAGACAAACCTTGAGATGAATGTCCTCAATAATTTTTTGTTTTGGTCATGTATGGGGAAAGGTCCTCAGCCAAGAGTATGGAGGGATGGGGAAAGGATTTTATGGGGTACATGAGGAGAGAAGAGAAGGTGGGAAACAGATGATGTAGTAAGTTGGATAGAGAATTAATTCACAAAGAATAGAAAGATTACCTTGATGCTCTGAAGACCCAATTGAGATTAGATAATGTAAATTTCTAATTGACCTAGGTCCTTTCAGCAGTACATAAGTAGGAATTAAGGAAGTAAATGGTGAGCGTAAACCAGGATTGGCGTTTGGCAAAATGAGAGTGGCAATAGAACAAAAGAGCAAAGCATCTAAGAGTTCACCATAGACCTGAATTGGTTTGGCCTAGAAAACAATTGAGGTGTGAAGAAATCAGAGGATAGAGTGAAGACAAAGACTGGGTTCAGGAGTAGTAATTACCAGGTAAAGAAACATTGGAGTTCTTGAAAATGGAAGTAGAACACTTATGAGTAATAGTCAGATGAAAAGAATGACCATCTCAATGTACAGCTGAGGTGGAGAGAGTTCATGGGAACTGAGTGGACTGAATAACTGAGAAAATAGAAGGTTTGCAATACAAAGTGTGCCAAAAGTCTTGCTGTGCAATAGCTTAAGCTTGCACTAAAACTTCTGGGACATACTATATTTTGAAGTCTTTTATTATAATGGCAGCAATGGATAGAACAGTGGATAGAGCACTGGGCCTGCAGTAAGGAAGACCTGAGTTTAAATCCACCTTCAGACACTTACTAGCTCTACAACCCTAGACAAGTTGCTCAACTCCGTTTCCCTCAGTTTCCCAACCTGTAAAAAAAAGCTAGAAAAGAAAATGGCTAACCACTCCAGTATCTATATCAAGAAAACCTCAAATGGGGTCACAAAGAGTGGGGCATAACTAAAATGACTGAACAACAACAAAAATTATAATTACACAAAAATTAAAAATTAAAAGAGTTGAGGTGGAGAGGGAGTCTTTGAGCCAGTCTCTGAGCTCATCAGAAAGAGGGAAAATATCTTGAGGATTAGTAAATAATGGCCACCAAGATTTCGACTGAGTGATAAATTTGTGTAGAGTGAACCTCAAGGCAAGAAACATTTCAGAGTAATGGTTATAGTAAAAGAGTCTGGAAATAGCAATTAAAAGCAGGAAATATTCTGATTTTCCCATTGGTCACAGTAAAATGGGGTATGAGATAAGGGACTAGTAGAAGTGGAAAAGAAGTCCAGGAATGTCATATCATTAACAGTTCAATGGAAGACTATCAAAGAAGCAAGATAGGAAGAGGTCCCAAATGAAAGGAAGTTTGTTGGCTCATTGTAAACTTATGTGTAATTACAAAGCTTGTTTGTTGCTTACAAGATTCTTCTTTATAATCACAAAACTTGTTTGTTAATTACAAATAAGTGAGAATCCCACAAGGCACAATGGAAGGGACATCCATGGCCGGAGTCGTATATTAATGGAACAGAGCTAAAATGAATGAGATTGAGGAAGCAGACAGCTGGGGTTTATGCCATCCGATCTTCATGCTCTGTGATTCTAAGAATTCAGTACATTTTTAAGAGCAATCCTTAACAGTAAAGTTTCCTTGACCATACCCTATAGCTTATCATTATGACAACATGACCTTTAGCTACCCATGACTAATATCACAGAACATTAGAGTTGGAAAAGCCTTAGAGATCTTTGAACCGAACATCTTTATTTGACAGATGAGGAAACTTATCCCATGAGGATATATCAATCCCATAGACCAAAATGACATAGAGTTCATAGCAAATCCAGTAGCAGAACTAGAATCCAGGTTTCTTGACCTTGATTGTGGATTATAAAGGGCATCACAGTACAACAAAAAGAAAAAAAAAACAGATTCTAGTCAGAAAATCTGAGTTCAAATCTCACCTGATACTTCCTACTTACATGACCTTAGTAAAATCATTTTAACCTCCCTGGAACTCCCATTCCTTATCTGAAAATTGGGGGGAGTAAGGGCCAGTCTGACCATTTCTCAAATCACTTCCAATTTATATCTATGATCTTAATATACCCATGCTATATAACATAATAATTATCTAGAGCTACTAGAATAGGATATTCAACCCCAGCCAATTCCAAATATAATTTTTTTAAAAATGGGAAGTGGTGATTAGGAAGCATGTACTATGGTACTTCTAATTTAGATTTATACAGATAGCCTTCCAACTTTTACAGTCATTTCTGTCAAATTCCAAAAGGTGGCAGCATTTGATTAAATATTTATTTTCTGCTAAGGTTGCAGCATTGTATATCTTCTCATAAATGAATAAACTAAACAAATACTGGAAGTATTTAGCAGAACCAGACGAAAAGTTCAAAACAACCAAAAACTCAACCATATTTTGAGCAAAGGAAGGAAAGCTAAGAATATCAGAGAACAGCTTACCTAGAAATCCCTGTGGGCTCATCAGCCCATATTATTTGAGAGATGAGAGGAAAGAGGTAATTCTAGAAGCAGATACCCTAGAGACCGCCCACTCCTCTCTCACTAAAGGAAAGGCAAAGATTGGGTTCACAGTGTTCTTTTCTAAAGGTTATAATCATCCCTTCTTTCAAGTTCTAATGTAGTGATGACTTGCATCTTTTCAATCTTTGCAAACTACTTCCATTGCACAAGAACTTTCCCAGCTTCCCGACTTACTTTTCGTAAGGACCACATCAAGTTGGAAAGGCTTTGACAATAGGCCTGGATATGAGCAGTAATATTTCTCATTTGAGTACCACTCCAAGTACTGAGGCAGCTAGGTGGTGCAGTGGATAGAACACCAGACCTCGAGTTAGGAAGACCTGAGTTCTGGTCTAGCCTTAGACACTTACTAGCTGTGCAATCCTGAGCAAGTCACTTTACCCTGTTTGTCTCAGTTTCCTCATCTGTAAAATGAGCTAGAAAAGGAAATGGCAAACCACTCCAGTATCTTTATAAGAAAATCTCAAAAGCGGTCAAGAATAGTCAGACATAATTGAAAATGACACAACGGCAACCAAGTACAGAGGAACCCACCATCAGGTTGACCATTGGGTGTGATGAATTTTTCAGTCTCAAAACCTATTTTAAGTTAGAGAAGAACTGTGACCACATTCTTTCACTCTTCCTTCTTGAAATTTTGGGTCCTTGAAGAAATGAAACTCCAAATAAACTTCTATGAAGCACTGTATTTTTTAAGGAAGAAATAGGGAAGCTGAAATGAGACATTTTCCACTATATAAATGTCATAGAGAGAAGCAGCCTGATGCAGTGAACAGAGCGCAAGCTTGGGTCAGGATGACTTGGTTCGAGTCCTACCTATGATATATGGGCTGTGTGGTGCCAGACCAGCCTCTTAGAGGCAGTGAGGTCATGCATTAGATAGAGCACTCGACCCAGAGTTAGGAAGATCTGAACTGAAATGCAGTCTCACACCCTTATGAGCTGTGTATCACCCTAGACAAGTCAGCCAACCGCTGATTCAGTTTTCTCCTCTGTAAATGGTGATAATAATGGCACCTACCTCCCAGGATCATAAGGAGAATAAAATGATGAGATATTTGCAACCTTGAAGTACCATATAAATGCTGTTACTAATATCTCAAATTTCCAGTGGCTCAGGTAATTCTCTCACGTTAAAAGTTGGAAATCACGTGCTGAAGTTCATTGGCAGAGGGGATTTTCTTATCAGGAGTTCTCTCCATTAATGACATCCTAGCTCCATACCTCTGTCTCCCAGATTCTGAAGATTTTAGCCAATACCCCTTTAGCAGCATACATTTTTCTTCATGTGAAAAGTTGCATGGCGTAGCAGATAGAAAGCTGATCTCAACGCCAGAAAGACCTGAGTTCAGTCCTGTTTGTGATATATACCAGCTGTGTGACCCTAAGCAAATTATTTCACCTCTCAGGGCTCTCCAGGCAAATTCTCAAGGCTATAAGTTGAAGCAAACATACTGACCTGCACTGGTCTTCACACAAGAATTCTCTCTAACATTAAAGTCACAGGTTCAGTCTTTACCCCCATTCCTTTCTTCCTAAAGGTTCCAGGTTCTTTATCCTCTGTGAGGATGGGAAGAAGGGTTGGGAAATGCAGAATGTGGAGAGAGAGTCAGGACACAACTCTCATTTTCCAGGTAACTAGAGAGACACCATGTGGCTCAGGAATTTATCTGGCTTCACATTCTTCTCAGAGATAGCCCTGGGAAGACCCAGGTATCCTTACTTCCTGAAGAGGTATCCTTATTTTAGATGGATGTAAAATGAGGCATCTGGGCATGCCTGAGCTGGCAGGAAACTACCAGGAAAGATGACACTTGACACACTGAGCCTAAAATTCTCAGGAGGGGCTGCTTCTAGGAGATGCTTTCAGATCAGAGAGTCAGTGGTTAGATAGAGCAGTGGGGGCACATAAAGTTCAGTGAGTAGAGAGTGCAGTGAAATAGCAGGGTCTGAGAAATCATTCCCTCCTAGTGCAGCCAAGGACCATAAAGCCTCTAATAATGCAGCTAACGACCACAAACCTCACTCTGGAGGGGACTGCAGAATTACCATGATAAAATAGAGGTGACACCTTAATAGGTTTTCAAGTTAGAACAGCTGCCCTAGCAAACCTTTCCCTGAATAGTCAGGAAACTCCCATCCATTGCTTAGTGGGAAGGAATACATCACATTTGGGGAGGGGGTGTCCAGAAACAAGGGCACATGCTTCTGCATTGAGAAAGTGAGGTGGTTGGGGGTGGGGAGGAGAGGGCAAGTGGAATAGAGAAAGTTGGCACTGCTATCTTACTAGCACTCTGGCCTGGGCAGTTGATGTCAGTATTCATTCATGGTGCCCTGAAAGGAAGCAGAAGTGCAAGATTTTCTATTCTATTTTACTTTCAGGAGGAAGCATCATCATATACTCTTTAAAGAAAAAATTGCTAAACTTCTTTTACCCATTTGAAAATTCATTTATTCTGGATAATAAGCAGAGGAGAAGGAATACACTGAGAAATGTAGATGGTATAAAAACCCAAGGTATCAAAAATTATTTTAAAAGGAAAATAAAAACATTAGAAGATACTAAATTCAAAAGGGGAAAAATATGTAAACTGCTTGAGAACAGGAACTGTTTTTACTGAACCTTTCTATTCTCAGTACATAGTAAAACATCTGGCATGTACTTACTAAATGCTTGTTGAGTTGGATGGAATTGAATTGACCTGGAGTCAAAAGACATGAGTTATAAAGAGCCAACATGGCATGGTCAAGAACAAGGGATGCTATATTAATGGCATTTCCTTTTTTGACAGTATTACCCAACTAGTAGATGAGAAGAATACCATGGATTTACCTTTGATAAAGCATGTTATTCCATTGTTATAGACAAGATAGGGACATGTAGTCTAGGTCTACACTATAAAACAAGCAAATGAATTCAGAGTTGGTTGGAGAGTTGACCTCAAAGACAGGCTGTTCGTAATTCAGTATTAATGTGGTAGGAGGGCTCCAATGGAGCACCCTAGGAATCTGGTCTAGGCTCAGTGCTATCTAACATTTCCAATAACTTATCTAAAGGCATAGAAGGTGTGTGTTTCAAATCTGCAGATGACATAAAACTTGGAAAGAAAACAAACCCAATGAATGACAGAGTCAGGATCCAAAAAAATAATGATGTGCTAAATAAAGCAGCAGTCAGTCAAATCTGGGCAATTCCCTATTTTTGTATGGCCAGTAAGCTAAGAATAGATTTTACATTTTCAAATAAAGTTTTAAGATATTTAAAAATATAAGAAAACAAAACTTCAGCTCTTCATTTCTTACAAAAACAGGAGGCAAGGAGAACTCAAGCTTTGAGTCATATTTTGATGACAATTGGGCTACATCTAATAAAATAATTAGAAATAAGCATAAAATCTTAAAACTTGGTTGCAAAAAAAAGTCAACTTCACAAGTACAAGACGGAGGAAGACAGTAGTTGTTCTGAAAAAAATACCTGGATGCTTTAGTGAATTTCAAAATCAATATCAATCAGCAGTGTGTCATGGTAGACAAAAAAAGCTAAAGTAATCTTGGACTTCATTAAGAGGGGCACAGAGGTCAAAAAGAGGGAGGGGGCAGTTCTATCATACTCTGCCCTCATCAGACCTCATCTGAAGTATTGTTCTGGGACCCACAGTTCAGGAAAGACATTGATAAGTTAATGAGCATCCAGAAGAAGACAAATGGGAGTGTGAAGCCACTTAAGACCATGCCATAGAATAGGATGAAGGAACTTAGCTTTTTAGCCTAGAGATCAGAAGATTTGGGTGCATGGGGAGTGGTAATAACTGTTTTCAAGTATTTGAAAAACTGGAATGTGGAAGAGGGATTCAATTTATTCAGTTTGGTCTCAGACCAAAACTAATGGATGGAAGTTACAAAGAAGAAAATTTAGGCTTAATGTGAGGAAAAACTTCCTAAACAATTAGAACTGTCCAAATAATTAATGAGCTTTCAGATTTGCAAAGGATTTTACATATATCACTTTATTTGATCCTCACAACAACTTTGTGGAGCTGGTTTTATAATTGCCCTTATTTTACTGATGAGAAAATTGAGGATGATAGAAGTTAAATGACTTGTCCAGGATCACAAAGTTAGTATCTGAGGCAAGATTTGAACTCAGGTCTTCCATTTTCCTATGCAAATTCAGTGCTCTGACCACTATGCCACACTACCTACAAAAGCCTTGTAAGGTGCTGAGTTGCACCTACACACACACACACACACACACACACACACACGCACACACACATGCACACACAAAGAGAGAGAGAGAGAAAATCTTCAAACAGAGACTGTATGACCATTTGTCAGGTATATCATTGTGATTTCATCAAACTCTCAGATTCTATAACTAGACTGTGAGATCCTTGAGGGCAGGGACTGTCTTTGCCCTTCATTTGTATCCCCAATGTTTAGCACAGTGCCTGGCAGGAAGTAGGCACTTAATAGATTATTATTGACTAGCTAACTATAATGCTGGTTTAAGTTCTGTTTCTGAGAGCTTACTTGCAGTAGGATCTTGGAAAGATCACTCAAACTCTTTGAACCACTACTTTTCTGGCTGTAAAATGGGCATTAAAATGACTCATATCTTCTGCCTTGTTTTGAAGACAGTACTTGATCAAGGGCAAAGCATTACATTAATGGATTCTTTTAGCATCATTATTTTCATCTCATAGTTAAATCACTCTTTTTATTTGGGGTGACAGTTCCCCTAAGGGACTTACCAATAAGGTTAACCTGAGCCTCAACAATTATTTGAGGAATAACCAGCAGTAAAAAACTATGTACATACTGATCTTCCAAGAAGAAATTGAAACCTGTGAAATAATTTGGAGAGAGAGAGAAAAGTGGTCAGGGTGTCTGTCCACAGGTGTACAACAAAGTCAGTTGGAATCAGTCCTTTGACATAGGTGGGGTGTCTACAGGGGGTGGAATTAATCTGATTTTAGGCTGCATTAATAGTAACATGATGCAGAATATTGCCTGGCATGTAATATGAACCTAATAAATATGTGTTGATTGAGTAATAAAAACATCTAGGATTTATAAAGACCCTCAAGTTTTGTGAATGGCTTTGCATTTGTCATGCCATTTGCTTCCCACACTAACCCTGGAAGGTAGGTACTATTACTGTACCCATTTTACAGATGAGGAAACTGAAGCTGAGAGACGTTAAGTCACTTGCCAAGGGTCACGCAACTAGTAAGTGTCTGAAGCAGAATTTGAACTTAGATTTTCTTAATTTCAAGACCACAATTCTATCCACTATACTACCTACAAACATGATTATAGGGAAATGACAGTCTCAGTGTATCCTGGTCAAATGGCACGTATAATATCATGAACACCATATTTTTGGAAGCATATTAATGAACTGGAGGACATCTAAGTGGCACAGTGAAGAGAGCATTGGTCCTGAAGTCAGGAAGATTTGGGTTTAAATTTGGCCTCAAATACTTACTAACTGGGTGACCCTGGGCAAGTCACTTAACCCTGCTTGTTTCAGTTTCCTCATCTGTAAAATGAGGTGGAGAAGGAAATGACAAACCACTCCAGCATCTTTGCCAAGAAAATTCCAAATGGGGATATGGAGAGTCAGACACAACTGAAATGACTGAACAACATTAATGAACTGGAATGCCCCCAGAGGATGACCGAGAGGATAAGAGAACTAGAAAGTATGTTGGGGAAGGACTGAGTTGAAGGAATTTTGAATCACCAGACTAAAGAAAAGACCTGTAGAACATATAACTGCTACATTCAAATATTTGAAAGTTGTGGATGAGGAGTCAGGCATATTCTACTTAGTCCTAGAAGATAGAATGAGGACCATAGGTCCAGGATCAGGGAAGCAGATTTCAGTTCATTTATATACATTCATAAGGAACAGATTTATAAAAATTAAAGTTCTTAAAAGTGGATTGCAATTCTGAGTAGGTAGTGAGTTCGCCATGACTGGAGACCTTCAGGCAAGGACCTGAAGATGATCACATGCCAGAAATATTGAAGAGGGGACGTGCTGAAGCCTGGGGTTTGGTCTAGATGATGCCTAAGGTGCCATCTAAATCTAAGACTCCCTAATGACATGAAAAGGGAAGAAACTAAGCGTGGCATTGAGACGCTAGACAGTGCCCCTAGGGATGTGTCCCCAATAATAGTGTCTACTCTCTCCTCCCTTATGAAGCCAATAATAGCAGATGGTCATTTTAGTCAACCCCATGGGAACTTTCTTTACTGAGCTATTTCCCTAATGAAAATGCCAGCTAAAGGTTTAAACAGAACTATTAGAAGGGTAAGTTGAATGGAGCCTTGCAATAAAGGTTCATAGAATTTTAGATGAGAAAGGGACCCTCTTTACTCAGAGGCCAGCATTTTTCCACTACATTATTCCTAATAATAACTGAAATGTACATACCATGTTACAATTTTAAAAACACTTGACACACTTCTCAAATCTGAACCTCACTGTAGCCATGTAAGGTAGATTCTATGGCTATTAGGAAAAGCTATATTTTGCAGTTGATAACAATAACAACGAGAATATATATACATACATATATGTTTGTATGTATATGTACATGTCACTTTAAGATTTGCAAAGTATTTATAAATATTATCTCATTATATCTTCACAACAATCCTGGATGGCAAATCCTATTATTATCCCCATTTTACAGATGAAGAAACTAAGGTTCATGTGGAAAAAGGAAATTGTCCATCATTTATAGGATCATAGATTTAAAGCTAGAAGGAATCCAAGAGGCCATAGAGTCCACTCCCCTCATTGCCCAGAGAAGACAACGTAAGTCCAGTACTCTCCGTTTTGCCAACTATCTTCACTACGCTTTGATGTATTGATGATGAGAAGAGGCTTTAGGAAAAGGAGGCTGGGGAACTCGAACTGGTAAACATCAGTGCTTTCCCTATCACGTCCCTGTGTGATTTCTAGAGTTTTACAATGCCCAAACCTTAGACTCCATCTAGGCAAACTCCCTAATTTTAATAACATAACGAACGATAATATAACAAAAATAATTAACAAAACAGGCCAAAGAGGTGGCACGATTTTTTTCAAGGTCACACAGTTAAGCAGTGGCAGAACTGGGCAGAACACGTCTCCTAATTCCTGATTTACTGATATTTTTACCTTGCCATATTAGAGTGTCCTCAGTACCCTGTTTCCCCTATAATCTAAATGCAAAACTTCAGATAATTTCAACCGGTCAGCAAACACTTCCTTTTCTATCATGAGGATGATCAGATTCCCTTTAAGCCTTGTTCAAATCATCCTGATAGCACGGCATCAACCAATTCTGGAGGTAACTAAACAAACCACTCCAGCCTATCGCAGTAAAAGGGCCCTGGTCAGTGGCATTACCTCCAACCACTAGCCTTCTAGCTCTATTTCCCAGCAGGAGTTGAGTCCTCCCCAAGGTAGCACTAAGATTTCTCATTGGGTTGCACAAGATGAGAACCTGTCCCCAGCTGTTTCCTAATCAGAAATGTGTGAGGGCTGTGGAACATTTATTCAGCTTAAATACAGTTACTGTTCCAGCAAGCTCAGTTTCAGGTAAAACCACTCCTAGTGATTGATGACTGAGGCACAGGCAGCTGAAAAGGATGCGAAAGTAGTTACAGAATCTAATCTGTTCAGCAAAATGGTTCTACTTACCGGACCTTGAGGACTGTTCTTGGCACTGGAAGTGAGAACAGAATTGTCAGATTTATAGTCCTAGGGAGAAGCAGAAAAAGAAACCCAAGTTGAGGGTAGCAATTTGATATGGCAAAACTCAGTTTAGAATGAGCCCCAAGGAGCTTGGTGAATGGCATGGGGGTGCCCTCTCACCCTCTTACTTTAGGCAGTCCTAAATCTCTGGAAGGATGCAGCTAAGACAAAGTTGGATACCAAAATAAGGGGTAGGTTCCATCCCAGTTCAAAGATGAGTACAACTTAAGGCTCCCTCTAGTTCATTTTTCCCATTTCATCTCCTACTTGATTTAAGGCTTTTCTTAAACTGCACTGATACCAGAGAAGACTTCTTTTTTCAAAAACTAAGCCTTTGGTCCTAGACTTTCCCATTTTTCTCTTGTCTGGTGTTTCCCATCAGCTCAAAGGCAACATTACCACAATGTGAGGGAATGTGGGAAGGACACAGCATAGAACTAAAGTAAAACAGGAGTATAGTTCCATGTGCTTCAGCTTACACAGGTGGATGACATTTAATTGTTCTTTCCAGGGGCTTTCTCTAGTTAATTCCTTTTTTGGTTCTATAGATCCTTTCTTCTAGACACAACCACTATTACCCCTTCCATTCGCTGACTAGTTTTCTATACTGGAGTCTGAGATTCAGCTACCCTTTAGCATCCTTTAGGTCTCTGAAGTAGCAGGTTCCTTTCTTTAACATTTGGGCCCCATATGTGCCAGAGTTTCTGACTCAGAATGTTGCTGGTTCAAAATTCTGTAACATCACTTAAATTATCAATTCAGCCAGTGCCTGGTAGACACTGCTCCCCCAGAAATTGCATTTTCCCTGAAACTCTTGCTCTCAAACCCTGTTCAAAACCTGTTCATCTTGCCCACTATACTCTGGATTAGCTCATGCTGGATTTCCACCCTCTTCATCATTTTTCTTATTGTTGCTTTAATTTTTAAAGGGATCTTTAAAAACTTAACTCTTTACAGTTTTGTCTCCCAACATCATCAGTGTAGCAAAGTTCTAGTCACCTCATCCCATTTTCAAAAATGCACGTTACACAAAAAATGTGTTAAAAATTAGTCACCATCTGACTCTTTACTGTTTTCCACTAAAATATCTAAAATACTTTTTATACCTTGACATTTACATTGTAACATGCAATCCTCTAATCTTTTCTTTGGTATTACCATATAACTAATGCATTTACTCTTTGGGAAAGGGTAATTGGGGTGTAGAAGGATAGCTAGGTGGGGCAGTGGATAGAGCACTGGGCTTAGAACCAGGAGTTCTGGTTCCAATCTGCTAGCTAGGTGTGTAGTTGTGGACAAGTCACTTAACCCTGTTTGCTTTGGGTTCCTCATCTGTAAAATGAACTGGAGCCTAAGGAAATGGCAAACCACTCCATTCTCTTTACAAAAAAAAAAAACGGGGTGGGGGGGTGAGTTGTCAGAAAGTATCAGACACAATTGAAATGACTCAACAACAACAAATCAAGTGGGAAGCAAGCCTGGGTGACAAGTTCCCTACTCTTTCCTATATTGGCCATAACAGAGCTTTGAGATTTGTCTGGAGATTTGTATCTCCACTAGGGTAGGGAACCCGTCCTAGGAAGGCATGTCTTACATTATTTTGCTTCCCCTTTAGCAAAGAACAGCCAATTTGAAGTCAGGGGAACTAAGCTTGAATTCTACCTCAATTTTGTACCACTTATACAACCTTGGTCAAATCGCATTAGCCAGAAAGAGGCTTCATTTTCCCCACTTGTAAAAGGAAGGGACTGACCTAGATATCTAAGGTCCCTTGAAACTCTAAGTCCCTATATTTCTGTGTTTTCCCATAGTCAGCTGGGTGGCTGTGAGTCACAGTCTGGCTGGAGATGTTAAATGTCACTTACAATCTTTTCTGCCACTAACACCTCAACCCCATCCTTACAGAGACACACACCTGTCTTCACTGACATCTCCCTTCCAGAGTTAAAAGCATATTTCCCTGGCCAAAGATACTCTGAAGAGAGAAATTTGCCCTTTTTTTTAAATGTCTAAGAAAGAAATCTGGCACCTCAAATCCAAGTCTGATTAAAGTTACAAAAAGCCCTGGAGGATAACCTAAAGTGTACGGGATGGGGTCAGAAATAGTACTTACAATCTAATTCCATGGCCAATACATTCTCAGGATACACTTCTTTACAATATTGAATGAAATAAGTTTCTCTCTGATAGCCTCAAGGCCAAAAACTAGTGTTTCTCACAGGCTCCTTTACTGTCCCATTTTTAGACATATAGTCAGATAATTGCTTAAAATGATTTGTCAGACAGCAAGGAATATTTGAAATTGGCGAAGCCAAGTTTGAAATACACTACGTTCCTGACTGCTTAACTGGACTCTTCTGTCCCCACTTAGCCTCTCAGAATCTCCTTCCCCTGCTTAAATCCATCTGCTTCTCTCCAAGCCATTAGAGCCTACCACCTTTTTTGTGTTTGTATCCCTTGTTTGCAAAGACCTTCCTAGAAAGGAAACACAGAATCTTAGAGATGGCAGGAGTCTGAGAGTCCACCTACCACAATCCAGAACTGAAGAGGAACCTCCTCTTTGGTATCCCTGATGAATATCTATTCAGCTTCTGAATATATAATGTGTAGTATATATAATATAATACAATAATGTATATAATATTTGTAAAGAGTTTTTCAAATCTTATTGTTAACAGAAATGGTACCATATGGAGAGAGTGCTAGACCTAGAGTCAGAAAGACCTGAGTTCAGATCTGCTCTGAGACACTTACTAGTTACATAGCCATAGATACTTAACCTTGGCCTGCCTCAGTTTCCTCATCTGTAAAATGTGGAAAAAATCACACCTATCTTCCAGAATTGTTGTGAGGATAGAATGAGATGTTTGTAAAGTGCTTTGCAAACCATAATGCCCTATATCAATGAAGGTGATGATGATGATGATTTGGCCAACGTTAGCATTAGGGAACTCATTACCTATCAAGGCAGCCCATTCCAACTCCATTTATTAAAAGAAAAACTTCTAACTCTATTTGAAAGACTATCATGTGGAAGAGAAATTTCACTTGCTTTGCTTAGTTTTCCTTTTGTGGGCCAACAGAAGAGCATAATTGTTAGGGAACTTTGCTTATTATCAAGCTGAAATCTGGTTTGCTGTTAATTTTGCCAAATACTCCTATATTGGCCATAACAGAACTATGAGATTTGTCTGGAGATTTGTATCTCCACTAAGGTAGGGAACCCGTCCTAGGAAGGCATGTCTTACATTATTTTGCTTCCCCTTTAGCAAAGAACAGCCAATTTGAAGTCAGGGGAACTGAGCTTGAATTCTACCTTGATTTTGTACCACTTACACAACCTTGGTCAAATCACATTAGCCAGAAAGGGGCTTCATTTTCCCCATTTGTAAAAGTAAGGGACTGACCTAGATATCTAAGGTCCCTTGAAACTCTAAGTCCCCATTTTGACCAAACAAAACCTAATATTTTTTCCAAAGGACAGTTCTTCAAAATCTTGTCATAATGCTCAGTTGTTCTCTCCCACCTCTCACCCATATTCTTTCTTCTTCAAGCTAAATATCCCAAGTTCCTTCAACCAGTCCTTGGATGACATGGTATCTAGTCCCCTCATCATTTGGTGGTCTTCTTCTGGACAAGCTCCAGCTTGTCAATGTTCTTCCTAAAATGGCGCACAGAAATGAACTGGCCACATCAAGCCAAGTCAAGTAGAACTAAGTCTACATATGTGTGTTCTTGCTTAGTCATTTCAAGTGTGTCTGACTCTTTGTGACCCCATTTCATCTTTACTTGGCAAAAGTGGTTGGCCATTCCCTTCTCCAGTACATTTTACTGAGGCAAACAAGATTAAGTGACTTGCCCAGAGTCTGAGGCCAGACTTGAACTCAGGAAGATGAGTCTTCCTGACCCCAGGTCTGGCCCTCTCTTCACTGTGCCACTTAGTTGTCCCTACATATGTATACCTCAAGCTTTATTCATACCTCGACACATATCTGTTATCCTCTAAACAACTGGCAAAGCAGGAGTTGGGGTGAAAAGAGGACAAAGCTCAGCTCCATTATCTTCTCCTATTGGACCTGGCTCCCTCAGCTGCTAGCACTGCTCTCCCCAAATCCATTGAATTTATCTTATATTTGCTTTGCCTCTACTTATATGGATGCATGTTCTCTCTTTGATTGATTACACGGGTTACATTACATCTCCCCCTGATTACATTGATCAAATATAAGCTTCTTGAGGGCAGGAACTATTTTGGTGTTGTCTTTGCATCTCCATCACTTGGCATAATGCCTGACGCATAATAAGCACTTAATAAATGCTGATTGGTTAGTCATCAGGAGACAGAGGTACTGAGAGAAACAAAGACAGAAGGGAAAGAGCCCCAACGGATTCTCTTTGGAAGGTAAACCTTTCCCAACCATTCCCCACCTTTACTCATCAAGGCAGCAGAGTATTTCCAAGAGTGGAACAGGAGAAGGGAGGAGTGTCCTATTACTGTGTCTTTGCTTTAGGCCTTTTGCTTCACATAGAGGCACCATATTGGATGATCTTCCTAGGGGAAATGTGGTGGTCTTTTTTAGTCATTCTAAAAAATGGTTAACTATTTCTCCTTCTGATGGGAAGGATAACAACGGGTAGTCTCATGAACTGAGTATCTAGCGGATGGTATTATAGTATTCCACAAAGAGTCTAAGCATGTTTATATAGTTAGAAAACTTTACCATCAGCACACACAGTATTTCCTTCTCATGCCCTTTCTAGCACTCCATGGTGACACTCTTGCTTTCCAAATGCCCTGTGTCCTTGTGTGACCTCTCTTCTCCACTCTCAGGAAAGGGCCAAAAATCAGGCATTTAAACCAGGCAGCCTGAATGCCAGTCTCCTGCAGCAATATCTATTAAATACCAAGCAATGACCAGGACAGAGAGTTCCCTGCAGCCCCAGCTCAGAAATGATGCCATCCTCAGGGTTCTGGCAGGAGGTGGGAACATCAGTTCCCTAAGTGAAAAATGGTAAGTGGCATTTAACAGCAACATTTATCTGCCAGAAAGACCGCCAGGACCAATCTTTGCCTAGAAATGACCTTTAAATAACCCATCCTTCAAGTTTATGGCAAGCCTAGAACAAAGCCCTCTCTGTGCCAAACTCAACTAATGCCCACTGGTCATCTAATATAAGTGGTACCAGGAGGGCAGGAATGCATGGGGGCTGGAGAACATCTGGAATATTTATGGATCATTGTCCCTGGAGGCCCATAAACTTCAGCACTCCACTCGAGAAGAGCTTTGGAAAATGAAAAACAGATGGGAGCAGAGTAGCTTTGGCTCTCTCTGCTGGGTAGGCCTCTGGGAGGCAGGAGGCCTTAGTCCTTTATTATTATAGAACACCCCAGAGTTCCATTATAATAAAGGAAAGATTTAAATGCTTTTTCTCCCACTTAAGGGAGTCTTTTCTTTTCCTCTCTTGGGAGAAAGGAAAGGGTCAGGAGTATGGAGGGAAAATTTGATGAGAATAAGTTCAATCACTATGGAGGTCAAAATTAGATCTACATAAGGTCCATCACCATCATCACCCTCATCTAGCTAGTATTTATACAGGTTTGTGAAGTCCTTTACAAATGTTATTTCATCTATCCACACACCTCAGAAAGATGGGTACTATTATTATGTCCACTTTACAGATGAGGAAACTGAGGCAGAGAGCAGTAAAGTGACTTGCCTAGACTCACATAGTAAGTGTCAGAGGTTGAATTTGAACTCAGGTCTTCCTAACTCCAGGGCCAGCACTCTTATCCACTGTACCATTACTTTTATCAACTTATTTCACTCTCTTCCCTTTAAAAATGCTCCATGTTCCATACAAATTAGACTCAGGGTTATTCCTAGGTCTCATCCTTCACTCTCCATCTCTGATCATTTACGCAATGCTATTGTCCATGTCTGGGTTATGCATTCCTCCACATCTTCGCCTGTGAAAATCCCCCTGTTCCTTCAAAGGCCACTCAAATGCCCTACAGTGTGATGCAGTAGAAAGACTATTGGCTCTGGGGTAACAGGTCCTGCATTCAAATCTCAGGCTGAATACTAATTATCAACGTCACCTTGGACAAGTCTCTTATTCTCTTTGAGGCCTCAGTTAACTCATCAGGGAATTCAGCTAGACCCCTTCCTGTTCTAAATCTATGACCCTATGTCTATAGGTGCTCCTGCTTACACAAAGCCTTACCTAACCTCACCCTCCAGTGAAAGTGATGACTTTGTGCCTTCCTTGAATGGTTTTAGACCAGTTTGCCTGGCTTATTTTTTTTTTTTTTTTGCTTCTATCAAATTCTACATTATATTACTTACTTTTATACATGCCATCCCTCTCTTCCACCCTCAAACTCTTAGTAGAATGTAAGCTTGTTGAGGGTAAGAGATGGGTTATTATTTTTTTCTTTTTAACCCTTGTATTACCATTGACATGCACATTGCTATAATCAGAGTAGCACAACTGGGGCTTTGCTCCAAGATGTCAAATTTCGAGAGCATTGGTAGTCCATCAGCAGCTAGAGCAAGGCTTAGCACCTAATTAGCAAGAATAGTTTGAATCCAAAGCTACCAAATGGCAGATTGGGGTGAGATTCTCACCTTACCAGTCATATTCCTCCCTCCTCTCATCCTACACTGCCACTTCTAACTTAGTGCTATTTCTCAGGTACAAAAATTCCTATGAACACCTCACCTTTTACCTAATGGAGACATCATGGATGTTCACTGAAGGGAAAGTTAACCAGTTTACCAAGATTAGAAGATCAAGGAAGATCTGAACTTGCTAATTTCTTCTGCATTTTAACCCTTGTCCGGGTCCACTTTTCATTAATTTTGCATCCACCTTCACAGTGATCTCCCATGGACAGCCCAGTTGTATACAAGTTCTGCAAGGCTGGCTGCTAACATGCCTGCTTTAGATACTATTTGTGCCCACCCCACCTGTCCTCATATCAACCACCCAGAGCTTAACATCCCTGGAAATGTTGGTTAACCTTTGAATGAAGAGCCCAGTCTGCCCCCTAATTTCCCTCCACCAAGAAAACAGAGTGTAAATGTCAGATTAAGCTTTTCAGCCCTCTGTCTTTAAAATGAGAGATAAAATTTAGCTCCCTATTCCCAGATGTTAAAATCTGAGCTTCTCCCTAAGGCAAAGAAATCAATGCAAGTAAGATCCATATTTTTTTCTTGGAACACTACCACTTCTAGCAATTTATTTGACTGACTACGCCTTCTATTACCATGTAAATTGTTTCAGACTGCAGGGGGAAAAAAAGTATTAATCTCCTCTCAGTAAGTCATAAAATAAAGAAATCAATTTCAAGGTCAATTTAGTCTAAATAACACCTGCTGCCCTTTTTGTAACATGCAGACTCCTCTGAAACACTACGTTGTTGTCTATAACAGCATCAGTATGCAGCTGCAGAAATTTGTGTCTCACATAAGTCAAGGTAACACCAGGGAAGATTCAGGCCATCTGTCCCATAGGTACTGAACGAGAGGTCAGGGTGACTGAGCCGAAATCAGCCCACTAGACTCCTAAGGAGAATGTGGTCAATGAATACCTCACCATGGGTTAAATTACCTGGAAGACTAGGCCTCACTTACTCAAAGGAATATTAATTCAAAATAGTAACTAGACTGGGCTGCCCAAAGCTTTGGCCCAGAGTGAAAAATTTATAGGGTGCTGACTTTAAAGAACAAGGACATCACTGGCTTTCTACGGCATCTCATTAACACAAATCATTAATTAAAATTGGAAGCTAACAGATTGCACTGTGGAGAGGGCCTACCCTTCCTTCCCTACCCACTTCTACCTTTACATCAGTGGACTTTTGCCCGTGTCCAAGGACTCTGACTTCTTTCTCTCAAACCAAAGGCATGTTTCCAGTCAAATTCTTCACATGTGGCTCGTGATACTTACCCCAGGCACCAAAATTCCTAGTTAAAGCTCTGTGTTGAAGAATGGTTTAAGGCAAAACTCTGCAACCAGCACAAAACTTCTTGGATATAAGTCTGCATCTTAACCACCTGCATAATCCATCACACAAATCACCAATGGAGGAAACTCCATGGCAAAACCTGCGTTTGAATTAAGACATTTTGATGGAAACACTCAATGAAGAAAGCACTGGACTTGGAGTCAGGAAGGAATGAGAGAAAATCTTGTCTCAGATGCTCACTAATTGTGGAGTCTTGGGGAAGCCACTTAACCTACCTCAGTCTCTCAATCTACAAATTCGGGTCTTAGATTCTACGACCTCTAAAGCACCCTTCAATGCTACTATGATAAGGATACAAGTATAAAGAATCAAATTGGGGAAGGGGGGGACGTCAGCCATTTCCCATAGATAGGACTCAGTCATGAAGGTAAAGGAGTCCAATCATGGGTTTTTT
Source organism: Notamacropus eugenii (assembly GCF_028372415.1). NCBI lineage: Eukaryota > Metazoa > Chordata > Mammalia > Diprotodontia > Macropodidae > Notamacropus > Notamacropus eugenii. Next base: position 83,143,006 of record NC_092872.1, on the reverse strand, counting down.
TCTCCATAAATGAATGAATAATAGCTGAAAAAGTTATTGTGAACTCCCTATTGGCTGTGGGATCATAAGATAATCAATGTAGCCTGGAATGAGCTTAGAGGATTCTAGTCCAACCTTCCTTTACAGATAGGGAAACTGAGATTCAGAGAAATTAAATAGCTTGGTCAAGTTCACATTAGTGAAAAATGCCAGATCCAGGACTGGCACCAAGAACCTTTGCCCCAAATTTAGCACACTCTTTTTACTCTACCTCCCGGCGCTCTTAACACCTCTCTTGAGAAGATGGCTAGTAGCATTGGTTTGCAGATGAACTTGGTCACAAATCAAGACAGATAGCAATATGCAGGTCACTGTTGGCTTTGCTAAAATATGCAAATGAACATACAGAGGGAGATCCTGCCTCAGGTCTTCCTGCAAGTCACCACCCTTGGTTGAAGCCTTGATTGACTGCCAGTACTAGAACAATTTTACCAGAGAAATTATGAGGATATAGAGTTTTATTTCTTATAAAAATCTCCTCCAGAGAACTAATTAGTGATTACTGTCATACCATCATCATTTTGCCTCAGTTTACCTAAACCTTAATCACTGAATGAGTATTGCCTAAGACAAACTGAGACCTGGGAAAGACTTTAGCTTAAAAAGGCCAAGGTTTCACATTGCATCCAGGGCCATCACCAGTCATCCTCACCTGTCTTGCCACTGGACACTGATGACCCAAGAGGAGAGAGAGGCTGATGACTTTGCTCAGCTCTGCCTCAGTTAAATCCAATTCATTTGCAAGTGAAGACATTATCCTCCTGATGTCATTGTCCCTCCTTGATAATGAAGGGTGAGCTACATTGAGCACCCACTGGGGACCTGGCCCAGGGCTGATCATAGTGTACCTTCAAAACCTAATACAAAGAGGTTGAGTCTTCAGGAGAGCAACATGGTTGCTATCAGAATAGTACAAGCTCTCTGAGGGCAGGGACTTGCTCATTTTTCCACTATTCCCCCAGCAACCAGTGAAGTGTCTGACACACACAGTGGCACTTAATAAATGCTTGCTTGCTTAATGATTGTTAATAAATTATGGATTCCAGGTAAAGGTAGTTGCAGATATTAAAATATCCTTCCTTCAGTGACACTAAGATCATAGATTTACATCTGGAAGGAATCTTTGGGGAGCCCTTCTCTTAGAGCTGAAATAACTAAGACCTAGCTGTGTGGTACAGTGGAGAGAGTCAGGAAGACATGAGTTTAAATTCTGCCCTAGATATCCTTGTGACCCTTGGCACCTCCTTTACTTCTCTCAGCCTTAGTTTCTTCCCCTGTAAAATGGGGATAATAACAGCAGCTCTCTTACATGGCTGTTGTGAGGATTAAGTGAAATGACATATGTAAAGCACTTTGCTCTCCTTAGAGCACTATATAAATATGAGCTATAGGTATAATTATTGTTATTATTATTTATGTCTGAGGTTTCAGAAGTAGCAAGTGGCACGGTCAGAATTTGAACTGAGGTACTCAGACTCCAAATGCAGACCTGACGCCATGTCACCCTTCAGCCTCCCAAGTAGAATTCCCCAGAAGGCTAAAAATGCTGGCACAGCAGCATCAGACTACAACTATATTATATCCCCTGGTATCTACTCAGAGTCCAGGATCCAGTTCTCATGAGGTGCCAGGGGTCACATAGGCAAAGGCAGACTTGGATCCCCTGGGTTCCTTTCTCTGACAAATAGCAATAAATAGGGGAGAAACTGACTGACAGACAGACACAGAGAGACAGAAAGAGAGATCAAGACAGAGACAGAAAAAGAGACCCAGAGAGAGACAGAGAAAACTTCAGAGAGACACAGAGAGGGAAATTAGGTACAGAGTACAGTACCTGGCTTAGGGGAAAGTCTGTAGTACTTGTAGTGGCAGACCTTTAAACAGTTTGTACATAGGGGGAGTCTTTTTCCTCAACTCATCTCAGAAGTCATTAAAATTAATGGGTTTTGTATCAGGAATTTCTAATAGAGTTACTGAGTCACTGAGTCAAGAAGCCAGTATGTAAAATGACAGAGTTGATTTTTTGAATGCAATGAAAATTTTAATCTAATGTTAACTGATTCTTGCACAGTGATAACTATCCTTTTCCAGTGGGATGAAAGTAGGATTTGGTCAGGATCTGACCTCCAAGGAACACTAATGCTGCTGAGAGACAAAAACAGACCATTAAATCACAGAAGTAGAATTTTTACGCCTCCATGAAGGGAAAACAGATACTCTCTACGGACTCATATGGAAACATATAATACAGAAAATACTCATTCAGACATGGGAAACATCCACCAAAACAGGCTAAATGAGAGCAAGGAAAACACTCTATAATGAAAACCCAGAAAAAATACAGAACGATAGTGGATGAAGATAAAGGAGGGCATTAGCAATGCAAGATGAAGCTTTGAAATATTCCTGGCTAGAGCTGCTGAACACAGGGCTGAAAGTGTTTTCTAAGACTAGAATAGCAAGGAACCAGTGAAGGAGGCAGATTATTACAGGATATTTTGCAAAATGAAGTCAGAGAGAATAGCGAAATAACTGAAGTGTTAAATAAATACTTCCTAAATGTAATCACAAGGGAGAACACTAAAATTAGGATGTCTGACATTGGCTTTTTATCCACCGCCTAGGATTATTTCAGGTTTACTGAGGCAGAAGGATTCAGTAACCCACAAATCTTCAAGGGCCATTTATCCAAGAGTGTTACAGAAAGAGCCAGGTACAATCGGTAGCCTTGTTATAAGTATCAGAGGGAAATTACCTAGTTTCAAAGGATTAGTGCTGCCCAGGGAAGTGGAATACCTTGAAAGGTAGTCAGGGTACAGGGGGTAAAGGAAATTCTCTCCAAGGCAGAAGAAAGAACCAAGACAAGGGAGGGGACCCCTAAGTTTATTTAGTTTGAGGGGGGGAAACAAAGAAACAACTGGTATGGCAACTAACTGTCCAACAACCCACCAACGTTGGTTAAAAGATCAACATCCTCTCTTGGGAAATTGCCAAAACTTATCTGGCTTCAACCCAGTTTTATTTTTTAATCTTTGCTAGAATCATAGAATCTTGGTATTTCAAAACTGGGGAGATCTTATCCCAGTCCCTTCATTTACAGTTGCCTAATCTAGTGCTCTTTCCATCATGCCTAGGTGAAATGGACATGATAATTAGGAGCTGTGCAAAAAGTTAGGTAACACTCAAAGTCACAAATTTAAGTGGTTCTCTATTTCTCCTTAATTAATTTATTATTCAATTAATTGAATAGATAAATGAAGAGCTTGTTAGAATTATTCAAAATAAGCTAACATGGACAGTTATTACAGTTCATAAATGATTAACACAATTCCTCCAGAAGAGAAAATTAACTTAGACTTACTGGGAATGTCCTATTCTACCATTATGATGAGGTATACCCAGGAGTGTGCTAGAATTGGCTAGCTGGAGTTAATTTTTAAATTTTCAGTGTGAGCCTTAGAAATTGGCAAATGCAACAAATCTAATCTTGACTTTTTATTTTCTTGATTATCTAGGCTTAAGAAAGATGATGGAGAAAATGTTAATAATGCAAATTAAAATAAAAGTGTGTCCTGCTCATTTGGAGAGTCAGTTGTTAAATATTTTCCAGCATGCGTCAGGGTCTATCTATACAAGTTTGCAGTCTTATAGCATCCCTTACAGCATCTTGGACTCCTCCTGGAAGGAAAAAAGAAACTTGGGAGTTGCCAAAAAAAGGAATCCCCCTTGCCATTGGATGGGCACTGCCCAAGTAACTCATAGTAATAGCACAGGGTAGAGTCTAGATTCTTGTTCCCTTTTCTTTTTTTATGAATGCTCTTATTCAGGCACAGTGAGGGGTCCTTGAGAAATAGTACTTATTGCTTTCACTTGCTCACTAGTACCTGACTTCTCCTTTGTTTCCATGTTCTTGCCAAAAAGAAAAGTCATGTGATACTGTTAGGGTCCTAGGACCCTAACTGTTGGGTACCAAAGTTTAGACTGAGCAACTAGGAGTCCTTTGTGAAACAAGGAATTGTAAACACTTTTAACAGTGAAATACTTGCAGGTTTGAATGAGGTTTCCATGCAAAACAACTGCAATTAGAAGTTACCTTCTGTTCCGAACAACTGCTTCTCAAATCAGTCCCCCCTGCCACACACACGCACACACATATTCAAGATTTGTTTTCAGGTTTCGCTTTTAACCATACTTATTCATACTATTTTTAAGGACTCGACTTTCTTTGAAGTATATCTCTTTTAAAAAAGAAAAGAAAAATGCAAATGAGAAGAACTCCATTGAAACTCTTTCCCAGTTTTCTACTGCATCCAGACAAGAAGAAAACCATGCAAGAGATTAAAATAAGTATGCAACCTGGACCACAGCACCCTAAGCCTCTGGTGAGGGAATTGTGAGAATTGTGTGAACCAACCTGATTCCCTCAATTTTGGACCTAGCTCAGTTCCCTTCCCATTCGGTTAGGGGTCTAGTCCAATTTCTGTCTCATAAGAAAACGTTATTACATTGTTCGAACCTAGCCCTGCGTGACTGGGAAGCCAGACCACCTCTACCAGCTACTTAGAGACCAAGGACCTACAGTAAGCTGACCAGAATAGTCAGATCTAAAGATTGATGTAAGGAGTTTTCACACAATTATACATCTCAAGCAATCCTTGTATCTTATCTGAAAACTGGCTCCATATTGGTCAATAAGTTATTGTTTCCTTGTTCCTTTGATTGAATAAAGACATTTGGGGGAGAGGAGAGAATGGCACACTTCTTTTCTGATTTCAGGAAATTGCACTTGCTCACTCTTCTCCCCTCCCCACCCCCCCACCCACTCCCCATTCTTGAAACTCACTCTTTCCCCTCCCAACTCGGAAAATCCCTAATCTTTCCTCCAGTTAGAAATTAGATTACCTAATCTTGTATCCTGATTTTTATCTTGTTAATTCTTTTACATAAAAATGTCTCTCCCTCTATTTGGGGTTCAACGCTAAAATGAGGAAACCTGGTCCCAGTTTGCTATGCAATTAGCATGCATTGCTTAATAAATCCATATATACTTGGAATTTTGAACTTTTTGTTTCCTCCATTATTTCAGATTCCACCCATCACACTGAGTTTATATGGACTGGGTTCAATATTGGGGGATCCTCTGAAAATCACATTGCTTTGGCTCATTCTTTCCCCTCCCCACAAATTTCCTCTGGGAATTTCAAAATATAACCTGTTTCTAGGTTTCTACAGATGTGGGCCAAAAGGACTTCAGTTTCTGTTCCAACACTCAAGGTAACAATTAACACCAGCCTCAGGACAGCTTTCATTTTACCTCCATAGACAGAATGCAGAAAGTCTCAAGAGCTCACATATGGTCACAAAAGATTGCTGTAATTCCCCCAGACAAGAAAATGTTCCATCCCAACATTATAGTGAGGTTCACCTAAGCCCCAGCAGCACAGCAGCTACACTCACCAAAATAGGTTGAAGGCCTTCAGTCCTATATTTTAGGACTGAATTTACACTTTAAATAATTAATTAACTTAATTAATATACTGGATTTATACTTTAAGACCTAAAAGGGGAAAAAATAAATAAACATAGAGTTTCCAGAAAGGCAACCTCTTTTCCACTGGACCTACATCATCCACATAATTCACAGGAATAGCACAGGACAAAGTCTAGGTTTTTGCTGCTCCACATTGTGGCTCAATCCTTTATTGACTCTCCAACTCTAGGGACACACACACTCTCTTCTAGGATGGTGCTGGTACTGTCCAGAGTTTCTCCCTTATCTGTCTAGAAGGCTGGGTGGACTTCTTGTGGGGCAGCTAGGTGGTGCAGTGGATAGAGCACCAGTGCAGGAGTCAGGAGGACCTAAGTTCAAATCTCACCTCAGACACTTGACACTCACTAGCTGTGTGACCTTGGGCAAGTCACTTAACCCCAATTGCCTCATCCTGGGTCATCTCCAGTCATCCTGATGAATATCTGGTCACTGGATTCAGATAGCTCTGGAGGAGAAGTGAGGCTGGTGACCTGCACAGCCCTCCCTCACTCAAAAAAAAGAAACAAAGTCAAGTGCAAGTCATGTCATCATTTCTCTGATGGCATAGTCTTCTTTGGCAACAAAGGATGAACACAGAAGGCTGGGTCCTGAATTGCCCAGAAACTTGCCATTGTTCACAAAATCCTCCTCCCCTATCCAGTATGCTGAGACATAAAGCTCCATCTTCTCTAGGGACCAATCAGGTGCTTGAGATGCTCCAATATGACCTCTCACTGACAGTTCTCGGGCTACAGGGGAAAGAGCTAATACAGCTGCATTATGTTTCCCTACCCCTTCCTCTTCAAGGGTGCCATTAGCAATTCCAGGGCAGGCAGAATCTATGCAAATATATAGGCTTTTTGACTGTCCCCCTTCCCCAGGACAGAGGAATGCTCAGCTCTACTATGCTTCTCTGATCTTTGATCACCTCTTTTTAATATTACCCCAAACCCCAATTTTGGCCCAAGGGTTCCCTTCTGTAATCCTGGTATAAAGGGACATTCCCAGCTTCAGAAGAGCCTGATCTGATCAAATCATCCTCAGTCACTGAAATTTAATCATTCATTCTTTCTGAAGTTTAAATGGGTCTACAGTTACCCAGACCCAGAAGAGGACTTCAGTCTTCCCAATAAGTTAGTTTTATGTTGGTCAGGTTATATTTAATGCTAATTAGGTTATGTTTCTGACCTTACATAGGGAGGCGTAATCAAAAGCCCAAACACCTCTCAGTAATTAAATCAAAGTGACCAGGTTTTGCTGATCAGAGAAGTCAACATCTATTCAAGGGAGAGAACGTAGCATTTAATTTCAGAGAACCTGAATTTGAATTCTGGTTTTGCCAAGGATGACCTTAATACCTCTCTGGGCAATGGTTTCCTCATCTGTAAAATGGATAAATTAAACTAGATAATCCTATAAAACTTCTTTCAGCTCTAAATTTATCTACAAACCTACCAATGTGAATAGTTACCTAGACGGACCTTTAAACTCACTTTATGCCTATTAAGGTCCTATGTGATTCACCCATAGCATAGTGGATAGGATTAGTGCCAGAGTAAAAAAGTAGAAAAAGACCTGGGCTCAAGTCTTTTCTCTAACATCAGTCCCCACCCAGCTGCTCTCCTGGACTTCACATTCTCCAGAAACTCCTTATTCTATAAGATGAAACAAAGTCTGGAATTAACACCTCTTCAGCATTCCTTACCCCTGGGACCCTTTCCTCCTTCTGGTTGGAGTTGTGTTTGTCCTTCATTCTCGAAGAGGACCATGACATCAAGATGACACATGACTTGCAGTTGACTTTGATTTGAGTGAGTGAGGGCTGTGCAAAGTCACCAACCTCACTTTCTTCTCCTGAGCCATCTAGGTCGAGTGGCTTGCTATTCATCAGGATGTCTGGAGATGGCCCAGGATGGAGTGGGTGGAAGGTGGATGTTGGAGAGTTCCTTCCAGACCTCCCACCATTTAAGAAGGCCATAGCATTCACCTCATCATTTCCCAACTAATTATTCTCCTGTATTTCATGATCTCCAGAAACTCATCACTCCGAAAAACAGTCAACTCTATAAATTTCTTTTCTTCAGATCATTTCTCACCCCAGCTGCAGGACTTCATCATGCCCCTAAACTGGGTAACCTTCCCCTCCCCTTTTCAGCTTCTTTTTATGCATTATCTTCCTTTATTAGATAGTGAGCTCTTTGAAGGCAGGGACTGCCCTGTACCTTTCTCTGTATAATCAGTGTTTAGCACAGTGCACAGTGGCACATAGTAGGCACTTAATAAATGTTTATTGACTCTAACTCTGACATACTGACTATAACTTGAGCAAGTCATTTAACTTCTCAATGCCTCAGGCAACTCTTTATGCCTCAATTGCACAGCAAGTGTCAATCCGCACTGGTGGAGGAAGCTTCCTCACCAAGAATTCCCTTATGCCAATGAAATTATTGGTCTGGTCCCAAAAAGTCCTATGGCATACATATATGTGTCTTCATTGTGAATTATGGGAATCCAAGGATGAATGAAAATACACCTTGCCCTTCTCTCAGCCAAATGACATGGCTTAAGGAAAAACAGACAAAATTGTCTAGAGGCATGAGGAGAGTTTAACATGGTCTCATCTCCTTGTAATGTTGAAGTGGAAATTTAAAATTATCCCTTATTATATGTGAGTTGTCAACTTGGGATGATTCTCTAAAGTTTAGCCACTGGAGGGATGGAAAAAATTGAGAAGGGCTCTACCATAAGTGTAGTGCCATCTGTTAAACAGCACTGCACGTCTGGATTAGTGTTGGACAGGGTCCCTCCCACAGATTTGTCTTTAATTAAACAGGGACCTAGAAACCCCACTAAGAACCAGTGGAAGATCACAGCATGCCTTAGCCATAGGCATGGAACATAACATTGTCAGTGAATAGGGAATGCCATGAAAGCTAATATTTTCATCCACTCAAAAACAACAGGATGCACAGGGAATTCCAGTGAGGACTAAATCCTACTCCCTATAAAGCAGATGTTAAAAAGATTTTTTTTTTTTGTTTTTAAGTCTTAAGAGAATAATAAGTGCTAAAGTGAGACCAAATGGAGAAAATTTCTCTGATGAGCTTTATTCAAATATATACAAGGCCACCAACTTGCAGACGCTCAATTCAAGTGGGTGGGGTGATTAAATGAGAAAATCTGAGAGATGGCAAGGGGAAAACTCTCTTAACTCTTCAGTAAGTTTAATGAATCTCTCTTTCCACTTATCCTAAATAAAATGGCGCAAGGTAATGTTTCTACGCACAGGCAGCTGAGTATATCTTCCAGCAAGCCTGACTTACCAATCAGTCCCTACAGCTGTTTCCCCCACCCCCACTAGAATCCAACCAATCCTCTGAAGGATGCAGAGATAGAAATCATCTCTCATTGCTTCTTCTTGCTTATCCAGTCTATAAAGCACTAAGTGTATCAAGAGCGTTAGTATTTTATTCCTTCTTAAGTCTAAATGGCTGAAACAACCTGGAATTTCATCTGTTTTGGGTTTTTTGTTGTTTTCCCTGCTCAGTTTTGATCCTAGCTTCACAGAAGGGTTCACAAAAATTAGTTTAATTTCTGTAGTTTTGAAGCTCTTAGCTATAATGGCTGTAGGAATTCAATGAATGAAACAATAAACAAAGCACTGTTTTTCCTACTCAAAGCCATGATGATCAATAGTGTATACAGGGACCACAATAACCGTTCATATGTTCAGGTGAATCCATCTTTAATTCAAGTCATTGACTTCTAAACATCAGGCTGTGAAAAAAAAAGCTGAGGCCAAAATTGGTATTTTTGTGCCTACGGTAAGCCCTACAAATGGTTCCCTGAGCTGGCAGCATGTACTCTTAGTTGGGGGTCAGAGAGTGAAGGCTATCTACCACCCTGAGGAAAGAGGCAGAAATACTGGTACATCTGCCTCTGAGGACACCACAAAGCTGCTTCTGAGAACACCCCCAGGGAGAGAGAGGCAACCCTCTGGTAGCTACCTGGCTTATTTATTCTTTAATTTTCATTAGTAGCTTCTATTTCTACATCAGCTTCATTTCCCAAAAAAGTATCATAGGATCATAGTTTGAGAATTGGAAAGGATCTTTCTGATCAGTCAGTCTAGATGAGGAAACTGAGTCACTGAGAAGTTAATTGACTTACCCAAGGTTGATTTGACCTCTCTGTTAGTGTCTGAAAGGAAATTTGAACCAAGGTGTTCCTGATTCCAAGCCCAGTGTCCTTTTCATTAACCCATTCTGCCTCTCCCTCCGCAACCTAGACAGTGATCCCTTATAACAAAAAGTAACAGCTAATGAAGATAAAGGCAGGTGGGCAATGAAGGTAAGCAAAACTAGCCAACATTAATCTAGTTTCATAGTCTATGCTGTGCTGCAACTTTGCAAAGAAGGGAGGGAAGTATACACCCAATATCTCTTCTTCAGAGTCACACAGCCAAACAATAGCTAACATTATTATAGTGTTCAGTCTCAATTTTTGCTGTACTTTTAGGTTACATCATTACTGTTTTTGTGTTTACTGTCCTGGTTCGGCTTACTTCACTTGGCATCCGTTCACACACTTTTTCCCAAACCTCCCTATTCTTCACATCCATCATTTCTTATAGCACAGTAATGCATCTTTACATCCCCACAACACAATTTGTTTGGCCAATCACTGGGCATCTATTTTGCTTCTAATTTTTTGCTACTATAAAAAGTGGAGCTATAAATACAGTGGTGTCTATTGGAGTCACTTCCTATTTTAAATAATTAATCTCAACCACTAGATGCTAAGGTCAGTTGTCTCTTCGCATATTTAACTTCCAAGAAACCTGATTACTTAGAGGTGGGATAAAACAAAATAGATGGATGTTTGGGGGGGGTCAGAAAGAGAGTTGAAAGAGGCCTAGAACAAGCCAACACCTTGTGAAAATCCTCAGAGTACCATTACATAATATTAGGACTAGAAGGAATTGTATAGAGTTTACTTAATTCAACTCCTTCAACAGAGAAGGAAACTGAGATTCTAGAGTGTGGAAGAAACTTGCCCAAGGTTTCAGACAAAGACTATTCTACCCTTACTGAAATGGAAGATGAGTTGAGGTACAGTCACATGCTGTGAGAACTAGAAAGGGTGGTAGAGATCAGCTTCTCCAACCTTCTAATTTTTGGAAGAGTACAGTAGGCGATAATAGTAAGATTCAGAGTAGGGAAAAGGGAAATAGTGTACGATAGTGAAAGAAGTGGTGGATTTAGACTCCAAGGACTTGGTTTCAAATTCTAACCCTGCCATTTAATATGTGTGAATGAACTGGAGTATTAACAACCTCTATAAGGTTTAGTTTCTTCATTTGTGAAATTAGGGAGCTGGACTAGATAACTTCTAAAGATACATTCCAAATCTATGATCTTATGACCTTTTGTGAGGAATATTCAGATATGCTCTATTTCATTAAAATCCATTTTTCTTATAGGATTATATTTTCTTAAGGGGGAAGCTGGCTGGTACAGATAGAGCATTAAGCCTGGAGTCAGAAAGAGTCATCTTCTTGGATTTAAATCTGGCCCCAGATACTTACTACCTGTGTGACCCTGGGCAAGTCATTTAATCTTGTTTGCCTCAGTTTCCTCATCTATAAAATGAGCTAGAGAAGGAAATAGCAGACTCCATTAGCTTTGCCAAGATAAACCCAAATGGGTTCATAAAAAGTTAGTTACAATTCACAAATGACTGTAATAAAACTTTTTTGTAGTACATACATACACACACACATGCGCACATGCGCACACACACACACACGTATATTTCCATTCTGGAAAGCAATTTGAAATCATGACCAAAAAATCATTAAACCTTTTGACCCAGAAATACCAGTATTAGCCCTAGGCTGCAAAGACATCATAGAAAGAGGAAAACAATCCAGTTGACCAAAATAGTTACATCAACTTTTTGTGGTAAAAAAAACCCCTGCAAACTAAGAGAATGCTCAACAGTTGAGGAATGGCTAAAAAAATTGTGATATATAGATGTAATAGAATATTATTTTACTCTAAGAAATGATGAAATGGACAGTTTTAGTGAAACCTGGAAAGACGTATAAATGAATTCAGAGCAGAACAAGGAGAACAATTTATATAATAACAACAGTATGTTCAAAACAACTTTATAAGACCTAAGACCTCTGATGAAGACAAACAACAGCCATGATTCCAGAGGACTGATGATGAAACATGCTACCACCTCCTGAGAGACAGGTTATGAACTCAGTATAAAATGACATTTTTTTAAATGACCAATGCAGAAATTGGTTTTGTCACTCCATGTGTGTTACAACAATTTCTTTCTTCCTCTCTCCCTCCCTCCCTCCCTCCCTTCCTTCTTTCATTCCTTCCTTCCATCATTTCTTTATTTCTTTCCAATAGAGTGGGAGAGAAAAAATCTTTGTTAATTAAAAAGATAAAATTTTAATTAGAAAGCTATCTACTCATAAAGATAGAAGTGAATACCTTGTACATATGCTGCAGTCCCCCAAGAGACATTGAGGACTCTTTCTCTCTCTTTCTCTCTCTCACTAAACAAATTCTTTGCAAGAGAGACAGAAAGACAGAGTGAAAAGAGAGGGGAAAGGAAAGAAGAAAAGGAGAAGGGAGGGAAAGAGAGGATGAATAAGGAGCTACCCCATTTCCCTAAGGGCAATTTTACCTGGGAATAAAAGGCCAAGCAAAGCAAAAATAATAGGGGATAATGATAAAAATAATCATTCTAACATAATTGTTATTTTATAAGTCTGGCTTTCACAAAAATAATTAGAATGCATTTACCCTTTGAAAGAATTATGTCATGGGGGTTCCAAGGATATTCTATTTAGAAGATAATGAACATGGAAACAGCCCTTAATGGTATCTCCTACTGCAGATTAGCAGATATAAGATCATGGTGGGAAAAGAGGGGAGGAAGGAGAAAGGAGGAGAGGAGTAGAAAAACAGGAGGGGAAAAAAATATTCTCTACTGTGGCCAGTTAACTGTAAAAGTGGCTCCTTGTGGAAATTCGTGGCTGAGATCATATTTAATCTTTGCACAAGTAGTATAATAAGCTACTCTTAGAACTTAGTAACTCATCAGCATCCAATCAATATAGCTCTGGAAAGCCTCCCTCTTCTCTAATATTTAGGTAGTTCTATAGTACCAAGACACTTCAGTCACTTAATCTCCATGACATCTGAATCTGAAACTGAACACTTTTGCCTATCTCAGTGAGCCCTATCATGCAAACACATAAGAGGAAGAAGTGTAATGGAGCTTTCAAGGGACCATTTTGACTGAAATTCTTAGTAACGAAAATACTATTGGGACCAAAACCACAGTGAAAGTATTATGCCAGTATCTTTAATAACAACTTAATGGTAGTACAGTTCTCAGTTCAAGATCATTTTTTCAGGAAAGCTTTCATGGTCTAAGAGTCAAAAGACAAATCTCTAAACAATGCAGAACCAAACCAAGTAACACCCTTGGGAATTGAATTAGTTTCTCTTCTGTGACTTGGCTTTCTTGGTTTTTGATTTCCTATTTCACAAACATCAAGAGGAGTTTCTGTCTTCATCCATTGGTGCTCATGAGAGCTGATTGCTAAATTCTCAGAGTGAGCATTTATACTTCAGAAATCAGCAAATGCTACCTATCATGACTAGCCTTATTGTTTTGTTGATTATCTAGACTTAAGAAAATGAAAGCTAAAATGTTAATAATGCATATTAAAATGAAAAGTGTATCATATATATATTTTTCCCCAGGGAGCTGGTTCCCCAAGACCAAGTTCAAATCCCTGAGATACCCTCCTCCTTCCAAATGAACTGTTCTTTGAGGTTGATACTTAATTTGAAAATGTTGGCTTTTCATTGCATCTAGGACTCAGTATATGGTTTAAAAATAACCTTACAGTTTCAGTGTCAATGACAAAATAACATTGGATTTCATAGAATCAAGAAAAATTCAAGTACACAGAGGTGAGAGACATTGTTGTGAATGAGTGAGAGAAATTTAGCCAACAAACTCAAATCATAAAACATCCTCTTTAATACAAAAAATTAATTCTACCCAGATAAAACAACATATTGTTTGAGCACAAAAAGCTTCATTGGGCCAAAATATTATCCTTACTATCTCTATTTCCCCAACTAAACCTTTGAATCTTAATCAGTTCCAAAATCATCTAACTGAAGTATCTAGTCAATTTTTCTCCACATTGACCACACTAGCATGAAAGACTTTGTAAAATGCTTTGCCAAAATTTAAAATTTGCTAAAATTTAAATTTAAAATAAGCTATATCCACAGCATTGCCTTGATCTCCCAATCATCTCTCAGAAAAGGAAATCAAGCTAGCTTGGCATAAGTTCTTAGTGAAGTCATGCTTGTCCTTTGTGATCACCACTGCCTTTTCTAGGTATATGCTAACTATAATTTAAATACTATACTCTAAAATGTTTCCAGGGATCAAAGTCAAATTCACTGGTCTACAGTTTTTAGACTCTGTTCTCTTTCCATTCTTGAAAACTGGAACATATGCCCTTCTCTAATCCTATGATATCTATTTCATTCTCTAAGATCCTCCAAAGATAATTGGAAGAGGCTCGTGGATCATATCCCCCAGTTCTTTCAGCACTCTCGATAGTTTGGCTAGGCTTTGTAACTGGATGTCTCTCTCAGGTTTCAACTTCCTTTTTAGTCATTTTCATTCTATCATTTCCAATCTAAAGATTATTGTCTTGGCAGAGAAAAGGGAAACAAATAATAGTGGAATACCTCTGCTTTCTATCATTTGTTATCTGTGTTCCATTTCCTAAAGTATAAATTGTGACTACCCAAAAGAAGTGGGTACAGCTTCAGCACTTGGAGGTTGATACTTAATTCCAAAATGTTGGCTTTTCACTACATCGAGGACTCAATATATAGTTGAAAAAAACCTTACAGTTTCAGTGCCAATGACAAAATAACCTTAGATTTCACAGAATCAAGAAAAATTCATGTGTACAGACATGAGGGGCCTTGTTGTGAATGAGTTAGAGAAATTTAGCCAACACACTCAAATCATAAAACATCTTTTTTAATACAAAAAATTAATTCTACTCAGATAAAAAAACATATTGTTTGAGGATGAAAAAGCTTCATTGGGTCAAAATATTAATCTTACTATGTCTCTATTTCCCCAATCAAGCAAAGCTAGGTGGCATGTATATTATCCAAAAAATAGCTGGTCAAAAAGGGAAGATGGTACAAAATAGTGACCTTAAGTGAGACTTCACTGACAAATCATTTTTTCCTCAGATGTTTAACTGTATTGAATCATTTTTAGAAAGTATTTTGAGCAGACTGCTTTGTGTGACTATATATAGCATTAAATTTTTATGCCTTGTTCTCCCTTTTAGACTTAAATATATAGAGGAATTATGTTGAGAATATTTTAATAGAATAGACATTTGATTCATATAATCTATGATTATATCATATCAGAGGCATGAAAATCATGAAAGGTAATAGGATATATTGATCAAAGAGCTAGCCTTCGAGTCAAGAACAACTGAATTCAAGTTGTTTCTGTTACAGAGAATGGTCATGTGACTATGAACAAGACATTTAACCTTTTTTGTATCCAAAACAACTGTCTGAGAGTATATATTGCAGCTATTTAATGCACAGGTCTTGACTCTACCAAAAAAAATAATCTATGTCTATATATTACGATTATATATATATATTATATATGTCTATATATATGATTATTTGGATGATGTTGACCTGCTAAGAACCAGTTAAGGATCAGGTTAACAACTCAATTGAAATGATCAAGTTGCATTTAGATATGGCTATACCCAGAGCAGGGATTCTTAATGAGGTGGAAGGAGGATGATGGTCCATAGACTTGGGTTTTAAAATATTTTGATAACTGTAGTTCAATATATTTGGTTTCCTTTGTAATCATATGCATTTTATTTTATGCATGTTAAAACAGTCTGAGAAGGGATACATAGGCTTCATCAAACTGCCAAAGGGGTCCCTGAAACAAATAAGGCTAAGAATCTTTGATCTAGAGGCTTAGGATAAAGAAATGTTTATGTAATCATGTGATGCCTGATGTATCAGGACCACAAACTGATGCTTTCCAAAGAGCTAAAGCAAGTGCAGATGAAGTCCAGTGTAAAGTCTCTAACCTGGGAAGGAGGAACCAAGTCCTATCCATATCAATAGTAAAATGAATAGCTAATGTAACTAAAGCATGTAATTGAGTGCTTCCCAGATGCCTGACCAGACTGACTGACAGGTGATATATATGGGATATTTTTTACCATGTGTTGTATTCTCTAGCCCTATAAATACACTTCTGCAAACGTAGCTAGTTGTCATGAAAAGGTCGATAAAATTTAAACTCCCTCCCTAAAGTAGAAAATTCTTAACTGCTGAGTTTGTATCACTTATGGGTTTTTAATTTTTATGGCTTCTATCTGCATTATAACTGACATTATATTCTTGCACACAGCTCATGTTATTTATAAGCTAACTGGATAAACCACAAACTACGCAAATTACAGAACCTAGGACAAAGGGAAGATCACTTCCTTTCCCTTCCTCTCACCTTGTGACATCCACAAAAAGAGATATAGGGAGGAGTACATGGAGAGACACTATCTTATTTGCCTCAAGTCCTATAATGGGTCCTGATGGCTTTAGCCAATAGGAAACAAAATAAAATGCAGAAGGAAAGGTATTCCATATTGTTTCAAGCTGATCTGATCTATCAGTGAAAATACAAGTCTTGTGTTTATCAGATTAAAGTTTGAGAACAGAAGAGACCAGGAAGACAACTCCCAGGATAAACTGGTGGCTGCCAAGGAGGGTAAGAGTTGGAGATAAAAAGAATTCCTCGTCTTTATATCTGGTCTTTATATGTTTTGATCCCATTAAAAGGCTTAGTTTAAAAAAAGAAAAGAAAAAGGAAAAGAATAAAGCTAAGGAATCATAGCCATGGATCTTAACAGTAATATCTAAATAATATCTAATGTTGTTTGTAGGGACACAAGGAACTTCAAAGAGTACACCTGACTTCAAATGAGCATCCACGCCCTGTGTTCTCACAGTTAACACATTCTTAGGCTGTGCATACCCTATAACATACAAATAATAATATTTTAGAATTGTAAAGGACTCTAAGGATCATGGAGTCCAATTGCACAGATGTGAAAAAAGGCGCCCAGAAAAAAAAAGTGCTTTGCCCAGTGTCATACAACTAGACAACAGGTCTCCTAACTACCACACCATGTACTATGGAGTCATCCTACCTTTAGAGCAAGATTTTTGTGACTCTTTCTGAAAGCCAGATGTTATGACTAACCAATACATACCATTAGATATTAAAAAACAATTAGATGATTGAATATTTCATCCAAATGGAGACGCAATCTTCCCATCAGAAGGTTTCTCTCTATGATAAATTTAATTTAATAAACATTTTCGAAGCAGCTACTATGCATTATGCTAAGTATCGAGGGTATAAGAATGAAAAAAGTACAGTTCCAGGCATCAAAGAGATAACAATAGTGGAAGGAAAGTCATGTAATAAGAACATTAACAATAATAATGGTAGCTAACATTTATATACAGTTTTTAGGTTTAGAAAACACTATTTGTGTATCTGCATAAAATTTTATCTTCACAACAATCCTATAAGGTAAAGGTTATTACTATTTCTATTTCACAGATGAGGAAACTGAGCATGAGAAAAGTTAAGTGATTTGCTGGCTTAACATTACATTTTTGTTATTCAGTCGTTTTCAGTCATGTCTAACTGTTCGTGACCCCATTTGGGGTTTTCTTAGCAAAAATACTGGAGTGGTTTGCCATTTCCTTCTCTAGCTGATTTTATAGATGTGGAAACTGCAGCAAACAGCATTAAGTAACTTGCCCAGGATCACACAACCAGTAAGTGTCTGGGGCCAGATTTGAACTCAGGAAGATGAGTCTTCCTAACTCCAAGTGGGGCACTTTATCCATTGCCTCACCTAGATCATACAGCTAGTGTGTGAAACAGGTGTGAATCTAGGTCTTCTGAACTTCACTATGACACACAAGTATGACACAAGGTATAATGTTAGTAAGTACAAAATAGAAATATAAAATGCAATAATAAATCAATCATTCCACAAGTGTGCATGAAGCATGTATGATCTGCAAAGCACTGTGATGAGTGCATACAGACAAAAATAAAATAGGAAATGGGGAGAGGCCTAAAACAGAAGAGGGAGGGAGGAAGGAGGGGAGGAAAGGGAGAGTGAGAGAGGGAAACTGAGGTAGGGAAGGGAAGGAAAGAGAAAGAAAATGAAAGACAGAGAGAGAGTTGGGGAGAAAGGAGGAAAAAAGAAGGGTTAGGAGACAGAGGGAGGGGGACAAAGAGGGAAAGTGAGAGAGATCGTTACCTGCTGACAAGAACCAAGGGAGATTTTATGGAGGAGAGAGAATTTGAGTAGGTCCCCAAGAAAATGAAGGGTTCCATTAGGATGAGACAAGAAGGGAGTAAATTCTAGATGCTAAAATGTGGAAATGGAAATGGTAGAAAGCAAGATGAGATTGTGGAACAGTAGTTTAGCATGACTAGAATGCAGAACATGCATAGCAACATGAAATGAAGCTAGAAAGTTGGTCCCCAATTTCTTCATGTAAAATAAGGGGGTTAGATTAGACAACCTTCAAGGATCTTCTAGCTCTAAAATCTAAGAACCAGATTATGGAGGACTCCTTATTGCCTGGTTCAGTAAGGACTTTGTACCGAGTTCCATAGGAAACAGGAATCCACTGAAAGATTTTGAGCAGTGTGATGAAATCATACCTGTACATTAGTAAGATTATGTTCAATCTAGATTTTTCCCTGATGCACAAACTTGTCCTTCTTTGTTCAATGGAGACAGAAATCAGCTTGCTCTTCTATTATAGCCTTTCATGGAGTTATGTTTATTGGAAATATTATTGCAATCCACAGCTTTACTTAAATAACTCAGTCCTGGAAAACAACATCCCTATGAATCCGAACACACACACGCATGCAGTTGTGCATGCATGCATGCGTGTGTGTGTGTGTGTGTGTGTGTGTGTGTGTGTGTGTGTGTAAGTGGTGCAGGAAGTAGGGAAGGGAGAGATTAGGCACTGGGCTACATAGTATAATGATTTTTGGGCAAGAGTTCAGTTTCATCTCCCAATTACCCACAAGGGTTTTTTCTATGCAGCCAACACATTTGAGTTTATTTATCTGGTGCTTTCACCTCAACAGATTTTCAGGCTCGGTGTCAGGTAGGAAGAAGTTTTTGCTGGTTAAGTGAAAATAAGAACAAAAATGTATTACAGAATTTAGACTTTCTGCTGATGAAACTCTTTCCTTTCTGATGAATTGGGAGGCAGAGGGATCAATCCTGAGTTTCTAAAGAGAATGACTTGGCGTGTGGAACTCAAATGATTCTTTGCTAATTTACTGTGGTTTATATAATTAAAATGCACAAGAAGTGGGTGAGTTACTAAGAGTGTCTGAGGATGAATAGTAAATTGGCTTTTGATTCATTCGTGCAATAACTATCGTCTAATACCCAAGGATAAAAGAGCAATTGAGAAGTACTTTAAATGCTTGCAGGTTGTTTATACTGGTGTTTACCAATCACTGCTAATTGTTTATCATTATAGTAAAGGGACTATTAACCAGAACCCCAATAGCTGGGATTTTCTCTGTGCTCACCTTTGGGAGGAAAAAGACAAATCACAATAAATAAAAAATAAATAAATAAACGAGCAAATAAATACATAAATGAACTGACATCAAAAAGGAAGTTTAAAAAATTAAAGAATGTACCGTCATAATTATTGATCATAATTATTTGTTCATTTAACAAACATTTATTAAGTGTCTCCTATGTCTTTGGAACTGTACTAGGTGAAGAGGATTCAAAGACAAAAGCTAAACTAACTGTACCCTCAAGAGGCTTACATTTCATGGGGGAAGGGAAGAGATAATATGTAGATAGAAGAGTAAATAGAAAAATAGACCCCACAAAGTAGTTATTGGAAGAAGACACTAAAAAGGGGTGGGGAAAGAATCAGGACAGGATGTAGAAATGTAGGAGATGATACTTGATTGGAATTTCACAGAAAGTTAGGGATTCTATGAGGCATATGTCAGGAGGGAATGTATTTCAGGAATAGGGGACAACATATATTCAAAGGTACAGATACAGGAGACGGGATGCTGCGTGTTGGGAACAAGTGGACTTTGCCTGTTCCTCACTTTAAAATAAGGGTTCCATCTTTTTCTCCATCACTACTAGGGCAGAAAAATGAATTCATAAACTATAAGAAAATATTTCAAAAGGATTGAACAAAACTGTTACTTAGAAAATTTCATTAGCAAGAGAATCACATTCCCTAAGCAGTGGTCAAATTCAATTTAGTTCAACAAACATTTCTTAGGAGTTTACTATGTGTAGAGCACATTCTAGGTACTAACAATCAAAAATAAATATCATCTTTGCCTCTTAAGAGCTTCCATTTTAGTGTGGAAATGCAATGTGGACACAGAAGTAAATACAAAATCATCTCAGGATGTGGGAAAGAATGCTAATAATTAGGGGGACTATGAAATGATCTGTGTATGAGGAAGCACTTGAGCTCAGCCTCCAAACTGAGGATTCAGAGACAAAGTCAAAGAGGAGTACATCTGAGGTATGGGGGACGGCCCATACAAAGACAAGGAGACAGGAGTTAGAATGCTAATCTCAGGGAACAGTTTGACTATAGTGTATGAAAGCAGATGAGAAATAAGTCTGAAAAGGCAAGTAGACTGTGGAAGATTTGAAACTCCAGGATGAGAAATTTGCATTTTACCTAAATATAACAAGGGTCCCTTTTGAATTTTAAGAAGGGGATAGACGATGCATTTTAGGAAAAAAATTTTTGAAGATATATGGAGGTTGGATAAGAGAAGGTAAGACTAGAACCAATGGGACCAATTAGAAGGTTATTACAGAAGCCCAGGTAAGAGATGATAAAGACTGGAGTAGAAGTGTTCACCATATGAGGGACAAGAAGATGAATGGGAAACATATGAAAGTGGACCAAAGGAAGGGCAAATAATTAGATGTAGGAGTGAGGGAGGGGAAAATCAAGAGTATCTTTGAGACTGAACACCTACATAACTAGAAGATATTGCTGAGGAGTAGCCTCCACAAAAATATAGAAGTTTTGAAGAAAGGAAGATTTGGGAATAGGTTTGATGACAAGTACAGTTTGGGGATATGTTGAGTTTGAGATGCCTATTGGACATCCAAGTAAAGATGTCCAAATTGATAGTCTATGAAGGTAGTGCTGCACACTTAGTACGTATGAGAGAAAATGTTAAAGTATCTTTATGGAATAGGACCCACTTGTGAGAAGGTAAAGAAGGGAACAAACATTTATTAAGTGCCTACTATGTGTCATGCACTGTACTAAATGGTTTATAAATTTAATCTTATTTCATTCTCATTTATAAAAACATAAATGCCAGAGAGCATTCCATGCTCCCAGAAACCTCTTTATCCTAGAATTTTATTCTAACTATGAAACTCATTCACTGGAAGTACCCTTATCTCTGCAGCCTCACCCTCTGATTGAATGGCTTCTCCTAGAATCTCCCTTTAAGAGGTAAGGGGATGCTCAGGCTAGGCATATCTCATTCCTCTCCAGGCTGTACTTCTGACTTTCTCTAACATGCCCCTTTACTAGAGGTACCTTTGTCTCCCC
The DNA here is from genome assembly GCF_028372415.1 of Notamacropus eugenii. Taxonomy (NCBI): domain Eukaryota; kingdom Metazoa; phylum Chordata; class Mammalia; order Diprotodontia; family Macropodidae; genus Notamacropus; species Notamacropus eugenii. The sequence continues at coordinate 83,121,619 of NC_092872.1, read as the reverse complement.
AACACCCACCCCTGCTTTTCAGCTTCCTTGTAAGTGTTATCTTTCCCCATTAGAATACAACCTCCTTAAGGACACAGGATGTCTTTCTTTCCATTTGAATCTATATTACCAGCACTCAGCACAGTATCAGACACATAGTAGCTCTTAATAAATGCTTGCTTACTGACTGACTGACACTGGACAAGACGTACAAGTTCAAACATTGTTGATTCAGAGATGATAAATGAACCCATTGCACTGAGGAAGGAAACAGAGAAATATAAGAGGACCCAAGACAAAACCCTACCACATTTGGTACTTAGGATATGAGAAATGGATTTTCTGTAACAGAATACTGAGAAGCAGTTACATAGGTAGGAGGGGAACCAGGAAAAAGCAGTATCACAGAAGAAAGGGAGGGAATATTAAGGAGGAGACAGAGGTCACCCTTCTCACAAGCTGTAGAGAAATCATGTAGGGTGAAGACTGAGAACATACAACTGGGGCAAATGGCAGGGTTGAATGAAGCTTTGTCTTTTTCTTTTTTTGAGGGTAGGAAGAGCTAAGAATGCTTGTGAGTAAGAGGGTATGAGCCAGAAGATAAGGAGATTGAAGATAAGAGAAAGAAAGGAGAGAGAAAATGGAAGAGAAATGAGAAGAAAGAGGAGAGAAGAGAGTAAGAGAGGGGAGAAGAGAAGGAGAGAGAGATCTGAGAGAGAAGAGAAAGAGGAGAGAGGAAAAAAGAGAGGGTGAGGAGAGGAAAAGAAGAAGCAGTGGGGAAAGAGAGAGGATGGAAAGCAAGGAATGAGGAGACAGAAGGGAGGGGAAAAGGATGAGAAAGGAGAGAGAATATGATTGATGAGCAAATTTCAAGAGAAGAAAGAAGATAGAAGCAGGGACACAAGTAAAGGAATTGACCTTGGCAAGAAGAACCAACTCTATATCAGAGATAAGAGAAAAGGAGGGAGGAGGAGATGATGTAAAGGGTTTTTACATTGTGGAGAAGGAGAGAGGAGAAAGCTCATGACTGACAACCTCCCTTTCCTCAGCTGAAGCCCTATACTGATGAAAAAGAAGGGGTGGCACAAGATGCTGGAGGAGAAGGGAAAATGTTTCAGTCACTCCTGTGGGGAGCACACATTCAGATATGGCAGACAAAGTATTATCCTGTAGTAGTGAGGATCCAGTTAATATTGGAAAATGATTTCAGGAGATACTGTCTGCATGATTGTGTAACTTCCTCCCATGGCATTCAATGGCATATTAGTAGGAAAAAAGAAGGCATATAATGGTAATATCATAGCATCGGGGTTTTCATCACAATCTCTAAAAAATGATGCCTAGAATAGACAGTGGTAGAACAAGGAGGAAAGGGATTCAAATGCAGAGAAAGTGTAACTGTGTGTGTGTCAAAGATGGGACTTAAAGCAGGGCTTCCTTACTTTAAGGCTAGTTCTCTGTATTGTCTGTCATAAACATATTTGTGGGTAAATATGTCTTATCTAGTTGAAACAACTCTGTTTTTATTTGAAATATCCTATAAAGGGGTAAGGCCAGCTAGATGGCACAGTGCCTACAGTGCTGAGTCTGGAATCAGAAGACTTATCTTCCTGAGTTCAAAAATGGCCTCCAAAACTTATTAGTTGTATGACCCTGTATGTATGTCACTTAATCCTGTTTGCTGAAGTTTCCTCATTTGTAAAATGAGGTGGAGAAAGAACTGACAAACAATTCCAGTATCTTTGCCAAGAAAACCCCAAATGTGGTCACAAAGAGCTGGGCACAAGTGAAACAAGTAAATAACACATAAAGGGAGACATTTCAGGTTCGCGAATGATCATGACTCCTAGATGACTCGTTTGGTTACTCATTTGTGCTATAATTTGTCTCCCAGTCACATTCCAAGATACTGTGATGACAGAAGGTGTCATCACTTTATTCTCTTTGGAATATCGAGTTAGAAAGAAGATTAAGTCAAGTTTTGAGGTCAGTAAACGCCTCTGATCATGGAAAATAAGTGTTATTTTTATCCCTTCTCTATACTTAAGGAAACAGGTTAAGTGACTTGACCAGGACCCCACAGGTAGAAAGTGTCGGAGATGGAATATGAACTTGGGTCTTCCTGAGTTTAGGCTCATTGTTCTAGCCCTTGACTAGTATCAAAAGGAGGATTTGAATAGGCTTTGGAGTCCCCTTACCACGAAGGTTACTCTGCTCTGGACTCCTTCAATTTGTCAACCATCCCATCTGCTTAAATTAAGGGTCCTTCCGATCAATTTCCTTTGAGAAAAAAGCCTGAGGTCACCAAATATACAATTCCTGTACATTCACTGATGTGGAAACTCTTTTACTGAAGAATATTACAATGTATTCATAATTAAAAGTCTTAAAGCGTTGCTAGAGGTAGCAAACTGATCAAACAAAATGGTTCATACAAGGACAGTTCTGTGGGTGATGAAAGTCACAGTGCTGTCATGTATGGATTGGTTGAAAGAACTGGGAATACTTAGCATGAGAAAGAGAGTGTTGAGCATTTGGTTGCCATCTTCAAATATTTAAAAGATCATCACATGGAAAAGGGATTGTTTGCTTTGCCTGGCCCAGAGTAGCAGAAGAAATAGAGAACTAATGAGAGAACATTAGAGCTTCCTAACAATTAGAGTTGTCTAACAGTGAGACAGATTGCCTGAAGGAGTAATGAGTTTCCCTCACTTGAATTGTTCAAGGAGCTGGATGAACTTTTTTAAGAACATTTTAGGGAGAATGTGTGTTTGAAGTAGGCAACTAGCTAGATAATCTGTAAGATCCCTTCCAAAGAATCCCAGTTTTAAAATTCTAGAAAACTCCTTACATGCCATTGTTTCTTCCTAGAAAAAAAATCTATAATGATTAGGCAATGATTTACATCAGGGGTCATTGGGATTCCAGGGTAATTATCAATCTGGTCATGATTTCTAAGAGGATGAACCTGACTAGAACAGAAAATAAAGTACCCACTTTATGCTCCCTAAGTTTCACTGTGACAGGCCATTTACTTCCCCTCTTCCTGAATGGAGCTTGTACTCCAAAACTAAAGATGGAAAGAGAAAAAATCATTGTTAATAAACCCGCTTCCTACCTCTTGGTGCCTCTCGATGGACAAAAGGTGCAGAATGAAACATTCATTTTAACACATGACCAATTAAATGATTAGTTTTGTTTGACAGTATTTATTTATTACAAAGAAGGGCTTCTGTGGGCAGGTGGGGAGAAGACTGGTGGTGATGGGTAAGTTAGAGAGAAGTGATAGAAATGCAAAAGAAAAGATATCAATAATGCATAAAAATACAAAGAAGAAAACAAAAAGAATGTCAGAAGGGGAAACAAACAGTACAATTTTGTTATTACTATTTTATCTGTTATGATTTTTAAAACTGTGATTTTTCCTCAATTACATGTAAAAAAACATTTTTAGCAAATTCCAGTTTCTCCCCCACATTGAGAAAGCAATTTGCCATAGATTATACATGTTCTGTCTTGTAAAACATATTTCCATGTTACAAAAGAAAACAAACAAAAAATAGAAAAATAAAAGAAAGTTTTAAAAGTATGCTCTGATATGCACTCAGATTCCATTAGTTCTTTCTCTGGAGATGGATAGCATTTTTCTTTTTTTTTTAATTAAGTTACTTGTTTTCAGTTTTCTACAATCACTTCCATATATCTTAGATTTTTTCCTCCTCCCTCCTCTCTTTCTCCTCTCCTTCCCCCTTACCTCCCTGAGATAGAGTGCAATCTTACTTAGGTTCTACACATACGTTCTTAATAAAAACATTTTCACCTTAGTCATGTTGCATAGAAGAATTAAAATGAAGTGAAGAAACCCTGAAAAAAACAACAAAACAAAACATAACACAAGAGAAAATGGTCTACTTCATTCTGCGATCCAATTCCATAGTTCTTTCTCTGAATGTGGAAGGTGTTTTGCCTCAAAAGTCCACAGGGAATTTTTTAGATCCTTGCATTGCTGTGAAGTACAAAGTCTATCAGAAAAATTCCTCACATACTGTGGTTGCTGCTATGTACAAAGTTCTCCTGATTCTGCTCCTTTCACTCAACTTCAGTTCATATAAGTCCTTCCAGGTCTCTCTGAAGTCCTCCTGTTCATCATTCAATATAACACAATAGTATTCCATTACATTCATATATCACAACTTGCTCAGCCATTCCCTAATTGATGGGCATCCCCTTGATTTCCAGTTCTTGGCCACCACAAAAAGAGCTGCTATAAATATTTTTGTACATATGAGACCCTTTCCCATTTTTATGATCTCTTAAGGATACAGTCTTAGAAGCAATATTGCTGGGTCAAAGGGTATGCACATCTCCAGAATGGTTGGAGCAGTTCACAGCTCCACCAACAATGAATTAGTGTTCCAGCTCTTCCACATCAGCTCCAACATTTATCATCTTCCTGTTTTGTCATGTTAGCCAATCTAATGGTGTGATGTGGTACCTCAGAGTTGTTTTGATTTGCATCCCTCTAATCAATGGGAATTTAGAGCATTTTTTCATATGACTATAGATAGCTTTAATTTCTTCCTCTGAAAATTGCCTGTTCATATCCTTTGACCATTTATCAAATGAGGAATCACTTGTACTTGTACATTTGACTCAATTCTCTATATATTTTAGAAATAAGGTTTTTATCACAGTCTCAAGTTGAAAAAATTCTTTCCCTGTTTTCTGCTTCTCTCCTAAACTTGGTTGCATTGGGTTGCTTTGTGCAAAAACTTTTCAATTTAACATAATCAAAATTATCCATTTTGCATATCATAGTGTTCTCTATCTCTTGTTTAGTCAAAAATTTCTCCATTCTCCATAAATCTGACAAATACACTATTCCTTGCTCCCCTAATTTGTTTAGAATATCAATCTTTATACCTAGATCATGTGTCCATTTGGACTTCATTCTTGTGTATAGTGTCAGGATTGGTCTATGCCCAGTTCCCACCGCACTGTTAACCAGTTTTCCCAGGGGTTTTTGTCAAACAATGAGTTCTTATCCCAGAAGCTGGGGTCCTTGGGTTTATCAAACAGTAGATTGCTAGATTCATTGACTACTGTGTCTTGAGTACCTAACCTATTCCATTGGTCTACTCTATATTTCTTAGCCAGTACCAAGTAGTTTTGATGATTGCTGTTTTATAATACAATTTGAGATCTGGTAGGGCTTGGCCACCTTCCCTAGCATTTCTTTTCGTTAGTTTCCTTGATATTCTGGACCTTTTGTTCTTCCAGATGAATTTTCATACTATTTTTTCTAGCTCTAGAAGATAATTATCTGGTAGTTTGATTGGTAAAGCACTGAATAAGTAAATTAGTTTAGGTAGAATTGTCATTTTTATTATGTTACCTTGGCCTACCCATGAGAAACTGATGTTTTTCCACTTACTTAGATCATACTTTATTGGTGCAAAAGTGTTTTGTAATTGTGTTCATATAGTCCCTGGGTTTGTTTTGGTAGGTAGACTTCCAGATATTTTATAGTGCCAATTGTAGCTTTAAATGGGATTTCTTTTTCTATCTCATGCTGTTGGGCTTTGTTAGTGATATATAGAAATGCAGGTGATTTATATGGGTTTATTTTGTAACCTGCAACTTTGCCAAAGTTGTTTATTATTTCAAGTAGATTTTTTATTTGATTCTCTGGGATTCTCTAGGTAGATCATCATATCATCTGCAAAGAGTGATAACTTAGTTTCTTCTTTGCCAATTATAATTCCTTGAAATTACTTTTCTTCTTGTATTGCTAAAGCTGAAATTTCTAGTACCATATTGAGCAACAGTGGTGATAATAAGTATCCTTGTTTCACCCTGGGTCTTATTGGAAATACATCTAGCTTATCCCCATTACATATAATGCTTGCTGATGGTTTTAGGTAGATGCTTATTATTTTATGGAAGGCTCCATTTATTCCTGTGCTTTCCAGTGTTTTCAATAGGAATGGGTGTTGTATTTTGTCAAAGGCTTCTTCTGCATCTATTGAGATAATCATATGGTTTCTGTTAGTTTTGTTGTTGATATGATTAATAATGCTGATAGGTTTTCTAATATTGAACCAGCCCTGCAATTCCTGGTATAAATCCTACCTGATTATAATGTATTATTATCGTGATAAGTTGCTGTATTCTTTTTGCTAAAATCTTATTTAAAATTGTTGCACCTATATCCATTACAGTAATTAGACTATAATTTTCTTTCTCTGTTTTGGCTCTTCCTAGTTTAGGTATCAGAACCATATTTGTATCATAAAAAGAATTTGGTAGCAATCCTTCTTCACCAATTTTCCCTAATAGTCTATATAGTATTGGAATTAACTGTTCTTTAAATATTTGATAGAATTCACTTGTAAATCCATCTGACCCTGGAGATTTTCTCCTAAGAGTTCATTGATGGCTTGCTCAATTTCTTTTTCTGAGATGATGTTATTCCTCTTCTGTTAATTTAGGCAATTTATATTTTTTTAAAATATTCATCCATCTCACTTAAACTGTCGAATTTATGGGCATACAGTTGGGCAAAGTAATTTCTAATTATTGTTTTAATTACCTCCTCATTGGGAGTGAGTTCACCCTTTTCATTGTTGATATTGGTAATTTGGATTTCTTCTTTCTCTTTTTAAATCAAATCGATCAAAAGTTTATTAATTTTATTGTTTTTTTCATAAAACCAACACTCCATTTTATTAGTTAAATAGTTTTCCTAATTTCATTTTTATTAATCTCTCCTTTGGTATTCAGTATTTTCAATCTGGTATTCACTTGAAGGCTTTCAATTTGTTCTTTTTCTAGCTTTTTCAGCTGCATGCCCAATTCATTGATCTCCTTTTTCTCTGTTGTATTCATGTACAATGTAGGTGTTCAATGATATTCTTCCCCTAAGAACTGCTTTTGCAGTATCCCACAAGTTTTGGTAGGTTGTCTCATTATTGTCATTCTCTTGAATGAAGTTGTTGATTGTTTCTATGATTTGCTGTTTGATCCTCTCATTCTTTAGGATTAGATTATTTAGTTTCTAATTAATTTTTGGTCTATCTTTCCATGGCCTTTTATTATATACAATTTTTATTGTATTACCTCTGCTTTTCTGCACTGGATTGTGAGGTTTTTATGCCTTAATACAGGGTCAATTTTTGTATATGTGCCATATACTACTGAGAAAAATGTATATTCCTTTCTATCCTCATTCAATTTTCTCCAGAGATCTATCATATCTACCTTATCCAGAGTTTTATTCACCTCCTTAGCTTATTTTTTGTTTATTTTAAGGTTAGATTTATCAAGTTCAAAGAGGGGGAAGTTGAGGTCCCCCTAGTATTGTTTTGCTACCTATTTCTTCCTGTAACTCCCTTAACTTCTCCTCTAAGAATATGGATGCTATACCACTTGGAGCATATATGTTTAGTAATGAAATTGCTTCATTGTCTATGGTGCCTTTTAGCAGGATATAGTTTCCTTCCTTATCTATTTTGATTAGATCTATTTTTGCTTTTGCTTTTTCTGAGATTAGGATTGCTATGCCTGCTTTTTTTTACATTAGCTGAAGCATAATACATTCTGCTCCAACTGTTTACCTTTACCCTGTGGGTATCCCCGTGTTTCAAATGTGTTTCTTGTAAAGAACATATTGTTGGATTATGGTTTTTGAACCATTCTGCTATCTGCCTCCATTTTATGGAAAAGTTCCTCTAATTCACATTCACGATTATGATTACTATCTTTGTCTTCCCTCTTTCTTCTTTCCCCCCATTTATGCTTTTAGTTTTCCCTTCTCCCTTCCCCTCCACAATAGAGTTTTTATTTTTGATGACTGCCTCCCTCAGTTTTCCCTCCCTTCTTTCAGCCCCTCTCCCTTTTACTCCCCCTTTCCCTTACTACTTCTTCCCTCTCTTTTATCCTGTCCTCCCTTTTCTTTCCCCTTTCCACTCCTATTGCCTGTAGAACTAGTTAGATTTCTATACTTAACTGAGTTTGTTGTTCCCTCCTTGAAACAAATCAGATGACAGTAAATCTCAAACAGTGCTGATCTCTCTTCCTTCTTTCCCCTCTTCTGTAATATGTTTTTGTGCCTCTTCCTGTGATGTAATTTAACTTTTTCTGCCTCTTCCTTTTCACATCTCCCATTACAATCCCTTTGTCCCCTTAAATCACATTTTTATCATCACATCATTTAATTTATACCCACCCCATCTATCCATGTATATCCCTTTTAAATATCATAATAAATATACAATCCTCAAGATTAACAAGTATCATCTTCCCTTACGGGATGTAAACAGTTTGCTCATATTGCATAACAAGTTTTTTTTTTTCCTCCTCTTTACCTTTTTATGCCTCTCTTGAGACTTATATTCAAAGATCTAATTTTCTATTGAGCTTTGGTCTTTTCATCAGAAAGTTCTGGAAATCCCTTATTTCCTTGAAAGTCCATCTCCTTGCCTGAAATTTTATGCTCAATGTTACTGGGTAATTGATCCTTTGTTGTAGTCCCAACTCCTTTGCCTTACAGAATATCATATTCCACTTCTTCCTATCTTTTAATGTAGAAGTTGCAAGGTCCTGTGTGATCCTGACTGTAGTTCCTTGATATTTTAATTGTTTCTTTCTGACTGTCTGCAGTATTTTCTCCTTTACTTGATAGTTCTGGAATTTGGCAAAGATATTTCTTGGTGTTTTCAGTTTGGGATCTCTTTCAGGAAGTGAACAGTGGATTCTTTCAATGACTATTTTGCCCTCTGGATCTAGGACCTCTGAGTAGCTTTCCTTGAGGAGTTCTTGGAATATATTGTCCAGGCTCTTTTTTTTTCATCATGGCTTTCTGGCAGATCAATAATTCTTAGATTTTCTCTTCTGGATCTATTTTCCAGGTCAGTTGTTTTTCCAATGAGATGTTTTACATTTTCTTCTATTTTTCATTCTTTAGATTCTGCTTGGCTGATTCTTGATGTCTCATAGAGTCATTAGCTTCTACTTGCCCAATTCTAATTTTTAATAGATTGTTTTCTTCAGCTAACTTTTGCATCTCCTTTTCCATCTGTCCAATTGTTCCTTTTAAGAAGTTATTTTCTCCAGTTAATTTTTGTACTTCTTTTTCCATTTGTCCAATTTTCTCAGTTAGGTTTTGTGCTTCCTTTTCCATTTGTCCAATTATCCTTTTAAATTCTTCCATGATTTCTTCTTTCATATTTTTAAAATCATTGGGCAGTTTTTCTTCTATTTTTCTAATTTTCCTTTTAAAATCCTTCTTGAGTTCTTCCAAAAATGCTCGTTGGGCTTGAGACCAGTTCATATTCCCTTCTCAAGTTTCAGATGGGAGTATAATCTCAATGCTGATCTCTATGGTACTTGTATTTTGGTCCTTGACCCATAGAAAGATTCTATGGTCTTTTCTTTTCTAGTTTGCTTCTTGTTCATGTTAATCACCCTTTTCCTGGCTTTTAAAGTGGATCTCTGCTTCTGTGGTACAGGGGGGGCTCTGTCCCACAGTTCTTGTGCTTAGAACTTGAGGCTTTTTGTATTGTGGTCTCTGGTTCTTTCAGCTAGAAGCTAAGATGCTGCAGCTTCCCTGGTGCTGATCTGGCTGGTATGCGAAAATAGAGCCAGGTGAAGTCTTTTTGCATTTCCCCAGAATTACCCTGGAGTTAGCTGCATTAAGTATGGGGGAGGGGTGGTCTGGGCACAGTAGGTCTCCTCTCTCGAACTGGAGCACAGGCAAGCCCAGCAGTTGGTGAACCTCATCTGTGCCAGTGTCTTTTTGATTCCCCTAGCTGTGCTGAGGCATGCCTAGGGTCCTGGTGTTGGAGATTACAGGCTCCATCCCCCTGGTGCTCAGGATCTCCTCCCAGTTCCCTGAGATGGGCTGCCTGGGACAGCTCTGGTCCTACACTGGTCCTCTTCAGCCACAGAAAGAGGGACCCCTCTTTGCAATTTTCCTAGCCTCCTGGGCTAAGAGACTGTTTAGTCTCTGATTCCACTGTTCAAAGATTTTTCCTAAGGAAATATTCTCCACATTTTTCAAGGTCAACAAGGGCAGGGAGATATCATTTACTGATCACTCTGCCATCTTTGCTCCCAGAAGTTCAAGTAGCTGACTTACAGACATTTAATCTGCGAACTGATAGTCTCCAGAGCAGCGGTTGCTGTTACCTAGGGTTCTGTGCTTCTCTCTTGCTCAGTGGAAGCATTTTTCATCACAAGTCCTTCAGAATTGTCTTGGATTGTTATATTACTGAGAATAGTTAAGCCATGCACGGTTAATCATCTCATCATACTATATTACTATTAGTGTATACAGTGTTCTCCTGGTTCTGCTCACTTTACTTTGATCAGTTCATAAAAGTCTTCCCAGGTTTATCTGAAAACATCCTGCTTGTCACTTCTTATAGCACAATAGTATTCAATCACAATCATATACCACAACTTGTTCAACCATTCCCCAGCTGATTGTTGTTCCCTCAGTTTCCAATTCCTTGTCACCACAAAAAGAGCTGGTATAAATATTTTTGTGCATGTAAGCCCTTTTCCCTTTTCTTTTATCTCTTTGGGAAACAAGTCTAGTAACAATGTTACTACCATTTTAAATGTAATTTATATTTTAAAAAGATAATAACATAAATTAATGACTTCGCATATAATCTTATTTTTATTGTCTTTTATAATGTTTGTGTTTGTTGATGAATATGCTATTAATAAATAAAATTTTAAAAATAAAATATTTTAAAATCATCTAGCTCTTTCTGAATACAAGAAATTCCCCACTTACATATGCATTATTTTCCAAAAGAGGATTTGTCATAAGTGCATTATCGCTCAGTATATTTTCTCATAGGAATGACTACATGAATTACAATTAGAATTCTACATTAGCCCATAGTTTAGCTGAATTAGGGTATTAGCAAAATGACCCTGAGTTAGGGACCCTAGAAGCAACTAAGGGAACCATAACTAAGTCTGGATAACTAGGACTTAGTCTAAGGACACTGAATTAAGAGGGTGAAAAATTTAGAGGTAGATGACAGCATTTGTGGTCCTTCAACAGCAAAGAAACAACAAAGCTTAATTTCTAATTAGCAAAAATATGATTCATTAGAACAGAGTGCTACCAAATGGCCAACTGGGGTGAACTCTTTCTTTCACATTTTCCCTTCTTCCTGACATGACAAATAGGGATTTCCCTTCAAGCAACTTCATCTCACTCTCTCACCAACATGTCCCAATCAAGTACATGTGTTGAGGCATTGGCCATAAATGCAGTTTGTGCTACTTTCTCCAGAGATGAAACTTTCTCATTGTGAGTCTGACAACTAGATTATATAGTATGGAAAGGAGGAAGACAATTTACTCCACCTTTCCTAGAGATAGAGCTAACCATAGGCAAAATGCTGAAAATGAATCAGAGAAATTAAGTTAGAATTATCCTTAGAGAAGTCCAGACTCCCACTTTAGATAAAATCCCCTTTCAGAACATCCGTAGGAAGCAGTCACCTCTCTTCATCTAGACCATTTCCTATGAGAAGGCATCAACTACCTCACAAGGAAATCCATCCCATTTTTTTTTATTATATCTAATTGTTAGAAAATATTTCCTTATGTTGAATCAAAATCTGCCTCCTCTTTCACTTCTAATTCTACCTTCTGGAGCCAATCAGAATAAGGTTAATCCCACTTCCATAATGGCCGTCTTTCACATACTTGAAGAAAACTATCATATCCTTATCTACTTCTCTTTTCCAGGCTAAACCTCTGCAGTTGCTCATATAATATTGTTTCCTAATTATTCACTATCCTAAGCACCCGTTCTCTGGATGATTCTAGTCTGTCAATGTCCTAAAACCATTAGAGGTGCATTGACTCATATGGGCATCTCAGGCCCAAGGCAGTGTGCTAAAGTGGAGCACCTTCTAGACTGACTGATGACCTCTCAAAAGTTGACTTTCTTTTTAGAAAAGCAGATCTAAGAACCTGAGATAGCAGGCCCTCCTGTGTATGTTGGGGTTGAATGTGTTCAGAACACTTGTGTGGAACATCTGTTAAACTAAATCTCCCCTATCCTATGCAGTTGGTATTTTTTTTAAGTACCAGACTTTCCCATTTATCACCATTACTTTTCATCTTGGTAATTTTAGTACACTGTTCCAGCCTGTCAAGATCTTTTCAGATCCTGATTCTATCAGTTTTGCATAATATAAAAATTTGATAAGTATGGCTTCTCTAGGTCTCCATCTAAGACATAAATAAAAAATGCTGAACAGTCAAGAGCTAGGAAAGAATGCTATGGCACACTGCTAGATTTTCCTTGCCAGGTTGACTTCGATCCATTAATCAACACATATAAACCTACCCAACTGCACTATTATCCAACCCCAATGTCTCCATCTTGTTCACATGCGTAAAATAAGATAAACATATTAGAGTCAAGCAGTCAGTGAATAGGTGCTGCAAAAGCAACTGGAAGAAGAAAGTGAAAGATTTGGAAAAATTTAGATCAAGAAGCACTATGTATTTGCTGAAGGAAGCCGGGCTGATATTTCAGTAGTACAAATTAGTGGTAATTAATAATAAATAGGAGCTTAGTAGCAGCTACAAAAAGAAGATGGTATTACCAGGTCAACTTAATTTTGCCAATCACAGGAATCCTCAGTTAACCAAAAATCCAATGTTGAACAAGAAGTAGATAGGCAGTTTATCATAGAAGCTTATGTCAGGAAGAATAGTGACAAAGAATTTTCTTGATGATCAAAAGATATGAATCTTTAGCAAACTGTTTGAGGGACCTTACAGGATATGCCTTACTGTCTGAGGGACTTGCTGCTTGCAGAATATGTCCCTATATTCAGACTTGTTAGAAAAATTTTAGGATTTCTAGATAGGATGGGAGAAGTATACGAGGGAAATTAGAAAGAAAAAGATTTTGATGAGATACATAAAAGAGAATCAAAATAAAATGTTAAGAGTAGGCAAGTAGAAGAATGTGACCCAGAAGAAAAATGGAAGAAAACCCTTTACACAAATTGGCCTTTATGAGAGGCATAGAATTCTTCCACTGAAGATGAAGCCAGACCTTTTGAAGTAATAACAGCAGCCCATTCACCACAGAAAAGTAGGGAAGATTGGAAGGTAATGAAATGTTTAAGGAATTTTATTATTGACTTTGAGAGAAAGAAAAGTCTTGTCTCTTGTCTCATGACATCCTGCCGAGGATAGCTGTGGAGATTGTGTTATATAAACCTGACATGACTAATTAATCAAGTTCTTCAAGATGTAACAGAGAGTTTATCAAAACATGTCAAACCCATTGACTGCTATCCTCTTCTGATGATTCATATGGGAACAAATAACACCAAAAATATAATCCCATATTTCTAAGGATTTTAAAGACTTAGGTACGAAACTGAAATATTTTGAAAGGAACAGATAGTTTCTACTTTTCTTTTTTTTCCCAGTTGAAGGTGGTAGCTTTAAAAGAGGAAGAGGAAAATGGAAGAGAAAGAGGCATGTGGAATATAAATAGCTAGTGTCATCTACCTGTGAGATTCACCTGAAGAAGCCATAGGCTTTTCAAACTCAGCACGTCCAAAACAACCAATCACACAATCACCAAGTATTTAACTAAGCACCAGTCACCATGTTAAGTGCTGGAGATACAAAAAAAGCACAAACAGTCACTGACCTAAAGAATCTTATTGTCTAATTATCTTCAATCCAACCCCTTTCCTATCTTCCCTGCTTCTGTTGAGAGCACTACCATCCTTTCAACATGATAGGTTTGCAACCTCAGAGTTATCTGCAACTCCCCATTCTCATCAACATACCCCCATACTCACTCAGTTATCAAAGTTTCTTACTTCTACCTCCACAGTTCTTACATTTGTCCCTTTCTCTTCACAAAGGCAATCAAGACCCTGGTTCAATCCCTCAGTACCCTTTGCTTGAATTCTAACCTAGTCTTTAATCACTGAAGGGGCATTGCCTCAGACAAACTGAGGCTTAAAAAAGCCAAGGTCTCCCACTGCATCCTGGACCATTGCCAGTTGTCCTGACATGTCTTGCCAGTGGATTCCAATGACTCTGGAGGAAAGAGTGAGGATGATGACTTTGCCCAGCTCTGCCTCACTTAAGTCTAATTCACTTGCAAGTTAAGACATCACCCTCCTGATGTCATTGGTCTTCTTTGAGAACAAAGGACTGACAACAACAAACCCTTGCCTAGATTATTTCAATAACTTCTTCAATGATCTCCAGGCCTCCAGTCTCTTCCTTCTCCCATTCGTCACACAGTTTCCAAATTGATATTCGTCAGGCACAGCTCTGACCGTGACAGTACTCTGCTAAAGAAGCTTCAGGAGCTCCCCATTCATCTCTAGAATAAGATAAATACTTCCCTTTTTGATAATTAAAATCTTTGACAATCTAGCTTCAACCCATCTTTTTGGACATTTCGTGTTACTTCTTCTGACATAATATTCTGTGTTCTAAAAAAAGTACTCTCACTATTGTGCTCCATAGAAGGTATTCCTTCTCTCATCTTCCTGTGTTTGTACAGGCTATCCTCCATGCCAGAAATGTTCTGTCTTCTCACTTCTGCTGCTCAGAATTCCTAGGTCTCATCAAGGCTTAGGGCAAGTGTCACCTCTCCACAAGGCCTTTTTAGACCTATATAGTAGCTAGAGCTGCTCTCCCAAAATTACTTCTCATTTATTGTGTATGTTTTTTTTCATTTACTTAGCTGTATTGCGTTGTCTTCTCTCCCCATTTTGTATTATAAATTTCCTGAAGACAGAAACTATCTTCATTTTTGATTGGGTAGTGGTCAACAACCATTTATTAAGCATTTCTATTGTGCCAGACACTATACTTAGTGCTGGAGATATGAAGGAAGGCAAAAGATACTCCCTATGCTCAAAGAGTCATACTTTAATGCAGGGGATAACATGCAAACAAGAGAAATAGCTAAATAGCTAGACAGACAGACAGACAGACAGACAGACAGACAGACAGACAGACAGACAGATAGATAGATAGATAGATAGATAGATAGATAGATAGATAGATAGATAGATAGATAGATGATAAATGGTGGGCAGCTAGGTGGTGCAGTGGATAGAGTACCAGTGCAGGAGTCAAGAGGATCTGAGTTCAAATCTCATCTCAGACACTTGACACTCATTAGCTGTGTGACCTTGAGCAAGTCACTCAACCCCAACTGCCTCATCCTGGGTCATCTTCAGTCATCCTGATGAATATCTGGTCACTGGATTCAGATGGCTCTGGAGGAGAAATGAGGCTGGTGACCTTGCACAGCCCTCCCTCACTCAAAGCAAAGTCAAGTGCAAGTCATGTCATCATTTCTCTGATGGCACGGTCTTCTTCGGCAAGAAAGGATGAACACACAGATAATAAATGATAGCGTGAACATCATCTTAGCAGGAAAGCACTAGAATTAAGGGGTCCCAGAAAAAGCTTCTTATAGAAACTGGGAGTTTTGCTAAAGAAATCCAGGAAGAGAGGAAAGAAGGGAGAGAGTTCTGAGCAAAGGAAAAGCCAGTGAAAATGCACAGAAACAAAAGATGGAGTGTTCTAGGCAAGGAAAAGCAAGGAAGCCATTGTCACAGGATGATAGAGTATATGCAGGAGAGTAAGGCATAAGAAGATCTGAATGTAGAGGCAAGTTGAGGAAGGGTTTTAAAAATCCAAAAAGAGGATTTTACATTTTATTTTAGAGGTAACAAGGAACCACTGGAGCTTACTGAATAGGGGAGGTGACATGGTCAGACCTGTCCTTTACCAAGACCGGTTTGGTAGCCAAATGAAAGATAAACTGAAGATTCTCCCAGTGACTAACTTAGTAGATGCTCAAGAAATGCTAGCTGAATTGTTGAGTTGATTTCACAAGGAAACCAATTCAATAGGAACCTACTTGTACTGTATTAATAATAGTAATAGCCATACTTGTATGGTGCCATAATGGTTGTAAAGTGCCTCACATGTGTTATCTCATTTGACGCTCTTAGTGATCCTGTAAATAGATTCTATTACTACTCCTATTTTACAAATGAGGAAATGAAGACTGAGAGACATTAAGTACCTTGTGCAGCATCACAGGACTAGTAATTGTCTAGCAGCAGGATTCAATCTCAGTTCTTCCTGATTTCAGGTCCAACTCCCTTATATGCTACACCACCTTAGGCACCATCCAACATACTAGAGTTTATTATCTGATAGAACAATGCCTCACATTTCTAAAGCAGTTGAAGGAGGCCCAGGACAATCATGCCTTAATTCTCCTCCAGACTGCACTCCAGACTCTCTTAAACTTTCTCTACAATGCCCTCATTATATTTTTTCCTTCCCACCCTTTTTCAGTTCCCTTTTTTTTTGTCTTATCTTTTACCCATCTTAATTCAAGCTCCTGGCTTTCTGTCTGTAGTCATATTCCCAACATCTAACTCACTTCCTGGAACATGTTGTTGAAGCTGTGTCAGTTTTCAATTGTATCTGACTCTCTGTAACCCTATTTGAGATTTTCTTGCCAAGGAGACTTGAGTGATTTGCCATTTCCTTTTCCAACTCATTTTACAAATGAAGGAACTGAGGCAAAAAGGGTTAAGTGAATTTCCCAAGGTCACATAGCTAGTGTCTGAGACCTAATATGAACTCATGAAGAAGAGTCTTCCTGAAACCAGGTCCAGTGCTCTATCCACTTTGCCACCTAGCTGCCCCACCTAGTAAAGAGTAAGCAAGTTGACTTAATAGATGCTAGTTGACTTAACTTGCATAAAACACTTTCTTCATAAAAGATGAAGAGAAGTAAAATAGAAGAGGAAAGTAAAATAATTTACCCCTGGTCACAAAACTTTTATTTATCAGCACAGGACTAGAACTCCCAGCTCCACATCATGATTTAGGATACTGAAAAGATAGGCTTTTACAAAGGGGTAGAATATCTCTAATGAGAACTGGGAAGTACATGCCTGACTGGGGACACACAGGGAAAAGAGAATAATGTCAGCTCCCTTAGGTTCATCTGGCTTTTCCTAGCTCCTTTCCATTCTGAACCCGTCTCTCCTTTTGAAACTATAAATTCTAGAAGATCTGCAGGTATTTTCACATAGACTCCTAAAGTAGCAGCCGCTGACCTCTGCACCTTGATGGAAAGTACAATTAAAGGAGACAACTCAAAGTGGTCTTTTCTCTGGGGTCTGACTAAGGGCAGTCCTACTGTTTAAGGAGGAGACAATCTCAGTTAGGTGGTCTGCCTCATCCCTAACTGCAATTGCTGGAGGCCTGGTGGCTTAGGTAACACATCTCTGCAGATCCCCAATTTGTACAAATTCATGGAGTTGGCATTCCTGGTGATAAACTTAAATGGAGCAGAAATAAATCTGCTCCATCAGGTCTTTCTCTGAACTGATTAAAGGTCACTTCAACCTTATCAGCAGCTCAGGAAGAATTTTGTCTTTAAGCTAAAGAATTTTAACAGTTCCTTCCCTACAGAAGAAAATCACTTAGCTAATTTCCTCCCCCACATTCAATTAAATTTATTAATTCAATTCAACAGATATATATTAAGTGCCTACTCTGTTCAAATTCTGCCCTCAAGGAACATATGCTTTATTGGGAGAATAGATACAAGGTGGGCAGAGATAATAAAGGTAATGCAAATATTGTCACATTTGGCATAGTTCCAAGCTGCCCCACACTTTTAATTTTCACCTGATCCGGTGGTTATTGTCCTCCAAGTTCAAAGAGGACCAAAATGACATCACTAGGTCAGGGTCAATGTACAGTGTGTCCAACTGTGACTGATCAGACCTATACAAACTTGAAAAACTCTACCACAGGTCAGGCCCAAATAGTTCACATGAATATTTGGAATGGAGATGCCTCTAAATTTGTGCATCTCACATTTCTTTTGAGTTACTGCTATTCTGCTTGCTCATAGAGCAAAGCATCTTCTTTGATTTGGGCACACCATGCTGGTTGGTCCTGTGCCAGTGTCTCCCATGTTTTATAATTGATTCCAAAGTTCTTCAGAGAGATAATGTCCTTGTATCACTTCTTCTGACGTCCATTGAGCATTTGCCTTGTGAGAGCATGTGCCTCTGCAAAATGGTCTTTTAGGCGAATATATGTTTAGCACTCCAACAAAATGGCCAGACGGACCATAGAAGTTGCACTCTCTGCAGTCGAGTTTGAATGTTTGCTGGTTCAGCTTGAGAAAGGACCTCAGTGTCTAGTCTCTCGTCTTGCCAGGTGATCGTCAGAATCTTCCTAAGACAACTTAGATGGAAATGATTCTGTTTCATGACCAGGTGCTGGTAGCCTGCCGAGGTTTCATAGGCATACAATGAGGTCAGCTCAATAGCTCTGTAGACCTTCAGTTTGGTAGGCAGCCCAATATCTCTTCTCTCCCGCACTTTCCTTCAGAACCTCCCAAACACCTAGCTAACTCTGACAATGCGTGCATCAAACTTATCATCCATGTATACATCCCTGAAAAGTCTTTGCTAAGGCAAGTGAACTTATCCACAGCATTCAGAATTTCTCCATTTGCTGTAACCAAAGCTTCTACATGTGGATGGTGCAGTACTGACTGGTGGAGAACTTCTGTTTTTTGTGTGTTGTCACCAAAATTAGCACATGTGGTGGAGAATTTATCCATATTCTGTTGTATCTCACCCTCAGAAGCTACTTTGTTTATATAATCATCTGCAAAGAAAAAGTTGAACACCCTCACCAACTCTCCCTCCACTTTAGTCTTGACTTGTAGTCTTTTCAAGTTAAGGAATTTACCATCAGTGTGGTAAGCTGACCTTGACATTGTTTTCATCCTTGTTGAAGGCATCTGACAACACTGTGAAAACATCACGTTTTTAAAAAAGCATGGGATCAAGCACATAGCCCTGCTCCATTCATTGGTGACTGGGAAAGACTGGGAAAGTTCCTTTATCCAGAAACCATAAAAGCTGCCATGAAACTGGTATACGCTACTGAAGAACCTCTCTCAGCAACCAAATTTTGCCATGATCTTCCACAAGTCCTCAGGACTGATAATGTCAAAGGCCTTGGTCAGATCAGCAAACATTGTGTTCAGATTTGTGTTCTACTCCCAGCATTCCTCCTGGAGTTGTCAGGCAGCAAACACTACCTCAGCCGTAGCTTGGCCTTTTCTGAAGCCATACTGGTTCTCAGGCAGATGACCATTTTCCAGGTGAAGGATCAGCTGATTAAGGAGGACTCTGACAAGAATCTTGCCAGCAATGACTGAGAGAGATTCACCTATGATTGCCCCGGAACAAACTATTTCCTTTTCCAAATTTTAACTTTCATCTACTTTGATGAATGTTGTCCTAATCTATTTTGGTCTCACAATGAATAAGGAGGCCACTAGAAAAATGATGATGCTGATACAGATTCACTAAAAAAAATACAGTCTTGTGCATTCAATTAATTTTAAAATACTTTCTAAATAGTTAAAAGGTGGCAGATGAATGCTGTGGGGGAAAAAAAGTAAAAGATAATACCTTTGTCTTCTAGGCTGTTGTAGCCTTGCTGAGAAAACCAAACAAAACCTATACAAATAGAATACTTAAATATTATAAAATGCTAAATTGCAGTCTTGGGATCATCTTTCACCCTTTCCCTATCATATGTCCCTATCAAATTCTCTCAGTTTTGCCTATAAAGAACTGGAAAAAATATTTAAATTTCTATTGATCTAGAAATGGCTAAGCAAACTGTGGCACATGAATGCACTGTTATATAAGAAAAGATGAAGATGAAGCATAAGTGTGTGTGTGTTCATCCTTTGTTACCAAAGAAGACCATGCCATCAGAGAAATAATGACATGACTTGCACTTGACTTTGTCTTGAGGGAGGGAGGGCTGTGCAGGTCACCAGCCTCACTTGTCCTCCAGAGCCATCTGAATCCAGTGACCAGATATTCATCAGGATGACTGGAGATGACCCAGGATAAGGCAATTGGGCTTCAGTGACTTGCCCAAAGTCACGCAGCTAGTGAGTGAGATGTGAACTCAGGTCCTCCTGACACGTGCTCTATCCACTGCACCACCTAACTGCCCACACAGATGCATAAGAAGGCATGAACTTAAGAAAAGGGAATTAAAAAGAACTAAGAAAATACCATACCATGTTATTATAATGTAACTGAAGAGAACAAGAAACCAAAACTGAACGTTTCTTAGTTGTAATGACTGACCTTTATCAGCTGAATGGAAAGAACTTGACAATTGTCTTTATAGGATAGAAAAGGAAGAGATACAAGTACGCATCTTTCTCTTGGAAGAAGATGGGGACTAATGGTGCAGAATAATGCTGAACAATTGGTTGAAATATTGGTTAATTTTGCTTAACTGCTCTTTTTCCTCTTCTTTTTTATTCATTGTTATAAAAGACAACTCATTGTAGGGTGGTATAAAAACCAAAGGTATCAATAAAACATTTCTAAAGCAAAACTTCTACCAATGATAGCTCTTACATGTCTCTTGCTTTCCATACCCACCCCAATATTCTAGTCCAGGCCTCTATCTCTTCTCTCCTTTATTATTATTATTACAACATCCCAAATGACCATACTGCCTTCATTCTCCCATCTCCAATGGAACCATCATCCTGTTCTTATTCATATTCTCAAAGTAGCGTTGTTCACCTACTCTTCTTTTCAAAAACATTGAGAGGAACCCTGTTGTCTTGCCACATCATGTATACTGTAAATTTCTGATATGAACAATTATGCCCTTCTACTATCTACTTCCAACACAGAGATGGAATAAATGAAAAATCTTACATTTGAGATAGTTATAGGCAGCATAGCAGAGAGAATGTGAGACTTGGAGTCAGGAAGACTTGAGTCCACATCTTGACCTTGGGCAAGTCATTTAACTTCTCTCCATCTCACTTTCCTCAACTGTAAAATGGGAATAACATTGACACCTACCTCCCAGGACTGTTGTGAAAAAAAATTAGGAACCATTTTAAGTACTTTGCAAATCTCAATGCACTACATAAATGCTAACTATTATTCACTAATATGTTTGGGCTCAAAAGTGTCCTTTACAAGTTCAAGAATAGATAGGTACGGTTAGAGAGCATTTCCTCTGAAAAAGATCCGGGATTTTTAATTGAGTACATCCTCAGTATGAATCAACAGTGAGGTGTGGCTGCCAAAATAATAATGAGGAGGAGGAGAAGAAAGGGGATGGGGAAGGAAAAAGAAGAGGAAAAGGGAGGAGATGGAGAAGACTTCATCAAGAAAAGCACAGCTTCCAGGAATAAAGTGATAACCTATTCGACTCTCCTCTGATTGGAGGAGTATTTGTTTCTGTGTATAGCAGTTTAGGAAGACTATTAATAGGGAAATCATCCAGAGGAAGACAGTCAGAGCAGTAAGGGTCTTAAACCCATGCCATATAATATTTAACCTGGAGAAAAGACTTAGGGGTGTTATGTCAGCTGTCCTTGAGTGTTCAAGCGATCAAGTGGTTAAAAAACAAAGAAATTACTTACTCTTCATCCTGGAGCCATAGGTGGAAGTTCTGTGTTCATCCTTCCTTTTCGAAGAAGACCATGACACCAGAGAAATGATGATATGACTTGACTTTGTTTAGAGTGACGGAGGGCTGTGCAAGGTCACCAACCTCACTTTCTCCTCCAGAGCCATCTGGGTCCAATGACCAGATATTCATCAATGCATCAATATGGATGGAGATGACCCAGAATGCAATGGGAGACCTTGATCTTTTTAGACTGACCTTTTCAGGTACTCATTTAGAGGGAGATAATACCCATATAGGAATGTAAATAGTTTGCTCATATTAAATAACAAGTTTTCTTTTTCTTTTCTCTTCCTGTTTATTTTTTTATGCCTCTCTTGAATCTTGTATTTGAAAACAAAATTTTCGAATGAGCTCTGGCCTTTTCATAAGGAAGGTCTGGAAATCCTTTATTTCATTGAATGTCTATCTCCTTGCCTGAAAGATTATGCTCAATTTTGCTTGGTAATTGAGCTTTGCTTGTAGTTCAATCTCCTTTGCCTTATGCAATATCTTCTTCCAATCCCTCTGATCTTTTCATGTAGAATCTTCCAGATCCTGTGTGATCCTGACTAGAGTCTCTTGTTATTTAAATAGTTTCTTTCTGCCTGCTGGCAGTATTTTCTCCTTGACCTGATAATTCTGGAATTTAGCAACAAATCTATGACACAATGAATTCAGGTAGCAGAAGGAAAAGATCAGATACAAGAGGAATAACAGAGGATGCAAGGTGAGAAAAGGAGCAGGTACAAGGTGAGTACTGTTCCAGGTATTTTATTAATGACAAAGTGATGGACTTAGACCCAAAGTCATGGGAAAGTTCCTAATGATGGGAGTTATTCAAAAGCAGACTGGGCTTCCTTGGAAAATATTGGATTCTGGCTTACTGGAAATCTCTGGAAAAGAGACTGGATAATCTGTTCTATTGTAGGGAGATTTTTTTCAGGTATATATTGGATTAGGTGTCCAACGACATTCCTTCCAACTGCCTCTGTGATTATGATGTCATCTCTGGTTATTGCTGTTTCAAGCACCCATCACAACAAAAAGCAAGTATTATCATGTTTAGAGGTGGTTCAGAGCACTGAGTAGGGGAGGGGACATATCAGTGTGGACACAGCCACATTCTACCATTTTACCATTCCTTGTGCAGTTCAGTTTTTCTGTCACCCTGATTTATGTATTTGTTGCGCTCATTCTCCCCAAGCCCACCCTCAGACATCTCATCCCAGAAGCTAAGAAAACCCAAGTCATTAAAAAAAAAAAACAGAAAAGGTAGAAGAGAATCAACAATGTGATCTTTCCATAGGCTGGACAGCCTTCTCCACTCCTTAGATGACTAAAGAAGTACATGAATCCAAGAAAAATGAAAACTATGAAGAGAATAGAATGCTCTTATGAGCACAAGTGAACTCTGTGATGTATTAATACAATCAGAGCTAAAGCAGACCCAATAGGCCCTCCTCGACCCAATATATGACCAAATCCCTCATCTTGATAGAATTTCTTAATGTTACAAGTTTCATTTATCTACTGTAAAGCTCTGTTGGTGCTTTTGTTTGTTTGTTTTAAGAGTTTATAAATAAGTCCATTTCCTGATTTATTATTCCACCAACTACCATATTTCAGATTTGGGGATTATCATCACATCAGACTCCAAAAGTAATAGCTTCTAAATCAAGGTTTACCAAGCCTGTTAAGATGTATCTGATCAAGTTTGTAAATCAGAAAAATATACAAATTGTGCCCAGGAAAGCATATAGCCACAGCTGAATTTTTTAACTCTTCCTTTTCCTCCAGCACCTTTTCTATACATATTCACCACTAGTGACTCTGGCAAGACTACTCCCTTACTAATAAACATAACTGCCTGCCAGGTAGAAAATGCATGTCCCAAAGGTTGACTAGTAAGTATCATCATAGCACAGCGAAGAACTTAGCTTTCTTCAATGGAACACTTTGAACACTTCTGTCCGGGACTGCTGAATTTCCCAAACCAGGATCCCAAAAGGCTGCAAATGCTACTACCTCAAGTATCTTCTAAAACATAAGAAAGGAAACTACCTTCTATTATCACCAAAAAAAGTATTGATTGCATTGTGACCAAGTATTATTGTGCTGTAAGAAATACTGGAAGGGATAGTTTCAGAGGAACCTGAGAAAACATGGAAGAATTGATGCAGAGTAAAGTGACCAGGACCAGAACAATTTACATAACAACAATAATTTCAAAGATTTGAAAGATTTAGGGAAAGAGAGGATTCTGGGAAGATGGTAGAGTAGGTCAGAAAATTCCAAGCTCTCAAGATTTTTCTCCCACAAAAGAGATAAAATAGCACCTCAAGGTGAACATAGCGTGGTAAAAATAAATAAGAGGAGGAGCAGAACAGGGGTCCTTCTGGGACAATCAGAGAAGATCTGAAGAAAAATTCCAGGAATAGGTTGGTCCCTGTGAAGGATAAATACCTCCAGTCCAGGAATTACTTAAACAACAAGCAGCAAGTTCTGTGGTTAGCTGGGTTTGGAGGTTGCCTTGGCCCCAGCCACAGGAAACTTAACCCCTGGACAGTGAGGGGAATTGGACATCAGCGCTGGAGAAGTTCGAGGGAACCTTTGCTGACAAGGAATGCCAGCCAGCTGTGCTGTGAAGACATGAACCAGGACGTGCCTGGTGATTGCAGAAGCAGTGAGGCAGAAAGCCCCTGACTGTGGCCACTTACAGGAGACTGGATGTCTTGACCTTGGTTCCAAGCCAGAGAGGAGAACTAAAAGAGGATCTGAGACCAGAGGGAACATCTCCCATGCCTCAGGACTAGAGGTGAATACAAAATTTAAGCTAGTATAAGAAAAAATGCACAGGCAAAGGAGAAAGAATTTAACCATAGAGAATTGCTATGGGAATGAAGAAGACTGGGGTTTGTCTTCAGAAGAGGATACTGAAGTAAAGAAACCTTCTTATACCCAAAAGAATAACGTCAAATGGTCACCTGACAAGGTGTCAAAAGAAGTCATAGATGAATTTTAAAAAGACTTTAAAAATCAAATGAGAGAGATTGAGGAGAAACTTTAAAAAATTAAGGAGAAATTCAAGAAAAACAAGAAAATTATGAAAAGAAAGTCAACCAATCAGAAAAGGAGATCCAAAATCTAAAGGAAAAAAATCAGAACTGGACAAGGGGAAGTCAAGAGATCAAAAAATAATGAAACAAAATATAAGGAATGAAAAATATAAAAGAATGTGAAATATCTCATAAGAAAAACAACTAATCTGGAGAACAGATCAAAGGGAGAAAACATAAGAATTATTGGACTACCTGGAAGCTATGATGAAAAAAAAATCTTAATACAATAAAATAAGAAAATTATCCTGAAACATTAAACCAACAGGGGAAAATAGAAATGGAAAAACTCCACTGATCACCACCTGAAAGAAATCCAATGAGGAAAACCCACAGAAATATTATAATCAAATTCTGAAACCCTCAGCTCAAGGATAAATTATTAAAAGCAACAAGAGAAAAAATTAAATATGGTGGTACCACAATTAGAATCACACAAGACCTACCAGTAGTGACACTAAAAGACTGCAGGTCTTAGAGCATTATATATGGAAGAGCAAAAGAAATGGAGTTCTGGCCAAAAATACTATACCCAGCAAAGCTCAGCATAATCCTGAATGGAAAATAAAATGGATATTTAATAAATTGTCAGACTTTCAGGAGTTTGTAAAGAAAAAAATATGAACTTAATAAAAGATCTGACATACACAAGTCAAGAGAAATATAAGGTACATACCAAAGACTATGCTGAGTGGAAGAGATTCAATAAGGACAGACCATTAACCTTTTATGCAAGTAAAATTCTAAATATATGTGTAGGATTGTTATTAGTAATTGGGTAGTTTGTAAGAAAGATTGGGATAGACCTGAGTATAATATGACTTTAAAAAGTAAAACTGTTTAAGAACAGCTAAAATGAGTGACTATCTTATACAAATGAGGTACAAGAGGAAGAATCAGCACAGAGGAATTAGATGGGGAAGGTGGGCTGTTAATTCTGGAAATCTACTTTAACTGGGAATGAGTCCAAGAGGGAACCACACATACCTATCTAGAAGAATATAAAAGTCTCCTAAATTCAGAATAAAATAAAATGCTAAGGGGATAAGGAGAGGGAAGAAGATAAGGGAGGGTGAGGAAATAGGCTAAGGTGGGTATAGAAGGGTGTTTAGATTAATGGGAATGGGAGGATAAGGGATTTTTAGAGGGGAAGGGTAGGGAATGTATCAAAGCGTAGGTATAGAAGGAGGTTTAGATTCATAGGAATGGGAAGATAAGGGAAGGATACGGGGGGGGGGGGTAGGTTAAGTAATAGGAAGGCAAGGTAGCAGGCAGAAGTGAAGACTCAGGAGGGTTAGGAAATAAGACATGCATAAACATAAAACACAGATCAGGAGTAGAATTTGTTAGGGAAAGTATATGTTTATGTATGTATATGGGTATGTGTGTATATATGCATATATCCATGTATATATCTATATCTATATATTTATGCATTATATATAATTCCATATTATATATAATATAATATATATTAACATATAATTATACTTAATTGTAGCCTTCTGAGGGGGAAGGGGAGAAAAACAAAGTAAAAAATGCACAGCAGAGAACAAAAGAAAACTTGCAAGAAAACAAAGAAAAATGAATAGCTCTCAATACAATATGCAGTATTTATTACATAGGCTTTCTTGAAATAGAAAGTTATTACTATATATTTTGAATCCTCTCTTACATCCTGCTGTGCATGTGATGTGTTTTTTCTTTTCTTACTTTGTATTTGTTTTAATATTTAAGTTTATGATATGTTTCTTTTTCTTTTCTTATTGTGTATTTAAGTTTTAGATACAATTTTTAAAAAAAGATTTAGAAACCATAGTTTAGGAATCAACCATAATTTCAGAAGCTTAATAATGAAACAGAATAGTCCCCCTCTTGATAGAGTGGTGATGCGCTCAGAGTGCAGGGAGGGTAGAGTAGGAAGGTTGCATGTAAAAGGTACCATTTGACCTGACCACTAAAGAGATGACATAGATGTAGAGTTGAGGAAAGAGCACATTTCTTAGCATGGAGGACAAGCAGTTCAAAGGCACAAGATGGGAAATGGAATCCCATGTATGAGAAATAAAGAGAGCACCAATTTGATTGTATCATAAAGAGTGAGGAGAGTAATGTACGACATAGTGGGAAAGTTAGATTTGGGATAGTAGCTCTAAAGGGTACCACTGCCTAGGCACTATGATCCAGTTTTATGATAGTTAATGGGACAGGAACCCTCAAAATTAGAATTTTTGTGATGGTACTCATATCAGATTGGCAATGAGGAGCTTCAGCTTCAATCCGTTCTCTTGTTCCTTAGGAAGACTACAAGTCAACTCATAAG
This sequence comes from Notamacropus eugenii, assembly GCF_028372415.1. Classification (NCBI taxonomy): domain Eukaryota; kingdom Metazoa; phylum Chordata; class Mammalia; order Diprotodontia; family Macropodidae; genus Notamacropus; species Notamacropus eugenii. Next base: position 83,094,604 of record NC_092872.1, on the reverse strand, counting down.
GGTAGCAACATTTGACCCTTGTTAGTCAGCATGGAGTCTCTCATTTTTTGTGACCCTTCCAGCCAAATGGCAAAGAAATATGGAGTCCAGGGCAACATCTTAAGTGCATTCTAAGAAGAGTGGACTATTACTTATCAACAGCAAATCATTTTACTTTAGGGTGTTTCTGCTTTGTTTTTGTTGTTTTTTTTTTTAAGAATAAATACTCTCACACATGGTACAATACTAAACTAATGTCAGATGACCTGGAAGTTTCCTCAGGGAACCCAGAGCTGTAGAACCAAGTTCTCTTTCATCGTCCTGAGTCTGACAGCTCAATTTCTCCAGCTCCTGGAGACCATATACAGCACTAAGGACAGAGCCAATCACAAATGTCAATGTTTACTTTGAGTTCTCTTTGCTAAAACTCTCTGTAATCTACAGACTTGGTATTAATAGTCTTTAGGCAAAGCATGATCTGAATTAATATAGTTGAGACCCCTCTGTAGACTGTGCCTACATTTAAACAAAAGGGAGAGGCTTTGTTTGATTACCTTTGGCATAAATTATAAAACTCTAATTTACGTCTTGCAAACATGAATGTAAAATGAGTGAGAAGAGTATTAACTAAAGCCTGCCCCACAGTCACCATCTTACTCACATGTAAGCATTTACTAATTTACCCAAATACTGCTAATAAGGAAACATAACAGAGCCAGGAGAAATATCCTGTCTAGCAATTCTTCCTGTCTATACTGTTTAATTTGCTTCATTGAACTTCAAAGAAAAACATCTATAGTTGAATCCATGGCATAAGAATAATTTTACTTCTAAATCTTGATGGGCAAACAGTTAGAAGTTTGAGAACAGATACCCAGAGACATATCCAATGCCTCTTACCCTCTCACTTACTTGGGCTGTTGTTTGTCCTTCATTCTCAAAGAGGACCATGACATCAGAAAGGTGATGCCATGACTTGCAAATGAATTGGATTTAAGTGAGGGAGGGCTATGCAAGGTCACCAGCCTCACTTTCTCCTCCAGAGCCATCTGGGTCCAGTGGTGGTACATAGATCAGGACCACTAGAGATCACCCCCACCTCGTTGGCAAAGAAATATCCAATCTATGATTGTTCTCAAGATTTAAGCAATTTTCAACTTTTTCCCCCATTTATTCAATAAGTATTTATGGAGCACCTAACATATACATGCCAAGGCATTAGAACTATCAGAGGATAGTAGGGCAAGTGGGACATGGTCCCTTTTCTTAAGAGAGGGAGTTTGATGTAGTTCACAGGATACTAAACTTGGGAATCAAAAAGACCTGAGTTCAAATTCTGCTTTAGACTCTTCCTAGCTATGTGACCCATTCCCTTAGTATGTTAAATGAGGACTCACCTTCTAAGGCCTCTTCTAGCACTAAATGGATGGTCCTGTGATCTTATAATTCAATTAAAAAGAAAGAAGTTACAGGATCTTAGATCGGTATCTGGAAGGGACCTTAGAGGTCATCCATTCCAACCCCATTGTTTTATGAATGAGGAAACTAAGGACTAGGGAAATTAACTGACCTATCTAAGGTCAGAAAGGTAATCAGTAGCAGTGCTGGGATTTACACCTGGGTCATCTGACCCCAAATCCAATGATCTTTCCACCATATCATGTTGCCTCCATATTTCATTTTGTGTGTGCAAGAGTGATAAGAAAATAATAGACATCACAGAATCTGATAAATGGAAGAGACTTCAGACAACATCTAGTCCAAAGCATATCTGAATGATAAGCCTCTTGACACATTCCTGACATTAAAAGTCAAAGAAGTGGTCCAGGGAATAATGATGTTTAAAGAAAGGATTTATTGGGAAGGTTTCATGGAGGAAGTAAGATTTGAACAGGACTCAGCAGTGGTATTTTTTTAATCCAGTTGTAACTGCCACAAAGAAACCCTGCTTTTTCTGGTGCTATGAAAATTTTCTCTCTAATTTCTAGATAATTCAGAAAGAGTAAAAGTGCTTTATGAGAGAGAAAAGTCTGAATCATGCACGGAACCATGCTGGTACAAAATATTTGATTGGCTATTTTAGATACTGGGGGCAAACCAGAATATTTTCTGACTCCATTTTCTATGTAAGAAGACAACTAAGCAAAACACTAAGCTGCAGACAGCTTGAGGGGTGAACATGCTGTTGTATTTCCTGGATTCAGGATGAATCCTTAAGAACTTGACAAACAGGTAGCCCCTAAATAAATGCTATCGATTTTTGCAGCCAGGAAGGATCAAGGAGAAAAGAGCTAGAAGGCAGCTACCATGGCTAACCTTTAATGACGGGGTGGGTACCAGCTCTAATGCTTTGCCTGAGGTCTAGGAGTCCAGCTTAAAAGTTTATGATAATAAAATCCTTGAAGATGACATGCCAATTCAAAAGACATAAAATGCTAGAGCTGGACCTTTCTCAAATATTCAAGACCACATAAGGGGCAGAAGTTTGGGTTAGAGTAGTAGCAGGTTGAAAAATCAGGACACCAGGATTCTCCTAGCTTGGTCTTGGAGTTACTCTTACATCATAGCACTCAGTCAATTAATATGCACTTATTAGTCAATTACCCCATTCTCTGTCATTGTACTGACTGTCATGTATGATGGAAATTCACTCCCTTCTTATCTTTGCCTCAGAGACCTTCTCTTCCTCTCAGTAGCCAGAGGTGTCGAACAGGCCCACAGTACTCCAGAATGCCATCTGAATAAGATCAAAATGTAACTGGGAAATATTTAGGAAAATAAATAAAAATACAATAGAATATAGAAAATGCTAGCACGTGATTTTCTAAGTCAATGTGTGGCCCACAGAGATACTGCGCTGCTTGGTAGCTTTTATTTCTATTTGAGTTTGACGGAACTGCTTTATGAGATAGTTCATATACATCAAGGCATGAAGCCTTCTCTTCCAGACTACCTTGTATTTAACTTCTTTGTATTTTTATTCTTATTTATTTAATTAATACTAATACTCGTACTTCTTAACTCCATCATTAGAATGTAAGCTGTTTGTGGGTAGGGATCGATGCATTCTTTGAATTTGTGTCCCCAGCACCTGCATGTGGCACAATAGTAGATATTTTAAAAATATTGCTTGACTGACTGCCAGGCACTGCATTGAACTCAGTGAGGGGTGGTTTGTATTTGGTGGTGCTGCAGAAGCAACATCAGGCTATGCTTTGTTCATCCTCCCCCTGCCTTGGTTTCTACAACTAACAGAAAAACGGGGCATCAATTAACTGTTTAAGTTGCTGTTGCTAGTCTTTTATTTTCCAAGACTAAGGACATCATGATGCTAGTGTAGGGGGGAGGTCTTGAGTTAATTTTTGAGTAAATTGAATTTAAGTGAGACAGTTGCCAAAGTCCTCAGATTCACTCTCTCTTCCAGAGTCATTGAAGTCCAGTGGCAAGACAAAAGTCAAGTTGACTGGTGATAGACTGGGATGCAGTGGATGACCTTGGCATCTTCTATGTCTGACGAAGCTCTGAGTACTCTAAAGCATCTGCTTCAGTCACCTTCCTGATTGTTATAAACAAATTGTTCCCATCTACCCATTCCACTGGGGAAAGTCTTCACATGCTTGGGTAGACACCCCCCTAACTCACCAATGGATTTGATGCCCCTTGGTTATCGTCAACCTGGTTTAGCCCGTCTGCCCAGAAGGTTTACGAGGAGGTAGCCACCACACATGCTACAGTTTCTTGGAACCACAGATGAAAGTTGCATGATAGGAGGACACCAAAGGTGTATGAGCAGCTCTGAAAAGCACTCAGTAAGCCTTCACACCAGAGATATTAGTCCTCTCTGAACACCCCATACACCCCAACTGGTTAAGTAATTAACCAGTAAGGACAGGTAAAAATTTTGGCCACTAGGCAGCACTATTCTGTAACACTCCTCCCCTTTCTTCCCCACTACTCCACTTAATGACTGTTCTGAGGACCCTCCTGGCTTAGAGTGATTGTCAATAGGAACTGTTTCCCTTCCCTTCCAGCTTGATTTTGTTATTTTTTTCTTTTGTTCATTAAAGGGGTCAATCCCTGACTACTTCTTAAAGAGGCCTATTCGCTGAATGGGTGTTACCTCCCTCTAAGTGAGTACCTGAAAAGGCCTTAGCCTAAAAAAGCCAAAGTCTCTCATTGCATCCTGGGCCATCTCCAGTCATCGTGATGAATATCTGGTCATTGAACCCAGATGACTCAGGAGAAGAAAGTGAGGTTGGTGACCTTGCACAGCCCTCCCTCACTCAAAACAAAGTCAACAGCAAATCATGTCATCATTTCTCTGATGTCATGGTCTTTGAAAACGAAGGACAAACACAACAACAACTCCCTTTCCCACCACCCAAACAAAAGAGAAGATTCTCAGAGAGTATTCATAGATTCAGGTGTACAGACTTTCCCAAAGACCAGGTGGCCCCTGCTCACCAAAGGGTTTTAGCCTACAAATTCTTATATAGCTTTTCTTCCCACTTTTCTGAATTTCTAGTGCCTGAGCACTGACTTCAGTTCAATGCTAGGATGGGGGTATGAAAAACAAATAGACAATCCCTCTGAAATTTTAAAATCATGAATGTCTCAATGACTCCACTCCAGTTCCCATCTGGAAAACCCTGTGTACCTGACCAACTAACCTCTATCCAAAAAGTTCAGAAGGATGACTTTTTAATGTCAACATGAGTTATTAAAACATAGTGGAGAGTTGTTCTCTGACTCAGGAAGACAGGTTTGGGTATTGCCTCTGACATATACTGAGGGAATGACCCTGATCAAGTCATTTATCCTCTCAGTGCTCCAAGACAACTCTCTTAAGACTATAAGTTACAAAGATGGTGTTGTTCTTCCCCAGGGAGCTAACTGCCTCAATCCAGAGAGAGAGAAATGGCTGGATGGATGAATGAATGAATGGATGGATGGGTAGACAGACAGATAATAGAAACAGATAATATATACACAGTCATAAGTGAGTGTATGTGTATATGTGTTGGTATTCATGGGCAGGGGGAAGGTGGCATGTTACAGTGGAAAGAACGTTGACTCTGGAATAAGAGGATCTATATCATCCCATCTCTGACGCTACTTGTGTTAAGTTCCTTTGACCTCAGTTTCCACATCTTTAAATGAGGAAGCTGAACTCTGAGGTCTCCTCCAGCTCTAAATCAATGCTGCTATGCTGTTGAATATGAATACACACCCATATAGAAGGAAAGCAGTATATCCCTGTAAATATACACTGATTCCTTCCTTTGGTGTTAGGGTAAATACAAAAGAGGCCTTTTAAAACTTGTTATATGAAATCATCCTTCACTGGATAGCAACAAAAGAGGTTTTGCTGAGTCGGGATGGAGAATATCCAGAGTGGAAAGAAAATTGTAAAGAATGTTGATGATATCTCATTTAGCAGTGATACCCAGGTAACCTCTCTCCATTCCAGATTGTTCTCAGACTACCTTTGTCCCATTTTTTACCTGTCTGCAAATATGAGAAGCTCATTCATTTGTAGTGAATGATTACAGGCAAAATTACCAGTCAAACAGTGCCCGCAGGACAGGGGCACCTGAGAAAGGTGAGCCTGCCCACTATAGTGTATATGAGATAAGCAAAGTGTTTCTGGGAATGATGGATAAAAGAAGGGCTTTAGCAAAACTTTTCAGGAGGAACCATCCAGAATTTAACCTTATACCACTGTTAGTAACGGATCTGATGCCAACACTCAAACAAGGAAAATGAAAATTCAAAACAGCTTCACTAGACTCCTAGATTTTAAAAATTTGTGGCTCAATGAATGAAGAAATGACCATTATACCTGGCATAGTAGACAGGACACTGGACTGATAATTGGGAGGCCTGGTTTCTAGTCCTGGCTGTGCCACTCACCAGTTATGTGACTCTTTGGGCAAGTCCCTTAAATTCTTTAGGCCTCAGTTTTGCCATCACTAGAATGAAGATAATCCTACTCACAGGATCAATCACTGTGATACATTTATTTATTTTGGAAAGTGAACTACAAAGCACTTACAAATGTATGACTTTGTTTTCTGGTTTCTACAACAACCCTTCACTCTGATCCTTCTCCAATGCATCATAAAATGGAGGTAGCAATGGGTTCTTAATGGTTGTGCCCTTGGAAAGCAAGTTCTGGTGAGTCCTATTAAGCTGGAAAAACTTCAATAAAGAATACACTAACAGACTAAGGACCAGCCTACCTAAGCTCAGACTGCACTGAGGGGCTCATCACCCATAGATTGGTCACTAGAAGATGTTTCTTTGGCCACAGCAAGTCAGAACAACTTTCTACCCACGCCCAAATTGACAAAATTATGGATCCCTGACTTAAGTATTATATGAAAATGATGCAATAAAGATACCTTTGCAGGAAAGGCTTTTACACCAAAGAAAGCAGTTGGTCTCATAACTATTCTCCACCAGTCCTTTTCTCTTGCTTCACTCAAGAGTAAAGCACATTTTTAAAACTGCCCTTTTGGTTAGACCTCCAAATTTAATATCTTCATAAAACATTTTTATTGTAACTCACATAGATATTTTATCATGCATATAATGTATGTGTTGAATCTTTGCATTATTTACCAGAAAACACTCCTTGGATGCTATGAAGAGGAGACAGCTTAGCCAATCACAGTATGTGACCAGTGAAGTAATACATTCCCTCTAACTCAGACTCTCCTTTCTCAGATTGCATACGTCTTTAACTCTCCCAAATTTACTCCCTCAGGGGTCAGGTCACAGGTTGATGGTACTATATGTCTAGAGCTGGAAGGAAACTCTGAGGTTCAACCCTTTCATTTTACAGATGATGACACTAAGGACCAAGGAAGTTAAGGGACTCAACCAAGGTCATACAGATTACATGTGCCAGAGGAAGGATCTCCACCACTTCAAGATCCATGATCTTTTTCCTGCACCATGCTGCCTCTCTTCTCCCAGATTAGTGTTTCCTCTGCGCAATCCTATAAATACTATATACGCATTTCCTGGGAACAGGGTCAAGCAGAGCCACTGGCTAATATATTGCTGATTACCTAGAAACAGGTGAGCTAGTTGTTTGCTTCTTACTCTCAAGGGGCTATTTGGAGGCCATTCTAATTTGCCAGTCTTGAGAAACTACTGAATATACGTTTTTAAAATACAGTTGTGTTCTTATTACATGTCTTCTAAAGTATTATCAGAAAGTAAGATCCTTTAAGAATCAGAAAGAGTTTCAGAGTGAACTGGAAGTCTGCAGAGATCAATCAAGAAATTAACCATATATTCATTCAAGATACCAAGGAGGGGAGAGGGGAGATTGCCTCTGAGAAGGGAAAATGACTGTATTCTAATAAGGAGACTATCCATAAGGGGCTCTTGTGCTGATGATCTACATGCATAAGACAGCCACAATCTCTCTTCCAATTTTGTTTAGGCACATCAAACAGATATCCCATTTCTTCTTCATTCAAAAAGAAAGAAATGCGTAGTTAGTAAGAGAGATAATTGGAAGTGTTAAGAAGAAGACAGCACGTATTCTCTGAGAAATTGCAAGCAGACATTTAAAGACTCTTCTTGAAAAACTAGGAGAAAAACTACCTGGAAGATTTCTTAATATCAGTCTGTCCAAAGCTCCAATGTGCTAATCTAGGAGTACAGTATATGCTTCATTATTGTGTTTTGGGTTCATTAGTTGTTATACTCCAAAAGATTCATTATGAATTAAATCTGCATGCTAAACAAAAAGAGTTCTGAATTTGAAGTTATGGTACTTCGGTTTAAAAAATTTTGCAGTAGGATTCTGGAAAGACAGCGGAGTAGGTCAGAAAATTCTAAGCTCTCAAGATTTTCCCCCACAAAAGAGTTAAATTAGCACCTTAGGGTGAAGAAAGTGTGGGTGGGGATAAATAAGACTGAGTCACAAAGGGGTTCTTCCTGGGATCATTCTAGAAGATCAGAAGAAAAATCTCAGGTTGAGGCTTGGTCCCTGTGAAGAGTAAATACCTCCGGGCTAGGTTCCCTTTTAACAACGAGCTGCAAGCTATGGGGTTGCTTTGAGAGGCTGTCTCAGCCCCAGTCATAGGAACTTTCACCCCACGGATAGTGAGGGAAGTTGGGCCTTTGAGACTGGGAAGATTGAGGGAACCTCTGCTGATAAGGAACACCAGACCAAGCTGTGCTTCCAAGAGTGTTGAGGATGAGAAGGAACCAGCAGTCTCCCAGTGAGTGCAGAAGTAGTGGGGCAGAAAGTCTCTGACTGTGGGCACTTACAGGAGGTAGGGGGTTTGGCTTTGATTCCAAGCTAGAGGGGGAGAACTGAAGATCTGGGACAAGAGGCCCCATTTCCCATACTCCAAGAGTAGAGGTGATTACAAAAATTAAGCTATCACCACACACACACACACACACACACACATACACACACACACACACACACACACACACACATACACATACACACACACACAGGCAAAAGAGAAAGAATCCAACCATAGAAAGCTATGGTAGAATAGAGGTGACAGGGGATTATCTTCAGAGGAGGATATGGAAGCAAAGAAACTCCCAAAGAGTAACTTCAGATGGTCACCTTCCCAAAAATAATTTTTAGAATATTTTTTAAAAGACTTTAAAAATCAAATTACAGAAATGGAGGAAAAACTAAACATATACATATATATATGAACAATCTAAGAAAAACAAGAAGGTTATGAAAGGAAAATCAATCCATTAGAAAAGGAGATCCAGAATCTTAAGGAAGAAAATGACACCTTGAAAATCAGAATTGTGCAAAGTGTAGCCGGGGAAATTGTAAGAGATCAAGAAATAATTATACAAACTATGGATAAAGAAAAAACAGAAGAGAAAATGAAACATCTTATGAGAAAAACAACAGATTTGGACAATAGATCAAGAAGAGAGAATATGAAAATAATCAGACTAACTGAAAGTTATGATCCAAAAAAAGAATCTTAATACAATAATACAAGAAATAATTAAAGAAAATTGTCCTGAAGCATTAGAACAAGGGAAGTCAAAATAGAAAAAATTCATCAATCACTACTTAAAAGAGATCCTATGAGGAACACTCATAGGAATATCATAGTCAAATTCTAAAACCCCCAGCTCAAGGATAAAATGTTAAAAGCATCAAGATTAAAACAATTTAAATATGATGAAGCCCCACTTAGAATCACACAAGACCTAGCAGCAGAGACATTAAAGAACCACAAGTCTTGGAACACAATATATTGAAGAACAAAAGAACAGGGGCGCCAGCCAAACATTTCATACCCTGCAGAGTTAAGTATGATTCTGGATGAAAAAAGGACATTTGATGAACTCTCAGACTTTCAAGACTTCTTTTAAAAAAATCCTGAACTTCATAAAAGATATGACATATAAGAACCAGGAGAAATATATGGCATATCCCAATGACTGATTATAAGGGATTCATAAAGACAGACTTTTATATTTGTAAAATGTATGTCTAAGATTCTTATTAATAATCGGGTAGCTCATTACAAAGATTGGGGTAAACCTGACCTTGATGTTAATTTAAAAAAGTAAAACCATTTAGGAACAGCTAAAAAGAGTAATTATTTTATACAAATTAGGTACAAGAGGAAGAATTGACACAGCGGAATTAGATGGGGGAGGAGGCCTGGTAATTCTGGTAACCTACTTTCATCAGGATATGAGTTTAAGTGAGAATAATACATACATATTTAAAAGAACATAAAAATCTTTTAAATTCAGAGGAAATAAAATGATAGGGGTATAGGAAGAGGGGAGAGGCCAAGAGGGAATCTTTACAGGGGAGGGTGAGGGCATAGGTAAAAGGAGGAGTAATAGAAGGGTATTTAGATTCATGGGAATGGGAAGATAGAGGAGGGATCCTTGGAGGGGGAGTAGGCAAGTAAAAAGAGGGCAAGGTAGTGGGTAGAAGTAAAGTAGAGGAGCCAGGAGGGATAGAGATATCCACAGACATAAAAACAAAGATCAGAAGTAGAATATTTTTGGGAAAGTACATGTCTATATATGTATGTGTATGTGTGTATGTATATATCTATAGCTATAGAGAAACATATCTAAACTTTATTGTAGCCTTCTGGGGGTTGGGCGGAGAGAAAAAAAGAATAAGGCAAAACAGTGTACAGCAGAAAACAAAAGAAAACTCACGAGGAAACAAAGAATAGATGGACAATTCTTAATACAGTGTGTATTACTCATCATACAGGTTTTCTTAAAATGAAAATTTATTGTTACATATTTTGAATCCTCTTATGTTCTGCTACATGTATAACATTTTTTTCTTCTTATTTTGCAGTTCAGTTCAAATACTTAAGTTATGATATGTTTTAGTTTCTTTTCTCTATTCTATATTTGTGTTTTGGTCCTTGACTCCAAAATTAAAAATTAAAAAAAATTTTGTTCTGCCAGTTTCCTTATCTAGAAAATTATGAAATTTAGACTGGACATTTAAGGTCCATTCCAGATCTAAATCTATTATTTTATGATTTCCACAAACAACATAGTTCAATCTTTGAAAATTATTTATGAGTCTAAGGGAAGATCAAGGCTTAGATTAAGCACTGGTAGCTAATAGCTAAGCCTTAGAGGGAAAACTACCAAATTGTACCTAACTGTTCATTTTTCCTTAACTCATGCTCCAAATAGCATATCACCTTTTCCATATATTTGGTATAGAAGAGTTCATCTTTATATTTCTGTAATTTACAAACAAATTCTCTTTTATAGGAAAAACAAAACAGTAGAATTGGGAATGTAGTCAATGTGTCTGCTTAGATCATTGTACCACAACTACTAAGGCTCAGAGGCAATTTATCTGAAATATCAGCTTAGGAGAAAATAAGCATTTGCAAATATGCAAACTCAAACCTTTAAAAATGATATCAAATGTTCAGTCAATATGTCCTAGCTGTTTGTGGTTTTCCAAAACTTTTCCAAAACTTCCTTTATATTCCCAAACCACACCTTTGACTTAAGGACCAAAATCTTTTGTATCCATGTCTATTTCTTTGAGTCTAGACCCTCATCTGAAAGTGGAAACTCCTGAGAAAAAATTAAGCATGTGCCAGGTTCCTAGCACTTACCTAGACTATTTAGATTTTCCCAACAAGCAGACAAAAGCCTGAATCACTCTGGACATTTAGGCCTATAGTCTTACATTCCAGGAGTTGTGAGTCATATCATACTTTGCTGAGGATCCTGAAGTCTTGGGATTCTTACTTTAATCTTTAGAATCCTAAAGTCTAGGTACCCACTCTTTTCCTTCTCTCCTATAATTCTCTCTTATTTTAACCTTCAGAATTCCAAAATCAAGGTCACTGACTTAGTTTTCTTCCATTTAGTATGACAGATTCTAGTTTCTTAGAGTTGGAGGCTCTTAGAGAAAAATCTGGAAAATATTTCTTTCTACTACCAGACCCAGGGGAAAGCATAACTCAACTCAAATTACTAAACTGTATTGTAAATTAAGCAAAATATATTCACAGCACACATCAGGGCAACACACAGGGAACTAATCACTCTGATGGCTACAGAATTTTCCCAACAACCTTGAAAAATACACCACATATTAGTTTTTACAAGGTTGATTAATCTAATTGATTGCCAGAATTAGGAACTTCAGGAACATAGTTATTTTAAAATCAATCAGTCATCATCATCTGATAATGTTCATCCATGCTGAGATGGCCACTGGACCCTGGAGAGCTTTCATCAGAGTCACTGTTTGAAACTCTCTCAGACATTCCAATCACATTTTGCACATCCTATTCATCTTGTGGTATTCATCTACACACACTATTGCCTATTACTGACATCAGAAGCACACATCTCCAAGCATGAAAAGTGATCCTATGCATTCTCAGTAGAACTGAAGCCGTGTTTTCCTCCTCCATATCTTTATCTATATCCTAACCAGCCAAGATATTTCCTAAAGTCTAAGAAAGCCTAGTGCTTTCAGTTTTGCTCTGTGGGTATCATAGATCTTGTTAAAATGCAGTATTTTAACTTTTAATTTTAATTTTTAAATTTTAAGGTAGCAGAGCTCCATTTTGGACTTAAAGTTGTTTTGTAAGCAAGCTGTGCAAAAGAATTCAGTGACTCTCCAGGTCCGAAAAAAATGTCCACTAGCCCAATAAGTGTGGGTTGAAATCTTCATAAAAGGACCAATGCCAATGCTTCCTCTCCTTTCCTCCTGCATTATCAGTCTCATGGCATCTTTAGGAGCAAATCCAAGCATCTTTCTGCAGCAAATCTGATTTCGAGAATTAGAAACCAGTTCTCCCTCAGATACACAGTCTATCCTAGCAGGAATAGAAACAACCGATACAAGACAGAACTTTTGAAGGACTCCTTGGACTCAAGGCCTGATTGCAATTTGTATAATGGGATAAACTGGTGTATATGGCTGCAAATATGCTTACATTTTAGCTTATAAAGCTGCATCAGAACTTGTGGTGACCAGAGATTTGGAACTGATCTGATTTCAGATTGCTTTCCTGCTTGACACAAGAGACATGACAACATGAAAGCCAGGGGCACTGTAAGGGAGAAGGAAATGTGGAAAGGGGGGATGGGGAGGATGCAGAAAGGAAAAGCTATGAATAGTCAAGATAATGGCACTCCACAATTCTGCCTCAGGATGGCCCTGGTCCCTGCTTCCTTTTGGCAAGTTATGCATTTGATCCATCCCTTTCCTAGAAGGGCAGCCAGTCAATATCCATTTATTAATGTGCCTACTATGTTCCCAGCTCCATGCTAAGCCCTGGGAATACAGAGAAGAAAAAAAAAAGCTAGTTCCCTGATCTCAAGGAGTTCAAAATCTAATGGGGGAAAACAACATGCAAGAAACTGTGCACAAATAAGATAGTTGCAGGATAAATTTAGGGAAACATGTTTTTGCTTTTCTTTGCATCCTAAATGCTTAACACAGTCCCTGGCACATAGTAAGTACTTAATGAATGTTTGTTGACAAGCTCTGGACCTGCAGTTTCTGGAGCCTCAAATGAATTATTGATCAGAAGCTTGGGGGAAAGAGGTGAGGCTATGTAAGAGCAGAGACAGAAAAAAAAAAATTAGCCTCCATTTTCCCTCTAGAATCCTGATTTATTCAAAGGCAAATTTCCTTCAGGCCTAGGTTCACAATCATTTGCATATTTGGAAAAGATGTTTCTGTCAAGGTCATAAGAGAATTTTTAAAAGCTACAAAGAAAGACTAGTTAGTGAACTGACCAATAGGTAGGTAGGACTGGCTTTGTACAAGGATATCTACTTTCAATGGCTCACAAAGAAGACTCCTATATTTAATAATATATTATACATATATACGTGTGTGTGTGTATATATATCCATTTATTATATATATATATGCATATATATCCATTACTTATCATGCTGCCTAAACTCCAACATTAGAGCTTCAACCTTGTATTTTCCTCTCCTAACATCCTTTGTTTCAAAGTAAACACTCCTAAGAGGGGTAAAGACATAAAGTCACTGGAACCTTATGGTGAACTTGTTTAATATTGTGGTAATGACCAGGGCAGTATGAGAGTAGAAGGGAATGAAAGATGAATTGGAAGTACTGAGGATGAAGATCACCTGCTTCCTAGTTTCTATAATGATGGAACCTGTAGGTGAGGATGGCTGTGAAGTCTGAATGCCCACCACTTGGGAGCTTCATGAGATAAATCTATATAGGGCCTTTCTGTGCTGACCATTAAATCACAAAGGCCAGGATATACTGCTGGATGATTCTATTAACTCCTAGTTTGTTTGGGAAGAAGCAATGGCAGAAAGTATAGCCAATAAGTTTGATGAGAGAATCAGAATCCAAAAACTCTTGACAGGCTAGAAGACTTGCTTGATTTGAAAGAAATGAAATTCTATAACTATCAATGTAAATTCTTTTACTTGAGTTCAAGAAATCAACTGACAAGTATAAAGAGAAAGCATGGTTAGACAATAGTTTTTTTTAAAAGACCTGGAGATTTTGGAGGACTGCAATTTCAACATATCAAGGGTGGTTTGCCAACCAAAACAGCTGAAACAATCTTGGGCTGTATTAAAACAAGTAAAACTTCCAGTAATGAGGCAATCATTCCATTGTATTCTCCCCTGATCAGACCACATTGGAACAATTGTGAATACCACATTTAAAAAAAATGATAAGATGGAGAGCTCCAGGAGTGAGTTACTAGACAGTAAAAAACCTCAAATCCATGTCACATGATGCCATGAGGATAAGTTGAAGAAATCAGAGAATGTTTAACCTGGCTCAGGGATGAATATAACAGCTCAAGAGAACAAAAAATGGCTCAGGTGAAAACGATAGTTGTTTTAAAGTTCTTAAAAGGCAATCACACGAAAGAGAGATTAGACTTTAGTCCCAGAACACAAAACTAGGAGCAATGAGTGGAAGTTGCAAAAAGAGCCAATTAAATCTTGATGTAAGAGAAGGTTTCAAACCAATTAGAGCTATCCAAGGAAGTAGAATGTATGGAGTGACTTTTGGTCTTCAAGAAAAGAATAGATAATCAACTTTTGATTCTGTTAAAGTAGGTATTCTTTATTGGTTATGATTTACACCACATGTCTGTTGAGATCCCATCCAACTGTGATCTTCTGACCTTCTGCAATTGGGGACAAGGGTGAGGAAGGGGGCCAGGAAGAGGGAATTCACCTATTTCTTCAAAATTTATGTTCCAGTCAAGATAGACTACTAACTTTGGCATCAGAGGAACTGTTGGAATCCGTAGTCTGAGTCCATATTTATTACTTGTATGATTTTAACACGACCTCCCTGAGTCTCAGTTTCCTCATCTGTAAAATAAGAGATCTGAACTAGATGGCTTCTGGGGTCCCTTCCAGGTATTTATTTACTAGTTTATGCACTTACTCTCTTCCATGTCTTTATCCTAGACTTAGGGTAGACTCCTGTCTTCCTCCAAATGCTGTGTCTGCCTATTATAAACCTCCCTTTGCTTCAGGGTCTAACTTTAATGCCACCTTTTCCAGAAAGGATTTCTTCATCTTAGCAAAGTCTCTGTCTCTTTCTCTCTGTCTCTGTCTCTGTCTCTCTCTGTCTGTCTCTGTCTCTGTCTCTCTCTGTCTCTCTCTGTCTCTCTCTGTCTCTCTCTGTCTCTCTCTGTCTCTCTCTCTCTCTCTCTCTCTCTCTCTCTCTCTCTCTCTCTCTCTCTCTCTCTCTCCCTCTCTCCCCCCACTCCCAACATCACCTCAAGTTTCTCATAACTCTCTATCTAGGGCTCCCATTCTGCCTTATATCATAGTTAATTGTACACATTACCTAGTCCCACCCCACTAAGTTAAAAAGAGTCTGTGTCTTGTTTCATCTCTGCATTTCCAGCACCTAGGACAGGGCTTTGTACTTAGAGCAGACCTGTAGTTTCATAAATATAGGGAACTCTCTGTGAGGGACTTCCTCTACCAGCTAAATGGCATGGTAGATAGGGTGCTGGGTTTGGAGTTAGGAAGACCTGACCCTGAGCAAGTCATTTAATATTTGTCTGCCTCAGTTTTTTCAACTATAAAATGTGGATCATAATGCACTCCTGGACTCCTAGGATTATTATAAGGATCAAATGAGATATCTGTAAAGCACTTAGCACAATGTATGGCATGGAGTGAGCTCTTGAAAAATTGTTTCCTTCTCTCCCATGAATACCTGCAACTCACAGTCTTAGAGAGTTTCCTGGGACACTGCAAGGCTAAGTAGCTTGCCAAGGGTCACGAAGAAACTATGTGACCAAGGAAGGACTTGAATCCAGATCTTCCTGACCCTGAGGTCAACTTTCTAATCACTACACCACACTGCCTCACTAGCAACTAGGAGAGGGCTTTGCAAATTGTAGTCACTTAAAATACTGAATAAAATGGAATCTTCCTGGCACCCTTTGGAGCCTTTCTTGAATCAATTCCCTCTTTCCCTCTTCAGAGTCTACTCTTTCCTTTACCTAGTTGTACATACTGTTTCTCAGACTGTAGAATGGTGTACTAGTAGGCCAACGAAGGGAATGGAAGCAAAAAAAAAAATCCCAAAAAACCATTAGGTAGTATTGATGACAAAATGAGGACTGAAAGAAAAGACTGAAGTTATCATCTCCCTGTGGACCCGCCAGACTTTATATAGCTATGATATCTGTGTTGACACAGAGAGGGAACCAAGCCAGCAAACTACCATTGCTTTCTGGCAGTGGGGAAAGCTTTGAGATAAACTGTGAAATTTTAGTTTTGTGTATACTGGAAGGTAATGGAGACTGCAGATCACAAGATTTAGAGATTGAAGAGACCTTGGAAATCATCCCTTCCATTCCACTTTCTCACTTTTCACATGAGGAAATTAAATGCCAAAGGTCGAATAAGTTATCCAAGGTCATATAGCTAGTAAATAGGAAAGCCAGAATTTGAAATTAGGCCTCTAGTTCCAAATTCAAATTCTTTTTCTTGTCTACTTTATCTTGGTAACTTCATCAGGTCCCATTGGTTTAATTATCATCTCTATGTTGATGTCTCCCAGATCTACACATCCACCCCTAGCCTTTCTCTTCAATTCTAGTTTCACATCACCAACTGGCTATTGGTCATTTTCAACTGTATCTGTTGAAGACCTCTCCAACTCAACAGGTCTAAACACTCACCCTTGATCCTTACCACAAACTCATACAAGCTTCCCTATTTATCAATGGCACCACTTTTCTTCTGACCACTCGGGTTCACAAAAAAGTTGTCATCCTCAACTCCTCTCTCTTTTTCACCCAATAATTCCAATCAGTTGCCAAATGTTAATAATCTCTACCCCCACAATAACCCTCTCCATTCATGTAGTCACCACCCTACTAGTTCAAGCCATCAGTCTTTCAACTTAGACTACTTAAATAGTCTTTGAATCATTGACACATTGTAAGCACCAACTAAATAATAAATATTTGATGATTCATTTATTGATTAGCCTCCTAATTAGTCTTCCTGCCTTAAGTCTCTGTTTGAACCAATCTCTCCTCTACTCGCCTGCCAAAGTGATTTTCCAAAAGCTCAGATGTAACTTAATAGATCTCTGAAGAAAGAAAACTCAAAGACTTTGAGAACAAGCAGATAACCCAACAATATCAGAAGGAAATATGGCCTCCAGATCATCTAAATGAGTCCAAATACTTCTGAATAAATATTACAAGATGAAAGAATATGAATCAATACTTGATGGGGTAGCAGACCCTGTGGATTTCCAAGAAATCATAGAACTAGAGCAGAATATGCCCAAATTGTACAAGAGATAAATAATCTCCATAAACATAACAGAAATAATTGGCAGAATGGAAAAACTTGAATCCATAGTGACAAATCTCACCAAAGAAATAAAACAGAGTAAAATTAGTTGTAAAGTAAGTATTGAGAAGTAAGAGACAATCTCAAATAAAAGCAGAAAATGATAACTTTAAAAGAAAATGTATTGATCTACAAGACAAAATGCATAGATACAACTTAAGGATTATAGATCTCTTAGCAGAACATGACAAGTCAAAAAGACCTACACCATGATTCAAGAAATAGTGCAATAAAGTTACCCAGAATCTCTAAACACAGAAAACAAGGTGTCAATTGAACAAATTCACAGTTTTTTCTTGAGTGATCTTATGCTACAGCTCTAAAACATATGGTAGTGAAATTTAACATTTCTAGTAACAAACAACAAATAACTGCAAGTGACCAGAAGAAGTGCTGTCGTTTAGTCATGTCAGTTATGTTCAACTCCTTGTGACCCCATTTAGAGTTTTATTGATTAGGGTAGTGGAGAGGTTTGTCATTTCTTTCTACAACTCATTTAACAGGTAAGGAAACAGGTAAACAGGGTTAAGTGACTTGCCCAGTACCATACAGCTAATAAGCATCAGAGGTCACATCTGAACTCAGGAAAAGGAGTCTTCTAGACTCCAGATTCAGCACTCTATCCATTTTGCCACCTAGCTGCTGACCAGGAGAAATACTTTGAGATAAAAAGGAAAGGAAATACAAATAACTCAGGACTAATATCTATCCCCCAGATACCAGAGGATGGAACAGAATAATAATGTAGAGAAAAGAAGCTCAAAGGGTGACTCAGGGTGATATTCCCTATAAACTTGAACCTATTCATTAATGAAAAAGACTGACATTTAATAAAAGAGGAACTTGAACTGTTCCTATAAAGAAATTCCTATTAAAAAAACTGAATTTGTGCTTATTATCTGTTTTGCAATGCATTCCTCATCACCTGTACCTCTTTAAATCCTTAATTTGGTCTTTGTTTGTTTGTTTGAAGTCTCAGTTCAAGTGATATGTCTTTCATGCTAAAGCCTGGCTTCTTGAGCTTCCTCTCCAAAATCACTTTACGTTTGTTCTGTAACTTCCTATATACTATACACACTGTCTGCCCTGACTAGACTAGAAGGTCTTCAAGGGCAGGTACTTTCTTACTTATCTTTGGACCTTGAGCATATAGCAGTTTCTTAATGAATACTTTTGATTGATTGTTTACAATATATTTGTCACACAGAGAATATTTGCTGATTATTGAACTATGACAGGGCTACAGCTGGAAATGATCTTTCTCCTCTGTGACTTCTCAGGGACTGCTGATTTGCCTATATTCAATGTTAGTCCACCTGTAATCCCTGTCTTCATCTCTGGGCCTTCCTGGGGAGACATTGATTCAGCCAGCCTACCTGTGTCTTGGCTCATTGTATTGATCCAGTCCACCTGCCTATGGCTTCCTTATCCCTGACTCTTTTCAGGATGACCTACTTAAACCCTGGATCCAATCTTCGGGCCCCTCACTTCTTCCTTCACACCAGGGATTTCTCCAATGTTTCAGAGGCCATTCACACACAAGATTTACCTCAAATTACTAGTTTTTGCCTCTTGTCGGCCTACCTCCAAAACCCATCCCATATTTTGTGCCTGCATGTTGTGTGATGGGCTTCCTTATCCTCACAAGACTCAACATTGTAGCCTGCCACAAGGTTGGACATCAAGGGAGGGATCTGAACGATCTAATCACCTACCTTCCTCAGGGGACTTCTCTCCAGTCACTGATAATCTGCCTGAACTCATTCCTTAATGCTTAGTATATTCCCATCTCATTATACTAATCCCATGCCAGTGATTCTAAACCCCAACACTTAGTGTACAAACCCCACTACCAGTCACCCACTGCCTAATACTTTATTCTCATCCTCCATAACCTGATTTCCCTATCACTGAATCAAGATCTGGCCACCCCTTACACTATGCTCTTTGAAATATCTGAAATATCAAAAACTTGTTTTCATTCTCATGAATTCTACCATCCCCTTCACTACACAGTTCTTTCCATTCCATCATCCCTGCACTGATTAAACTCTCTTTCCTTCCCTACTTGAACTCTACATCATCCTTTACTCTTAAGTCCCTTGCCCCCTTATACTGTCTCTGATTATGTCCTACCAAGTCCCACCATTAAGCATTTCTCTAACACCTTGGGCACACAGAATACACAGATATCCATTTTGCCAAGATCTGCCTGCCTAACCACACTCAGTGTGGCACAGTAGAAGGAGCACTGACTGAGAAGTCAAAAGACCTTGTTTCAAATTCAGCCTGTGGTACTCATTACCTGTATGACCTTAGGTGAGGCCTGGGATTCAGTTTCCTCATTTATAAAATGAAGGGGTTTGACTAGATGACTTATAAGATTTTTTTCCAGCTATACATCTATGATGCTATGAAAAGATCTCAGGATTTCTCCATTGTTTAGAAGATTATGAAAGTGTAGTACACACATTCTACAAGTCTACAGGACTGTTCTCTCCTTCACCTCATCTGCACTATCAGAGGAGCCATTTCCATTCTTTGTCCCCAGCCGCCCACCACTCCAACCTTCCATTATAAACCCACTACTATGCTGATTAACATGCTCTTGTCTGGATAGGAATTGATATCCATTTGTCAGCTGCAGTAATTGCCTCTGAACTGAGTGAAGATTCTTCCTGTACTAAGAGTTTTGAAATTTTCCTTCTAAATGGCATCTTTTGTAATTGAACTGACTGGACTGGAATTTACTGTTAGTAGCTTTCAAGACTCCATTTCATTTAGAGATCATAACCATTCCCTTGCTTGCAACAAGACACATAGTCATCAGGAAGCATACAGAAAACAAGCAGGTTGAGAAGTCTGATCCTAAAGACAGCATCGGTGTACGTGTACTGGGAAATAGTTCAAAACCCCACTCCCACCCAAGACACTGGCCTGCAGGGTAGCCCTCCAGCTCCAGCTTCCTGACCTTGAAGCTAGAAAGAATCTAAAGAGATTATTCACTTTTAGCAAGCAATTAGGTGGTATAGTGGATTAAGTACAGGACTTGGAATTAAGAAGACCCTAGTGCAAACCCTACCTCAGACACTTATTAGCTATGTGACTCTGGATCACTTAACTACTGCCTGCCTCAGTTTCCTCATCTGTAAAATGGAGATAATAATACCACCTGCCTCCCAAGGCTGTTGTGAGGTTCAAAAGAGATGACAATCATAAAGTGTTTAGCACAGTGCCTGGCACATAATAAACTCTATATAAATATTAACTGTTATTAGTAACAGCAATAATCATATTTTCAAAACTACAAAGAGCTCTCAAGTGGGAAAGGTATTAAGATTCTTCCACTCAGACTTAGAGGACCAATGGATTGAAGTCACAGCCTATCAACAAGCATGTATTTAGTGCTTACTATGTGCCAGGGAACGTGCTAAGTGCTAAGGCTTTAAAGAAGAAAAAATAAAAGCAAACTCTGCCCTGAAGAGTTTCCATAGAGTCATTATATAAAGAAAACATTCCTGTCCATGAAACCGTCCAAAAGAGGAGTCCAGTGGGGTTTCCTCAGAGAACTGTGATTTCCTTTCTCACTGGAAGTCTTCAAGTGAATGACCACTATTGGGAAATACTACAGAATAGATTTCAGTTTGGGGATGTGTTGGACTAGACAGTTTCTGTAATGATAACAACTTGCATTTATACGATGCTTTAGGGTTTATAAAGAACTTGCCTCACAGTGACCATAGGAGGGAAGCATAATTATTCTAATTTTAAAGATGAAGGAAAACTCAGTTTCAGAGAGGTTAAAGGATTTGATCTGGATCGCATAGCTATGAGCCAAAAGGGCTTAAATCTCAAGTAGTTATTTCTGTACCTACGATAAGACACCTAGGAAAGAAAATTTAGGGGGCAGGGCAAGGGAGGAAATACAGTGGGGAGAAGTATACCCTCGAATGAGCTATTAGGAAATTTCTAGGCCATGCCATCTGTGCTGCCTTTATGCTCATAGTCCCTCAGCACTGTAATTTAACCAGTTGTGACCATGTAATCTAAGACTCTCTGGACCTTGGCACACACCCCACTGTGGTACCCTTCAGGGCTTCCAGCCTTTTCACTTCACTCTACAACTGTAACTTCTTTTGTTCATTAACTTCAATTAAAGTGAGTTCCTTAAGAACAGAGATGATCTGACTTTCTTTTTGTATCCCTAGGGCTTAACTCAGTGCTTGGCACATAATAAGGGCTTAATACATGTCTTTTAATTCATTCATTAATTTATTCATTTGCACCCTGAGGCAGTGGCCTGACAACCCTGCCCTAGGTGTGACTCTGACCAAGGAGAGAACAAGCAGTCAGCTGACAGATATGCCATCAGATCATCACATTACTCAATGTGGAATCAGGCTTGACTTCATCACTTCAGAGTAAGAACCCTAGACTTCGAATTAAGGAAAGGGATACAAAGAATTAGTGGGAAAGCGTGATGAAGTTGGACCAATAAATCATACAGCCATATGCAGAACTAGAAGAAATCTTTGGGACCATTAAATCCATCCTCCTCATTTTACAGATGAGTAAGGTGAGGCCGAAGAAGGTTCAGTGACTTGCCCAGGGTCACACTGTTAGTAAGTGTCTGAGGTAGGATTTGAACTCAAGTTTTCAGACTCCAAAACTAGTTCTCTTCCCATTGTACGAAATCATATCAACTCACAAATTGTCTCCTGTCCCTTTTCCTTTGAATCAACATGTAGAAATGAACCTAACTCAAAATGTAACATCTTGGGACCTGGAAACTCCTCCCCAGGCTGATGTACTGTATTTAAAACATTGGAAAAACATGTATTATTTAATCAGAATAGGTCCTGCAGGATGGCTAAATCTATCAAGTAAAGAGGTGTTTAGAAAACTTAGCACCCATTAGTGGTTTGGAATGACTACAAGGGCGCTATTAGGTGCGCCCGAGGAACTGTTTAAATATCCTGATAAGCAGTTGTGTGCAATAAAATACCTCATAAAGGTAGAGCACATGCAGCTGTTTCCCCGGGGAGCCAGTGCCTGCTTTTCAAAATTAAAATGATACTTTAATATTTTCTCCCCAACTTCTGCAAACATTACAGAGACAGCAAAACCTCATTACTGTAAGATGACATTTGGGAGACCTCAGACCATCCTGTCAACGTCAAAGTGAAACAAGCTCAGAGGAGTGGCCAAAAGCTCATTCCAAGTCTGAAGCTCTCAGCAGCCCCCTTCACATCCTACCAGCTCAGCTGCAGCACCTGAGAGCCAACCACATCTATAGGGATGAGTGGAGAGGGAATATAGAATCACTCTTCTAAAGGTAGAGGAGACCATCGAGGTCACTGAATCTAACCTTCTCCTTTTACATTTGAGGAAACTGAGGCCCAGAGAGATGAAGGGACTCCCTCAAAGTAACACAACAATAATGTGGCTGAGCTGATTTGTAAAAACTTAAAATTGAAATCTGCAGACACGTATTAAGCACCTACTGTGTGAAAGACACTGTTAAATGTAGCAAATAGTTTCTTCCATAACAACCACAGTGGTAACAACAGAAATATGCATTAATAGCATCTACTATGTAGCACACCCTGTGCTAAGCACTTTTCACAAATCTCTCTCCCCCATCAACACTAGGTTCCTGAAAATGTTACAGTTTCAGTCAGGTAAAGGGCAACTCTGTCTGGTCTGGTTCCATGGTACTACTAAGCAACGGTTTTCATGTAAGGCCTCAGAACCCAAATTTATCCATCCGACCTCTGTAAGCAGTAAAAAGGACCATTCTTAAGGAAAGATGATCAGGCCTTCAACAAATCCCACCTCCAGTTTCTATTCTGTGTTCTTTATTTCCTGCTGTTCAGTTGTTTCAGTCATGTCTTGTTCTTCGTGGCCCCATTTGGCATTTTCTGGGAAAAGATATTGAAGTGGTTTGCCATTTCCTTCTCCATATCATTTTACAGATAAGGAAACTGAGCCAAATGGGAGTTAAGTGACTTGCCCAGTGTCACACAGTTAGTAAGTGTCTGAGGTCAGATTTGAACTCAGGAAGATGATTCTGCCTGACTTCTGGCCCAGCACAGTATCTACTGTGCCGCCAACTATCTGCCCTATTATTTCCCACTAGGACTCCTCCCTCGTAGCTTGGCCCAGCAAGATCATAAATTTAGACCTAGAAGGGTCATTAGAGGTCAAGGAGTCCAACCTCTTCATTTTACAGGCCATTCAATCAATAAACATTTATTAAGCACCTACTACGTGTTAGTAATTGTCAGGTACTATATGCTAACACACCATGTGGTGATACAAAAAGAGGTAAAAGACAGTCTCTGATTTCAAGGAGAGAAAAAATGAGTCTCCCAAAGGTTAAGTCCCAAGGTCATACAGCTATATGTCTGAAGTAGGATTCAGCTACTAGAAGACAGAGACAATTTTTTTCCTTTTTCTCCTCATCTCCCAGCGCAGAACCTCATGCATTGTTTGCCTGCTTGTTGGCTTGATTTTGGTTTAGACCTATAGTTTCATTGATATAGGAACACACATGGTAGAAAGTCTCTCCACTGCTGCAGGTCAGCAACCTTTCTATAACTTATCGTCTTACAGAATTGCTTCGAATGATTGACACAGCCAGGAAGTGTCAGAAGTAGGATTCGAAATCAAGTTTCTTACTTCAAGATCAGCTTTTCTTATGCCCTACCTTGCACTGAATGATCGTTTGTAGATCGAACTGATCATGTATGCACTCGTACCAATTCATTTCTCTGGACAGGAGGAATGTAGCAGGCTAATTTATTCATTTTTAGTGAGCCACTGTATTAGTCATTCAGATATATTCACATTTTATAAGAGAAGCCTAGAGAGGAAAGTATTTAACCCAAAAGTAAGAACAATGACATTTTAGGCACTGTGACACATGGGTGGGGATGGTGCATTTGTTTGTACCTGGTACCTGATGAATTTATTGTCATAAGCACAGGGTTGAGTTCCAGCTTTACCTATGTGATGGTTAGCAGACCATCAAACTACTTTGGGCCGGTTTCTTTATATATAAAAATGAAAAGCTGTTCCTTCCAGTTGCCAATCTGTAATCCTACGCCAATGTCAGTCAATAGATATTTATTAAACGCCTGTGTGCCAGGCACTGCGCTGAGTGGCAATGTGCAGGACTATCTTTTTTTGCCTTTTTTGTCCCTTCATTCAAGGAGCTCATTATCTAATCCTGGATGTTAGAGGATTCAGCCTCACTGACCATTTCTTTTTTTCTAAAGGAGGCTTGGAACCCTTCATTGTAATATGCACAACTTGACTTATTACAAAATAAACATCCATGTGCCATGGAAAACAGAATTTTCTAATGTTAAAAATGTATGCATTTGTGAAAGGCAAAATAAAATGCCCTTCATACTTCTCCCTTCTACATGTCATTTTTCCTATCCCAAGTAGTTTGACCAGGCATTCTGACCAGTGTTGTCACTGGACTCAGATGACTGTGAAGGAGAAAGTGAGACTGTGCACAGCCCTGCCTCACTTAAATCCAATTTGCTTGCAAGTCAAGACATCACTCTACTGATATCATCGGTCCTCTTTGAAAATGAAGGATGAATAACAAATCACAACACTCCAAGTAGTTTGGACATGAGGCTGCAACATGTAAAATAGATAAAAATCTCCTTATTCTCAGAGCCCTTCAAGTCCTACCAGGTTAGACCCTACCAGGTCTAGGGCCAGCTAGGTGATAAAGCAGATAGAGAGCCTGACCTGGAGTCAGGTAGACTCATCTTCATGAATTGAAATCTGACCTCAGACACTAGCTGTGTGACACTGTGCAAGACATTTAACCCTATTTGCCTCCATTTCCTCATCTTTAAAATGACCTGGAGAAGGAAACAGCAAATCACTCCAGTATTTTTGACAAAGAAAATCCCCAATGGAGTCACAGAAGTGTCCAAAAATGACTAAACAACCACCAAAAAACCTGAACCCAGTCCCAATTAAGACCATGACTCCAGTGAAATGGAGATATTTTGATATGTTTTGTTTTTCAGCTCTAAATGATCCCCTGTCTCACATCTTATTTTCTTTAAATAGGTTTTTCCCAGACCAAAGTCTGTCTTTGCAGTACCCTCCAGTCTGTGAAAGAAATTTGGCAGGTACTCAACCAAAAACTCTTTAAATTGTAAACAGCCCCATTTATGATGTGCCTATGAACTGTCCACACTTAAATTGGTAGTACACTTAGAGACACTGTTGCAGGCAAGGAGGAGATCTAAAAGGGAAGTCTGCTGCAGAGAGAAATAGGGAAAATTAACCATTGCTAGACAGATCAGCAGGCTGAGAATACAAGACAAAATGCCCACCTTCGGGCGTTTGGGGGCCAATACTAGACTCTAGTTACATTCACATCTGCAGTTGACAATGTGGAATAGCTTGTGGCAAGAACTCTGGCTCAGCTGCCTATTAATTAAATGCCCTTGAAACAGTCACCTCTATCCTCGGGACCTCACTTTCTATATCTGCAAAATGAGAGGGTTGAAGTAGAAGGTTCCTGGGAGTCTTTCCACCCCCAACAGCTTGGGAATGTCTATGATGAAGCTTTCTGTGCTCCCTCTAGTACCATTTCTCCATACTCCCAAATTATGATGGGAGGAAACAAAATGAAATTCCCAGAGCACAGCCCCCCAAAGGAAGGAAGGGACCAAGTCTGCAGTCCTGCATGTTAAGACAATATTGTTATTTCTCTTGGAAATTTCATCTTTAGCATTCTTTCCATCAAACCAACCTATCTCCTCTCCTATAGCCTACTATATATCATAGGATCATAAATTGGGAGCCAGAAGGTCTAGAAGTCATCAAATACAATCTCCTAGAACCTTTTGAGGGTGTAGGAAAATAAGGCCAATGAGAAGTTAAATAACTTCCCCAAGATCATCCACTAAGTAAATATCCTAAGTAGTCAGTCAAATAGCATTCATCAAGTCCCTACTATGTTCCAGGCACTGTTCTAAGCACTGGGCATACAAAGCCAGGCAAAAGATAGCCTCTGTTCTCAAAGAGTTCACAGATTATGGGAATTAAACCCCATGTCTTCTGGCCAAAGAGAATTTGCTCCATATATTTTCCATATCCAAGTATCTATGAGATCTCATTATTGAGCTGTTTCCTCTAGTGATGATTATGTAGCCTGTCCATATTTGCCCATCATGAACAATTATTGCCCCTTTCCTCACATGACTTTATCACTATGGTCCAACCAAGTTTCAGTGAGTCTTCCTCATTCTACTGACATTGCAAAGAATCTAGTAGAGTGGCATCTGTTATCCCTCTCTCACAACATTACTAGCTCCTCATATTTATCAATCCTACTCCAATTATTCCTTTACTCCAATTATTTTTAAAACTTCCTTATCTCTTATATATCACAACCCATATATACCTTCAGGTACCTCTCCACTGCCCTATGGGATGGAGCTAGACCTGTAATTACATTGGTATAAGGACCTCATGATGAGAAAACTACCTTTACCAACACAAATCAGTATCTTCTTTACAACTTAGAGCTTTAGAGGGTCACCTAGGGAATTGAGGAGGCAGCTAGGCAATTCAGTGGATAGAACACTGGGCCCAGAGTCAGGAAGACCTGAGTTCAAATCTGACCTCAGATACCTACTAGTTGTGTGACCCTGAACAAGTCACTTAACCTCTATTTGTCTTAATACACTGGAGAAGAAATGGCAAACTACTCCAGTATCTCTGCCAAGAAAACCCCTTAGGCAGTATTGGCTTACTATGGTCTCTGGGGTCAGGAAGAGTCAGACACAACCAAATGACTGAGCAATAATAGGAAAATGAGATATTAAATGACTTCCCCCGGGTCAATCAGCCAGTATGTGTTACTAGCAAGATGTGAACTGATGTCATCCTAACTCTGAAGTCAGCTTTCCATCCACTAGGCCATGCTACTTTTCATTCCACCAAATATCACCACTATTTGGTTTTGAGCAAATTGGCCACTAAGCAATGGATTCTTTCCCATGGTAATCCATAAAATGAAGCTGTATTTTTGTTGATACTTTTTGCTCCTGAAAAGCTCATATATTTTCCCTCCTATTCTCATTCTGCACAGCATAGGATCACTGGCTCATCATCTCATAGATTTGGGGCTGGAAAGTACTTCCAAGGCTATTCAGTTCAATCTCCTTTATTTTAGAAATAAGGAAACTGAGGCCCATGAAAAGGTTACTTGCCCAAGATGATGAAGCAGAAAGCGGCAAACTAGAATCTGAAAATAGTTCCTCTGGCTCCTGATCCAGTTACCTTTCTAGTGAGAAGGTAAATTATTGTCCCATTTCTAATTTACAGATAGAGAACCTAGAACCCAGAAAAGATGAAAAGAATTAACCTATTAGACTGTGAAATCCTTGAAAGTAGAGACTTTTGTCTTTTTTTGTATCCTAACCCAGTGATTAGCACATAGTAAGTGCTTAATAAATGCTTGTTGACTGATACAAGACCTAAAAAGTCAGTAGTAAATCTGTGACTACAACAAAGGTATCTCAGTTCTCATTTTATCCCCAAAATAGAAGCACCCAGGTGACACAGTGGATAGAATGCTGGAACTGGACTCAAGATGAGTTCAAATTCTGCCTGACTTCCGAAGTGTGAAACTCTGGGGAAGTCATGTAATCCCTTCTGGCTTCCATTTCTTCATCTGTAAAATGGGGATAACAGCACCATCAGTCTCATAGAGCTCTGGTGAGAATCAAATGAGGCAATTTCTAAAGCATTTGGCATGCCCTGAAGTGCTACATAAATGTTAGCTATCATCAATTATTACAATTTAATTAATAATTAATATTAAAGTATTATCAAAATTAATTAACATTAATGTGTGTTTAATGTCATTGTCAATTATTATTGCTTCTGTTATTACTACCAGTAATACAAAAGCCCTGTGAAGGCAGCAAGGAAGTTATTATTATGACAGCTTTAGATAAGTAAGCAGAGACAGTATGTGACTTGCACAAGGTCACAAAGCTGGGTAGTGACACATGGTTTCTACCCAGGCTAGGACTCCTTATGTAACATCTCACTGTCGCCCTATAAGACTTCCCCTCTCTGAGTCCCCAAACTTATCAGTGCCATACTTGGAGCAGCATTCTTCTCAAAACCATACAGATATAATTAAGTGGAATAGATTCTAAAGAAAATAGATGAACCTCTCTGATTTAGCCATACTCCTCTTTGATCTCTTTTGTTCCAAATTTCCTTAAATATTTGGGTTTATATTGAATGCATTTACACTTGCTCTTAAGATTGTATTATTTTTTTAAAAAATTAATTAATTTATTTTTAGTTTACAACATTTGCTTTCACAAGATTTTGAGTTCCAAATTTTCTCCCCATCTCTTCCCTCTCCCTCCCCCAAGACAGCATGTATTCTGATTACCCCTTCCCCCAATCTGCCCTCCCTTCTATCACATCCCTCCCTTCTCTTATTCCCATCCCCTCTGTTTTCTTGTAGGGCAAAATAGATTTTTATACCCCATTGCCCATATATATGATTTCCCAGTTGCATGTAAAAACAATTTTTAACATTCATTTTTAAAATTTTGGGTTCCAACTTCTCTCCCTTCCTCTCTCCTCACCCACCCCCACTGAGAAGGCAAGCAATTCGATATAGATTAAACATGTGTAGTCATGCAAAACACTTCTATAACAGTCATGTTATGAAAGACTAACTATATTTTCCCCCATCCTGTCCTCTATTCTCTCTTTTGATCATGTTCCTCCTCAAAAGTGTTTACTTCTAATTACTCCCTCCTCCCATTTGGCCTCCCTTCTATCATTCCCCCACACCCCTGCTTATTCCCTTCCCCCCTACTTTCCTGTAGTATGAGATAGATTTTCCTACCAAATTGAGAGTGCATGTTATTTCCTCCTTAACTCAAATGTGATGAGAGTAAGGTTCACTCTTTCCCTCTCACCTCCCCCCTCTTCCTTTCCATTCAAAAAGCTTTTCTTGCCTCTTTTATGTGAGATAATTTGCCCCATTTTATTTCTCCCTTTCTTCTTCTCCCAATATATTCCTCTCTCACCTCTTAATTCTATTTTTTTAGATAACATTCCTTCATATTCACTTCACCCTGTGCCCTCTGTCTATAATTCCTCCAACTACCCTAATACTGAGAAAAGTCTCAAGAGTTACAAATATGATCTTTCCATGTAGGAATATAAACAGTTCAACTTTAGTAAATCCCTTATGATTTCTCTTTCCTGTTTACCTTTTCATGCTTCTCTTGATTCTTGTGTTTGAAAGTCAAATTTTCTATTCAGCTCTGGTCTTTTCATCAAGAATGCTTGAAAATCTATTTCATTAAATGACCATCGATTCCCTTGAAGTATAATGCTCAGTTTTGCTGGGTAGGTGATTTTTGGTTTAATCCTATCTCCTTTGACCTATGGAATATCATATTCCAAGAGCTTCAATCCCTTAATGTAGCAGCTTCTAGATCTTGTGTTATCCAGATTGTTTCCACAAAATTTAGATTGTTTCTTTCTGGCTGCTTGCATTATTTTCTCCTTGATCTGGGAACTCTGGAATTTGGCTACAATATTCCTAGAAGTTTTTCTTTTCATATCTCTTTCAGGAGGCAATTGGTGAATTCCTTCAATGTTTATTCCACCCTCTGGTTCTAGAATATCAGGGCAGTTTTCCTTGATAATTTCTTGAAAGGTGATGTCTAGGCTCTTTTTTTTATTATTATCTCTCTTGGATGTATTTTCCAGGTCAGTTGTTTTACCAATGAGATATTTCACATGTCTGCTATTTTTTTTTCATTCCTTTGGTTTTCTTTTATAATTTCTTGATTTTTTATTAAGTCATTAGCTTCCATCTGTTCCATTCTAATCTTTAAGGAATTATTTTCTTTAGTGAGTTTTTGGATCTCCTTTTCCATCTGGCTAATTCCGCTTTTTGAAGGCATTCTTCTCCTCATTGACTTCTTGGATCTCTTTTGCCATTTGGGTTAGTCTATTTTTAAGGTGTAATTTTCTTCAGCATTTTTTGGGTCCCCTTTAGCAAGCAGTTGACTCCTTTTTCATGATTTTCTTGCATTACTCTCATTTGTCTTCCCAATTTTTCCTCTACTTCTCTTACTTGATTTTCAAAAGCTTTTCTGAGCTCTTCCATGGTCTGAGACCAATTCACATTTTTCTTGGAGGCTTTGGATGTAAGAGCTCTGACTTTGCTCTCTTCTTCTGTTTGTATATTTTGGTCTTCCTTGTCACCAAAGTAAGATTCTATAATCTGATTCTTTTTCTGTTTTTTGCTCATTTCCCTAGCCATTTACTTGATTTTTGAGATCTCTGTCAAGGTAGTTCTCTGCTTCCAGTGGGGGTGGAAGGGTATACTGTTAGACGCTCAATGCCCCCACAATCTGTGGGCCTAGAGCTCCATAAACAGCTGCTACCCCTGTCCCTGCTGCTTCTGTGGCTGCTGCAGGCTCCTCTACCCCTCCCTCACCTTTGAGTTGGGGCAAGACCACTCTATTCTCTCACACAGGTCAAACAGGTTTTTTCCATTCACCTTCCAATTTGTCCTCCATGTTTTGGGGTCATGAAGTCTAAAAACTGCTACAGGTGCCAGAGATTCAGTCCCCCCACCCTAGGCCTGCTCACATCCTATCTGTGCTGGTGCTGCTCACACTGGACTGCACTCTGCTCCCAGCACTGTGTGATTGATGCTTCCTGTCAACCTTTCAGGCTGTCTTGGACTGAAGATTTGCTTCACACTGTCATTCTGTGGGTTCTGCAGCTCCAGAATTTGTTTAGAGTCATTTTTTACTAGTTTTTGACTGGGTTTCAGGGGAGAGCTCTAGCAAATCCATGCTTTTACTCCACCATCTTGGATTGTATTACTTTTAATATTTTTTATATTTTTTTTAATATATGCCTATGCTCTGCATCTCTGCTGGACTAAACCCTCAAGAAAGAGAATCAGACCTATTTCCTTCATAGCCACCAACTTACTCCTTCTTCTCTGCTGACCTGGAACTTAAGTTCCCTAGGCCCCAGTTTTCTCATCTGTCAAATGAAAGGATTAAACCTGATGATCACTATGGTCCCTTTCTAGCTCTGATCCATGACACTTTCTCTCCCTGCACCCCAAATCCTGAATATGTAAGACTTGGGCATATAAATGACTGCCAATCAATGTTGAGTCAATATTATAGAGTGGAAAGAAAACTGGACTTGGTATCAAAAGAGATGCCTGCTTTTGAATTCTGCCTGTGATACTTATTAGCTGTTTTTAATCAAGGGCAATTCATAAAAGTGTCAATTTCCTCATCTATAATATGGGGATAATAATACCTATAGAATCTACTTCAGAAGAGTTATTGAGAGGATCAAATGAAAAATGAGATAAAGCATTTGGCAAATGTTAAAATACTATATGCATATCAGCTTTTGTTAAATATTCATGAATAATAATTATTTGTAATAATATTAGTGGGCTAAAACCAGCTGTGAAGGAGAAGCAATTCTACTAAAAACTAGTCAAGTTGATAGTTAAGAAAAGCATCTGCTATTAATGGGGTGCTTATGTTCTGAAAGAGTCAGGACTGCTGTGCCTGCAACTGACCTAGACAGTTCTACTGGAGAACTTCTGTTATTTATAGAATCCAAAACTATTTTTTATCGATTGTTCTTAACACTGGTAACTTTAGATGAACTTCATTAATAGCAGTGACTGCTTCAAACTGTCCCAAATTGATCAGGCATAAGGATTTTCTATTAGGCAGAAATTAAGGAAATATTTCTTCCAATATCTCAATTAAAACAGCCTCTGTTTGCAAAGGTAGGCGCTACTAACTTGATTTTAGTGCTTGACGGGCCATTTTGTTGAACAAGGCGATCAATAAGAGAGAATGCTCACGGAAAGACAAAGTGCTTCACCAAAAATCTTCCTTCCTTCTAATGCTACTCTCCCAAGTGGGCATTCAATCACCTGGACGTGGGCCAGGGCAGCTTAGTATTGACAGCAAGACTTTAGGTGCTCTTGGATTTTATTAGGATGAGAGGTTGAAGCTGGAAGAAACCACAGCTCATCTAGTCCAACTCTCTCATTTTTCAGATGAGAAAACTGAGGCCCATGGAGGTTAAATAGTTTGCCTCTTAGAATCTCTTATCTCCTTTGAGCTTGAGCTTAGTTCAAATGTCTCTTCCTATATAAGATCCCTTTCCTGATTCTCTGAGCTTCCAACATATCTTCACCACCCCTTTTAAAATCAATTATCTTGAAATATTTTACATGATTGCACTTTGATCTTCTGTTTATTCATCTGTAAGCAGAATAGACTTGACTATATGACCTCTGACATCCCTTCTAGGTCTAAACATATGACCTTCTAATGTACTGGAGAAATTTAGCATCTAATCCTGAAGACAGAGGGACAGCATGTAAAAATCATAAGAACACATAAAGAAACAAGATTCAAATGAATGGAGATTGCGTATGTAAGTATTCAGTGCATACTTGTTTAATGAATGGAGTGATGCGTTAATAGAGGTATTCCCTGGTTTCCTGGAGCCTAAAAGAATTGTTTATAATTTGTCTTATTTCTAGACCACCCCCCTATTTTATAAATGCTTTTAAAATATTGATCCTCTCTGTTTGGGAGGGTGAGTAGAGCCAAGATGGTAGAGTTAAAGCAGGGACTTCCCTGAGTTCTCCCCAAAAACCCTCCTAATACCCATAAAAAATGACTAAACAAATTCTAGAGCTATAGAACCCACAAAATGACAGAGTGAAACAAATCCCCAGTCCAAGATAACATGGTTGGTTGATGGGAAGGGTCTTTGCACCAGGCAGGGAACAGAGCACAGTTTGGTGTGGGCGTTACTGGCACAGACCAGCTGGAGCAGGCCTCAGGGGACTGAATCATAGGCAGCTGTGACAGTTTCTCGACTTCTCGACCCACGGACACCAAAAAGCTTGGATTTGCTTCTTACAGAGGATTTTACAGTTCATTTCATGAAAGACCTAGTTTTTTGTTAGTCATTCAAATAATGAGAATCAAATATCACTGTTGGTTCTCACATCTGGGTGTGCATCTACATCAGTACATCAAAAATTCCTAAATCTTTAGCATATATTTCTATTTCTGTCATTTGCATAGTACAGTTTCAGCCATCTATCTATCCATTTTAAATGAAAGTTAACCTCAGGAAGAAATTATTAAGGGAAGGGAATAATATCTAGTGTGCATGATCTTAATAATCTTTCACACTGACATCTTCTTCTTAGATGTCTGTCCTATCTCTCTCATCAGAATGTCCACATAATTTTAATGACTGTTATTTTCTAGTCTTTGATGTAAACTGAAAAACTCAGTGGGTAATTTTCCTGAATAAAAATAAGTAAAATTTCAAAAAATAAAATATTGATCCTCACGATACCCATATCCTCAAGCTATCTAACACCTAATATATAGACCTTGGGATGTCAAAATTGTTTCATAAAGGGTGTCATCCTACAGAATTTGAATATCCTGACTTTTCAGAACACAAGATCCCTTACAAAAAGACCAAGATGAAGAGGTGAATGTCTTTACTCTTCAGAATCATTTCATGGATGCAAATTTGATATATGTTGGTGAAAATATGTATAAAAGGACTCTAGATTAGTCATTACATTTCTGTAACACTTCCCCTCTGCCAAATAATTTTTTAAGTATTACATAGCTTCACCAATAGGATGTGTATTTGTTTTAAGAGGATTTACTTTACTTTTCCTACCATGGGGGAAAGGGGAGGGAGGGGTTAAAGAGGGAGGGAGAGAAAATAAATTCTTATTAATAGAAAAAAATTTAATTAATTTTAAAAGATAAAAACAATCTCTAAGATTCCTTCCAGATCCAAATCCTATGATTCAAATCAATTTAACAAGAATTTATTGTGTCTATTATGTACAAGGAACTGTGCTAGATATGGTAATCCAATAGCTGGGTGAGGGACCCGAGAGGGGAGGGAATCAGATAAAGAAGGCTAGATTAAAACAAAACCTCATTATTTTATAAGTTGGATGAGCCCCAATATGTCTTGAGTTTTCCATGGATCCCACCTGCATATTCAGCAGCTTTCATTTGCACAGAGGGCTCGTTCAAACCCAGCTATGCTTCATCTTGTCCATGGTCCTAAGAAATCAATAGCACACATCCATCATTTTATCTTGGATATTTTCATGGAAACAACAACCCCTTTGCCAAAGTACCTTCCACTGGACAAGATGTATCTCTATTTCCTAGTCACATACATCTATCTTGAAAGAGGTCGTTGTTTGCATACTACTGTTTAAATGGTGTAGGTCCTTTGCAACAGGAGATTTATTCCTGTTTCTCCTACATTTTATTAGGGAAGGTTTATCATCAATATGAAACTTTAATTCCCCCAAAGCCGTGCATTAATAGACTCATAAACTTTAATGTCGACTGCTTTGTGTACTTCTTGCGTGATGTATAGAGCACAATTGGTGAGTGACAGCTTTTTACTATTCTTTGCATCCTCTGCCTGACCCAGCTCTTAATTGACTTGGAGAACAAGACTGTAACTTAGATGTAACTAGGACTGTAACTGGGGCTTTGCAACCAGGGTAACAGCATTTAAAGGGTGCTAATAACACAAACCTTAGCATAGAAATAATTAAGCTTAGCACTTGATTAGCTAGAATAATTAGTGAAAATAAGAAACTGACAAATGATGCACTTCCTTCCCCAATGTCTATACCTTATATGAGCTCCTAGGGGTATAGCCCTAACTCACTCCATAATCCAGGATACTATCCTCCAAAGTAGACTCCTGGTATCCTAAGATCTTTACCCCTGGCCACTACCCTTTTACCCAAGGTGATTTGAAGGTATGTATATAATTTTTTGGTTTTTCTTTGTATTTCCAGTACACAGTACAGTAACTGGCATACAATAAGTACTTAATAAAATGCTTGTTGACTCCTGGAAAGAATAATATGACCTGATGTGAAGTGAAGTGAAAAAACCAGGAGAATGTTATCTATGCAGTAATTGCAATATTGTTGGATAAAGAACTCTGAATGATTTAGCTATTCTCAGGAAAACAATGGTCCAAGAAAATCCCAAAGGACCAATGATGAAGCATATCTCCTGAGAAAGAACTGATATTGTTTGAATACAGACTGAAGCATGCTATTTTTCACTTTCTTTCATTCTTTTTTCTTTTTTTCAAGTTTTCCTGTACAAAATGACCAATATGGAATCTTTTATGTGATTGCCCATGTATAAGCTTTATCAATCTGATTGCTTACTGTCTCAGAGAGGGGGTAAGGGGAGGGAGGGAGAGACAGAATTTGGAACTCAAAACTTAGAAACAAATGTTTAAAAAAGTTTTAACATGTAATTAGGGGGAAATATGTTTTAAAAATAAAAATAAAAAGTTTGTTGACTGGCTTTATGTCTTTTGCCTTAAATCCCAACATTTCTTGTTATAGCTGTGCTGCAGTTTATCTTTTAAGCACCAAGTCATTGTATCTACTATGTTATGTTTAATTTTCAGGTGTTTAACCAGCACAAAATAGAGCCTAGTGGTTTTCAAAACAAAACAAAATAAGAGTTACCACGTGAGGCTGATGGCTAAGGCAACTGAGCCAACTGACTCCATCCCTCAGCTCAACTCATTATTCATTGTTTTTTGAAAGCATCCATTTGTTTTTAGATCATTTCATTATTTAAAAGGCATGCATTCACCACTGCTTACTGTAATAAGTTCCAAATCAGGAGTTGTTTCCATATTAGAACTCAGACTGTTTTCTGAAATAAATCTTTCAGCCCTGAGTTTACTCTACAGTCATTTATAATTTTCCTCTTCTTTGAAGATAATTTGGGAGAGTGAAATGCATTGTTCTAAATGGAGAATTATGTCATGGCTTTCATTTTTTTTCCAACAAGGTTTCTCCCTTCCTCTCAGAAATGTGATCTATAGTTTTTTAAACTGGCAAAAATAATCAGCAACTAAAGGGAGTGCTGTGGCCAACAGGAATAAAATGATAAATTGAACTAAAACTCACATGAAATTTAAGTTTGAAGTAAGATCTTTGGATCCATGCTGTTGTATTTAGTCAGGAAGACCTTGGTTCAAGTCCTACCACCATTTATTAATTGTATTGGCCAAGTCACTTAAACTCCAAGACTCAGTTTTCTTATCTGTAAAATGGGGGTAATAACCCTTTTATTACCTACTTCATGGAGTGTTCGGAGCATGAAAATGAGAGTGTCTGCCAAGTGATTTGCATATTTCAAAGCACCGTATAAATGTCAATTTGTCATTACTAATAATAGCATGATTATTATCTACGTTGTAAGTTTGGAATGGATTTTCTATGTTACCTATCCCTCTCCTTCAGCCAGGCTCAAAACTTGGGCCATCCTTAATGCTCCCTTCTCTCTCATGGTGCTACATTTAATCAGTTACCAAACCCTGTCGTTTCTACTTCTAAATATCACTCACATCCATTCCATCTTCTCCACTTCCACTCCCACCTTCAAGCCCTCTCATCTGGATTGTTGTAACAGCATACCAATTGGTCTCCCTGCTTTCAGGCTAACTCTTTAGAAACCCATGCTTCACACAACCACCAAAAACCTTCAGCAGCTCTCCACCTCCTGATGAATAAAACAAAAAACTTTCCTAGGCATTCAAGGCCCCCAGTGCATCTCTCATCTACCTGACTGGTGTGATTTCATAGCACTGCCCTTAACATTCTAGACTCCAAACAGAGTTACTTGCTAATTTCCAATCTCATCCTGCCCTCTTCTGTCTCTGGATATTTGTGCATGGCATCTCCTCTGCCTGGAAGAGACCTTCCTTTCTTAGCACCTATTGAAATGCTTCTGTCTTTCAAGGCCCAGTTCATGTTCTAGATACCTTCCCTGATCATTCCAAATCCCAACATATATTCATATTCTCATTCTCTCTCTCTCTCTCTCTCTCTCTCTCTCTCTCTCTCTCTCTCTCTCTCTCTGTTATACACACACACACACACACACACACACACACACACATATACCCTTTGCCCATACATTTAGCATAATCATACTGTCTTTATTTGTATATGTGTTATCCCATTATTAGAATGGAAACTCATGGAAGATTATGGTGGTTTTGTATCCCTAGTACCAAGTACAGTGTCATACATATAAATGCTTGTTATTTTTCAATCATTCAGTCATGTCTGACTCTTTGTAACCCCATGGACCATAGCACAC
Source organism: Notamacropus eugenii (assembly GCF_028372415.1). Taxonomy (NCBI): domain Eukaryota; kingdom Metazoa; phylum Chordata; class Mammalia; order Diprotodontia; family Macropodidae; genus Notamacropus; species Notamacropus eugenii. Next base: position 83,056,928 of record NC_092872.1, on the reverse strand, counting down.
CAATTCTGTCCATGGAATTTTCTTGGTAAAGAAACTGGAGTGATTAGCCATTTCCTTCTCCACTGGATTAAGGCAAACTTGCCCAGAGTCACACACCTAGTAAATGTTTGAGGCTGGATTTGAACTCAGATTTTCTTGACTCCAAGCCCAAGACTCTATGCTCAGAGCAACCTAGCTGCTTCACTTAAATGCTTACTGAAATGATTTTTTGACAAAGCTTATAGAAACTCTCGGGCCATTACAATGAGGAATCTTGCCAGGAATCTACATGCACGTGACATATGTTATCCTAGTTTTCCTTCCATAAGCACCAATGCTGCCTAAATAAAATATGAAACTGCTTCTCCCATAAGCTCCTTGAGGATAAGGACTATTTTTTTCACCATTTTTTGTTTCCCCTGGCACATGGTAAGAAGTGCTTAATAAATTCTTGTTAACTGATTCCTGGTCTTAATTATCCTTTCATTAGGAGCTGGTCAATCTAGAGGAGATAATTATTGGAGATCACTCCCTTTCCTCCTCTGGCTCCCCAAGTGGATTCCCTCACTCCCACTGTTTTTATAGGCAATGTGCCACAATGTAAAGACATTCTAGATTTGAAATCAGGGGATCTGAGTTCAAATCCCAATCCTGATACTATGTAACCTCAGGCAAACCACTTCATCTCTCTAGGCATCTGATTCTCCTCTGTAGAAGAAGCGGGTTGGACTTGATTACTTTTAACATCCTTTCAAATTCTCAATTGAATGTCCTGTAATATGTTGTCACTAAATGTGAAATCAAGGAAACACTGTAGAACACCCCAGCTTTACTTCATATAGACTATTACCATTCATGAAGCTCTCAGACCCCAGTTCCCATCTTGTAAAGGATCTAAGTAGCTTCTGCCATGATAGTAATATAAGTAACAGAAACTAAAGACTTTAAGAAGACAGGTAACATTTACATAGTACCTAAAAGTCTTGACATTTTACACATATACACATCATCATCATCATCTTTTCTAATTCTCAGAGCAATCCTCTGAAATAATTTATGTTATCCTTATTTTACAGAGGAGGAAACAGAGGATGGGACAACTACTAAATACCTGAAGCAAGATTCAAACTCAGGTCTTCCTGAGCCCAAGTCTAATATTCTATTCAATATGTTAGACTGCTTTATAGGATTTAAAATAGTCTCCAATGTTTGGGGGTGGGGGGTTATGGATCTGGAGTGAATGTTCATATTTAACGCCATGCCACTTAAGAGAGAAAAACAGACTCCAGGTTAATTAAAGGAAACATACTTCTATCCCTTCACTGCTACAGTAACACCAAGGTACAGTGGACCCTATTACCAAGAACTAGGCAACTACCCAATGCCTATGGTGATTAATGGATTTAATTTACTGTTAACTTCCAGATAGGCTGGCTAATCCCATCGCTTGCTCAGAGGGGACACTAGGAGTCCATAGGTAAATAGAGGCCATATTTATATTCATTTGGCACTGGGGACATTTCTAATCTGTTTGTTTCTCCTTTCCCCAAGTTCACTACATATTACATATGAGGGCACTGACTAAATCAGAGACCCAAGGAATAGATGGTTGGGTGGGGAAGAAGGAAAAAACAGAAATCTTGAACTGAGTGAAGCGGTAGAAGGACAAAGGTGGGGGGGGGGGTGGTCCTGGGACATTTTACACTTATTCTTTTAGGTTGTCTATATCCATTGTTTATTAGCCATGTGACTTTGGGCAAGTCATTTAACTTCTCTGGCTTCCAGTTTGGGAAAAAAATGGGGTTGCACCAGATGACTACCAAGATCTCTCCTAGCTCCAAATCTATGATCTTATGATACAGAAGTACTAAGTTGCTCCTTGACTGGTAATAAGAAGCCTAGCAGACCAGAGGAGTTTCTGGAGGTCCTGATGTGGGAAGGGGCAGAAGAATGCCAGGGGTGAGGGCAATATTTTATTATTTCTGCAATAGCTTTTTCCTCAATATTCCTGGATCCTTTGGTTAATTCCTACTCCATAAAATCCCAGGGCAGCATCTTCCATCCTTTCCCTAACCATGAAACAACAAAAGGCCCAGGGACCCACAAATAGTAGATGGCCCAAGTCCAGAAGAAAACCAAAAGACACAATGCCTACCCCATTTCAACCTTTTGTATATAACAAAAAAACAACAGTTAGCATCTATATGGCACTTTAGGGCTTACAAAGCATTCTATATGCTTTCTCTGCTTGAAATCCTACAACCACTCTGAGAGGTCAGAGTTTTTATTAACCTCCATTTGACAGATGAGAAAACTGAGACTCGGAGAGATTTAAGGACTTTCTCAGAGTCAAACAACTAGTAAGCTTCTGAGACAGAATTCTAACCAAGATCTCCTGGGCTCCAATTAAAACACATAGGGAGGAGAAAGAATGTCTAACTGACCTTTCCTAAGATGAAGGAAGAGACTGACTACCCTGACTATTGTTCAGGCCATGCAAATGGCACTCATAGATACTGAATTACAAACTGTCTTATACTCAAATCCTATTCCTCATACTTTGTATAAATTTAAGTCAACTTCTCATACTATTCTTTATACATTATGGCCTTTCTCCCTCTCTCTCATGGAAGGGGCAACACAGATTGGTTCAATGGTATGGGGGAGGTCATGGTTGGGTAAATCATGACTCACTCATCAACCACATTGCCCTCATTCCCACATCAAGATCTTGCCACTTCCAGAATGTAGAGATAAGCTACCCACATCACACAGGGAGACCACCTCATCCCTCTCCACAATCCAAGCCACCTCTCTTCACACGGAGACCTGAAAGGCCACCAACTCAGCTCTGAGGCAGATACCTTGGAGAGCTCCCATAATGTTGGCTTTAAGAAACAATAGAAATGGTTAACAACGAACATCCCTGTTTCCATAGTCCACGCATGAAGGAACAGAAAAAGCAATAGGACAGGAAGAGTCAAACTCAGCTCTGCTGATAACAAAAGCCCTGGAAAACAAGGGGAGAAGTTCAGACCAACCCCAGACTAGGCACAAATAGGGCAAAGGGAGTCAGATCTCCCGGCAATAGCAACTCCCTTACCTTGCTGCTCAGAGCTGGTGTCCAAGGAGCCTGCCTGCTGCCAGTGATGTCCTGAGCTCAGAGGGGCTGAGGCCAGGGCTGGGCTGAGATTAATCAGGTTACAGCTATGGCGATGATGATGTTACTCTTAGCAGACCCACAAATTGAGTTTGAAATGAGTAACCTGGAGCCACGCTGCCTGTGTCATGAAAAAGCCTCAGTGAAAAGTGAGCTCTAGACTGAAATTCACCCACTAAACTTCCCCAACAGGCACTGATGTGATTCAAAAGATCCTGAAGCTCAAGTGTGGTCATCTCTTGCATCTCTTGCCTCCTAATGGGGAGAGAAAAAAGAAGGCTCCCTAGCAAGAAACAACAGCCAAAGTAGTTGATCTGAGAAAGAGTTGGGAGGGAGAGAGGGAGAGAGCCAGAGATGTTCAATAAAATAGCAAGCAAGTATTAAGCACCTAACATGTGCCAGGCACTGTGCTAGTCACCAGTAGATGCCAAATAAAATAGGATTCAGTGTTATTGGAATGCAGAAACCTTTCCTCTGAAAAATATACTTCATTCCTTCCTGACTTCTACCTTCCCTTCTTGCCTCCTCCCACCCCCCTCCACTATCACTGTGATGGCACTGGGACTGAGAATAGGACTCTTAAAACAGGAGGTTTTAACTTTTTTTGTGTCATGGAACCCTTGACCAATCTTGGAGATCTATTAATTGACCCCATTCTCAAAATCATGTTTTAAAACACATTAAGTAAAATATATAGCATTGCAAAGGAAATCAATCATAGTATAGCTAAATACAGTTATCTAATTTCTTTTTTGAAAAGCAAGTTCATAGACCCCCACCTTTTAAGAACCCCTACATCTAGAACCCAGCCTCACTGGATGATAAACAATTCCCCCAGTCCTTATATGGGTTTGAGAAATCTGCATCATAAAGTTTTAGAGTCAAAAGGGATTTTCATAAATACATAGTTCATTCCATTTCTCATTTTATAAACAGAATAGGGTCAGAGAAAGAGTAAGAGTCTCTTCATTTTGGCATCTCTTGAAGCAAGGTAGGGGGCATTGTCAGGGAGATGGTATATTCCCAAGAGAGAGGCTAATAGACTACCTTGATTTCAACTCAGGCCACCCTGAAGAAATGGGCTTCAGAGAAAAAACTCAAAACCAGGAAAGCAGTAGGCAGTGAATTCCAAACTGTCATTTAGTCAGAGTCCATTTCTCATACTTTGTGCAAATTTAAGTCAACTTTTCATACTACTGATATTGTGCACATAAATCCAGTGGTCGACATGTGCCTGAATTATTACACTTTGGCAAAAAATTATGTTTGAGTTCAAGGAAATGCCCAAATCTTTCCCACTAGGATGATCTCAACAGTTTCCTTCCTACCTGCCACCCTCAAGAATCCTCTAGGGTAATTAATGTATCCTTTCTCTCTGTGTTTTTGATGACTTTAAGTCTGACTTTCTTCCCTGGACTCTAACCACTTACCATCCCTTGGTAGTTTTGCAAAACCTTGGTGATTTCAAAGTCCCAAGCTGCTGTGTCAATTGATCAGCATGCCCAGCATGGGCACTGCAGCAAAGCCGGGTGCTTGATGTTAGGTGTTCCTCTTCCTACCAAGAGATTGATTTTTTTTCCCCTCTCCTGGCCATTTATTTCACTGGGTGATTCATGCTCCCAGGCCTTCACTAATTCCCTTTAAGAACATTTCTAGGTCCTCTAGCAGAGTGGAACTTCCCACCTCCTCCCCACTCTAGCCTCAGTTCTGTCCCTTCCCCCACAGGTAAGCACCATTTCTGATATAACCGTGCAAGGAAGGATGTGTGGCCAAAGACTTTTCAGATACAGACCTCATCTGCATATGGTGTAGTCAGGATTATGGCTAAGAAAATAGCCTTGACAATGACCTTGCTTGGTCGGGTATGATCTGACTGTATGTTTTTCTCCACCCACTCATCTACATGAGAGAATAAAAGAAAACTGGGATGTTAGGAAAACCTCAAATTTCCAGAGCTTGATTTGAATTTCAGAGATTAAAATCAGTCATAGACTAAGGTGAAGTCTCTGAGGGGTTCAAGTCTAGGTAGATAGTAAACCTTAGTAAATGTCTAACTGACTGATTAATTGATGGGGGGGGGAGGGGGAGAGGGAGAGAGAGAGGAAGAGGGAGAGAGGGAGGGAGGAAGGGAGGGAGAGGGAGAGGGAGAATGAATAAGTCAGTCCAAATGGCAGTAGCTAGCTGGAATTATCCTATTTTTTAGAATACACTATTCTTTTATAGAGTTTAGAAACTAGGGCTAAAAAGGAAAAGAAAAACCTCAACAGCTGCAAAATGGGAAGGCTTTCTACTGCTCCCAAGTGAAGGCTGTTGTTTTGTTTTCCTGCCTTATCTAAAAGTACTGATATAGCCATACTTTTTGTGACTGCTAAGAATTGGAAACAAAGTAGATCCCATCAATTGAGAGATGGTGAAACAGTGAGGGACATGAATATATAGAATGGTACTGCACTGTCCACTGTCTTATTTCCATAAGAAATTATATATGCGATGAATAGAAAGAAATATGGAGTGAAAGAGAGAGAGGGAGAGTCAGTCCAAATTGCAGCAGCTAGTCAAGAAAACAATATATAAAATAATTACAATCTAAATAGAAAGAATAATGTCCCAAAATATCAAAAGTAGATGTAGCAAAATTATAAATATTAAGTGGGATTCAAATGAAAAGATATGAGAAAGCATCTCCAATCTACCCCTTCAGGTAGGTGGAAGGTCCACAGGTATTATACATTGCATATGTTTTCAGAATATATTGATCAATTGTTCTGACTTTTTCTTCTCTAAAAAAAATACGATTTTTCATATGGAATGGCTCTCTGAGAGGGAGAGAAAGAGAGATCTGGGGATACTGTGGTGATGTAAGAAACAGAAAACATTAATAAAAAAATTTACTTCAAAGTACCAGGGGAGGGGTAGCAAGCAGAGAGTATGGCAGCACCTACTCTTCCATGGCAAAAAGTCAGCTAAATATTTCAGTTAAACCAGACACCAGAGGCAGCGGAAACTTTCAAAACAGCAGCATCTGGTCTATGTGTATCCAGTACAGTCGTGTCCAGCAGGGAATAGATGACCAAATTCTCTAGAAACATCATGACACTGTCATGAGATGACTTCAGCACCTCTCCAGAGGACAGCAATCTGACAGCATCAGGAGCATAGGTTGTCTTTCCACATGTGTTCCTTAACTACCTGTTCCCTATGGTGTGCACCCTGTCCAGTGTGTTCCCTGTGTGCTTCTCTTGTGAAACAGACATGTGTCCACTCTTTCCACTGATGCTCTGTGTATTTATGGAAGGGTAGACCACAAGAGGGCAGCTGGGTGGCACAGTGGATAGAGAACTGGATTTGAAATCAGGAAGACTCATCTTCCTGAGTTCAAAACCAGCCTCACACACTTACTAGCTGTGTGATCTTGAGCAAGTCACTTAACTCTGTTTGCCTCAGTTGCCTCATCTGTAAAATGAACTGGAGAAGGAAATGGCAAACCACTGTTCATCAAGAAAAGACCAAATGGGGTCGCAAAGAATCGGGTATAATTGGAAAATGACTGAACAACACCGAAGTCCCCCAAGTTAGTGGGGTAAGTGTTTTGACACTTCTATTACAATGGCATTTCATTAAATGTCTTTACTTTGAGCTAACTATGTAAAAGGAAAACATATGGAGGGGAGTTAGAACCAGAATACCTTGACCCTGAGATGGCCACCCACTAGCGGGCACACCCTATGAACGAGACATGATCCCAGGTGCTACAGGCAAAACAAAGCACAATTTATGATCCATAGGAGACCTGTGTTCAAGTTTCAGTTTCCTCAGCTGCAAAACAAGAAATAAGAATACTTGTACTATCTGCCTCCCGGTTGTAAGGACTTTGTTTTGTGTGTCCAATATACTCTGTCTCACTCTCCCAGATCAAGGATGTCTATGTCTCCTCTTTAGGGTTCCAGGGTACCCTGAGGAGATGGAAGGATATCAAAAAGACCCGCATTATGCTCATATATCTTAGCAATAACATTTAAGTTGTCCTATCTACAGCTAGGTGGTGCAGTGGACTAGTCAGGAAAACGGGAGTTCAAATCTTTCTTCAGATACTAACTGTGTGATACTGGACGAGTCACTGCATCTCCATCTTTCTCAGTATTCACACTGGGCTGTTGTGAAGATCAAATGAAATGACATTTTTAAAGGGTGTCACAAACCTTAAAGTGCTATACAAATACCAGCAATAATTGCTGTTATTATTGTGTGATCTTCAAACCTCTCTATGAGGTAGTCAGGGAAGGTGGCATTCTTATGTGACAGGTAAGAAAACTAAATCATACAGAGGCTGAGTTTTGCCTAAAATTACATGGCTTCTTAATGAGAGATTGAAGGCTTCTGACTCCCAGCTCTGTGCTTTTTCAAGTAAACTGTGGCATGATACAAATCATACATGAACTGGTTCATGATCTCTATTTCTGGCAACCCAAAGCAAGGTGATTAAGCAGAAACTAAGTTCCACACCTTCCCTAGGACTAAAGATTGAGCAAATAGCTCCAAAGGATAGCTCAGTTCTACTGTCTCCTCTTTCACCCTTTCATTGGGCACTCAAAATAGCCATGGATAGTGTCCCTGAGTACAAGTGCCCCTTCAAGAGGGTAAACATGGGTGATGCTGCAGCAGAGAATTGCTGGGAGAAAGCAGCAGATTGTGTTACAATAAGGTGCCAGTGGCCCTGCCCTTCAGACATGAGGAGGGAAGCAGAAATGAAAGATCACGAGAGAATCAGCCACATTGACATCTGGGCCTGTCCAAGGGAAAAGGGCAGAGAAAGAAGCCTGTCAGCCCAGGTGAACTGGGAAAAGAGAGGAGTCCTAGCCAGTCTCATGCCAGTTCCTTATACCTGACTTGGATCTCTGAGCTGCAAAGACAAGCACAAATCCAGACAATGTACATTCTGGAGCAGGAAGGTGATAATTCAATATACAATTCCGTTAATGTGGCTTCTGCCTCTGGTAATCACTTCAAGCTTCCTACCTAAAGCCCACAAGGAAAGAGCCAGAGATAACAGGGGTTGAGGGGCAACTGGATTTGATGGTTTTTTTCCCCTATGAGGTTATTTTTTGTTTGGCTTCTGCTGCCATCTACAGTAGCATGAGAGACATGCACAGTGACTAGCTCACAAAGGAGCAGCCTTCCTGGTGGGTATTTAACACTCACTTAAATACACCTGGAGGCAGCTCTAAACAAGCACCTCCTTTCATCCTAAGTCACAGAGATGAGTCAAAAAGTTGGGGCTTCCGGTCACTCCTACCCAGCTGCCCCACACTGGCCAAAAACATCTTTTTTATCTATTGTGTATCGTCTCCTGATACAAAGCCAGCTCTTTTAATGGAAGGGATTTTTTTCTTCATTTTTGTCTTTGTATCTCTAGAGCCTGGCACAGAATCTGGTACACAGTAAGTACTTAATAAATGTTTGTCAACTGATTGATTCCTTTGAGAAAGACTCTTTGGAAGCCAGCTAGCCTAGGTCAGTCTTCCAATATCATTCATTTGTTTCTTCATCCATTCAATCATCAAAAATTTATTAAATCCCCTGCTATGTGCCAGGTGCTGCTCTAGACCCTGAGACAATCACCTGCCCTCAAGTAACTTACATCCTACTAGCCCACATGGCTCTAGCCAATCACTGATTTGTCACAGATATGACACACCCTGGCTGTATGAGTCACTTAATTTATAAGCAACTCTCCAAGATTTTAAGTCATCTAGGTGTGCTTAGCACAGAATCCACTGATTAGTATACATTTGTTGACTTGACTTCTAGGTTAAAGAGAAGGTGCTGACCTACATTACTGGAGAGATTTTCCTCATCTAGGAGTTCTCTATATCAGTGAAGTCATAGGTGGATTCATCATCATCCTCCTCATCATCACCATTATCATCATGGTGACATGATGGTGATGATGACAGCTAACATGTGTATAGCACTTTAAGACTTGCAAAGCACTCTACATATATGATCAATTAAATCCTCACAATACTGAGACAAGTGCTATTTATCTCCTTTTATAGATGAGGAAACTGAAACTGAGAAAGGTTGAGTAAATTGCCCTGGCATACATAGCAAGTATCTAAGACAGGATTTGACCTCAGATCTTCCTGACTCCAAGTCCAGCACTCTCCCAGCTATGCTGCCTGACTGCGTGGACAGAGACCACGAGATACCTAAGAATTTGTTCCTGAACTCTACACATAATTTCACCCAAGTGGGAGGGGTGAGAAGCTACACCAAGATGAGAGAAGAGGGGAAGAGAGGAGAAAACAAGGGAGAAGAGAGGAGAGGAGAGGAGAGGAGAGGAGAGGAGAGGAGAGGAGAGGAGAGGAGAGGAGAGGAAAGAGAGAAGGGGGAAGAGAGAGGTGGGGGAGAGGAAAGGAAAGTAGAAAATAGGGGAGGGAAGATGAGAGAGAACATTTATTAGGGAAGGAAAGAAGCATGTATTATATACTTACTATGTGTGCCAGACATTGTGCCAAGCGCTTTACAGATGTTATTTCATTTGACCCTGGGATTTAAGTGTTATTATTTACCCCATTTTAGAGCTAAAGAAAGTAAAGTAGACAGAGATTAAGTGACTGGTCCAGGATCATACAGCTAATGCTGTTGTGTTCATCCTTCGTTGCTGAAGAAGACCGTGCCATCAGAGAAATGATGACATGACTTGCCCTTGACTTTGTTTTGAGTGAGGGCTGTGCAGGTCACCAGCCTCACTTCTCCAGAGCCATCGGTATGGAGGCAGAAATTGAACTCAGGAAAGCATGCTCCATGTGCCTTGTACTGTGCCAAGCCCTGAAGATACAAACACAAGCAAGAAAGAGAGTCTCTACTCTCTGGGAGATCATGTTCAAATGGAAAAAAACTGTCTATAAAGGGGAGCTAGAAGGGGGCGGGGGGAGTCCCTGTGAGACGACAAGGTACAGAGGCATGTCCAGGCAAGCTAAGGTAAAAGTTCATTTATCAAAGTCAGAACACACAGATAGAGTAGGAGGAGGTGGAGTATAGGAGAACACCAATGAGAAAATGGCTAATAAACAGACTCTTTATTTAAATAGAATCCTTTGTGAAAGATGGGTCAGTGGTCCCTCCAATCTGACATTCAGCAGGGCCCAAGCTCCCCACCCCCTATCAAGAACAATCAGGACATACAGTGGCTCACAGAGCACCTGCAGAGGGGCAGGGTGTCCATAGCTAGTCACCTAGGCCTCAGGCCTAGCCCAGTTCAGACAGAAAGGCTAATTTAGGTTTAAAGCATCTCTTGGCCTGCAGCCCTCACAAACTGTGGGGATTATCACACAGAATTTCATGCTTGTGGGGATACTGTTCTCTCCTGGCTGTCCAGGCCACTGGAGGCTGAAAGCTTCCCTAACAAAGTGAAAATGAAATGATTACAGGCTGCCACCTCATGGCCTTGAAGAAACCTTTCAGAACAATTGGCCTTGTTCTTACTTTTAAAACCTCTTATCTCTCTTAGAGGGCCTTTTTCTTGCTTCTCCTCCAACCACACACCCAGACCTCCATCTCTAATCCCATACTGTTCTGTATGGATTTATTCCATATATACTTATACAAGGCATCTTAAAAGTTTTAGTTTTTAATTAATCTAGTAAAATTCAAAACTGCACTGCAGTGACTTTTGGGACACTGTGTTGAAAGTGGAAGGGTATGAGTATATGTACATGATGTTCCTCCAACAGAATGTGAACTTTAAAGGCAAGAACAGTTTCATGTCCTTCCTTCCTTCTTTCCTTTCTTTTGTCTTTGTATCCCCAGCACCTAGCATAGTGATTGACAAACAATGAGAGCTTAATAAATACTTGAGGATTGATTGAATGACTGATTGATTCTCTGTCTTTACTTTCACAGGACAGAATAATCACTTAAAGAAAGCAGACAGAGTAATTCTGGGCCCTGGTGTATGGAGGAATTTAGGTCTTCTGCCTGGGAAACTGACATTTCAAATTAAAACATAATCATGAAATTGATCGCACAATTTTCGCAGGTGAGAGAATATAAGATTTAGGAAAAGGAAGTCCCAACAGCAAGTAAACTATATGGAAATTTTTGTTCATTTGCAGTCCAAATGTCATGTCATTAGTAGTACAAGTATCATTTAACCTGTAACTACTTCCCCTCTTTTTCAATGGATTAAATCCTATTAGAAAGCAAGCATGAACAAGTCCAGAAAATTTCTGATGATGCTCAGTAATGAGAACCTTTGGAGAAGATGATTCTATTTTAGAATTTACAATAAATAATGAAGGGAAATCCAGGTACCTTAGAATTGAAGCAGTGGGTTTCCAAGAGTTCATAACAAGGATAGGTAAGTGCCCGTATCCTAAAATTCCATAAAGGAAATTATTCTAAAAGAAATGGGATGTTCTTAAGAATAAAATTCTGAAAAAAACAATAATGATCATGATGAAGGTAAGAGGAAACCATCTCAAGAGGCCAATACGACCACACAAAGGACTCATTTGAACAAACAAACAAATTTTAGAAGAGATGTGCTGGCTATGCAAAGAAAATTATCCATGCCTTCTGAATCAAAGATCCAACTATTAGGTATATACACAACACATATGTATGTATATGCATGTATGTATATATCTATGTATATGTAAGTTATTGTTTTTGCTGTGTTTGTCCTTCATTCTCGGAGAGAACCATGATGTCAAGATGATGACATGACTTGCAGTTGACTTTGATTTGAGGGAGGGAGGGCTGTGCATGGTCACCAACCTCACCTTCTTCTCCTGAGCCATCTGGGTCCAGTAGCCTGATATTCATCATGACGACTGGAGATGGCCCAGAATGCAATGAGAGACCCTGGCCCTTTCAACCTAGGTCTTCTCACATTCTTACTTTGAATGAGATACACCCATTCAATGAATAGGCTTCTTTAAGCTACTCAGGGGATGGCCCCTTTAATAAAAAAAAAATAGGGGGCAGAGCCAAGATGGCAGAGTAGAAAGACACATATACGGAGGCTGCCCCCACACAGCCCATAAAACACCTGTAGAGAGGGACTCTCAACAAATTTTGGAGTAGCAGAATAGGAGAACAATAGAGTAGAGGAGATTTCCAACCCAGGGTGACCTGAAAGGCCCATGCAAAAGGTTGGTTGCACCAGAAGCAGAGCAGAACCCAGCCCAGCCTTGGCAGTACAGCACAACTCTGGGAGGAGGACACCTCGGGGCCAGAATCCCCAATTGCAGCAGCGGGTCCTCAGAACCCTCAACGCATAGGCGCCAAAGGTTAATGACAGGGGTTTTTTCAGCTGGCCAGGAAGGGAGAAGGGCCTTCCCATAGCTCCAGCAGTAGGCAGCAGCCACAGAGGCTACACAGCAGCCCTTATGGACCACTCCACGTTGGAGCTTAAAAACCCCTGGGGGCACTGAAGAGCAGAGTCTTACCTCAGCCCTGTGTGGAGGCCCTGAGGCAGTGGGTCTTTGTCTCACACTGAATGGCAGCCCTGCCCATCCAGCTTATCTGAAAATCAGCCCCCAGTGCTGACTTGGAGGAACTGGAGGTCAGGTGGCTGTGGAGAGGCAACTGCTAAGATTCTGGGCACAAAAATCCTTGCCTGTGCCCAGACCAGTACATGCTTGATTGTGCCACCTTGGAGGAACTGAGATCTTACAGATTCCCAGAGTATGCCCTACTCTTGACAAAGGACCCAAAAGTGAAGTAACTGGTTGGAAAAATGCCCAAAAACGGGGAAAAAAATAAGACTATAGAATGTTACTTTCTTGGTGAACAGATATCTTCTCCCATTCTTTCAGATGAGGAAGAACAATGCTTACCATCAGGGAAAGACACAAAAGTCAAGGCTTCTGTACCCCAAACATCCGAAATAAATATTCAATGAGCTCAGGCCATGGAAGAGCTCAAAAAGGATTTTGAAAATCAAGTTAGAGAGGTGGAGGAAAAATTGGGAAGAGAAATGAGAGAGATGCAAGAGAAGCATGAAAAGTGGGTCAACACCTTGCTAAAGGAGGCCCAAAAAAATGCTGAAGAAAATAACACCTTGAAAAATAGGCTAACTCAATTGGCAAAAGAGGTTCAAAAAGCCAATGAGGAGAAGAATGCTTTCAAAAACAGAATTAGCCAAATGGAAAAGGAGGTTCAAAAGATCACTGAAGAAAATAGTCCTTTAAAATTTAGAATGGAACAGATGGAGGCTAATGACTTTATGAGAAACCAAGACATTACAAAACAAAACCAAAAGAATGACAAAATGGAAGATAATGTGAAATATCTCATTGGGAAAACAACTGACCTGGAAAATAGATCCAGGAGAGACAATTTAAAAATTATGGGCCTACCTGAAAGCCATGATCAAAAAAAAGAGCCTAGACATCATCTTTCATGAAATTATCAAGGAAAACTGCCCTGACATTCTAGAACCAGGGGGCAAAATAAATATTGAAAGAATCCACTGATCACCTCCTGAAAGAGATCCAAAAAAGAGAAACTCTTAGGAACATTGTGGCCAAATTCCAGAGTTCCCTGGTCAAGGAGAAAATATTGCAAGCAGCTAATAAGAAACAATTCAAGTATTGTGGAAATACAATCAGGATAACACAAGATCTGGCAGCTTCTACATTAAGGGATCGAAGGGCGTGGAATAGGATATTCCAGAAGTCAAAGGAACGAGGACTAAAACCAAGAATCACCTACCCAGCAAAACTGAGTATAATACTTCAAGGGAAAAAATGGTTTTTCAATGAAACAGAGGACTTTCAAGCATTCTTGATGAAAAGACAAGAGCTGAAAAGAAAATTTGACTTTCAAACACAAGAATGAAGAGAAGCATGAAAAGGTGAACAGCAAAGAGAAATCATAAGGAACTTAGTAAAGTTGAACTACTTACATTCCTACATGGAAAGACAATATTTGTAACTCTTGAAAACTTTTTCCAGTATCTGGGTATTTGGTGGGATTACACACACACACACACACACACACACACACACAGAGAGAGAGAGAGAGCGAGAGAGGAGAGAGAGAGAGAGAGAGAGAGAGAGAGAGAGAGAGAGAGAGAGAGAGCACATAGGGTGAATTGAATAGGATGGGATCATATCTTTAAAAAAATGAAATTAAGCGGTGAGAGAAATGTATTGGGAGGAGAAAGGGAGAAATGGAATGGGGCAAATTATCTCTCATAAAAGAGGCAAGTAAATGACTTTTCAGTGGAGGGAAAAGTGGGGAGGTGAGAGAAAAAACATGAAACTTACTCTCATCACATTCGACTAAAAGAAGGAATAAAATGCACACTCATTTTGGTATGAAATCCTATCTTATAATACAGGAAAGTGGGGGAGAAGGGGATAAGCAGGGTGGGGGGGATGATGGAAGGGAGGGCAATGGGAGGAGGGAGCAATTAGAAGTCAACACTCTTGGGGGGCACAGGGTCAAAAGAGAGAGCAGAAGAAATGGGGGGCAGGATAGGATGGAGGGAAATATAGTTAGTCTTACACAACACGACTACTATGGAAGTCACTTGCAAAACTACACAGATATGGCCTATATTGAATTATTTGCCTTCCCAAAGGGAATGGGTGGGGAGGGAGGGATGAAGAGAAGCTGGAACTCAAAGTTTTAGGAACAACTGTTGAGTATTGTTCTTGCAACTAAGAAATAAGAAATACAGGTAAAGGGGTATAGAAAGTTATCTTGCCCTACAGGACAAAAGAGAAGATGGGGATAAGGGAAGGGAGGGATGTTAGAAGGGAGGGCAGATTGGTGATAGGGATAATTAGAATGCTTGGCATTTTGGGGTGGGGGGAGGGGAGAAATGGGGAGAAAATTTGGAACTCAAAATTTTGTGGAAATGAATGTTGAAAACTTAAATAAATAAATTTTAAAAAAATAAAAAATAAATCAAGCTGGAAGGGGAAGACCCTCAGGCTTCCTGGGTAACTGCAAAGGGCAGAAGAATGTACTCTGTGTTATAGGAATATAAATATGTATACACATGCCTGTGTATGTATATATGTGTGTGTGTGTGTGTGTGTGTGTGTGTGTGTGTGTGTGTGTGTGTATATATATACACACATATATGGACCTTTCTATCTGAATTCTCTGGGGAGGCCACATGTGTGTATATATATGTATGTATGTGTGGACACACACACCTTTATATACATATATATATACATATATTGATCGCTCGGTTGTTTTCAGTCAAGTCTGATTCTTCATGACCCCATTTGGGGTTTTCTTAGCAAGGATAGTAGAGTGGTTTACCATTTCATTCTCCAGCTCAGTTTTACAGATGAGGAAATTGAGGCAAACAGGATTAATTAACTTATCCAGGATCACACAGCTAGTAAGTGTTGCGGCCAGGTTTGAACTCAGAAAGATGAGTCTTCCTGACTCCAGGCCCAATACTCTATCCACTGTATCATCTAACTGCCCAAACATATCTATCTCTCTATATCTACATGTGTGTGTATACACACACACACACACACACACACGTATACATACACACACACATCTCAAAGAGTGCAAATACAGAAAAATCTCAGATACACCAAAGTATTTATTACAATAATTTTAGGATGGCAAAGAACTGGTAAGTGTTGCTGAATTGTTCTTTTTTCCTTTCTTTTATTATTCTTTATTTCTTTTATTATTTCTTTATTAAAAAGGAATGACTTCAGATGGGAGAGGGAGAAAGGACATTACTCAGAGCTAGAGGTGATATAAAAAATGGAAGAGATCAATCAAGTTATTTTTTAAACAAATATACAGCAGATAGAGCAAGAGAAGACAGTTGAAACTGACCATAAGTGAGCAATAAAGACCTCTAAGGATATTGTCAGGAAAGCTGAGGTTCCCAATGAGCTGAAGCTGGAGATCTAACAGGTTCGGTTAAAGTTGTGCTGCCAGCAAGAAAAAGATCAAAGAGGAGATCGGACTCAAGGAGGATGAGACAGTGATTATGGAAATAAAAAGAAAGTAGAATTATTAAATTCTAATTTTTTAGCCCTGGCCTCAAAGCCACAAAGCCCTGAGTTCAGGTCCCACTGCTGACATATACTGACTGTGCAATCCTGGGCAAATCCCTTCACTTCTCAGACTCTCCAATCCAGAGTTACCTGTACCACCAAAATCACAGGTCCAGTGCCTGTTTCCTATAGTTCTCTACTAAGGATTCATGGACTGGGAAGGAGACAACAAGAATGTTTCACAGTGATCTGCAGTTCACAGTAAGTAAGGAAATGCTAAGGGGTCCTACCTATCCTTAATGAGTTGAAGTCTCCAAGCAAGGATGAATGGACAGATAAGATCTTTGAAAAAACTGTGGCAAGTGAAAGACTCTGTGGGATGGTAGATAGATACATGGTCAGATATCTCACACACACACACCCCAAAAAGGGAAAAGAATAAATTCTTCAAAGGGTGGACCATGACCTTAATTTCTGTTCCAGGAGAAAGTATGAGTATTATTAAAGGGACAGTTTGTGAGCATTTAGAAGGAAACAATGATCAATAAATGCCAAAACAATTTCATCAAAAATAGATTTTTTCCATTTCTTAACAAAGCTAATAGAATGACCTGGAATGCTATCTGGTATATCTGATTTTCAGTAAGGTATTTCACAATGGCTTTCATGATATCTTTAGGGACACAATGGAGAAATATGGGCAGCTGAATTCAGAAATGGGTAAATAATCAAACTCAACAAGTTGTATTACACTATGTCAACCTTTTGGAAAATCTCTAAGTTTGGTTCTGTGTAATTCAGTGTTTAATGATGATTTAGATGGAAGCAGAGATGAGGTGCATCTCCAATTTCTAAGTGGTTCAAAGTTGAGAAGGAAATCTAATCTGTTAGACACCAGGAGTCAAACAAGATTGGCTTAACAGGCTCAAACAAGGGTTCAAATCTAATAAATTGACTTAAAAAAAAAAGAATAGTGATTTCATTGCTTTGGGGAGGTCCTTATAAGGAGATTCCCTGTACCAAAGCTTGTAACCTTAAAAAGTTGCCTGCAGGGCATTGAGAGTTTAAGGGATATGCCCACAGTCATCCTCCTAGTCAGAAGCAGAACTAGAACCCAAAGTTTCTTGCTCCAAAGGCTAGATCTCATCCATTCTACCATCTTGCCTGCCAAGATGAAATTTAGCAGTATATAGTCCAACACTTGAGTTCAAAAAATAAACCTGACTAAATATAGACTGTGAGGTGTAGGGTGGTAGACAATAGCTTGGGTGAAAAAGATCTGGGGGCTAATGGGACTGCAAGTAATATGGTAGTCAAAACATCTAATGAAATTGGCCCTCATCATCCCTTGCCTGAACCATTGCAATAGCCTGATGGTTGGTCTCCCTGCTGCGTTCCCCATTCCAGTCTATTCTCCACTTAGCTGTCAAAAATATTATCCTAAAATGAAGGTCTGACCATGTCACACACCCACAAGGGGGTAGGAGGCTGTGTCCAATAGCTGTGAAGTAATGAATGAATGAAAGAAAAAGCATATATTATGCTGTTTGTATGTGCCAGTGAATACAGATATTTAAAGGAATGAGGTACACATGTATCCAGATAAACAAAGTTTTTATTCATTTTGTATAGCTACAAAAGGTCCTCATACAAGTTTTTTTCAGTATTCTCTTTAAAAAAAACTCAGATAAGTATTTATACGCCTACTGTGTGCAAAGCTCTTCACAAGGACATTTAAGACATGATTCCAGATATAAGGACCATACTACCTAAATGGATTAAAAACAAACCATAAAAACTTAACACAAAACAGAAAATGGAAAGCACCAGATGACAGGGATAGGAAATAAATACCATAGAGTTTCAAAAAACAGTAACATCATTATGTCCTGTATTATTTCAATAAAGGCTTATCAGAAATAGAATTTGAGCAGGGACTTGAAACGATGGTTAGGAGAACAACATTTCAGATAGTATAACACCATCAGTAAAGACATTGCATATATTCAGGGGCACAGTGAGGTGTCAGTCTAAGTAGAGAAAAGAATACATGCTAAAAAAGCAGTAATTCACATGGTTAAAAAGCTAAACTGGGCACCAGCTACTGAGGGAGGAGGGGATGTTAAGGAATTAACAGTGGTGACCTAATTGAATATTGGAGGGGGGGGATTGATATGGCAAAGCTGTACTTAGTTTTCTTAGTAGAGTTACAAAGAATTTCTAAGATACAATTGTGGGAAACGATTACAGAAATAACTTTGATCAACAATTTTCTGTACACCAGCATCAACAGAAGCATAAAACAGGTTTAAGGAAATATATCTACCAAAGGTAGACCTTTGTCATGGAAGACTCTTTAGGAAAAGTTTCAAAATAAAAGGTATTTTCTATTTACAGAGAGGTTCTCCAAATACTTCTATATGACAATGATTTTGTGTTTAATAAATTAATGTTCAGAGCACCTGGACCTTCTCAATGAGATCCTCAATTACTCAATAGAGATTAACCCAGTCAGGAAAAATTAGATGAATGAAGAAGAACATTAATTCCCCAGAACTTGCCACCCTATTGAACAACCCATGGACCTAGCCCATCGGTTCATCTCCCTTGGACAAGCACTGCAATGCAACAGGCTAAGTAATGAACAGGAGTTAGAACAGTTCAGACAGTTACTTCTGGGTAACAATATTTCACCCAATGATGCTATAAGCCAGTGAATTATGACCAAAAGGGCCACAGAATGGTTTGTGATGAGCATCATGGAATAAATAGTACAAAACGATTATTTGTGCTAGACAAGTTTCACAGACATTCTCCAGATTGGTCATGTAACAAGACTAAGAGATAACATATAGGGAGCTACAGTGGTTTCCATAAAATGTGGGGGGGGGGGGAAGAACTATAGTATATGGGGTAATAATAATAAGAGCTGATATTTTTATAGCATTTCAAGGTTTGAAAAGCCCTTTACATACATTGTCTCATCTGAGTTTCAAAATGTCTATATGAAACAAGTATCATGGATAGTACAGAATCATAAATTTGAAGTTGGAAAGGACCTTAAAGTTTAACTAGTCTAGTTTCCTTCATTTTATGAGTGAGGAAATTAAGGCCCAGGGAAATTCAGTGTTTTGCCCAAGGTCATTCAGAAAGTAAGTGGCAGAGCTAGGATTTAAACCCACTCAATCCAAATTCAGAGCTCTAGCTTTTGCACTACACTGCCTACCATCGTTGTCCTCCTCTCACAGACAAAGAAACTGAGACTTAGGAAAGTTAAGTGACTTGTCCATGGTCCGATGGTTAGATTTCAGAGGCATTATTCTAATCTAGACCTTCTTGACTTCAAATCTAGCAGTCTATCTACCAAACCATACTGACTCTCAGTAGATCTTCAACAGAGAATTTATAGGAAGTCATAGACAAAAATCACACCAGTTTGAGGTGTGACTTGATTGTGCCCACTGTCACTAGAAAAAGTACCCAATCCGCCGAGGCCACAGATCCTCACAATAAAATGGTGTAAGAAAAATTTCAGGAATGGTAATAGATGTCCATCAGCTCACGTAAAAGTCAAAAGTGATTTCACCAGTTGGTGAAAATTCCAGTTTAAACTTTTGTTTATAAAACTGCTTCAGGTTCTGATTTGTAATTTATTATTTCAAATAAAAGGAATTATTGGATTGATTTTTTAAATAAATTGACAAAAATGGGAAATTCAATTAGTTAACTTTTTATTGAAAATTTTTAATCTTAAAAGTTACTCCAGATAATTGCAGGCATAAATATCACTTAGTGCAGATGTTGTGGATAAAATCTAATTATTACTCATCGAGAATCAATTGCAGCAAATGATAAAATCCATGGTTTTGTTCTTTTTTGCTGAACAGAAACGAAATAAAGCTCTTGTTGTAGTTTATGCGCCTTTTAATTGGAATCATCTCTATTGCTAGAGTAGTGAATCTCACAATGTGGGTGGGAAGAGCCAAATGCAAAAGAGAGCTGTAATAATGACAACAAAATACAATGACAGTCTGAAAAGGACGAAGAGTCAGACATAGCTCTGGAAACCCAATTACAACCCTTGTATCCTATGTTGATTTTGATTGCTCAAGTATACTCAGACTGATTTGCCAGATCTCTTTTTTCATTCACATTCAAATGGTCCCAGTCCTGTCTAGATCCAAGTTTGGCAGCTAAAGAAAGCTGGAATAAATGTACAGCAAAGAAAAAAGTAGGGTACATTCAGAAGTGAGTCATAGGTTTTTCCATCTTCACCTCCCTCACTCTGCACTCCCTCTTCACCTCCAGATCTCAGAATCCCTAGCTTCCTTCAAAGCTTGGCTTAAGGGTCAATCCCTATCAAAAACATATACCTTTTGCTTCCTCAGTACCTTGAACATAGTAGGCGCTTAATAAATGTTTGTTGACAGGTTCACTTAGATGTATGGAAATATTAGCCCCAAACAGAGAATAGAACTTCATGTTTTGTTGCACCCATCACCATAGATGAGGAAGGCTCCAGTCTTCCAACTTAAAACCTGAGGCATGATGAGAATTGTTCAGATGGTATAAATCTGCTCTGCAACTGAGAAAATAACTTAGGGAAGGGCAAAGGTCATTGCTTCCCACTCAAAAGTTACTAAAAATTATCAATATCATGTTCTTCCATGACAGAACAGCCCAATCAATCTTTGCATTTATAAAAGAGTACTCACCACTTGGACATGTGGCACATTATAGAAAAGAAACACTTGGTCTAGATCAAGAGGACCTGAGTTCAAATCCTGATTGTGGTAGTGACCTCCTTTGTGACCTTGGACAAGTCACTAGACTTTCTGGGATTTATTTTTCCTATCTGTAAAATCAAGGATGATTTTTGATCTGTGGTCACACTGTATAAATCTAGGGAAGTCTTTTTAATCTCAACCTCAGAAAACTTCTTAAAATGTGTCTACTCAGTAGACAGAAAAGTTGTTATTTGTTGAGTTGATGTGGAAACTTTAAGACTTCCAAGTCTTATAGTTCCCCATGCTAACAGTAATCACAGCTTCTTCAGATAATAAATAACATATGTGAGCTCTGCCTCCCATCCCTCTCCCTTCCTTCCTCCTCCATGTCTCTCTGTCTCTCTCTCTCTGTCTCTCTACCTCTCTCTCTCCTCCCCAGTCTCTCTTTGTCTGTCCCTCCCCCTCTCTCTTTCTCCCTCTCTCCTCCCCCCTCTCTCTCAAAAGAAATGTCCCCTACCAATACAGATGTCCATCTTTTCTGCAAATTATTTTTAGAGAGTTGCAAAGAAAACTCAGTACCTAAGTGGTCTGAGTCCAAAGGGGACTTGAACTTGGCTCTCCCTAACTCTGAGATCAGCTGTCAATCTACAATACCATGTCACTTATATAGTTTCATTACACTTTCACAATATCCCTGGGAGGCACATAGAATCTGGGATTAATATCCACTTTCATTTTGTAAACAGGAAAACAGAGCAGATTTATCTACAGTTTTGTAACTGGTTCATTGTTAACAGAGCCAAAAGTAAAAACCCAGGTTCCTAAATCTCCAACTTGTATTTGCTTTTCAGTGCCTCAGGTCCCCAGGTATTGAAAGAAAAAATACTGAGCCAGGTAGAAAGAAATTGCCTGCCTAAAGAGCATATTAAGAGTTCAGACTACCTTTCTTGTCGCTATTGGCAGCTCTGATGTGAACCGGAAACTTACAACAGAAAAAAAGGACAAGAAAACATCAAGGGATATCAGTCTTGCTCTCTCCATTGTGGATTAAATCACATTACTAGATGATATAAGCCCCTACTGCATAACTGGCTTGTCTCTGTCTAGATTTCCATTTCCCCCCTTCATTTCTTCTCCTTTACAACAGCAACAAATGAGGCGGGATGATGAATTTCATATTTTGGCTACCACTGCAGAAATACCTTCTCTCAACCAGAGCTCCAAAAAGGAAGGATTTAATCAGTCTCTGGTGTGGTTACCTCTTGCATTAGGAAATATCTCTGATGGGAGGACAAAGAAGTTTTCAGACATTAAACTTTAATGAGCAGCTCAGTCAAACATATTGCTGCATCAACACTAAGCTTGGCCTCACAGGGGAGAAACACAGGTTATTTCATCAATCTTGCCAGATAGATATTGTCATTCACATTCAGTTCTTATTACATTTACCCATCCTGTGTGTGCATGAAAAATATTCTGTGATATCAATCAATGCTAGGCCACAGGGAAAGCCAAAGGGAAACGCTCTGCAAAATTCCACTCTACGGTGGGAGACAGGGTTTTGTTTTTTTCTAGATTAGATTTTAATTTTCTTCACTTGTACTAACTGCACATCTTGGCCCTGGGGAAGCATCTAGTCCAGGAGTTAAAAACACAAGGAGAGAAACATCTTGCCCTGTGTAGGAGTTCTCCTGTAGAGAGGGTATGTGGAAGTTGTTACCTCCCTCCAAAAGGATGTCTCATTGATCCAAAGGCAGCCAGGCTTTGCACAGACTTGTCAGGCAGCCTTCGTGGGACCATGGATAAAATTCTGGATTTAGAATTGGAGAAACCAGCTCAGGGTTTAGCTCCTGGCTCTGACACTTTCTGCATGATCCTAGGGAAGGCACTTAATCTGACTCTCAGTTTTTGCATCTGTAAAATGGGAATGATGATTCTTTAAAGGATCAAATTGAATAATACATGTAAAGAGTTTTACAAAACTTACATAACGACACAAATCTTAGCTACTGTAGAAAGAACAAATGAAGGGCACTCATTACATGCTTGCCATCTGTGTTAATTAAGCTCCGGGGATCCAAAGGAGATATGAGTCAATAAAGCATTTATTAAGCACCTACTATGTGCCAGCCACTGGGTTAATTGCCAGGGATACAAAGAATTTAGACAAAAACTTGGTTCTTATCTTACAGTCTGATAAGGAGAGCGGGAGATAAGAAAAGCGTTTTGGGTTTGGGATACCACGGAGAGAGCAAGCTGGTCAAAACAGGAACTGACTAATTTCCCAGGGAATGTTAATATTGATTTTAATTACTGGGTCCCGAGCAGGAGACAGAAAGCAAGGAGAGCTTGGCAAGAAAATGGTGGTGACTGGGGCCAGCTTGATCCAATGAGCTTTCACCCATCAGCATAGCATGTCTCCAGGGTGAGAGATGAAGGTCCAATGGGGAGAGGGTGGCAGAAGGCAGCATGTGACAGCATGGACAGAGAATGACAGTGAGTTGGATGGGGCTGCCCAGATAGCTGTTGCTACTGTTACTACATAGTGGAAGAAGGTGTCAGATTTCAAATCAAAGTATCTGGGTTCAAATCCTGCCTCTCCCATTTACTATTATGTTAAAATCATTTAACCTATGTGAGTCTAAGATTTCTCATATATAAAATGAGGGATGTGGAACTGATCATCTCTAAGGCCCCTTCTAACTTCGTATCTATAATGATTTTGGCAATAGTAACAGACCCCTTCCAGAATCTATAGAATTTATCAAGATGCCTTATAAACTCAGAAGGGAAGGAAGAAAAAACATTTATAAAGTGCCTACTATGTCAGGCACCACGATAAGTTCTTCGCAAGTATTATCTCATTTAATCTTCACAACAACCCTCTGAGAGAGGTGCTGTTAGTGATCTCTATTTTACAGTAGAGGAAACTGGTCATACAGCTAGTAAGCATCTGAAACTGGATTTGAACTCAGGTCCTCTGGACGTCAGGCTCAGCACCTAGCTGCCTCAGGATAGGAGAGGCCTTCCTTCAGAGATTCCCGTGTCAATCACAGTGCAAAGAACGCCGAGCCCTAAGCCATTTTGATGGTTTGGTGACTTATTGGAGTAGGAAGATGGGGGTGGTTGTACATTATTTTATCAAAGGTTATATTACTCACTCTACTGAGCAAGTGTGAGCCAAATGCCTCGGAATACAGAGGCCTTGGATAAAATTAGAAAAATAGAATCATCCTTGACCTTCCAGTGTGCCTCTTTATCAACAAATATTTAGCCCCCTCATCTGTACTTGCCACTGGGCTAATGCACCATCCCAAATGTCAATGGCATGAGGGGAGGGGAAGAAGAAAATTGAAGCTTATTTGATCGGAGCCTCTGAAACGTTGGATTATCCATCCCTAAGGAAAGTGAGGCTTTACCAGGGTAGAGTGCCCATTCTGCCATAAGGTGGAAGGAGCCCTGGGTTTTTCAAGAGGGTTCTAAGCACAAGTCCCATTCCTGGGGTAAAGCTCACAAGCAGATGACAGAGGTGGGTGGTATTACTTGAAGGGGAAGGAAGTCCTCTTGTCCCCAGTGATTCCTGGACTCCCATTATTAATTTTTCTCACTTTTATTTTAGTATTACCCTCTCCTAGGAGTCCTGAGAGGCATATTACATCAATTCTCCAACATGTCAGGTTAAATAAGTTTATTAAATGCTTTACTTCTAAATGATTGGAACATTCACATGAGACCAGGGCTTGAAAGTGAAAAGAAGGGTTCAGTGAATAGGGAGGTGGTAATATAGGATGAGTATAGATGGCGTGTTTTAACCATAGGAGCAGTCACACCAGAAGAAGGGACAGCTCACTCCCCTCTCCAAGCTGGAAGCGATGGCACGTCCCCCAGGGGAAGCATTGTAGAAGCTAGATGGAGGAGTAGGGAGGGAAAAAAAGGGGTAAGGGCAGCAGTAGCCCAGAGATGCATGGAACTTTGAGTCAGCAGAGGACCCTAGTGAGGATTATAGTCTCAATAGAAAGAAAATACAAACACACACACACGCAAAAACCTATGTCAGCCATTATGGGCTAAGTCCTTTTTGCCCTATGCTAGTTATGACTCTGAGAATACTAGATGACTAAGTGGGAGGGAGGAGGAATACTGAAAAGATAGTGAAGGGATGAACAGAGTGGGGCAGAAATGAAAATTCTCTTCCTTCAAAATTTTGCTCTGGGTTTACTGCTAATGACTCTGGGCAGGAGATCCTCCCTAGCCAAAAATGCACTTGAGTCAAATGCTGCAGCTCTCACGACTGGATAGCACATACTACGATCTATCCAAGGCATTTCAGACGCTTCCTGCTCCTCAAAGTGGCTCCTTCATTTTTCCCACATCATAGAAACCCAGGGTCGTTTGGCAAGAATGTATCTCAAGTCCGTGGCCTGCAGGGGGCATGCCTGCTTTAAGAGCTCAACTCTCCTCTTATTGCTATTTCTTTAAAAGGGAATCCTACGGAGCCCACAGTGACATTTCAGGGCTGGTGGATTGCTTGAATAGGCTTCTGCCCTGCAACAGCTGCTGTGAGCCCCGGGTGGTTCCAGGTGTTTACAAGGATTTCTTTGGAGACAGGTTGCAGACCAGCCCATGCCGGGTCTTGAAATCTCAACACAGCACTTAAGTCAGAGGAGAGAAGCGGGAGTGGACACCCTGCAGGGCAGTGCTCATCATCTACGCTGTGAAAGCAACTCCATCTCATCAAAAACAAAAAACTGAGACAAGGTGCACATCCCTACACTCCCTGTCTTTCTCTTGTTTCTCCAATTGAACAACCCACTTTAGGACATGAGAAGACCTGAAAATCCCCTTTACTTCCATGTCCTCTTCATCCACCAAGTTCCCCAACCAAAGTCATCGTTAAGAAGGCTTCAAGCCACGTCCATTGCCTATCATCTAAACAACACTTTAATATTTAATAGTATTTAACTTGGACTTTAATAAAGGCAGCAACGAAGGAAGAAAGAAAGGAAGAGACAACATGATACATGGGGACTAGAAGCCAAGAGATGTGGGTTTAGTTCTGCTGACAACCAGCTAGGTGACTTTGGGCAAGTCCTATCTCCTCTCTAGATCTCAGTTTCCCCATCTGCAAAATGAAGGGATTAAAATAGAAAGTGTTCAAAGTCCCTTCCCATGGCTAGGCTTGCAGGTAAGATCCCTGGTTTTCACCCAAGAGGCAAAGGTTCAAATTCCATTATGGCAACAAATGTATTTTAAAGGACAACATGGTGTTAGATTAGGAGTCAGAGGACATTAATTCAAAATCTGACTGCCAAATTCTACCTGTGTGGTCATGGAAAAATCACTATAATTGATCAATGCAGCAGTTGAAATATACATATTTGAATATATATGATATAATATAACATAAGACATATAACATAACATAGCATGATATGACATAATATAGCATAATATAACAAATGTAATATAACATATGATCATATATAATACTTGATTAAAGTGGTTGGAGGTCTGTACTTTAAATCAGGAAGTATCGAGTTTCAACCTAGTATTTAATAGCTGTGTGACCCTGGTCAAGTCACAGTTTCTTTGGATCTAAGTTTCCTCCTTTGGAAAATGAAGAGACTAGACTCAGTGACATTCAAGGTGTCTTTGATCCTAGGACCTCTGGAGGGCCTCAGTTTCCTATCTGTAAAATGGGGAGGTTGTACCTCTGATGTGCCTTCTGATTTTAAACCTATGATTTTGTGATTCTAAGAACAAATATTAATCAGTGTTGGGAATGACACATAAGAAGACACACAAGTGCACAAACCTACAGCTACCACTCCTGGTCATTGTTATACAAAGAATCACACAACTTCTTCCAGTTATTACTGGCTTTTGGGACCCCAGAAGCTTCAAGGCTCATCTTGGGAAACACTGGGAGAGGCCACAGTTACATGAAAAGGTGGATTTTCCTTTTCACATCAGAAATCATTTTAAAATGCCCCTAAAAAAAAGTTCAGATAATCACCCGATTCCCTCAGTCACTGGGAATCAGTAAAGACATACTACATCTTTTAATCCCAATCTGAGACAGCTAGATGGCACAATAGATAGAACCAAGACCTGGTAGTCAGGGAGAATATACTTACTAACTGCATGACTTTGGGCAACTCATTTTGCTCCTATCTGCTTCAGTTTTCTCATCTGTAAAATGGGGGTAATTATAACACCTACTTCCCAGGGTTATTTGTGATCAAATGCAATAAAATTTGTAAAGCTCTTATCACAGTCCCAGGCACATAGTAGGCTTCATATAAATGTGTGTCCCCTTCCCCTTTTCCACTCTATCATATTGCCTCTTTGTCTAATATTCAGTACTGGGGCATCGAAGTAGCACAGTAGATAGAGTGCTGGACCTGGAGTCAAGAGGACCCGACTTCAAATTGAACCTCAGACACTTATTAGCTGTGTGACCCTGGACAAGTCACTTAACCTTGTTAGCCTCATTTTCCTCATCTGTAAAATAAACTGGAGAAGGAAATGGCAAAAGAACTCCAGGACCTTTGCCAAGAAAACCCCTAATGGGATCAGGAAGAGTCAGATGTGACTGAAATGACTGAACGATAACAACAAATACTCAGTAAACCTAGTGTTCCATAGACACTAGAGTTGAAGGAGAGGAGATTATGACTAAAAGAACTGAAGGACAGGGGATGGTGATGATAGATGAGGACTTTAGAGTTTGGCATCATGGAGGGAGCACAGGGCTGGATTAGGGTTAGGGTGATGACGAGAATGAAAGATGCTCTAGTTCTGTCTGGCCGCAGATTTAACAGGCTTTAGCCAGCAGTCTTCCAACCACTCCCTTTCACTGTGTCTGGGAAGCTTTGAATCAGACACTCTTAAGCTTTTCTTGTGTCCTAGTATCTTACAGCAGGCTGGTGAAACCTATGGTTCCTTTCTCAGAGTAAGGTTTTCACATAATTGAAGGAAATTTTAAATTTCCCTTAGAAGTTAGTGAAATAAAAATGTCATTTTTCTCATCAGATTTTGCAGGGAAAGGGTCCTCATGCCTTAGGTTAAGGACCCCTTCACTAGGCTGGGACAAGAAAATACAAACCTATAGGGAAAAGGCAGGGGCTTGAAGAACTATCTGCCAACATTTCTTCCCCTTTGCCTTCCTCTGTCATTGGCCCCCAAGTGATTCAGTTCAGTTCAACAAGCTTTTATTAAGAGCCTACTATGTGCCAGGTACTGGAGACACAAAGACAAAAGCAAAAAAATAGTACTTGCCTTGAAGAAACTTACTGGGACATGTGATGGGCATGCAATAGGGCAACTACATGGCACAGTGGATAGAGTGCTGGTCCTGGAGTCAGGAAGGCCTGAGTTCAAATCTAGCCTCAGAGACTGAGTCACTTAACCCCATTTGCCTCAGTTTCCTTCTCTGTAAAGTGAGCCACAGAAATGGCAAACCACTTCCACTATCTTCCCAAGAAAACCCCAAATAGGGTCACAAAGGGTCGGATAGGATTGAAACAATGAGTAGACAGAGAGGTAAATACATGATAACCTAATTTGAGATAGGAGAGAGCACTGATAACTAGGGGAACCAGGAAGTACTTTCCATAGAAGATGACAACCTAACTGAGCCTTGAAGGAAGCTAGGGATAATAAGGAGGTGAGCAAATGGTATATTAGTCTGAAAGAAGACTGGGAGGCAAGAGATAGAATACCAAGTAGGCTGGTTTGACTCCTATGTAGTCTAAAGGGGAATAATGTAAGATAATTCCTGAAAGGTAGGCCGAAGGCTGATCACAAAGGGTAGAATTAAGCTATAATGCTGTTAGAGATTATCTCTAAGACAACCTTTTCCCTGAAGAGGTGAATAAACTGCAGTCCCAAAAGTTGGATGACTTGGTCAGAATCAAAGGAACATAGATTTAGAGCTGGAAGAAGGGACTTTAGAGACCAAGCAGTGCAATCCCTTCATTTTAGAGAGGAGGAAAATGAGGGTCACAGAGGTTGGAGGTTCCTAATGTCAGAAATGGAAAGAACACGAAAAGTCATTGAGGGCAGGTCCCTCGTTTTAAAAATGAGCAAATTGAGACAAAGAAATTACGTCACCTAGCTAACTGAACTCAGGCATTCCTATTCCTGAATCCAGCATTTTATCCACTATATTCCACAGTCAGGAACTGACAGGGCCAGAATTTGGCCCCAGTCCACTACAGACCCAACACTCTCTTCTATACCACTCAATGGTCTAATCACTCCCACTTTTCTTCATGATAGGGTCTCTGAATTATGAGATCCCTGGGATCACAGGCCACTGGATCTGCCAAAATAGAGTTAGGGCTAAGTCTAGACATAGCTGGGCTTTTGTA
The DNA here is from genome assembly GCF_028372415.1 of Notamacropus eugenii. NCBI lineage: Eukaryota > Metazoa > Chordata > Mammalia > Diprotodontia > Macropodidae > Notamacropus > Notamacropus eugenii. Next base: position 83,027,689 of record NC_092872.1, on the reverse strand, counting down.
GTCTCTAGAGGTGTCAGAGCCACAACCAGACACTATCAGTCAGCCCACCATCCCCCACTCTCCAATAGTCCAGACATTGCCAGATCCTCTACATGCTTCAGATTCTAACTAGGTCTCTAAATTGGCAAAATAATGTAGTTCCTAGGCTCCTTTATCAATTTTTTCCATGCCATGAAATTCAGCTTTAGCAATGCTTCATGCCTTGTAAAACAGAAGAAGGAAAGGTGGTGGTGAGCAAAGTTACATATTGCAGAGGAAAGAACAGGAGAGGCAAGAATCAGGAATTATAAAGTTATATTTTGTTTAAGCTGGAATGGACCTTGGATATCACCTGGTCTGACCTCTTCCCTCTATGGATGTGAAAAAATGAAGAGACTTGTCCAAGGTCAAAAAATGAGTTCAGCCAGGCTCATGGCATTCGGGTCTTCTGACTTCATGTAGCAGACATGAAGGAAAACACCTTGGCCAGGAATTCAATATGCACCCCTCCCCTCCAGCTACTCCTGAACCAAGTTCTAACTACAGATTTTAACATTTAACTAGCTGAGCTATGTGGCCTTGGACAAAGTATTTCCTCCCCTCCAGTTCCCCATTTCCTCACCTGCAAAATGAGCTGAGACAAGGGGACTTCTAAGATATTTTCCAGGCCTAAAGTCGTCTGACCGACAGTCTCTACCTGAAAACAATCACCATTTTCTCCTAACTTGCACGACCCAGTTCAAAGGTCCCAATTAAGTTCAGTTTACTGGATATTTATTAAACTCCTGTTATGGCCAAGACCACAGACTAGGCCCAGGGCATAACAAATCAAACAAAAAACAGTCTATCTGACATCTAAAGTATAGATATAATATAGAAAGATCGAAGTAAAACCCAGATAACTTGAGGAGAGAAAGAGCATTCACTGGTGGAGGGAGAGGTAAAGATGTGAAGCCTCCACAGAGGAGGTGGCATCTAAGCTGAATCTTGAAAGGTAAGAAGGACTCTGAGAGAGAGAGGTTCCAGACCTTTACTTGCACTAATGCACAGAGATGGGAGATTGACTTGGACAAAGCACTAGGAAGGAAACAACTGTGTATTAGGTACCTACCATTTGCCAGGCTCTGTGCGAAGTGTTATTTAGATATTATTTCATTTGGTCCTCAACAATCACCTGGGAAGTAACTACTGTTATCATACACATTCTACAGGTAAGCAAACTGAAGCAGGCAAAGGTTGAGTGACTTACCTGGGGACATAAGCTGGTAAGCATCAGAGGCTGGATTTGTATTCAGGTTTTCACAGCTCCTGGTCTAGTGCTCTTTCCACTGCACCACCTACCTTCCTTCATTGAAACTGTATTCCAGTTAGGCTGGAACACAGAGTCCTGAAGGATAGTGATGTGCTACAATGTTGGAAAGGCTGACTTGGGTCTCGTTGCGAAAGGTCTTAAATAAAAGACTGAAAAGTCTCTAATTCATCCTAGAGGTGCTAGGGAGTCTCTGGAGGTTTCTGAGAAGGGATTGACTTGGTCATATCCCTATACCTTAGGCATATTGTATTTTGCAGCTGAGTGAAGGATAAATTGGAGAGGAGAGAAAAAGAAAGCAGGGTAATAAAGTAGGAGATTGGTACCACATGGTGCCACATGCCAGACAGGAGGTAAAGAGAGCCTGAATTAAGGTAATGGCCATGTGTGTAGACCTAGGGAGATGTATACAAGAGATCTTGCAGACAGAATCAACAAAATTTGACAACTTGAGAGAACGAGAAAGAGTGAATGATCAAGGGTTATTCCAAGGTTGTGAAGCTAGATATCCGTAAGCTGAATAGTGTACTCAACAGGTTTAGTAGAAGAAAAACAAGTTTACAAGGGAAATGTATGATTTCCATTCTGAACATGTTGACACTGAAATTCCAGCAGGACATGGAGGTGAAATTTTCCAGCAGGAGCTAGCCATCCAGAACTGGAGTCCAAAGAGAGTTTAAGCTTGGACATAACAATTTGGGAGTCACCTGGCTGGAGGGGATAACAATATTCATGGGAGCTAAGATGACCAAAGCAAAGAATATGGAAAAGAAAAGACTAAGTCCCAAGGGATATTCACACTTAGAGGGAGTATGATGAAACATCAAGAAACTGAGGCTAAAAGGTGGAAAGAGAGCCAGAGAAAGTAATGTCATGGAAAGCAAGGGAAGAGAAAGCATCCAATAAGGAACAGGTGGTAAACAGGGTCAAAAGCTATACAGAAGTCAATAAAAATCAGGACTAAAGAAAAGGTCATTTGGATTTACCATGTATAACTTTAGAGAAGGCAAACAGTAGACCAGTAGAGTCAGACTCAAACTGTAATGGACAGAAGTAAGTGGTTGATGAGGAAGAGGAGGTAATGAGAGCAAATAAAAGTTTGGAAGGAGGAAAGATATAGAGCAATACATTGAAGGGCTAACAGGGTTCAGTGAGCTCTTTCAGTAAGTCTGCTTAAAAATAGGGGAGATTTGGGAGTGTTTGTAGGCCATTCATATGGAGCCAGCAGAAAGCGGAAGACTGAGTAAGGAAATTAGAAGTGGGATAAGTTCCCAGAAAAGGATAAAGGACAAGTTGGCCTTTGCAAGGAGAAGGAAGGGCTATCTCTCCCTTGGACACTGTATCAAAGAAGAAAAAGATTAGTGAAAGGAGTTTTAAGGTGGGAAATAAGAAAAATGAGGGGGTTAATGATGGATGACATTCATTTTCTTAGTAATGTAGATAGTACTGTCCTTTGCTGAAGAGGGAGGTCAAAAGGTTTGGGGCAAGAAAAAAACATAAGGTTTGGAACAGCTGTTTTAGGGAATGTGATAAGAAAATCACCCAGGAAAGAACAGAAGCCCTGCCATGTAGCAATGAGGTTCCAGTTAAGATTAGGTCACTTGAATTTGGAGTAACTCCAGATGACTCCTTTCAGTGGCATTCAGCAACGTGGGAGGAGGAATGAGAGATACATGATGGAGAATACATAGGACTGAGAACTGGCAGGGCACGAAGTGGGCACAATACTCTAGATCAGTGCTTCTTAAACTGTGGGATATGGGGTCATGTCTAAGTTTAAGAAATGCTGAAGGAGTCTGTAGTGGAAAACATTTAAGAAGGTCTGCTCTAGGTACTCAATTCCAGATTCTGAGAAGAAAATACAGATAATGCCCCAGTAGGAGTAGATTTGGGGAGCAGAGAGGTATAGAATTCATATCAGTTAGCACAAATAATAGGTTCAGGAGGAATGAGGAAAAGACAAAGATTGAAGGACAAGAGACTCTGATGAGAGATGAAAATTTTAGAGTTCAACCTCATGGAGGTAGCATGGGGTTGGAGTTGGGGTTAGGGTTAGAGTGATGGCGAGACCTAAGGCACATTCTGTGGATAGCATAGGTGAAGCATGGGAGCTGAGGGTATTGATAAGCCAGGGAACAGGGGTATTTAAGCAGCCATAAATGTAAGTATTATAACTCCCAGGTATTAAGGCAGATAATGAACCTGATTCTGAGCTCCTGAACAGTGTTGTACAATATAGTTCTTACTATTTTGTGTGCCAGGCACTGTGCTAAGTGCTTCACAATGATCTCATTTGATCCTCATAACAACCCTGAGAGGTGGATGCTATTATTATCCCCGCTTTACTGATAAGGAAACTAAAGCCAACAGAGGGTAAGTGATTTGTCCAGAGTCACACAGTTAGTAAGTGTTTGAGGCAGGATTTGAATTCAGATCTTCCTGACTAATGTGAGGTGACCCAATGGAGATTTCAGAAAGTCAGATGGACAGAGAGGGAAAGAGAGGACAGAGACATCAGAAGGGTAGGAGATGACCTAGATTATGATGACAGGTCAAGAATAAAGGGGAGAGAGAAGTATTTCAACTCCAGCAAAAAGTGACTCTGAATCACAAAGGTAAGCAGAGCAAGAGTTGGGAACCAATCAGCCACAAGATGAAGAAAGAACTAAATGATCAGTGACCCCGCCCTTCAGGCTTCCACAGTGATTGACAGAGGCGTATCAGTACCAGGTCAGTGATGCCAACTTCCACTGCATGTCACTTCAAATGCTATGGACCTAAATGTAGGAAGCTCTGGCCAGAAGTTGGGCTCAGCAAACACCTGACAGTGAATCCCCCGATCTCTTACCAGTTTCATAACCAAATTCTAAAATGGCAAGGGATGATCTATACCCAGGAAGGAGACAGCCATGAACTTGGGCAGCTAGGTGGTGCAGTGGATAGAGCACCAGTGCAGGAGTCAGGAGAACCTGAGTTCAAATCTCATCTCAGATACTTGACACTGACTAGCTGTGTGACCTTGGGCAAGTCACTTAACCCCAATTGCTTCATCCTGGGTCATCTCCAGTCATCCTGATGAATATCTGGTCACTGGATTCAGATGGCTCTGGAGGAGAAGTGAGGCTGGTGACCTGCATAGCCCTCCCTCATTCAAAACAAAGTCAAGTGCAAATCATGTCATTATTTCTCTGATGGCATGATCTTCTTTGGCAACGAAGGACGAACACACACAACCATGAACTTGCAAAAAGCATAGAGTCCCCAGGTCTCTGAAGGTTCCCCACAGCACAAGCCCTCTAGCTCTCTAAGACTTGAGATCCCTGATAGCTGAGTACCCATCAGCTCTGACCCTTTCAAGTACTGTCCTACCCTAAGCCTGACCCAGAGTTAAACCAGAAAAGAACACATACACACACACACACACACACACACACACACACACACACACACGAGACCATCAGTTGTAACCTATAGCTTCCCAAGTAGATGGACTTTGCCTATATACATGTATTTCATTGGCAAAGCAATTTCTTTGTCCCCTCTGGATCCCCCACAAATCAAAGAGACCTATCAGATAACACAGCAGTTCAATGCTCCACGCATCTGCTACCATCTGGCCAATTCCTCATCCATCCGGTTTTCCAGTCTGCCCATGCCAGAGAGTAAACGCTTTTTAAAAATATATTTAGCTCTGGCACTCTGCAGAGACAAATGATGACTAAGTTAAATAGTAGAGCCTGCAAAGAATGGAGGTTTTTAACATTCCTTTTTGTTCATCTCTTCCCCCAGGAGATTAAAAACTTTTTAAAAAGACTTCTAATAGCCTAAGGTCAGTTTGGGGTGATAGAAACAGAGGATCTAGTTTCATGCCCTTCCTTCTTCTTTTCCTTCCAATCTCCCCCAAAGCCTTAGGCCCTCTTTCAGTACCACATACAGTCCCAATTATTCACCACAACATGTCTCCATGTTAGCCTCAATCATTTTGTAAAACCTCTCCAATTTGGACTACTTAAGAAAGAATTTGGGGATATTTTTGAAGATTAAAGTTTTATGACTTTCAAGTACACATATTGACTTACACCTCTAGCTTTATAACCAACTGTTGTCTAGTACTAGGACCTCAGGGGATCTGCTTCAGTGGGGTGATGATTAATTGTGATTAGATCAGTTGTGGCCCTGATAAATGGAAATTTATGAAGTACTCAAGGGTACTTAAAAACAACCTGTTTTTTTCTAAGTAGCTTAAATATAGTCCCTATAATCTTGCTTACAACTCATTAGTTCACTTAACAGGCCTTTGAAAATGAAGAAATGAGCTTCAGACCTCTCTGGAACTAAGACTCTCAGAGACCCCCTAGTCTAAGTCATCCTACATGTGACCAAGAATATTCTTGACAATGTTCCCAATGAGGACCTCCAGTGAGGGGAGTCCACTACCTCCAGGAGCAACCATTCCATTTTAGAAAGTCCTTTCATCCTGCCTAAGCTTGCCTCTTTGCAACTTTTACCTAATACTTCTAGTTCTGCCCTTTGAGATCAAGAAAAAACAAATCCAATTCATCCACATGACAGCCCTACATTCTGATTCTTGAAGTCAATCAACCTATCCCACTAAGGAAGGGTACCATTTATTAAAAACCTACTGTGTGCCAAATACTATGCTAAGTGATTTATAAATAGTACATCATTTGATCTTCACAACAACCCCAGGAAGTAGGTGTATTATTATCAAAGAGACTAAATGAAAATAGAAGTTAAATGATTTGCCTAGGACACATAGCTCTGAAGTGTCTGAAGTCAGATTTTAACTCAAGTCTTCCTGACTCTAGGCTCAAGACTCTTATCTACTCTACCACCTATTCTCTTTGATATACTTATTTTCTTGAACTGATCCTTTCTTTTATGGTATGTCCAAGACTCTTACCATTCTGGGTTATGCCTTTCTGGACATTTTCTTACTGGTCTACATCTGAATTATTATGAATTATAAATTTATCTAGCCTACAAGTAGTTTGATTTCACAATACAAAAAGAGGAATTTAGAACTTGCCAGTCTTTGGAATAGGTGGACTTATATTGGGTAAGATTTGAAGGGCCTTAGAAAAATCCCACCTCTTCATTAGTCTACTGTAACCTGAGGTTGTTGATGAATTTCAAATGGCCCTGGAAGGGGTAACATCTTATAAGCCCTTGTCACCTAAGTTTTATCCTAAAATGAACATAAAATAGCTTGATATCCTATATTGACTTGGAGTCAGGAGAGGCCTAGGTTCATATTCTAACTCTCACAGTTACTGGTTATATAGTATTGGGAAAGTAACTTCAAAAACATAAAAAACAAAGAATTGCACATAAATGGTCTAAATTATATGATCAAAGACATAAAGGATTGAAAAGGGAGGAGGGTTATTCTTATAGCAAGAGTGAATGAGTGATGAATGAATAGGTAAACGAATGAAATCTTTATTAAATTCTTACTATGTGGCAGTGATTGTGATAAGTACTGAGGTACTGGTTATAAAAGTGAGATATTTCACACCACACACCAAGATAAGGTCAAAACAGACACATGATTTAGACATAAAAGGTAATACCATAAGCAAATTAGAAGAGCAAAGAGTAGTTTACCTGTCAGATCTATGGAGAAGGGAAGAATTTATGACCAAACAAGAGATACAGAACATTATAAAATGCCAAGTGGATGATTTTGATTATGTTAGACTTAAAAGGTTTTACATGAGCAAAATCAGTGCAACCAAGATTAGAAGGAAAGCAGAAAGCTGGAGAACAATTTTCACAGCCAGAATTTCTGATAAAGGCCTCAATTCTCAAATATATAGAGAAGTGAGTCAAATTTACAAGAATACAAATCATTCCCCAACTAATGAATGGTCCAAGGATATGAACAGGCAGTTTTCAGATGAAAAAATTAAAGTTCTCTATAGTCATGTGAAAAAATGTTCTAAATCACTATTGATTAGAGAAATGAAAATTGAAACAACTCTGAGGTACCACCTCACACCAATCAGATTGGTTAATATGACAGAAAAGGAAAATAATAAGTGTTGGAGAAAATGTGGAAAAAATCGGACACAAATGCTTCATTGGTAGAGTTGTGAAGTGATCCAACCATTCTGCAGAACAATTTGGAATATGCCCAAAGGACAATCAAATCGTGCATACCCTTTGATCCAGCAATACCACTACTAGGTGTCCAAAGAGATCATTAAAGAAAAGGGAAAAGGACCCACATGTACAAAAATATTTATAGCAGCTCCTTTTGTGGTGGCAAAGAATTGAAAATTGAAGGGGATGCCCATCAGTTGGAGAATGGTTGAACAAGTTGTGGTATACAAATCTAATGGAATACTATTGTGTAATAAGAAATGATGAGCAGACAGATTTCAGAAAAACTTGGAAAGGCTTACATGAACTGATGCTAAGGGAAGTGAGAGGAACCAGGAGAACATTGTACACAGTAACAACAACATTGTGTGATTATCAACTATGATAGATGTAGCTCTTCTCAGGGATACAATGGTCCAAGATAACTCCAAAAGACTCATGATAGAAAATGCAGAGAAACTCAGAGAAAGAACTATGGAATCAGAATGCAGATTGAAGCATACTATTTTCAATTGAGGGGGTGCCTTTTCCCTTTTGTTCTGTTTCTTCTTTCATAACATGACTAATGTAGAAATATACTTAACATGATTATACATATATAACCTATATCAGATTGATTACTATCTTGATGGGGATGAAAGGGAGGGAAGGAGAAAAATTTGAAACTCAAAAATCTTGTAAAAATGAAAGGTAAAAACTATCTTTTCATGTAATTGGAAAAAATAAAATACTATTTAGGGGAAAAAAGATTGTAACAAGAGCTAACTCAGCAGGAAGTATCGCAAGTCACTATCACATGCCACTGAAAGTCTTTAGGGATGACCATTGTCCCTTCCAGGTAAGGGGAGTGGTAGGATGTAATAGTGAGAAATACTAGATTATCAAGGCTCTGAACTTTCTGGGGGAAAACAATCTCCCTCATTGAGATTAAAAATCAGATCAACTACCATCTATCTTAAAAATCTGAGGCATTGATCCACATGGAGGCAGAGAAGTGAACAAAAATGACCCTATCAAGTTTCTTTGAGATCTAGGACTCTAGAATAAGGCATGGGAAGAATACTAATCATTGAGGATGATACTATGACCTGATGCCTCTTACAAGAGAGCAACAAGAAGGATATGATTTCTCTTCCCCAGCCCCACCAGCCATGGCACTTTGCAGAGGAGATACTTGACTAGATGGAGACATAATGTTTTCAGCTATGTAACCTTGGGGAACTCACTCAACCTTTGTCTCAACTTCCTCAACGGTAAAATAGGGATAATAATAGCATCTACCTCCCAGGGTTGTTGGGAAGATCAAAAGAGATTATCATTGTAAAGTGTTTTAGCATAATGCCTTATATATAATAAATGCTAAGTCATTTGTTACTATTATTTTTATTTATTTTCTATAAATTTTATGCTTTTCTCTAACAAATAGAATGTAAGCTCCTTGGGGACAGGGGCATCTTTTGCCAGGGGGTGGAGGGTGGATCTTTGAATCAGGGAGAAGGGAGAAGAAAAAGACATACAGAAATAGAGTCAAGGCAGGGAGTATATACTCACAGCAAAGAAGAGAGTTGGCTATGGATTCTAAAGAGAACTAGTAATGGCAATTGATATTAAAACTACAAAGAGGGAGACCCAAGAAACTTGCTGAACATACCATCCAACAGAGACACTTCACTCAGTGCATACCACAAGCAGATATAAAAAGAGCAAGAATAGCAGGTCTCTATAGCACCTAAGATATGAATTACCCTGGGTACGTGTGCATCTTCTATGTGTCTCAGTACGGTGTCTCCAAAGCCTGCCTTGTGCAGTCTTAACCTCTAATCACTTTAAACTGCAGTAAGATTTTTGAAATATCTGGTATTTTAAGTCTGTGCCCATTCTTGAGGTATATACTCTGTATATTTCTAGAACAGGGTACCTACCACTGGTTTATGGAAGTTGAGGTGGGAGAGGGGGAGTGGTTTTGTAGCTATTTGTGTCACTGTAGTAAATGCCTTTGCTTTGAGTTATTTGTATGTATCACCTGAGTATTAAAATTAAGCTCACCAGTGGGGGCTCATGAGTTATAGTTTTAAGAATACACACAGAATATCCTTTGCACCTGGGAGTGGCTGGTTCCCTACCACCACCACCTGGGCTTCAAACTTCAAACCTGTGAGTGCCAAGTTGGGAAAGGAACCTAGAGGAGGAAAAGATTTTTCTTTTAAACTTCAAGAAGTCAATGTAGGCTATAGGCATAAAAAGTGGATCTGGAGTAGGAGCACCTGGTTTCAAACCCCAGCTCTATTATTTGCTAGTGGCATAAGTAGTAAAGACAAGGAACTTAGTCTTTCTAGGTCTCAATTCTCCACTTATAAAATGAGTTGGTTGGACTAGATAATCTTTAAGTTCACTTCCAGCTTTTATCTTTATGATCCTGAACATTTCTTACAAATACTTTATTCCTTCAAGGTTCTACCCCAGAATCTTGTTAAATAGCCAGCATGCTATTGGAGTAAACTCTAGAGTCTCTCTTTCCTTTGGCCTTGAGAAAATCAGACATGTAAATATTAACTCCTCTACTCCCCAAACCCCAGGGCAGCTAGGTGGTGCGGTAGATAGAGTGTCACACCTGGAGTCAAGAGGACTCTTCTCCCTTAGTGGAAATCCTGCCTCACACACTTACTAGCTGTATGACCCTGGGCAAATAACTTAACTCTGCCTTAGTTTCCTCATCTGTAAAATGAGCTGGTGAAAGAAATGGCAAACCACATTAATATCTTTGCCAAGGAAACCCCAGATGGATTCAGGAAAAGTCAAATAGGACTGAAAAACGACTCTACAACAACAACAAAATCCCTAAACCCTGCTACTCATTAAACTAGGGAGCTACTCTCCTTTATGACTGAACAGCTGAGGAGGAAATAAGTGCTTGGAAGTGGGTGGGTGCAGGATAGAGACATTGGCTACGACTGTCAATGACCATTCTTGACCCATATTTCCCTACCTATCCAACAAAGCAAAACCAAATCTTTATCTTTCTTCCTTAAGGTAAACAGATCCAATCAGATCAAATGTGCCAGAGATACTTTAGCTTATTTTATTTTTCTTTTTGAACCAAAAGCAAGCTAATGAAATATTATCTCCCAAGTATGATTGGATCATTGATGTTAGATCTGGGCCAACTCTCCACAAACTGCAATACTAAGAAGGATAATTTCCACAATGAAGGATGAAGAGGTGGAATGCCTGGTGTTTGTATCAAATGAATACATGCAGTGGTTCTCCAGTGATATAAAAGTTTAACAAGGACCAAAATGATCTCCTCTAAAGGATGCATCACTGAAAATTGAATAAAGAAGATGGCTAACTATTGGACAAGCACAAGATGTGGATGGACAATTTGGTTGCACCAGTCGAAAACTTCATCATATCTGCCCTAGTTTGCGCTAGCATCCAGGCTGGTGTTGCTTCCTCTCTCTTCCCTCTGCAATTCATCCTTAAAACAACTACAAAAATAATCCTCCTAATGCATCATTATGAGCATAGCTCTCCCCTGCACAAGCAGTCGCGGTGGCTACCTACTGCTGCTAGGAGAAAAATGCCAGCTCTCTTGTTTGGCATTTAAAGCTCTTCACAGTGTGACTCCAGCGTACCTTTCCAGACTTAGTTCTCATTACTCCCAGTCATGCATTCTGTGTTCAAGCCAGAACAGGCCTTATTGCTGTTCTCCATGTGATACTCTGTCTTGCACAGAATTCCCTGTTCCCCATAACAAGAATAATCTTCCATCCCCACCTCTGCCTCTTGAAACCCTGACCCCTTCCTTCAGGTCTCAGGTGCTACCTCATTTATGAGGCATATCCTGATCATGTCATTTGTGAATGCTCTCACAAACTCAAAAAAATTAATAGTAACTTTTGTCTGTCAACCTGGTGGTCCAGCGGATGAAGCACTGGACCTGGAGCCAGGAAGACCTGACACTTATTAGCTGTGTGACCTTGGATAAGTCATTTAATCTCTATACACCTCAATTTCCTCAACTGTAAAATGGGGTTGATAATAGCCCTTCCTTTGGAGAGGCATGGCTGTATGCAAAGGAATCATTTCTTGAATTTGCATTGGGTGTCTACACAAAGTTTCTTGCCACTCTCTATTTGTGGATGCAGATTTCTACCTGATAGCAGCTGCTTGCTTCCCCGGCAGCTCTCTGCTCTAGTGTGTCACACACTCATCTTTCTTGAGGCTGGAGGTGAAGTCCTTGCATTACATGGCATTATGACAAACACCAGATCCCCTCAGCACTCAGGAGTATGGAAAAGTCAGGGAGATTCATTAACATTGTTGACTTGGAAAACAGCGTCCAAGGTTTGCATTTCTGCAGCAGCTGTTTGTTGATTTGCTGGTTGGCCAGAGGGAGTTATAAATCTTGTGGCTTTGAAATGGTGTTTAAAGAGGCATTGTTATGGTGAAAATCATTTTCCCAATGCGTTTGTCAAGTGACTGAATGCTACTAACCATACGATCAAATTACTGGTGTGCCTTCTCCCAGATGAACAGAGAGGGATTTTTCTCTGTCACCATCATCTGATAGCTCTGCAAACCAAAAGACCAGGACACAAATAAAGAAGACCGTCCTCTCCTAGTCCAAGAGAAGTGGCAAAAAGAAAGGGGACATGGAATAGTGAGAAACAGATAAGAGTACAACCAGGAAAAATGAAAGAAAACTTAGATTTCTCTTAGATATAAGAAAGAAAATTGTCTTATTAAAGTATATGAAAGTGGAATGGAGATGTAAGTAAAGAAGCCAGTTCTCCCATCCTAGAGGTCACCAGGCACAGGCTTTTGTTGTTGAGTTGTTTCAGTCATGTCTGACTCTTTGTGACCCCATTTGGCATTTTCTTGGCAAAGATATTGAATTGGTTTGCTATTTCCTTCTCTAGCTCATTTTTACAGATAAGGAAACTTGAGGCAACAGGGTCAAGTCACTTGTCCAGGGTCACACAGCTGGTGAGTGTCTGAGGCCAGATTTGAACTCAGGAAGAAGAGGTTTCCTGACTTGGGGCTTGGCACTGTATTCATTGCTCCATCTAGCCGCAAAGGCTAGCTGACCACATACTGGGTATGTTATAGGTAAGCTACTTGTTCAGTTGGACTAAATGACATCTGAGATTCTGTGATGCCATGAGAAAAAAAGGAAGAAAGATTAGCAAATGAGCTTATTGGTTTTTGCTATGATCATTAAGTGCTTCAAAGGAATAATTACACCTTTTTACCATGTATATTTGCATATATAATATTTCAGAGAGGAAGAAAAGCAAAGTGGATAGAAAGCTGGCCCCAAAGCCAGGAGACTCTGTTCAAATACCATCTCTGACACCTATTAACTAGGTGATCCCAGGTAAGTCTTGACCTCTCAGTGGCAGTTCTATGAGATCATAATTTTCAAAGCTCCTGCCAATCTGCATCAGTAAAGGGAGTCCCTGGGAAGTTCAACATGTCAGTGAAATCACAGGTTCTTTAAATATATATTATGTATGTATGTATGTGTGTATTTTTGTGGGCTGCCAGGTGTCAAGGTAGATACAGGGCTGGGCCTGGAGTCAAGAAGACTCCTCATGAGCTCAGATCTGATCTCAGACAGTAACTGTGTGATCCTGGGCAAGTCATTTCACCCTGTTTGCCTCAGTTTCCTCATCTGTAAAATGAGCTAGAGAAGTAAATAGCCAATTACTCCAACATCTTTGCCAAGAAAACCCCAAATGGGGTCACAAAGAATTGGGCACAAGTAATAAACTACTGAAAAATGTATATATGTAGACTTATAGGCAAAAAGAACTGTTTTCATCGGGTCAATGATTTCCAGTTGGAAGGGACTTAAAAAAAAAACATGTAGTCCAGTCCCTCTCCCTCATTTTCCACCTGAGGAAACTGAGCCCCAGAGAGGTTCACTGACTTATTTCAAGTTATACAGGTAACGAGTGACAGAGAGAGCAATTGAACCCTGGCCCTCTGATTCTAAATCCAGTGTCCCTCAATTAGTTATTCATTTGCAATTACCCTGTTCAAACAGAACAGCTTTAGTCTTTATCCCGATTATCACACTTGTCTTCCAGAAGACTGTGTAAATATATACTTTCCAAATCAATATATCCTGGTGCATATACAGTGTGGGATTCTGTGCGGGATATCTCTTTACGCAGCATTTCTGGGTATGGAATAGGTGTGAGATGTACTTTCATCTCATTTTTCTTGGACCCCTTGAGAGATATTAGGGGGAAAAAATCCCCCACTGGCTTGTACTTGTGGTCAAATGCTTCCACACACATCATTAGTGATTCTACAGGGCACAGCAGGGATTTCTTTTGTGTGTCTCCTGTTGAAAGGAAACAAAAAATCATGAGTCACCCTGATCTGAGAGCTTCTCATCTCTGGGGAGGAACACTGTAACCCGACAATCAGAGCTTCGGGTGTGCTTAAAAGCACTGGCTGCGGAAACCAGGGGTATTTTTTTTGTACAGGTTGATATTAGAAGAATGTTCGTGGTAAATGGTCAAAAAAGGTAGGTGCCCTCTTTGTTGTGGTCGAGGAGAATTTGCAACCATTGGTTCTAATGAGGCTTGTGCCTTCACATATACATGTGTGTGTGTGTGTGTGTGTGTGTGTGTGTGTATATCCTTTTCATTTCATTTTTAAATGCTATCTTCTAGAAGTATTTATTAAACACCTACTAGGTGCAAGACACTGTGCTAAACACCAGAGATCAAAAGATTATAGAGCTAGAAGGGATCTTAGAGGATATCTATCCAGCCCAACCACCTTATTTTACAGGTGGGAAAATTGCAATTCAGAGAGAGAAAGTGGATTTTTATGATAACAAAGATATTAAGAAATTAAGGGCTAGATTCAAACTCAGTCCTTTTGACTCCAAATCCAATGCTCTTTCTACTAACAATGCTACCCAATGAAAAGACAAAAAGGAAAGAATTCTTTTCATTAAGTTCTCATTCTACTGAAGAAGTTGGAGGTTTTGATGAAGAATATCATGTGTATGTGGACATACATAAAGGAAATTCTAAGAAACTCAGGAGTAAATTAAGAGGATTAGAAGCAGAAAAACTAGGATAGAAGACCCATCCACTGAGTACTGAAGAGAGCTAGGGATTCCCAGAGCCACTGGTGAGGAGGCAGAGCATTTCAAGAATGAGGGACTAGGATAGTCTATGTAAAAGCATGGAGGCAGGAGATGGACCACCATGGAACAGAACAATAAGTAAGCCAATTTTGCTAAAGCATAAAGTGTATTAGGAAGAACAACACACAATTCATCACTTAATTATCAAGCATTTAACACCTACTAAGCGCTAGACATTAAGTACTAACAAGGTGCTGGGAAGAAAATCAGACTGAATGGAAGAGCCAGATTTTAACTACCAAGAGTTGAACATGGAACAGGCCAGGAAATCAGGGCCCACTAAAAACCATTACTCAACATTAGTAAGAGACTATTTGCCGGGCATAGCTAGACAGGATATTCCAAAATCCTTAGTGCAGTTTTAATCCATTAAAGCTGTTTAAGCTTAAATACCACCAGGCTCTATTATTACTATTTCACTCCTCTTCCAGTAGCCTGTATAAATATATACTTTTTGAAATCAATATATCCTGCTGTATTTAAGCTTAAATACCTGTATTAGCTTAAAACTTCACTAAGACCTTTGGAATGTCCTGTGTATTTATGCAAAAACCTGTCCCCATCACAGTGGCATTCTAAAATATCTGCAAACCAGAGCTTTGATAGACAAGTCCAGCAGTAAGACTTCACCACCTTTAAAGAGCAGCTGTTTCCTCCCACTGGGGAATCAGCTTTCTCATGAGTTGACTGCACAAGGGCCAACTTCATTGGATGTTCAAAGGAAAGCTGCTCATACAGCCTCAGGGGAAGGAAATACACTCCTGTTGAGGCGGAAGGTCAGAGGGAAAAGTAAGATAAGAAGGCGAGACTTACCTGGAAATCATGAAGTTGGCATTTCAGTATATAAGGTGTTTTTTTCTCTTCTGCATAAAAAAAGAAAAGGACTCAAGATGTCTAGTAAATCTGAACCTGGTGGAGTCTGAGAAATAGAGCTGCTGAGAAGTCCTGTACGTCAAGATCCCAGAAGCTTTGTTGGGATTGAGGTGCGGGTGGAGGGTAGGGGAATGTCAGAGCAGATCACTGAGATAAGCTGCTAGAAATGTCAAGAAAGAATGTCAAGGCCATTGCACAGAAGTTGACAACTCACCCTAAAGAAACTGATATCTACTTATTTTCATTAGTATTTGATATAAATAACAGGATGGCAACTTAATCTCTGCTCTTAAGGACTGTGATCTTGCATAAAGTAGGCATCTAATAAATGCAGACAGGTAAGGTATGACAGGTAATTGCCTTCACAGACCTCAAGCAAAAGCCAATGCATAACCTAAACTGTTTGTTCCTGAAAGGGTGGGGTACTGAAGAAAATAACAGGAAATGCAGCCTCTGTTGTCACCTTCTTCAGAAGACTTTTGAAGTGATCACTCCCCTTTCTGATCCTCCATTACAGGCAAATTGGCCATGCTGTTCCTTGTATGATACCCCATCTCCCATCTCCAAGCATTTGCACAGACTATTCCCCGTGACTGAGAAATATACTCTCCTCACCGCCTTCCCTTAGAATTCCCTAATTTCCTTCAACTCAAGCTCTACCTTCTACATGAGCCCTTTCCTAATCCCCCCCATGTCATTGCCTCCCCCTCAACATCACCTTATGTTCATCTTGTATATACCTATTTATTAATATGTTGTCTCCCCAATAGAATGTAACGTCCTTGAGGGCAGGGACTTTTTCATTTTTGCTCTTGTGCAGATAGGTCTTGATCAGTACAAATATGAATCCCATGAAGTGGTCACATTATTTGAATTTACTCCACATATTTCCATCGGACTGGAACCAATTGTCATATTTTACATATAATCGTTAACTTCAAAAAGTGCAAATTTGAATACCCACGACCACTTTATCAAATTCCTCATACCCACTAAGCAGGCTCTAATTGCATTCCAACAAGCTGCCATATACAAAACTGACACTTTGCATACTGTAGGTTATCAATAAATAAACATGTATTGCAGGTGATTTCTAAATAAGCTTAAACTATGGGTGATTAACAAATGCTTGTAGCTTGACTGATTTGTGCCCACTCCCTCCTCAAATTATGGAATGTATTTACTTAAGTGCATACTTATCTATGTACCATTTTTCATTTTGTCTTTCTATCACCAGTGTCTTACACATAGTGTGCCCTCAATTAATAATCATTCAGTAAGATTAGATCCTGTCTAAGAGCCTAGCTTTCTGGGGACATGCTGGCCTGCTTTGAGATCTGACTCCCTGATATCCTACATCCCACTTTTGTGCTCAGTACCCTGAATATTCACTGGCATATTCTCAGAATACTCTCTGATCCTACAAGGTAAATAGTGATAAGAACATTGTAAATTATCCTGCATGCTCTTAAGTGGGTATGCTTTATTTTAGGCATGGAATGAAGTCCTGTGAAAACTCTTTAGTGCTGGAGGTGTTCATTGTTCAAAGCTTAAGTCTGTTTTATACATGCCAGATAATCAATACCCCTTCAGTGCTTACTCCAAATTAAATAACTGCCCATTTATTGCCCATTACTGGAAGGCATACAAGGAACTTACCCACAAAGGAACACACGTCTCTTAAAAGCTTGAGGTCAGGAAGAGAAACCTTGTCTTCTACTGGCCCTTGCTAGTTCTCTGGCTTTGGGATGAATATCATTCTGCTTTTAGAAATCAAATTTTCTTTTCATTTTAACACAAATCAGAAAGGAGAACATTGAGCTTGTGTAACTTACACCAAGGGACCAGACCTCCCAAGAGGCAATAATATATTTGATTGAGGAACTGAGTAAAGCATATGAAAAGAGGGAGGAAGGGAGGGAAGAAGAGAGGGAAGGGAGAGTGAAAGAGAAGGATAAAGGAATGGAGGGACCAAGAAAGGGAGAGAGAGAAGGAGAGAAAGAAAGGAAAGAAGGAGAAAGAGAAGAAGGAAGAGAAGGAGGGAAGGGATAAAGGGAGGAAGGAGGGATGGAGGTAGGAAGACAGAAAGGAAGGGAGATAAGAAGGAAGGGAGAGAGAAAGTGGGGAAAAAGGAGTACGAAAGAACAAAGGGAAGAAGGAAGGAAGGAACATCTTGGTTTGAGTGCCACCTCTACATCTCACTAGTTGAATGACTCTTGGCAAGTTGCTTAACATGTCTAAGTTTTCTTCATCTAAGAATGATTTGTAGGATCTATAGAAAAGTGTGATTACAGAGAACATATGAGATAACATATGGAAAGCATTTTCCTACAAAGCATTTAATAATAATAAAAATTGCTCACATTTACAGAAACTAAAACCAACAGCCTGAAATCAGTTTCATTCTCTTTGATTCCTCACCATAGAACTCTAAATTAGCCCAAGTAATAAGACAAAGTCTAATGATCAAAGACAAACTATAATAAAACAGAAGCAACCAGTTAACTATACTGTTCCTACTTAGCATTCTGTGGATGGATTTAAATTTTAAAAGACATCAGTGTAATTACTTTAATCACTTATAAAATTAATAAAATCATTTTCAAAGTAACTACCTTTGCCCCAGTTTGTCTATATGAGACAGCCGACCTCCAAGATGTCTATAGAAGTTGTGGTGTAGTGCAAGGAGTCCCTGTTTGAAGGCCAGCTCAGCCTCTTACTAGTTACAAGACCTTGGGCAAGTCATTTCATCTCTGTGAACCTCAGTTTACTCATCAGAAAATTACTGTGGGAATAAGAATATTTCCAGTAGAATACAAAGTATTTTAATTTTGTCTTTATACTCTCAAACCCTAGCATAGTACCTGTTTGTTGCGTGAATGACTTTCCCTACCTCACCCTAAAGGGGTCCATGGACTTTAATGGGAAGAGATTATGTTCTTATTTCATTACAATGTTTCCTTTACAATTCAATGTATTTAATTTTTTAAACTGAAAACAATATACCAAGGAGGGGGTCCATAGATTTCACCAGATCGTCAAAGGAATCCATGACACCAAAATCAGTTAAGTCTTCATTTTACAAATGACAAACCTGAGGCTCAGAGGAGCAAATGACTTTTCCAAATTCATACAGATAGTAGCTAGAAATACCTCTGGTATTTGAACCAGACCCTCCAACTAGAATTATAGCATTCTCTACACTGCACCACACTGTCTCCCCAACCTTGCCATTGCCTTAATGTCTCTGATCAAATTAGTCATAGGCAAAGGTATGGCTTTGCCATGAGTATGATTTGGGTGTACCATACAAGTCTTAATCACAGACACAGAGAGAAGCAGGGCGAGTCTGTGTTCCATGGAGGACACCATCTGCTCTGCCTCTCACCAAAACTGTAGCCAAGTGTGTTGGGTATCTCAAGGATTATAAATAACTTGTCCTTGGCTGTCCATTAGGTCTTTGTATTAGAAAATCATCATGTAACCTTTCACTGGAGGTCTTCGAGCATTTGGGTGGGTGACCAATTGTTAAGGACGTCACAGACAGGATGCCTGCTTTGGTGAGGGTTGAACTGAACGTCATCAGAGATCTACTCCAGTTCTGAGATTTTAGGAGTCTATGATACTTTTCAAGTCACAGAGCTCACTGCTGTAGAGAAATAAAAATGAAGTTCACTCACCAGGGGATAATGTTTCTAGGCAGAGAGTGTTTTCCCGTCAGTCATCACAGTCCATTGTCCACAGAGTATAGTTGTATAGTGAGGAGTGTCCTCTGAGAAGGATCATAGGACCAGAGATCTAGAACTGCTAGAAGGGGCCTCAGAGGCCATCTCCATGGACAGATAAAGAAATTGAGGTCCAGGGAGATTAAATGACTTGTCCAAAGTTAGACAGGGGATAAGTTATCAGAGGAAGAATTTTAACCCAGGTCTCCTGCCTTCAGAGCCAGGGCTTTTTCATGTTGTTGGTTGAATTGAAAGACATGAATGAGCTGGAGGACAGAAAGGGATAAGCAGTGAGCTAGTACCTACTATGTCCCAAGCACTGTGCTAAACATGATTTACAAATGTTATCTCATTTGATTTTCACAACAATCCTTTGAGGTTTACAATTAAGGTAACAGAGGCAAACTTGCCCAGGGTCACACAACCAGTAAGTGTCTGGGGATAGATTTTAACTCAGGTCCAGTGCTCTATGAAGATCAGAACTGAGCAAATGGGAAGGTCCAGTGAGGAAAGAGCCCACTATTATGACTGTAACAACATGAGTAGAGACAGTTGGAAGATACTGCAGAACAAGAAAGAGATTTCAAGGGCAACCACAGTTGATGGCTGGTCTCAACAATCATCTGTGGCTTCCTCTCTATCATGTTTTGTGGTTCCAGGCTCCTGACAGCCAAGCGAGAAATTGAAGGTTAGATACAGATGAGAATGCAAGTGAGTCTGCATGCTATATTGCCTCTGTGATTCTGTTCCAAGGCACATGGGAACTGGTCTTCAAAATTACCAATGTGTGCTCTTCTCCTCCAATGTATCAGTAGAAAAAGCCAAGAGCTGCCTGTAGAGTATTTTGTTGGAAGGCCTGATTCTTTGTAAAAGGCAGTCCATTTCCCATTCCTATGCCTTTACTCAGGCTATGGGTCATGATTTAGCATGTTCTATTTCTTTTTAAAAAATATTTTATTTTCCCCTAATTACATGTAAAAACAATTTTAAACATTCCTTTTTTAAATTTTGAGCTCCAAATTCTCTCTCTCCCTCTCTCCTCTCTCGCTGAGATAAGCAATCTGATATAGGTTATGCATGTGCAATCATGCAAAATAATTCCATATTAATCATTTTGTGCAAGAAGACTCAAAAAAGAGAGGGGGGAAGGAAGGAAGGAAGGAAGGAAGGAAGGAAGGAAGGAAGGAAGGAAGGAAGGAAGGAAGGAAGGAAGGAAGGAAGGAAGGAAGGAAGACAAAGAAAGAAAAGTAAAAATAGTATGCTTCAGTCTGCATTCAGACAACATCAGTCCTTTCTCTAGAAGCAGACTGCATTTTCCATCATAAGTTCTTTGGGATTGTCTTGGATCATTGTGTTGCTGAGAATAACTAAGTTAATCACAATTCTTCATCCCACAATACTGCTGTTACATTGTTCTCCTGGTTCTGCTCACTTTACTTTGTATCAGTTTATTTAAGTCCCAATTTTTCTGAAATCATCCTGCTTGTCATTTCTTATAACACAATAATGAAAGGCTCTACTTATTCACTTTCACCTCTGAAAATCCCTAGTCCATCTTCAAGCCTCACCTGAGGCATCACCTCTTACACAAGATCTTCCTTATCTTTCCAACTGTTAGTATTCTCCTTCAAAAAAATCATTTTGTTTTAATTTTGTATAAATGTTTTATTTATAATATTATCCTTTCTCTCCTCAGACACTGCAACCATACTGGAGAAGGCCTTCATCATCTCATGCCTGGACTATTGGAATAGCCCTATAGTTGGTCTGCCAAACATAAATCTCTTTCCACTCCAGTCTCTCTTCCACTCAGGTATCAAATTGATACTCCTAAAATTCAGGTCTTATCATTTCACATCCCTACCCAATAAGGTCTAATAGCTCCCTATCACCACCAAATATAAAAATCCAAAGTTTAGTATTTAAAGACATTTAAAACCTGGCCCCTTCCTACTTTTCCAGTCTTCTTATACCTTACTCACACACACACACACACACACACACACACACACACACACACACACCCATCCCATTGCATTCATACATTCATACTCACTCATACTGTGACACTGGCCTCATTGCTGTTCCTTAAACAAGATACTCCATCTCCAGACTCTGGGCATGTTCACTGACTCTTCCTACATGCAGGGAATGCTCTCCTTCCTCATTTCCACTTTCTGGCATCCTTCAAGTACCAACTAAAAACCTATCTTCTATAGGAAGCCTTTCCTGATCACCTTTATTTCTACCACATCTCCTCTATGGATGACTTCCCATTTATGTAGCTTGTTTGTAAATAGATGTTTAAATGTTCACTGAACTCCCTGAAAAGAGAGATTGTCTTTAGTCTGTCTTGGTATTCTCAATGCTTCACACTGTGCCTGCTACCCAGGTGTTTTCAAACCCTTGTTGACTATTTAGCTGTGTGCATGCTGTATTCCTTCAGTAGAATATAAACACCTTAAAGGAGAGGATTTTTCATTTTTTTATCTGTACTTGTTTAATAAATACTTGAGGAATTGTTCCCTACTACTGTCTGGGTGTCTTTTCTATGCCAAAGATAGTTACTCAGACTCACCTGAGGATCAGAGGGTAAATGTTACTCTAATCATAAATTTGTAATATTGCTGAAAAAGAAAGTGCATTCATACTGTTAAAAAAGTACACCTGTGAGTGTTTCAAAAAGCCTGCGAAGTCTTATATGAATTGACACAAAGTGATTGAAGCAGAACCAGAAGAACATTGTACACAGTAACAGCAACATTGTTACCATTCAGTCATTTTGAGTCATGTACAACTCTTCATGACCTCATTTGGGGTTTTCTTGGCAAAGATACTGGAGTGGTTTGCCTTTTCCTTTTCCAGTTCATTGTGCAGATGAAAAAACTGAGATAAACAGGGTTAAGTGACTTGCCCTGGGTCACACAGTTAGTAAGTGTTTGAGGCTGAATTCAAATTCAAGAAGAGGAGTCTCCTTGACTCCAGGCCCAGCACTCTATATAATGATGATCAGCTATGAAAGATTTAGCTACTCTGATGAAGACAATGATTCGAAATCATTTCAAAGGACTCTGATGAAAAATGCTCTCCACCTTTAGGGAAAAAGAACGAGAAGAACTCTGAGTGCAGACTGAAGCATACATTTTTCACTTCATTTTTCCTGGGTTTCTGTGTGTGTTTTCTTTTGCAAAATGGCTAATGTGGAAACATGTTTTGCTTCACTTCACATGAATAATTGATATCATATTATTTGACTTCTTAAGGGGTGGTGGAGACCTGGGTGGGAAGAAGAGAATTTGGAACTCAAAATTTTTTTAAAATGAATGTTAAATTGCTTAATTTAATTGGGAAATATTTAATGAAATAAATAAAATATGTAAATATTTTAAAGTATCCTTGGGAATCTAAACCTGAGTATCCCAAGTTGCCTGGCTGGTAGTATGATTTGCCACCTTCAATGGAAAGGAAGAGAGAGTGTTGTATTTGGAGTAAAAAAATAAAATAAAAACCTGGTTCAAAACCCAGATTTATAAACCCCAACAAGATTCATGTTATTTGCCATAAGCAGAGCCTATGGAGTAAATATCCCAACTATTCTAGGTTAAAACACACACACATAGGTGACTTGACATCCACTTTCTTCTTGACTGAAACTTTGGGGATAAATAAGAGGAAGGAGTGGGCTAGATGCACCATCAAGGTCAGTCACACAGTCAGCTGTGACTAGTCACAGAAGGTGGTATCATGATTCACGTTACACCCAACATACTCATTTCTGATACTGGAGGAGAGTATGGAACTTGTGATAACAAGGTCATTCTCCTGTTTGGTGAAGTTGGCAACAGCAAAGGAGATGGGAGTAATGCAGAAGGACAGAAAGAGGTGACAGATGTCAGCAGGTGATCGAAATAAGAAAATGAAATGGAATCTGATCAGCAAGCCAGCAGAGGCCATTTCCAGGGCAGTAGCCAGCAAAGGTTCTGTACACAGAGGGAGAAAGTAGGGGGAAGAGGAAGAACCACAGGATCATCCCCAGGGGCTGGCAATGACTGTGTTGCTCCCCTCTCCAGTGGAGATCCTAGAAAATGAGAGAGAGAAAGAGGGAGAGAGAGAGAGAGAGAGAGAGAGAGAGAGAGAGAGAGAGAGAGAGAGAGAGAGAGAGAGAGAGAGAGAGAGAGAGAGAGATCACTGGGAACTGAAAACAATTGGAGGTGGGGAGGGGAGGGAGCATCAATGAAATATTTTTCTTTTCTTTCCTTTTTTTGGTTTTTAAGAAAATAAAGTAGAGAGACATTACCAGAGAGAACACAACAAAATTAACTGAATCTTTGACAGGATATGCTAACAAGAGTCCAAAAATCAGGGTTCAAACTGTAGCATATAGGTTCATAGGTCTAGAGCTCAAGTGTGCCTCTGGGGCTGTTTAATCTACCATACCATTTTATAGATGAGGAAACTGAGGCCCAGGAAGGTTAAGTAGGTTGATCACAGTCACAAAGGTATTAAGAGGCAGAGGTGGTATGTATAGCCTATATCAAATTGCATAAGGTCTTGGGGGGGTGCGTGGAGAGGGAGGGAGAAAAAATATTTTGGAACTCAAAATGTTATAAAAGTGAATGTTGAAAACTATCTTTATATGTAATTAGAAAAAATAAAATACTAGTAAGGAAATGAAAGAGTCAGAGGTGGGATTTTAACCCAAGTCCTCTGGTTCCTTATCCAATGCTTTGGCCACTGCTGTTTGCTACCTGTGTAATCTTGGACAAGTCATTTCACTTCTTTGTACTTCAATTTTCTCATCTGAAACTGTGAGGGATAAACTAAATAATCTCCAAGATTCCTTCTTGCTTTAAATATAATATTAAGATGTAATGGGAGAGAGCATTCTACTGACTGAGGGATCCCTGGCGCATATAAACACACCTGACTTAAGCAGGCAAAATGAAAAGTGACTTTTTATATTATGGACAGAATCTAGTTTTGATCAATGCAATTACATCTGCTCATTCTCTGGAATGAGATTTTTTTCCCCCTAAACTTAGCCCAAACTGATCATATTCTGTAGACCCTGTATATAACAAATTCTGTTTAATAAAAATCCTATGTAACAAATGAGTGCATTTAGCATTTGGTCTATTTACAGAAGATGGCATCTTTTAGGAGAAGTGTCTCTGTATAATACCTGTATCTCATTACTTGCATAATACTAGTCATTCTTAATAGAAACAGACATTATTTTTAAAATCAGCTAGAGAAGCAAGGCAAGGCCTCCACTTCCACCACTTTCTGTACCCAAATTGTGAGCATGCATGGCAGGTTTAGGACAGGCCCCTGGTGAGTAGTAAATCCAGCTTCTCTCTGGCCCCATCATGCCGATGGCTCAGTCATCACTTTGGCTAGAGTTCAGAAATGTGCTCCTGCCAGACAGATTTATTCTTTTTAAAAGGTCAGATACTTATTGCAGTTGAAATTATACATCTAGCAGGTGTAAATAGTCCCTGAATCCTGCATGAGCTTTTCCACATTCTGGAGAGGGGTATCCAGGGAAGTATATTCTTTCCAGCTACTTTGTCTCTAAGCCAAGCATTTAAATTGTCTAGCTACCTGGTGATATCGGGGTACACAAAAGCTGCAGGGTCAGAATTGCTCAGTCTAAAGTCTTGCCTTTATCACCCTTCTATCCCTCAGGTCAAAGCAGAGGCCAGTCTCTAGCTCCCTGGGGTTCTGGGAGAAACAAACCAACCTTTCTTTCTTCCTCACTTCCTTCTACCTGTGCAAGCTTTTGCTGCACATACCTCAATGGAAGAAGAATTAGAAGGACGAAAGAGAAGATAGTGAAAGGAAAATAGAAATGTAACACACCTCCACAGATACAGCTTGAAAATTAATGTGTTCAAAAGCCTTATGACCTTGGGCAAGTCACTTTCCAGGTCTCAGCATTCTTGACAGTAAGAATAAGCACATTGTACAAACGGGCCTCTGAAGTCCTTTCCATCTCCAAATCTGCCATAAGATGAAGTGAAAAATGAAGGAAAATTTTGCCAGGTAAGACATTTGATGTGACCCCAACAGAGATCCTACAAAAAATTCCCTTTTTCTAAGATGCCCTGATATGAAACCATAGAGCTACAGCTGAAAGGGAATTTTCTGGTTTTTTAAGGCAATCAGAATTAAGAGACTTGCCCAGATTACACAGCTAGTAAGTGTTGAAGTCACATTTGACCTCAGGTCCTCCCCACTCCAGGGCTGGTGTTATATCCACTGTGCTACCTAGCTAACTACTCCTGACATGGATTTTAAAAAACACTTAGACAAAAGGTTTTTATTTTATTTTATTGTAACATGGCAGAGTCTAGGGGAGCCAATGGACCCCATCTCAGAATAATGTCTTTAAATGATCAAAGGAAATGCTAAATTTCAATTAGAAGATAGTGAAAATTAAATTGCATTTTTCCCCTTTAAGCTCACAGACATGAGATATGTCCTTGGGTTGGGAACCCATGATCTAGCGCAACAGACTTGGAGTCAGGAAAACCTTAGCTCAAATCCCTCATCAGACACTTACTAGATACATGACCATAGGTCAAGTAAATCCCCTCATCACTTTGGGCCTCCATTTCTTTACCTGAAAAATGGGGTAGTAATAGCACCTACCCCACAGGATCATCATGAGGATCAAATGAAATAATAAAGGTCAAGTTCTTTGTAAACTTTAAAGTGCCATATAAATATTAGCTCTTACCAGCAGTAATCTAAGCCAGAGCTTATGCAATTTGCCCAAGGTCACATGACTATTAAGAATCAGATGTGAGATTTGAACATGGATCCTCTCACTCTAAATACAACATTCTTGCCATTGAACCATGCAGTAGAAGACATGAGAATTCTTTATTTGAGGAAAGTGATATCATTTCAATGGTATCAAGAAGGCATTTTTATAGTCCTGAAAGGCATTCACAGGGCCTAAACCCCCATGTTCCTCTAAAAACTTAAAAAGAAATGTATCCACATATTTTAAAAAATTCTAACGAATCTGATCAGCCCCATCAAGAAAAGTATGGTTCTCAATTTATGGCTGAATCCATCAGCAACAAAGAGAAAGCGAGAAAGTGATAGGACAACTCAGACGGCCAACTGCTCAGCTGGCATTTGTACAAACTTTCTGGCACTTGGGAGGAGAGAGGGGAGATGTCAGAAGGAAGCAGGAGAATGGATCAGAAATTAATGTGGGCCTCCTTGGGGAAGCCAAGCAGGGAGGCCGCTCCAGGCCAAAGGGTGTTCAAACCAAAGGGGAAGAGCTACTCACCTTGAGTGGTGAAAGTACAAGGGACTCCTCCTTAACCCTACTTACAGGATGAAGATTTCTAAGTAAAGTTGGCATTTCCACCACCCTACTCCCCATATGCTTGGGAAAAGAGTGTTTTTATTGTCCTGTCCCTGGCTCTTAACCACGTGCCATCGTTCTGCCAATACCTTCACCGAATGGGAAACATCTCTCCTTGTACAAATAGCTTAGAGAGTACAGCACAGCTGGTGACAGTGCCAGGCCACTTGGCTGATAGTCCCCACAAGACATTGGGATCCTGAATGAGTCCATGACTCCTCAGGAGGGCTGGGACCAGCTGCCACTGGAGCAACCTGCCTCTGCCATCTGCTGCCAAGCTCACAAAACCCGCAGCAGAGGCAGTAACGGGCCAGAGTTCTTGCTACCTTCAATGCTCTGACCGACTGGAAAGGCTTCAGAAAATCCTTTGGTCTGATTCAGCATAGTACCCTTCAGGGATCCTCCGGGGAGCAGTGAAGCCCAAACTGACAACTCACCTAGGAAGGTGAACTAGAAATATGGAAAAGAGGGCAGGCCCAGGTGAATGTCAACCCCCAGAACCTGAAATTTCCCTCTCTCTGGTGATCAACATCCCATTTTTCTTTCAAAACCCTGCTTTTTAAACATCTCTGGGAAACTTTCCCTGACTAACCCACACTGACACTGGTTGTGTGTCATATTGAAACCTTGATCCTTGGATACCAAAGTCAATTTGGTGTGATAGCACCACCCTGTCCTTTACATCTTGGATGTGTCCCTTCCACCCTCTTTCTGCTACCATGGCAATATTTCAGGCAGTCCACATAGAGACCCCTCAATACCTCCTCCCTGGACTATGGCAGCAGCCTGCTAAGGGATGTTTGCTCTTTCACTCTTTCTCCCCTTCTAATCAATGCATCCTTCAGCTTGCTGAGAGAATATCCTTTTGTACTCATAGAAATGCTACTCATCTGCTCTACAAATCTGCAAAAGACTCCCTAAAGAAGCGATTACTCTACATAACAGATAGACTGCTGGCTGGACATGGTGCTAAAAAGACAAGGGATCTAGTCCTGCCTTGGATACTTACTAGGTATGTCACTCTGAGAATGTTGCTTAGCCTCTCTGTCTTAGTTTTCCTTATCTGTAATATGGATATAATAATAGCAGCCACTTCACAGTGTTGTGGGGATCAAATGAGACAATATATACAAATCACTTTGCAAAGTTGAAAGTTCTAAATAAATCTCAGCTGTTGGCATTACTACCTAACAAACGAACTTTAAATCCCATACCATTGTTGTCAGTTTTGTTCAGTCATTTCAGTTGCATCTGACTTCATAACCACATTTGGGGTTTTCTTGGCAAAGATGCCAGAGTGATTTGCCATTTCTTTCTCCAACTTATTTTACAGTGAGAAAACTTAGGCAAATTGGCTTGTTCAGGGTCACACAGCTGGTAAGTGTTTGAGGTCAGATTTGAACAGGAGTCACGAACATGACTCACTCTCACAAACGTGACACACACTCAAGAACATGAGTCTTTCTGACTTCAGACCTGGCATTCTATCCAATCTGCCACCTAGCTGCTTTTCTATATTATACTCTAGATAGAATAATTCTTTACTCCATCCCTCAGAATATGTGTTATGTTTCCTCATGCCTCAGTGCTTCACTTTTGCCCCAACTGAAATGTCACCATTCCCAGAAAGTGCTCCCTGATCCTCCTTCCTGGATTAGACCTCGCATATAACAAGAAGAGAGAGCAGGTCTCAGGGTCAGGGAGTTGGTGTGACTGTTGTTGTTTAGTGATAGCTGACTCTTTGTCACCCTATATGGGATTTTCTTGGCAAAGGTACTGAGCGGTTCACCATTGCCTTTACCAGTAGATTAAGGAAAACAGAGGTTAAGTGACTTGCTCAGGGTCACACAACTAGTAACTGAGACTGGATTTGAACTCAGGTCTTCCTGACTTCAGGCCCAGTGCTCCATCCACTGAATCATCTAACCTCCTCTGTGTCAGGAAAACCTGAGTTCAAGTCTTTCCTCTAGTATGTATGTGCCGTGTCACTCTGGGCAAATCTATTAACTTCTCAGGGCTCTAGGCAACTCTGTAAAGCTGTCAGTTAGATAGAAGGTGCTACCTTGCGTTGTGGTGAAGTGACTTACCTGGAGCAGTCTGCGATGAAATAATAAGCCCAGTGTGAGCCAGTAAACTCCTCGAGGCTCAGGGCTATATCTTAATCTAAACTTCTTTTTGGCTTTCTAGCACTTGGCATAGTCTATAACACACAGCAGATACTTTCAGAATATTTGTTTCATTGTAATATTTTCACATCTTTAATTGCTTGTGTGTTGCTTTTGGAAAACTTACATTTACCTTTTCCACTGATGGATATCACAGGTTCTGTGAATTCTAGCTCCTTTATATTTCTCCCTTCTCTACCTCACTTCCACTGTCACAGAGGGTCACATGGAGTTTAAACAGTGGGGTAAATGGACTTGTTAACAGATTTTGGGGAGCTCTGTGGTTTTCAAGTTTTGCAATAAACAGGGTGACTGCCATGGAGTTTGGTCCCTACACAAGAAGGAAGGAGAATCACGATCATCCCAAGGTTTCTCAGTGGCATTTGGCCACAATAGTCTCTGCACTAATTAAAGGAGTTTGGAAGCTAGAGAAGGAACCCCAGGTCAAAGACTGTGCTTCCTGGAAAACAGGAGGAAAATCAGTGGAAACAATTCTAAGCTTCTTCTCACCCAGCAGGTCTGCTCTAATTTATCATGTACCCTGCCCTTGCCCACCCTAGTCTGAATCCTTAGGAAGAAGGCCATTAGTGTCTGGACTGTTGGTATCAACATCCCTCACCCTCACACCACCCCCCATCTGCTCAGAACCCTCAGTTCCATCCTCCCAAAGCTTCAGGGCCTGGCTAGGGAGAGAGAACCGATTTAAATACAACCCAGACAACCCTGAAATCATCTCTCAGGAGAAGGATATTTTGGGTCTCCTCTAAGATGACCCTTAAAATACCCCCTGAGGTTCAGTTTGCATGAACAGCTGGCTGTGCTGAGCTTGCCTCAGAAATGATCTGCTCCATCAGCTGACTCTCCTCCTGTCCCAGAGTTACCCTAACAGCCTGTAGGGTGGAAAAAAGAGATGGCCAAGTATTGAGTAGCCCATCTGATTTTCTTTTCCTACACTCCCCCCAGGCTCCACTGGAATCATTGGCAGAAGTGGCTTTCTCTATCTCTACTCCAACCCCCAAACACAGAGAGAAGACTTAAAAGTCCCTCGTTCCCTCCGTCCCTTCATGTCTCTTGGCTCAGACCAAAGTATCTGCTCTCTAACATCCAATAGACTACAGCATCCCTTTGGGATAATGCTGATCACAGCTTATTCAAGGGTCAAGTATGATACACCTTCTCCAAGTTATCAGTTTTCACTTCTATAAGACACATCAGAAGATCCTAAGGAGTAGGTATAACACAAGACACAAGACAGCATCAGCAGAGGAAGGGATAGGGTACAACACACATTCCAAAGACCATCCCCAACTTTGTCAGTTGCCTTTGACCACAATAGTCACTGCACTAATTAAAGGAGGTTGGAAGCTGAAGAAAGAAACCTAGGTCATTGCAGATCTGCATTTCTTTGAGCTACAGATTCCCATCCTCCTTCAAAGCCTCCTTTGCTATTTAAACTATCTCCGATACACACTTGAAGACCTCCTCTTCAATCCCATTACTGAAGAATTTACATGCATAATAAAAAGCTGCTGTCTTGACACTAATCTTTGAAAAATTTTACATTTGTATTAATTTTACTTCCTGGGTTTTTAATTGAAGGGAGTATATTCCATCACAGGGGAAATAAAATTTGAGTTCATCTATCCAAGGGCCATGTGGCTTCATTAGAAATTACATTAGCTCCTCATTAAGCAACAATAATAATGTGGAGTTGGAATCAATAAAAAATACATTGCCCTAAGGTGTAGATTAGCTTGGTTCAATTATACTGTTATATGGCCAAGCACTAGCAGCTTCAATGCTAATAAAAAAGGAAGTGAGATACACGCAGACCTAATGCTTCTTCATTCTCATTCATAGAAACATAGCCCCTGATTACAATGGCATAAAAGCAAATCACATCCTAGAAGCCACACTTGTCTCTATCAGGGTCATTTGTGATGAGAAAAACTGGTTCGCATTTCTGGGAGGTAGGAAGATGTGGGAGATGTCAGGGAGCCACTATAACACCATTGGTTCACAGGTCAAGAACTAAAAGGGACCTTGGAGACCAGAGAGTCTAATGCTCTCATTTTACAGATGAGGAAACTGAGACCCAGGAAAGTTACCTTAGTAACAAGGTCACATGTTACTAAGTGACAGAGCTAGGATCTGAACACAAATCCTTCAGCTCTAGAACTTACGTCCTTTCTCCATTGTCTCCATCTCAGAGAGTCCGACAGAATCTACAGGGTCAAACGAGGATTATAGTTGACGTTCTAGCCAATCAGGTAAAAGATGAAAATCTTAGAAACCCAGCTTTGACCCCTACCCCGATATATGGACTAGCAAATGTCATTCCCAAAGGGCCCTACCATACCATATGAGAGAAAGAATATTTTCAACTTAGAGGAAAACCTGTGCATCAACTCCAAGAAGTTCTTCTGAACAGGGCTCTGCCCTGAGCTGGGGTGTTACATAAAAATCTTTGGGTATTACCTATAATATAAGTACTATTCTCAGGAAATAGCTCATTCTAAGTAGTATCTTAATCCAGAATTGGGGGTAGAAGTTGGTGGGGAGAATAGTTAAAGATATGGGCAGAGGAATATACCTTTGGTTAACAGAGATGGATAGAGGTAAAGACCTAAATATAATGCATAATACTTCCCAATATATTCCCAAAGTCTCCTTTTAAGGGACTCTGCACAGTCTCCAAGGGTTAATAATATATACAATATGGACGGTGACAACTGTTGGATTGCTGATTGGGATGCCCCCCTACCTAGGTTCCCAGATTAAACTCCATGACAGTAGAGTATTATCAAGAATGTCGTTCCTACTTTGTTAGTTCCAACATGTTCAAGTAATGTAAGAAAAAATGGCAAAGGAAAATGAACAGCTTACCTGGGTCTCCGCTAGGCTGTGGGGCAGGGCTAGTTGAGCCTGGACAAAAATTAAAAGAAAAAAAGGAACAAATAAAATGGTTAGTTTTCCAATTAAAATAATGTCTTCAAGTTGTGCTGCCTTTCTTAGAAATAATAACTCCATTACTCATCTAACAGTCTGCCTGGGGAGTTTCCATGAAATCTGAAGGAGGGTCTAGTTACCTTATTATTTACTGAAATTAGTGGCAGTGTGAAAAGATTTTTCTGTCAGTTTTCCTCATTTGTAAAATGAGCATTTGGATTCAAAACAAATCTTTGATTAAGGGACCTTATAAGCCATTGAATTCAAACCCTTTCATTTTCCAGATGACAGAACTAAACCAAAGGAAGGTTATGTGACTTACCCAAGGTTCCACAGCTAATAATACTGATTCTTAAGTCCAACAACCTACCCAATACTGTCTGTTGCCTCTAGCCTTTGGTGAGCTATTGGTGTCCTCCACTGGAACCTCAATAGTGAGGGACCACTTCTCTTCAATGACTCAATGACTTCTAATGCCTTTTCTTGCGCTAAATCTATGATCCTAAGAGTCAACATCCCCATACGCTCATAGAAAGCTAAAATGTTTATGAGCAATGATACAACTGCCAAATGTCTTGTAGCAGTATCTCAGACGACTGAGGGATTGGGGGATGAACCTGGAATCTCTACTCCAAGTTCCAAGGTCTCCTCTAGCTCTAATCTATGACCCTGTAATATTAGGTCATCTTGGAGAGAAAAAAATTTTAATACATTCTTAATTATCTGAAGAAAAATGGAACTTTTCTCAAGTTTTCTCCCACTCTTTCTTTCTTTTAAACGAATTTTTTTAAAGATCAAGTATTTTTGAATGAGGGGAATCGTCAGACAGGAGTTCCTCGTCTGGGACTTGGTGGAAGGAAGGAATAAGTGGCTAAATACTGTTAATAACCTGTTTGGTATATATGCCTGATAATGATTTTAATTAGTCACTAGCCATAAATAAGGAAAAGTTATTTGCAGCGTAACTCTAGTATGCCATGAATAAAACTTTGGGACGGAGAATGTCCAAAAAGAAAATGCATGAATTTCAAGGGTAGAGGACAGAACTTACTCATTAAAGTTTTAGCCCAGAAGCAGTTCAGATGCCAGCTAAGCCAGTTTAATGTTTTTTAAGAGGATAGATCCTTTCCTTTAAAAGAAATAGAGTCTAGAGGAAATTATAAAAAGCAGATAACTTTGATTTTAGGAACCTGAAAAGTTTTTACACAAATAGAGTTAATGTATCTAGAATAAGAAGGTAAATGGTCAAATGAGGGGGAAAAAGCTTTATATTGAATTTTTCTGATAAGAGTTTGGTATCCAAAGTAAATAAACAATCGAGAGGTGTAAAGATACACAGACCCTTATACGTGTATAAAATTCATTCCCCAATAGATAGGTGGTTAAAAGAATTTCAGACTACTAACAACCACATAAAAGAATGGTCCAAATCACTAATAAAAAGAAATGCAAATTAAAACCCCATATCTTATAAATTTTATCAAAGATAATAAAAGATAGGAATACCAAATGTTTGGGGGGAGCGGGTTGTAGACATGTATGCTCACCAGTACATTGCTAGTGGAGCTGTGAATCAATACAACCATTCTGGAAAAACAATTTAGAGTTATGCAAATAAAATGATGAAAATATCCCATACTGTTTGACCCAGAGATTGCATTTACTAAGCTTATAACCTAAGGAGGCCATTGATAAAAAGCAGTTCCTCATATACACCAAAATATTTATAGCAGCATTTTTGTTATAGAAATCATTGGAAACAAAGTAGTTGTTCATCATATGAGGAATAGCTAACTAAATGATGGTGCATACACGTAGTGGAATATTACTATGCTGGAAGAAATGATGAACATGATGGAGAGAGATATATGAAGAAATCTACAAAAACTGATGATACAAGGATATACACATTATAACAAAGCAAATGGAAAGACTTACAAACATAATAAAAAAATGAATGCTGCAAATTTCAAAGGACAAGCATGGCTCTCAGGAAGACATATCAGAAGACCCTCTGTATCTCTATGCAGCGATGGGAGGTCCACAAGTATGGGTTGCATATATTTGTGCATTACACATATTTTCAGATTTTTTCCATGTATTAATTGGTTGTATCATTTTCCCTTTTACTTTTTCTCTTCTCTTTCTTTTTAAAACATTATAAGATGGATCTCTGGGAGCAGGAAAAAGAGGGTAGGAGAATAATGTGATACAAAAAAATAAGACCAATAAAATTGATTTTTATTAAAAGGACCAAATGACTCAATGGTTAACTCAAAGGAATGAATTGCGAATAGTAGAATTTCAAGTATTAGCAGGGGAAGTTTGGAGACAGAACTATCTCTTCCAGTCATATGAAGGAGGGAGTTTCCTTTTCTGTTCTAGGCACTATTCTTGCTAAATATTCTGTTGCATTTATAAAGTAGAGAAACACATGTTGCACAAGAAACCATGTGCTGCTTGGCAATTGTTTCCAAGAATGTCCCAATAAAAATAAGAAGATGAAAAAAACTTTTTTTTGAAGGGATAGAGTCTCCAATTTAATGTCTTCTTCAAGGACCCATAACTGAGATGGCTGGGACAGAACAGCATTTAACAGGTGCCAAAAATTCTCTTTGCTACAGCTCAGATTTGAAGCGGGCATAGGTACTACTGAGTCAGAGCCCTGAAGACACACAGCTGGGAAAGGAGGTGGCACATGCTTCTCCAGGTGCCCACGGAGATGATGACTTTGAGTTGCAGTAATAGTTTGAGCCTAACAGCAGAGTTCACACAGTGCTATGCACATAGCAAGAGCTCAATAAATACTTGCTGAATGAATGATTTCACTTTCAATTTCTGCCAAAAAGCCTGTTAAACTCAAGTAAATCTAGTGATTTACTAATCACAAGGCATCAACTTTCCCATTTGTTAGGAGGGAATGAGATGACTTAAGTAGATGTGTTTTGAAGCTTGGAGGATAAACAATTTTTTTTTAAATTGGCAGAATATGGAGCTCTATCTGCTCCTTACACAGCTACCTTGCCCACCCCCTATTCTATATCTGGGTTTATTTTTCAGTCTCTCCCTTTATGCCTATGAAAAATAGACATTAAATATAACTGTCTATATGACCACTGTCAATGTCTGGACAAGACCATGTAAATAAATGCCAAGACCTGATTGGCCCTGAGGAAGGGTCTTAGAGACAACCGTTTTGTTGACAGGAAATACAGTCCAGCAATACTAACCCTTCTCTACTACTTCTAGAACTAGTCTACTAGTTCCCTGTAGTTGAACTAACTACAGGGATCATTCCTCTCAAAGGAGGATGCCCCTTCCCTTACATAAATCTAATGTGAGGTTCTTCCACCCCTGTCAGTCCCAGAGTCCCAAGCTGCATCATACCTAACATTTACTTTCCTTCAGTTCCTTCTCCTATATCTCTTGGTCTCACACAATTAGAAGGCAACTAGGTGATTCACTTAATAGAACATTGGATCTGGAATGAAGAAGACTTGAGTTCAAACTCTGTCTCAGACTCTCATTATCTGTATGACCCTTACCAAGTCACTTAACCTCTCTCATCCTCAAATAAGGAAAGGATTTGAACTCACTATCTCTAAGGTCCCTTCCAGTTCTCAACCTTTGATCCTATGAAATAGTTTTCTAAGTATATCTAGAATGTCATATTCCTTCATCAAATAGTTATTTCAGAAGACTGATCAACATGCATCAACAAGCACTCACTAAGCCCCTGTTACACCATAGATGCTGATGTTACAAAGTAAAAATTCAACAGTCCCTGTCCCCAATAAGGAGTCACCAGATCTTTCATTTGATCAACAAGCACTTTTCAAATACCTACTATGTGCCAGGCACCATTTTAAGCCCTGGGGATTCAAAGGCAAAAGCAAAATTGTCTCTGTCTCAAGAAGTTTGCCTTCTATGAGGTGTCAGGGGAAAGTCAATATATATACAATAATCAGATTTTTAAAAATTGCAAAGTAAACACCAGGTCAGTTAGGGAATGGGTGTTAGCATCATGGATGATCAGGAAAGACCTTCCATAGGAGATGACATTTGAACTGAACCTTGAGAAGGTTAAAAGTCTAAGAGCTGGAAGTAAGGACTAACTACATTCCAGACATGAGGAATGGCCCATTCAAAGACACAAAAATAGGAAATGGAATTTCATGAATAAGAACCAAAAGAGGCAGCCATTTTGGCTAGATCATAGTGTATGTGAAGAAGTGTAATGCTCCAAGAGTTTGAAAATATAAGTGAGACCCATATTGTATAGATCTTTAGATGCTAAACAGTAAAGTTAGCATTTGATCCCAGAAGCAATAGAGAGCCACTAGATATTTTTGAGCAGAGGGGGTGGCATAGTCAAACCTATGATTTAGGAATATCATTTTAGTGTTCACTTGGTCAATACACTTACTAAAGTGTGAATATCATATGTGCAGATGTGGAAAGAATGAATTGGAGAGCAGAGAGTCTAGAGGTACTGATTAGAAGGCAATTTCAGTGAGCAAGAGGTGATGTGGACCCGAACTAGGGTGGCTGGGGCATTGGCAGAAACAAAGAGACATCTGCAAAGGATGTCGTAGATATAGAACCAACCAGACTTTGAAGTTGATTGGACATGGGAGTAAGGTATAATGAGAAACTGACCTTGACTCTGGAGTTGTAGTCATATGACTGGAAGGATCATGGTGCTGTTGTTGGAGAGAAAAGGGAAGCATTTTAGAGAGAAGAGAAGGAATTCTGATCTGCAAATGCTGAGTCTGGAATATTCTGTTGCCTTACTGTTCTTCCTTATAAATAAATCTGATTACATCACTTTTCTGCTCAAAATCATGCAATAGTTCCTTATTGGCCAAGAAGTAAAGTTGAGACTGGCATTTGAGTCCTTCCACAACCTGGCATCACTATCCTTTTCTTCTTTATCTCTTACCTCTTCCATATATTTTATGTTATAACCAACATGAACTATTTACCCATGAGGGCAAACATCATATCTTATTTAAACTTAGTATTTTTCCAACCCTAAGGTTCATTTAGCTGAACTGTTTAATTGAGAGCAACTTAAAGGGTTCATAAGACATCCTAATAAAACTCAGATTAACATTAAATGAAACTATAACTCCACACTGCCAAGGTATCTGTTATTATAAGCAGATAGGGTAGGGAATGCAAGCTGCTGCAACAAAAAGAAGAAAACTTTACAAAACCAGATTATGCTGGACAAATGGTCAACTCTCCAGCACTTCCTGAACTTTAGGTGCTTAATTTTGTTTAGATTGCCCCTAGTTTTGAATCACCACTTGTCTTTTGGTTTTCCTGCCTGCCTCAGATTTTGCATCTCAGTTCCCACACTTTGCTGTCATCCCTGGTGTCAAGAAGGGATTATCTAATCTAACTGTATATTACTGGACATTAGTAGGATATGACAATGATTTGCCTTATGGGTAATTTAATCAACCTGTTATCCTTTACAATTCTGGCCAACAGAAAGGAACTAGTTGGTGAAGTAGAAATGTCAAAAAACTTAGGCAGCTCTAAGCGTCTGAGGAATCAACACAGATATGGGAACTTAGGGTATACTGAATACATTACAACATTCTCTATCAAATGGTTATCAGGTTAGAAACAATTCAGAATTGGGATAGAGTCCTATGATCTGAGATTCTAATGGGGAAATTAGCCCAAGAAAGATGAGAAGCTCTCAAGAATGGAAGTTTGATGATAATGATTTAAATTATTCCAATGAGGAAGAAAAGAGAGAGCTATCTAAAGAGACTAAGGTAGTATGTACAGAAGGAATTCATCTGAAAAGCTTGGACTTTTAAAAGGTGAAGAGATGAAAGTGAAATTGAGTAACTAAGGATGAATACAAAATGGCAATATGATGTTGAAACAGTAGGTTAAAGAAAACTAAAACTGTCTGAAGTGATACCTGTAACAAATGCTAAAGATGATGGTTTTTAGTCATTATTGTAGGAAAGAGAAGAGGAACAATAGAGAAGGTACAGAATCCTTCCTTAGGATAGATAGAATAGGATAAGAGATGAGAGAGAGAGGAGAATTACTCAACTTTCATTTTTCTTCCATTTTCTCCATGAATGAGAATTCCTTTTTATATGAAAATGAACAAAAGTTATAGAAACCTAGAACTAAAAAATAAATGAGGATATGCTAAGAAAGTATCTCATCACTTCAATTAGTCTAAATAATCTGCCCTAAATGACTTAGTGATCACTGGGGAAATAGAGATAATGCCACATTCACAGAGAAGGGTTTTCAAAAATTCAAGAAGAGGGATACTTTGAACTGCAGACCAATGGGCTGGTGTTGAGTCCTGGTAAAATTCTCAAATTGATCATTAAAGAGTTAGTACTGAGGAGAAGAAATGTACCTTCTCCTGGCTCTGCTCTTTACTACCTGGACTTCTATACCATTCTCCTGCAGCCTTCTTAGCCTGGAAGATCCCTTTACTCTATTTTGATTGGTGCATTCCCCTTCAGAATACCTGTTTGAGAAAGTACCCAAGCCACCTGTGCTCACTCTTTCACTCCTCTCTCCGAGCCACCCTGCCCCTGTTAAGTTACTTTTCTTCCTCATTCCCTCTCCCCACAACTTTTTAGCTTTTTTCTCATGTTTTGTCTTCCCTCATTTGAATATAAGCTATTTAAGGTTAGGGATTATCTTCTGCTTATATATACAATCCTAGTATTTAATAAATGGGCCTGGTACATAAATGTTTTGTCAATTTACTTAGACCTGCATAAATTCATTACCCAAGACTGATCGCACTTCCTTTTTTGGATAGGTTTACTAGACTGGTAAATCAGAAAAAATCATAAAGATAATATATACGGATTTCAATAAGACATTTGGCAAAATTTCTCATGAAACTAGACTATAGGATGTATGCTAGATAATAATATAGTTAATGAGTTCCAAACTGATTGATCTACTAGACCCAAAGAACGTTGATTAATAAATGGATGTCAACTTGATGCTCCAGGGGAAGATTCCTAAAGTCTCTCTTGGGTCCACCCTGCTCAAAAATTTAACCAATGACTTGAATGACGGGATAGATGACATACTTATCAAATCTTCAGATAAGATGAATGCGGGAGCCTACTAGATGGGACAATAAGGATTCTAAAAGATCTTGACAGATTAGAAAAAAGAGTTGAAGCTATTAAGATGAAACTAAATAGGGATCAATGTAAAATCCTGATTGAAGTTCAAAAAATCAACTGTGCAAATACTAAACAGGGGAGACATGTCTACAAAATGGTCCAGTGAGAGGTAGAAGTGAAAAAATTAATGTGATCTTAGGCTACATTAGCAGAAATACAGCATTCAGAGCAAGGGAAGTAATTGATCTGCTATCCCCCCCTATCCCCTGTTCAGACCACATGGGATCAAAAATTTAGGGTGGAAAAGGACCTTAGAGGCCATTTACCTCAACCCCCTCCTTTTATAAGAAGAGGAAATGTAGGTCCAGAGAGATCAAGGACTCACAAGTAATAAGTGTTAGAGGCAAAATCTGAATCAAGACTACAGAGACACTCTTCTTTTTATTACACCACACAGCCTAACATTTGGAATGTTATGTCCAGTCAAAGTTCTGTATTTTAGAAGGGACACAGGCAAACAGAAGTGAGTCCAGAGAAGAATGACATAGTTGGTGAGGAGACTGAACATCACAATATGAAAATCAATTAAAGGAAATGACAATCTTTATTATCTCAATCTTCCAGTAAATTAATAGAAATTTATTAAGCATACATCATGTGCACAGCATTATACTAAAAGTGCTAGGTATAAAAAAGCAGAGAAAATTTCTGCTCTCAAGAAACCCCTATTTTAATAAGGGAGACAATACACAAAGGACATTTCAGCTTCAAACCATATAGGAAGGTCCAATGGTCCTAAGGGTACAGAGACAAAGCAGATTCAAAGGTGTTTTTTCTCAATATTGTTTCTATTACTAAAATAATTTCTTTTTCTTATTTAGAACCACATGACAGT
This sequence comes from Notamacropus eugenii, assembly GCF_028372415.1. Taxonomy (NCBI): domain Eukaryota; kingdom Metazoa; phylum Chordata; class Mammalia; order Diprotodontia; family Macropodidae; genus Notamacropus; species Notamacropus eugenii. The sequence goes on along the minus strand of NC_092872.1, from coordinate 82,987,974 downwards.
TTCAAGGGCTTTGGCATCAAGAAATATCTTTCCTGAGTCTTCAGGAGCTATGGATACTAAGGAAGTATGGGCTAAGAAAAAAAAACAAAGAGGGACAAGGCAGAAAACTTCAAATCATTAAATCATAGAATTTTGGGACTGGAAGGGAAACTGAGACCCATAGAGTTAGAATAACTTGCCCAAAGTTGCACTAATAGACAGTATTAGAACTGAGACTAGAACCCAGAGATCTATAAGGTTATATGCTGTGAAAAAGATATTAGATTTGTTTTGTTTGACCCTAGAGGAAAGAACTAGAAACAAATGGGTGTGAGTTATATGGAGGCAAATTCAGTCTCAATGTAGCAAATGATAAGTGATATCATCCATGTCCTCCACTCATGTAGATCAGAATCCTTCTCTTTCTATGTGAATCTGCTCCTCATATTAGAGAACTCCCTTTGAATTTCAAATATTTCATGGAGATCAGTACTGTCCATCTCTTATCCTTCATTCTGGATTCATGCCCAATTCACCTCCTTTTCCAGATATGCATGTTCTTGAATGTCTTTTATGTAATTTCTCATCATCAAGTTATCATGAGCAATATGCTGAGCCTACTAAAATCCTCCACACATCTCTCCATTACCCTTTGGATCTCCCACCATTTGGGATCTTCTGAGATTATTGTGTTCCAAGATTTTCAGTCATGCAATATTAATAAAAGAACACTGGTATTCAAAAATAAAAGTATAAAATGAGTTTTGGTGTCAAAGAACAGTTTGGGATCACTGAAAACACTACAAAATTTTCCTAGTATGATCCATTCCCCTGTCTCTCTATTCAATTTCATGCCCAGTGCCCTGTCCATCTGTAGTGTCTATGTAGGTAGTATCATACAGTGGAAAAAGTGCAGAGCTCCTGGGTTCAAAGCTTGCCTCTAATAATTACTATCTGTGTGACATTAGACATGCTACTTCTTCTCTCAGGGCTTCAGTTTCCTCCTTGGGAGGAAAGTTTGGACAAAATGCCTTTTAAGGTCTCTTTCAGATTTAAATCTATGAGTTTCTGAGCCTATGTAATGTTGGAATAACTCATGAAGCTACACATCCAACTATATTTCAGCTCACCATAATAAAAAAATCATAACAATGAAATTTTTTTTAATGACATGAATTCCTTCTTGAGAAAATGAGTTTGCTATTACTTGAAGATATATGATCTCTTGTCAGGAATATAGAAGGAAAAACAAGGCAAGAGAATGGATGGTGTGATAAAATGGAAGGGGCGTTGAGTTTGGAGACAGAGAAAGGAAGGAAACAAGCATTTTAAAGCACTTATTAGATGCTAAGGACTTTACAAATATGACCTCATTTGACACTCATCCTACCTTGGGAGGTAGGAACTATTATTATCTCCATTTTACAATTGAGGAAATTGAGACGGATAGAGATTAAGAGACTTGCCCAAAGTCACTCAGTCAGTGTCTGAGGCCATATTTAAACTCAGATCTTCCTGACTCCAGGCCTAATGGTCTATCCACTGCACCACCTAGCTGCCTCTGACATAGGACCTGGGCTTAAAATTCGACTTTACCACTTGTTCTCTGTGTGACCTTGGACAATTTGTTTAACTTCTTTTGGTCTTAGTTTCCTAACCCAGAAAAATAAGAGACTGAACTAGAGGATCACTGATTTCCTTTCTAGATCTAAGTCTATGCTCCTGTTATATCTCTTTCAACTCTAAAATTATATTACTAAACTTCCCTCGAAAGACAAAAGGTTCTCTCTAACAGGGAGTTGTTACTCTGCATACTCTTTGGGGCACTGCTCCCTAACACTAAAATCCCCTTAACACTTAGCTCCTTTCCACCACTACACTTCAGGAATGAGAATAAGTACTTTTACTTTCTCTATGTTTTGTGTTCAATAAAGCTGGGAGAATAGCTCTGGCCCATTTCATTCTCTTCTCTTTGGGCCAGATGTGCTCACTAAAGCTAGGTGGCTCTCAAAGATAAAGTCAACCCTCTTCAAAGAGGATTATTAATGAGCTTCTGTATGTGTTTATCCTTCATTGCTGAAGAAGACCATACCATCAGAGAAATAATGACATGACTTGCACTTGACTTTGTTTTGAGTGAGGGAGGCCTGTGCAGATCACCAGCCTCACTTCTCCTCCAGAGCCATCTGAATCCAGTGACCAAATATTCATCAGGATGACTGGAGATGACCCAAGATGAGGCAATTGGGGTTAAGTGACTTGCCCAAGGTCACAGAGCTAGTGAGTGTCAAGTGTCTGAGGTGAGATTTGAACTCAGGTCCTCCTGACTCCTACAGTGGTGCTCTATCCACTGCATCACCTACCTGATGAGCTCCTATCCTAATGAGCTCCTATCCACTTAAAAGAAATCAAAACTTGAGATTAAGTCTATCCAGGCTTTGAGCAATCCATCCACTATGCTACCATACATTTTATTTTTTTGCCTGATACTTCCTTCAACATGAAGAAAGCTGTCTGAACAAAACCTATGAGATTTCACCGGAAATACTACCTCTATTTGGGGGATAATTACAAGACTGTGGCTCAGATCCATTTATAAGGCAGTAATGCAGGATAAGGAAGGATCACAATGAACTCTACCCTTTTCTTTCCCCCTCTGAAAATTTTCCAAAGAGCTTAAGGGAAGAAGACACAACATGACACTTTCATCAGAGGTCTGATTGCCGCAGTAGTAAAGAGGCCAGATAAAGCCTAATTCTGAGCAGCGCTGAGCAAGTTAATTGGGCACTGCTATCCTTCCTTTGCATCTGTCCATGCTCTTGATGTCTGGGAACACAAAGGGCTTATACACAAGCACACATGCAAACGCACACACATTGCTAATAGCAAGGAGCAAAAGTGGCATTTGCAATCTCTAATCACCCTCATTCAATATCAAAGTCAGTCTCTTAGTCTCTCAACAGTCTAATCCTGACCCTGTGGTCCTCTGCAAAAGAACAGATTCACTTTCTTCCATTGGTCCTTTTTGGAAATGGTCAGATATAATGGTGTCCCCTGAAATTCAAGGCTCACATCACATTACAAATGGGAAGTTTACAGCATGTGACCAGTATCCTTCTTCACTAAAGCTAGAGCATATTCTAGAATGAACGCCTAAGTAGAACTTAACATCTTCCCATATTTTCCCAAAATCAAACGAATGGCAAATAAAGCTGCATAAGGGAGATGTGTAAAGGGGAGGCATTGTGGCAAAATGGAAAAGACACTGAATTTGGCAAAGTCAGAGGGTCTTTGTTCAAATCTCAACCATGGATAAAATTCTAACTCTGGGATTTGTGTGACTTTGGGAAAGTCTCATAACTTTTGTGTGTCTCAGTTTCCTCAGCTGAATTTCTGTGCCTCAGTTTCCTCAAGAAAAATGAGGTAGCTGTAAATGACCTCTGATGTCTCTTTTAGCTCTCAGTCTATGATCCCATGGACTAACACGCATCAGTCATCAATGTGCAATCAAAGTTAAGGCTCTTTATGCCCCTGGCGAGGATTTTTACAGTACAATGAACCTGCCATGATTTGTTTCAGACAGGGACATGAGATAGGGAGGGAGAGATAATAAGTATTTTGTTCACCTTTTTTCATACATTGGCCATTTGTCTAAGGCTCTCCTGGAGCAGTCTACATCTGTTTCTTATGCAGCTTAGATGGAGGGAGGGAAAAGAGGTGGTGACCTCTTTAAGGCACAGTGCAAGCTTTGCTACTGCCTCTCAAGTTGTCAGAAATAAGAACTTGTCAATACATTGCCCTCCAGTGAGGCTGGCGCCACCGAGGGACCTGAGCCTCCCCAGGGACAGGAAATCAATAGAAAGGAACTGAGAGGCTTTTAAAATGATTTTGACAGCTAGGGACACATGCATTAGGGCTCCTGATGGGACACAGGCAGCAAGGGCAAGAATTCAACTTGGCCTCCTGTTTCTGTGGGGCCAGGAGAGGATAATACAGAGCAGGGAGCTGTCCAGCACAGTCAGTAGGCAGAATGACAGTGCATTGCTGAGCCCAAAACAGCATGGGCCTTCAAGGAGTGCCCCTTATTGGGCACAACAGAGAATTGCACCCTTTTCATAAAACATAAAAGAAAATCAAAGTAATCGAACTGTTTTCCTAGAGAATGCATCTCATTTCCAGCTTCCGCAAAATCCTTATGGTCATCCTAGAGGCTGAGTTTCCCAACATTATTTCCCACCAAGCTTCGCTTACCAGTTACACCCTCCATGCTGAAACCCCATGGCTACCTATGTCACCACTGCTGTTCACCTGCTTCTTAGTCCCTGTGGGTACCAAAAAACTAAAGCAAGATAAGGAACAAATGAACATAGCTCTCCTCAACAAATCTGATTGTGCCAAAGTCTTCAGAATCCCAGCATCCAGTACTTAATTTTTAAAATGCAATATATATTTAATGGAATATTAATATTTAACACACCTAATGCAATATTTAATTTGCTATCTAATGCAAATAAAAATAGTAAACAGATTTATTAATGATTTACAGAAATGCCTTTTCTCCATTTCTTTTTAGCATTTTCTGCCTAGGGAGTAATTTTCCACTCCCCAGAATGCAAACATTAGAGCATTTTCAGACTGGATCCTGCAAGTGGGTCAGGGCGATCATTTGACAAATCATTATCACCAACAAGAGACAACCACATTATTAGACAGGGCCAAATAGCATACCCAATTCCAACAGTTGTTACATCCTCTGAGAACTTATCATTAATCAGTGACACTGTTCATGAGAAATTTAACATTGGAATAATTTTCCAGGCACTTTAGGGATGTTGTCAGGCATGAACAGGATACACATGTTCTACTATGTCACCTCCACTACGTCTAACCTTCAGAATATCTTTTTTCCTCAGAGGATTTATTTAGTATTTATGATGAACCAGGTCATTAACTCAGTGAAACCCTGAGCTAGCCAGGAGTGGGCATTGCTTCATTAACGGACCTAAAGGAGGCATCTCAGGCTTCATTTTCTGTACAGCTTGTGGGGTTTGTAGACAATCAAATTGCTTTCTCTGAAGAAACTAGGAATGTTTTTCAAAGTGTCATTCACTGGAAATTTTACTTGTCATAGATCTCTGACTCCTTACAGTATTTGTTTCTTAAGATACTATAAAAATAAGTAATTATAAAACCTTTCAGGTATTTGTATTAAAGAAAATACATCACAATCATCATTATATAATAGCAGATCTTTTTAAGCCCTTCAAGGTTTGCAGGCTGCTTTATCAATGGTTTTTCAATACGGTGTTCTAAGGGATTTGCTTGTATCTCCATTCTACAGATTAAAAAAACTGATGCTTGCAGCAGGGTCACATAATTTAGTATCTGAAACAGGATTCAAACCTAGGTCATTCTGACTTTGCAAATATACCTCTCCCTTCAATCACTTCTTCCCACCTTATTAAGACATCATTGGAGTTAGACACATCATAATTATAAATAAATCCACCCTTTCACCTAATGTCAGAATCTATTCTGTAACATCTCTGGCAGGTGGTCAACCAGGTTCTGCTCAAGAACTTCCAGTAACAAAAAGCTCACTACAATTTTTCTTAAATAGCTATGATCTGCACTGAGTCACCCATTTATTATCCACCTATTTTTCTAGTCCTGCCCTTTGGAGTTGCCTCAGGGTTTTACTTCCTCTTCCACATCAGAGAGATTTTTCACATTTTTGAAAGCATTTCTCAAATACCCTTTAGTTTTCACTTTGCTAGGACCAGCATCAACCGCTCCTTCAACTTTGCATTAGTTCAGTTCAGGAAACATCTATTAAGTACCCAATAGATGCAAAGTACTAGTCTTCAAATGCTTTGGCTTCTAGACTCTTTGCCATACTAAGAATCCTCCTCTAGTTACACTCTACTTTGTCAATGGTCTTCTTAAAATGTGATACTAACAAACTAAACAAAGAAGGAAAGTGAAACTGACTTTATGGGCTTTGTTATATTTCATACTAAAATCAAAAGAGGACCCTTGTTATTCCATTTATTTGAGTCTAAGTATTTGAAAAGTCTAAGTATTTTTTAATCAGAAGTGTCCCCCAACTCTAAGGAATGCAGCCAAGGTTTAAGGGCTCTATTGTCAATAGCATTTTTGCTTTGGGTTTATTCAAGTTTTATTGAGGAGAAAGTAAGCATTTATTAAGTGCCAACTGTGTACCAAGGATTGTACTAAGAACTTCACAAATATTATCATAAATAATATTTCATTCAGTTTTATTGATGCCTTTTATTTTATGTTCATTATTTCCTAATGTGTCATAATTCCTATTAAAGCCTCCCTTGTAGCAAAGAAAAGCAGCTAAGCTAAACCAAGAGCGTAGGCACATCTGACAAATGTTCTACCTTATTCTGCTTTTATAATCTCCCACCTCTCTACTTAGAGGAGAAAGGTATGGTTCATCATCTATTCTCTAGGACCAAGGTTTGATCATCTCAATTAATCTGTGTTCAATTTTCTTTTAGTATCATTTTCATTACATTACTGTGATCACTGCGCCTGGTTTTTTTCTCCTGCTTCTGCTGAATTTACTCTGCACCAGTTCATATGTCTTATCATGTTTCTCTGAATGTCTCCTTTTCATTATTATGTCAATAGCATTTCCTTAATAATCACATACCATGATTATTCAACTATTCTCCAGTATGCCTAACTCTTTTCCCTGTTGTTGACTAGAACAAAACCTACCTGTCATGGATATTGTGATACATATGTTTTACATATGCATACATAGATAAGGTATGTATATCTATGTGTGTGTGGAAGGAAGAATGAGGGAGGAATAAGGAGAGGAAAGGAAGGGGAGGAGAAAGGAAGGGAGGGAGACAGAGAGAGAGAGAGAGAGAGAGAGAGAGAGAGAGAGAGAATAAGAATATTTTGGGTTTTGTTCTCCTTGGTAAATATACCCAGGACTGACATCTCTTGGTCAAAGAAGTTCAATGCCTTTTCTTACACAAACATCCTTTAGAGTGGTTTTTTTCCAAGACTATTCTTTTCCCAACCAAATGGCCACCATCTCTTGATAATCTTTTCTTGAAGGTCTTTCCTATGGTTGTGATGCTATCCTTTCCCTCTCACACTATGGGAAGGGTCCTTTGTGCTGCTGAAAAATGAGATGCATGGAAAATAAGGAGGAAGATAATAGAAACTTCTCTGTAGTAAAAGTGGATCTAGCAGAATAAAACATTATAGCAACTGGAGGGAGAGGAGAAATATTGATAAACTACCTAGTAACATTGCTTAAGGTGGGGGAAGCAAATTCTAAATATACCACCAGGTTTGCCTACTCGTAGGGAGTCTCTCCAGGGAAACATGCATATGCAAGGAGGGTAGGGAGGTAGGCTGCTGTTTTGAAAAATGCTAGCCTTTAAAATCTAAACAAAATAAAGTCTTAAAAATATCTAGACACTCAATGGGAATTATAATAATAATAACTAAAATGTATACATTACTTTAAAATTTGCAAGGTGCTTCATTTATAAATACCATCTCATTTTGGTTTGTGTATACACATACATATGTACGTGTACATATACACAGATATATAGGTCTATGTAAAGAGATAGATGCATAAATAAATATATGCATAGATCAACTTTCTATCTTTGCTCTCCTTGGGAAACATGCCCAGTAGTGGCATTTCCAGGTCAGAGCAATTCAGTGACTTTTCTTCCACAAATAACCTTTTGAGTGATTTGGTTTTTTACAAGACTATCCTTTCCCAACAAAATGACCATCATTCCTTGGTCATCTTTCCTTATGACACTATCCATTTTGAAGAAGTCACATTCCTCATTACTCAGAAGATAGAAACAAGTATATCCAAGTATATGCACTGCTTGCACAATAAGTGTCTAACATCTAGGAGTTTTTATATTTAGATATAACGTTTATTTGAGTTGAATGAGGTAAGGTATTTCAAAAGCAACAAAGAGAAGAAAGACTAGAGAAAGGTGACAGAAATGTGAAGGATGCTTTTTCCTATTATTTTCCTGTGCTAGCTCATTTTGAATGAAATAGATTCCATCCTTGAATAAACACTTCTCTCTTGAAGAAATTTTAGAGGCTTCTGAAAGTTGTGGTCCCTCCACCATAAATAACTCACTCTGGTGGCCAAATTATTTTTTAAAAATTAAATTCTTCAAGTTCCTATGTCTCCAGCTCAGAGCTAGGTCAATGAATTGGAAGAACTTCACTCCAGATTTCTCCTACAGAAGGAAAGGTCCACAATGAGTTATTTTTCTTTCTTTAGCTTTCTTTTTTTCTTAGCTTTCAAAGGAAAGGGAAAAACTGGGAAGTTTTCGTTAACTAATTTTAACTAAATGTTTTATATTAGCCTCTCACACAATAATGATTTTTAATGCCTTTTAAAAATCCATTTTTCCCACTGTAGAGATATATGCGTTGATGAATTATTACAAGCCATCAGTCTCCAAGAGATCTCTCTTTTCCTGATCTTACAGTGGGGTTCCCTTGCTTACCACTGTTAGAAAAATAAGCAGTAATCTTGGGACTAATCCAAACTGATTAAGGTGAAGAGGCCCCCACTCTCCCTGACATCAGAATGACACATAGCACCTGTGTCATTCAGCCGGAAGAAATGTGGGCTTCAACTGGTGCCTTAGAAAGGAAGGGGATTTCTGAAAGTGTCAACATAAGTGACAATATACAGCAAATGCATGAATGTGAATTTGGCGTCATTTTGAGATACTGTCTCCTTTTTTACTACTGGGAAACATGAAGTGAGCTAATATCTGTTCACTATGATATTTACAGTGCCTCATAAATTGAGATCAAGGGTCACTCAGAAGAGTCTGACCTAGCTATCCATGCAAACAGCAAGAGTATAGGGTCTAACTATTGCTTGGACTATGATGAGTAATTGATCCAAAGGACTGATCCATCAGTTTATGTGTTTTGGACAGACCTTGCAGGTGGATGGTGAGTTAAGCCCAGAGTTGCACAGAGGGAGGAGAGTGGACTGGTTGGCTTCTAGGAAATTTTATCATATATAATGATTCCAGACTTCTCTCTGAAGCAAAAGTTCATCTTTTTTATTTAAGAATTTTACTTCCTGTAGTACTGTATGTATGTCATGGAATCCTTTACATGTTGAGTTTAGGTTACTTAGGCTGAATAGACCTAGGAGTTTAGATTGAGGAACACCCATGGGAGGGTGGAGAGGTACTTAGTGGGTATATCCAGATTGTGACACATTACAAATAAAGAATTAAATAGAAGTGGTGTAAAAGGTGTCATCATGAGAGAAATATTGTTGAATTTTTGGTTACTTGTTTCATTTGGTTGAGTGGTGGGAATTGGCCCAGACCTATGATTTTATCCATATAGGGAACTCCCAGTAAGAAAAGTCTCTCCATTGATTAAAATTGGCATCTGCTCTGCAACTTAGAGTTTTAGGGAAGATAATCAGTCAGAATGACTGCAGATGGCCCAGGATGTAGCAAGAGATCCTGGCCCTTTTAAGTTAAGGTCTTTTCAGGTTCTCACTTAGAGTAAGTCAACATCCATTCAGTGAATGGGTCTCTTTAAGAAATGAGTCAAGGGATGGCCCTTTAATTTAAAGAAAAATCAAAATGGAAACACTCCAGGTTGCTGTCCAAAAGAAACAGTTATTATTTACATTCACCCTGAGTCAGGAGGAACCAAAAAATAACCATTAAGTGGTGCTTGGGCACGGATCTATTGTTGTCCAATACATGAGATCCAGAGTGAATTGTGTTTAAGGCTTGTTCTTTGAGAAAGAAAACTAGCCAGCAAACCCCAAGTTAACTAGGTAGCTCTTGACCATCAAAATTTACCTTTGTTTGGGCAGAGCACCCTCAGGTAAGGGGAGAGAAGAGTAAAGGAGAGGAGGGGAGGGGAGGGAAAAGGAAGGGGAAGAGAGGACAAGGGAAGGGAGAGGAGACAACAGGGGAGATGAGGGGAGAGGGAAGGGGAGGGGAAAGGATGGAAGAGAAGAGTTACTCAACTGGAACTGGCCAACTGGGTCCCCATTCAGGAAGCTCAGATTGCTCACAGCTAATTATTTGTCCTTCATTCTCGAAGAGGACTATGACACCAGGGAGATGATAACAATAATGTCAAACTCAAATAGAAACGGGAGCTATTAAACCATAATAAAGATCTCCAAGGGCTGAATATTGACATGGAAAACTACATTCTAACATGATTTATGACCCAATTCCCAGTTTCATTTTTCTTATTCCCAAATATTTACCAATTATATTTTATCTAGTTATGGGGCACTTGAATGTTGATAGCTAAGGGCTATATGTTCAGTACCTGTAATCTAAAAAATGCAGAAGCTCTTTCCCAATCAGTCCTCAGCAAGATCACTGTAAGGAGAAGGTAGAATTTGGGATAGATATACACTGCAAGTATACTCATATAATGGGGCATATATTTTGGTTTAAAAAATCAGCTCCTAAGTACAAAATAGAACATGACTAGTCAGACAACTGTTCTTGTGAGAGAGTTCTAAGGGTTTAGAAGACTGCAAGCTCAAATAAGACAAGCACATAAAATGACAGCCAAATAAAGCTAATGAATATTTTCCATTAAGAAGAGAGATAATATTCCTATTGTATTCTGCTCTGATCAGACCATATTTGGAGTATCATTCTCAATTGTAGGTGCCATCTTTCAGGAAATATAAGATAAATGTATCTTGTATAAGTATAAGATAATCTAGAGAATATATAGAGCAGGACATCCAGGATGATAAAAGGCTGGGAGTACAAGTCACACAGGTTGGAGATATTAAAAATATTTAGTCTGGATAACAGAAGATTTACGAGGACACATGATAACTGTTTTCAAGAACCTGAAAGACTATCATTTTTTTCTGCTCAGGACAGAACTAAGAACAATGAGTACAAGTACCTGAAGAAGGTGGGTGAAAGTAGATGTACAAGGATAACATGAAGAAAATTTTTTCTTAATAACTGGAGGTGCCTTAGTTGATTTCCTCTCACTAGATGTCTTTAAGCAGAGATTGGAAGACTACTTGTTGGAGATGGTTATTTTTGGGGGGAAGGGGGATTTGTTGTTCCTTCAACATGGTTTGTACTCAACTGAGTTAGAAGAGTCATCAGAGGCTAAGATTCTGAGAAAAATAAGGTTATATTAATGCAAAAAATCTGACATTTCAATTTTGTCTTTAGAATCCCATTTGCTCCTGCATCACTTCATTCTCTTATCAGTGCAATGCCACAGTCATGTCCCACCAGATTCTATGCTCTACACTCCCTAATTCCTCATGCCCTAGGGAAAAACTCATTTGACAAAGGAATCCATATTAAGATGGTGGTGTCTGTTTCCCTTTTACCTCTGTGTCCATAGTATCCAGCTACTTAAATAGTTACTTTCTGATAGATTGACCTAATTCCTAACTCCATCTTTCATGTTCTTTTCCTAGATGAAGTTCAACTCAGGTGGTATGTCATCCACGAAGTCTTACAAAGCACTGCCTAATCTTCACACCACTCAACCCCTTCTGAATGTCATCTCTCCTTTCTCAATTTTATCTGGAGACTGTGTGTGTGTGTGTGTGTGTGTGTGTGTGTGTGTCTGTTTCTCTCTGTATCTGTCTCTCTGCCCGTCTCTATCTCCTTTGATTCTGTCACTCCCTACTTTCTATTACATTTATCAGTATATGCAGCACAGCCTCTTCAGTAGATTTAAGATCCTTGAGAGTAGGGACTGATTTTTTTTTAATCTTTCATTGCTTAAAATAGTGTCTTACACATAGGAGGCACTTAATAATTGCTTTAATTGAATTAGATTCCTAGAAAAGAGAGTAAATTTGAATCCCATCCTTTCCCATAGATTGTGAATATTCACAACTTTAAAATCCATGTGGAAGAAGAAAAGGTCAAGAATCCCAATGGAAATATTGATTTCCAATTATATATTACATATATGTATATATTATATATATGTATATATTATACAATACTACTCATCAAAAAAAATTTTGTACTTCATAAAATCAAGAAAAGTAAATCAGTGAAACAGACTAAGTAAACAAGGTCCACAAGTATTCAAATAGAGTAACCCAGTGTCAAATAATCTTAAAAACATAAATTATTGGGGGAATTATTCCCTACTCAACAAGAACAGCTAGTTAAAAACTAGAAAGTGGTTTAACGGAAATTAGGTTTAGACCAAGAACTTATACCATATACCAAAAAAACTTCCAAAACATGAAACAAATGCAACATAAGAGACTATGTCATTTAAAAAATATAGATTAGTTGGACTTCCAGGAGCCAAGATGGCAGAGTAAGCAGTAAATTACCAAAACTCTCCCATATTCAACTCCAAATAACCATAACATGGATCCCAAAACAAATCTTGGAATAGCAGAAGCAGCAAAAAAGACAGGGTGAAACAATATATGAGCCTAAGAAACTTGGAAGTTTGGCAGGAAAGGTCTGTCTTACTTGGTTAAAAGGAGATGTCAGTCCAGGACAGGAAACATCCCAGAAAGCCAGCAGCAAACCCTACCTCAGCAAACCAGTGATAGATCCTGAGCCCCATTGTGGTGGAACAAGCAAATGCCAAAACCAGGACTCCCCACATGCCTCAGCACAGCAAGGGGAATGGGAAGGCAACAACTCTGAGAAGAGTAACCTGCTTCAGGATAGCCTCAGGAAAATAGGTAACCCCTAGTGGCTAGACTGCCATGTGCTCCAAGGTAGCCTTATGAAAATGCAGAAATATCCCACTGGCTTCAGCACACACCACATACCAGCACTAGGACCCCAGTTTAGAACCAGGTAAGCTGCCAGACTTCTACAGCCTCTAGCAGCTTCAGTCACTCCCACCACCTGACCCCCTCAGCACACCATCAGACATGGGGTCGCCTGTGGGCCTCAGGACAACATCAGTGAAGCATGAGGCAAATATCCAGGGCCTATCCTGGCACATGAAGCCTGACACAGTACTCCTTCCACCAAGAAAGTGAGTTCAAATTTTTTTTAAACAGGAAGGCAAAAAAATATATGAGTGAAAAAAAAAAAAAAAAGAACCTGACTATAGAAAGTTACTGTGGTGACAGCAAAGATCAAGACACAAAAGAGGACAATAATGTCAGAACAAATGTGGGGAAAACCTCAAAGAAAAATAGAAAGTGTTCTTAAGGTGAGAAAGAACTTATGGAAGAGATCCAAAAGGAACAAGAAATCATATGAGAGAGAGAAGAAAAATTGAGGAAAGAAATGAGAGGGATGCAAGAGAATTATGAAAAAAGAGCTAACAGGTTGAGGCAAAAACTGTTGAAAAGCAGAATTGGCCAGCAGAAAGAGATTTTTAAAAATCCACTGAAGTAAACAACTTCTTTAAAAAGTACAATTGGTCAAATAGAAAAGAAAATGCAAAAGACAATGACTGAGGAAAACAACTGCTGAAAAGTTAGAATTGGGAAAATAGAAGCTAATGATTCTATGAGACCTCAAGAATCAATCAAACAACTTCAAAAGAATAATAGAAAATTTAAACTACCTCATGGGAAAAATTAGAGACTGGAATGAGGTTCCATTCAGATCTGTAATTTAGAGGAATATTCATAAGCAAAAAAATGACATAGGTGATGGAAAAAGAGATAATTTTAATTATATAAAATTGAGTATATTTGACAGATACAACAAAAAGAAAGAACTAGAAGGGCCCTTAGAGACCATCTAGTCCAACCCCTATCATTTTAAAGATGAGGAAAATGAGACTCAAAGAAGGTTAAATAACTTGTCTAAGATATCCCAGAAAGTAATCAGCAGAAGTGAGATTTTAACCTAGCACCTCCAACTCCAGAACCATTTCTCTTTACATTGTACAACAAGGCCTGCCAATGATACTTTTACATGAACAGAATCAAAATAACTATGCTAACAATAAAAATCATAGAAAAAAAGATGGCACAGTGAGTGCACATACTCACCTAAGCTCTAAGACAAACTCCTTCAGATACCTCTAAAGAGAGAATCTGAACAAATTTTAGAATGGGGGAATCTACTAGGAGACAGATTATGGCAGATTTCCAGCATAGGACAGCCTGGAAGGTTGATTAGAAGGATCTGTTGCATAGGTCTGGGAGAGCACAGAGCACATGGGCTACACCAATGAAGATGCCATAGTGGAGTCAAGCAGAAAGCACTGGGTGGTCTGAAGCAGAAGCAGGAGAGCAGATTCTCAAACATATGAGCCAGGGATGGGAGTCCAATGGAACTGAGAGAGAAAAGAGTACAGGATCCCTGATAACTGCAGCAGCTGCTTGTGAGATTATCAGCCCACAGATTAAATGCCTGTAAGTCACTTACTTGAACTTCTGAGAGCCAAGATGATGGAGTGATCTGCAAGTGCTATCACTCTCCCCTTATTGACCTTGAAAAACCTAGAGAATATTTCCCCAGGAAAAATCCTTGAATAATGGAATCAGCCGAAGGGGTAAACAGTCTCTTAACTCAAGAGCCCAGGAAAATCACAAAGAAGGGGTCCCTCTTGCTATGGCTGAAGGGGACCAGTGCAGGAACAGAGCTGTCCCAGACCTACCTCAATGAACCAGGAGGAGATACTGAGCCCCAGGAAGGGGGAGCACATAAGCACCAATACCAGGACCAAAAGTGTGCTTTATCTCAGCCAGGGGATGGGAAAACACTAGCACAGATGGGGTTGCCTGCCTGTGTTCTAGTGCAGGAGAGGAGGACTCTTGCAACCAGACCACCTCTTCCCAACACCTCATGCAGTAAGCTCCAGGGTAACTCCAGAGAAACTCAGAAAGACTTTACCTGGTCTCTACTTTGGCACACCAGCCAGCCCAGCACCAGGTAAGTTGCAGCATTCTAGCTTTTAGTTGAAAGAACCAGAGGCCATAATACAAGTCTCAAGTTCTCAAGTAGAAGTTCTAAGTAGAAGAACCATAGGACACAGCCACCTGTGGTCCAGAAGCAGAGATCCACTCTAAAAGCCAGGGAAAGGGCAATCATCATGAACAGGAAGAAAACTAGAAAATAAAAGACTATAGAAAATTACTATGGGGATAAGGACCAAAACATGAATATCAAAGACATCAACATTGAGACTGCGCTCCCCTCTGAAACCTCACAAGGGAATATGAACTGGTCTCAAGTCCAAAGAGTATTCTTGGAAGAGCTCAAGAAAGATTTTAAATGCCAAATTAGAGAGGTAGAAGAAAAAGTGGCAAATGACTTTAAAAATCTGAAAAAAAGAATTCATGGAAGAATTTTAAAAGAAAATTGAACAAATGGATAAAGTGATACAAAACCTAACTGGAACAATTGGACAAATGGAAAAGGAGGTGCAAAAGTTAACTGAGGAAAATGATCGATTACAAACTAGAATTGGACAAGTAGAAGCTAATGACTCTATGAGACATCACGAATCAGTCAAACAGAATCTAAAGAATGAAAAAATGGAAGAAAATGTAAAATATCTCATTGGAAAAACAACTGACTAGGAAAATAGATCCAGGAGAGAAAATCTAAGAATTATTAGTCTACCAGACAACCATAATGAAAAAAGAGCCTGGATAATATCTTCCTAGAAATCAACAAGGAAAACGGCCCTGAGTTCCTAGACCCAGAGGGCAAAATAGTCATTGAAAGAATCCACCTCCTGAAAGAGATCCCAAACTGAAAAAAATCAAGGAATATTGTGGCAAATTCCAAATCTATCAAGTTAAGGAAAAAATACTCCAAGCAGTCAGAAACAATTCAAATATCGAGGAACTATAGTCAGGATCACACAGGACCTTGCAGCTTCTACATTAAGAGATCAGAGGTACTGAAATATGATATTTCATAAGGCAAAGGAGCTCAAACTACAAACAAGGATCAATTACTCAGCAAGTGAGAATAATATGTCAGACAAGGAGACTGACATTTGATGAAACAAGGGATTTCCAAACCCTCCTGATGAAAAGGCCAGAGCTCGACAGAAAATTTGATCTTCAAATACAAATCTCAAGAGAGGCATAAAATGGTAAACAGAGGGGGGAGAGAACTTGTTATTCAATATGGGCAAACTGGTTACATTCCTACAAGGGAAGATGATACTCAATAATCTTGAGAATTGCATACTTATTATGATATTTAAAAGGGATACACATAGATACAGGAAGTGGGAATAAATTAAATGATGTGCTGATAAAAAATGTGATTTAAGGGTGCAAAGGAATTGTAATGGGAGATGTGCAAAAGGAGAAAGTACAAAAAGGTAAATTACATCACAGCAAGAGGCACAAAACATATTACAGTAGAGGAAAAGGGGATGGAGATGAGCACTGTTTGAGATCTAGTATCATCTGAATTGGTTCAAGGAAGGAACAACAAACTCAGCACAGTATAGAAATTTAACTTGCCCTATAGGCAGCAGGAGGGAAAAGGGGAAAGAAAAGGGAGGGAGCTGATAGAGGGAGGGAAGACTGCAGGAGGCAGTAGTCAAAAATTAAAATTCTATTGTGGAGGGGAAGGGAGAAGGAAGAAGTAAAAGCACAAACAGAGGGAAATAGGATGGAGGGAAAGACAAAGATAGTAATCATAACTGTGAATGTGAATGGGATGAACTTTCCCATAAAACAGAGACAGCAGAATGGGTTAGAAACCGTAATCCAACAATATGTTGTTTACAAGAAACACATTTGAAACAGGGGGATACACACAGAGTAAATGAAAAAGGTTGGAGGAGAATATATTGTGCTTCAGCTGATGTAAAAAAAGCAGGGATAGCAATCCTAATCTCAGACAAAGCAAAAGCAGAAATAGATCAAATCAAAAGAGATGAGGAAGAGAACTATATCCTGCAAAAAGGCACCATAGACAATGAAGCAATATCATTACTAAATATATATGCTCCAAGTGGTATAGCATCTAAATTTTTAGAGAAGAAGTTAAGGGAGTTACAGGAAGAAACAAAGAGCAAAACTATATCAGTGGGGGACCTCAACCTCCCCTCTCTGAACATGATAAATCTAACCTCAGAATAAAAAAGAAAGAAGTTAAGAATGTGAATGGATCTCTGGATAAGATAGATATGATAGATCTCTGGAGAAAATTGAATGAGGATAGAAAGGAACATAGATTTCTTCAGTGGTACATGGCACATATACAAAAAGTGACCATGTACTTGGGCGTAACAGCTTCATAATCCAGTGTAGATAGTCAAGGCAGCCTTCTCAGACCATAGTGCAATAAAAACTATGTGGAATAAAAGGTCATGGAAAGAGAGCAAAAATTATTTGGAAACTAAATAATCTAATCCTAAAGAATGAGTGGGTTAAACAACAAATCATAGAAATAATCAATAACTTCATTCAAGAGAATGACAATAATGAGACAACCTACTAAAACTTACGGGATACTGCAAAAGCAGTTCTTGGGGACAATTTTATATCATTGAACTCCTATATGAATAAAACAGAGAAAGAAGAGATCAATGAATTGGGCAAGCAGTTGAAAAAGTTAGAAAGAGAACAAATTGAAGATCCCCAAGTAAACAGCCAATTAGAAATACTGAAAACCAAAGGAGAGATTAATAAAAATGAAATTAAGAAAACTATTGAACTAATAAATAAAACTAAGTTAGTTTTATGAAGAAAACAATAAAATTGATAACCTTTGGTCAACTTGATTTTAAAAAAGAAAGAAGAAAACCAAATGACCAATATAAAAAATGAAAAGGGTGAGCTCACCTCCAATGAGGAGGAAATTGAAACAATAATTAGAAATTACTTTGCCCAACTGTATGTCCAAAATTTCGACAATCTAAATGAGATGGATGAATATTTTAAAAAATATAAATTGCTGAGATTAACAGAAAAGGAAGTTGAATACTTAAATAACTCCATCTCAGAAAAAGAAATTGAACAAGCCATAAATGAACTTCCTAGGAAAAAATCTCCAGGGTCAGATGGATTTACAAATGAATTCTATAAAACATTTAAAGAATAGTTGATTCCAACACTATATAGACTATTTTGAAAAATTGGGGAAGAAGGAGTCCTATCAAATTCTTTTTATGATACATATATGGTTCTGATACCTAAACCAGGAAGAGCCAAAGCAGAGAAAGATGGTTATAGACCAATTTCTGTAATGAATATAGATGCAATTTGAATAAGATATTAGCAAAAAGAATGCAGCAACTTATCACAAGAATAATATATTATGATCAGGTAGGATTTATACCAGTTGTGCAGGGCTGCTTCGATATTAGGAAAAGCATCAGCATTATTGATCATATCAACAAGAAAACTAACAGACACCATATGGTTATCTCAATAGATGCAGAAAAAGCTTTTGACAAAATACAACACCCATTACTATTGAAAACACTGGAGAGCATAGAAATAAATGAGTTTTCTATAAAATAATAAAAAGGATCTACCTAAAACCATCTGCAAGTAGTATATGCAATGGGGATAAACTAGATGCATTTCGAATAAGATCAAGGGTGAAACAAGGATATCCATTATCACTGTTATTCAATATGGTACTAGAAATGTTAACTATAACAATAAGAGAAGAAAAAGAAATTAAAGGAATTAGAATAGTCAAAGAAGAAACTAAGTTATCCCTCTTTACAGATGATATGATGATATACTTAGAGAATCCCAGAGAATCAAGTAAAAAACTACTTGAAATAATAAACAACTTTGGCAAAGTTGCAGGTTACAAAATATACCCACATAAATCATTTGCATTTCTTTATATTACTAACAAAGCCCAAAAGCAAGAGATAGAAAGAGAAATCCCATTTAAAGCTACAGTAGGCACTATAAAATATCTGGGACTCTACCTGCCAAGACAAATCCAGGGACTATATGAACACAATTACAAAACACTTTTTGCACAAATAAAGCTAGATTTAAGTAAGTGGAAAATCATCAGTTGCTCTTGGGTAGATTGAGCTAATATAATAAAAATGACAATTCTACCTAAATTAATTTACTTATTCATTGCCACACCAATCAAACTACCAGAAAATTATTTTCTAGAGCTAGAAAAAATAACATCAAAATTCATCTGAAAGAACAAAAGGTCCAGAATATCAAGGGAATTCATGAAAAGAAATGCTAAGGAAGGTGGCCTAGCCCTATCAGATCTCATATTGTATTATAAAGCAGCAATCATCAAAACCACTTGGTACTGGCTATGAAACAGAGGGGTAGACCAGGGGAATATGCCAGTTACTCAGGACACAGTAGTCAATGAATATAGCAAGTTACTGTTTTATAAACCCAAGAAGCCCAGCTTCTGGGTTAAGAACTTATTGTTTGACCAAAAAACTGCTGGGAAAACTGGGCATAGACCAATGCCTGACACTGTACACAAGAATGAAGTCCAAATGGATACATAACCTAGGTATAAAGACTGATGCTATAAACAAATTAGGGGAGCAAGAAATAGTGTATTTGTTAGATTTATGGAGAATGGAGAAATTTTTGACCAAGCAAGAGATAGAGAACATTATGATGTGCAAAATGGATAATTTTGATTTCATTAAATTGAAAAGTTTTTGCACAAACAAACCCAATGCAACAAAGATTTAGAGAGAGGCAGAAAAGTGGGAAAGAATTTTTGCAACTAGTATCTGTGATAAAGGCTTCATTTCTAAAATATATAGAAAACTGAGTCAAATGTACAAGAATACAAGTCATTCATCAATTGATAAATGGTCAAAGGATATGAACAGGCAGTTTTCAGAGGAAGAAATTAAAGCTATCTATAGTCATGAAAAAAATGCTCTAAATCACTATTGATTAGAGAGATGCAAATCAAAACAACTCTGAGGTTTCACATCACACCTAACAGATTGGCTAACATGAAAAAGCAGGAAGATGAAAAATGGTGGAGAAAATGTGGGAGAGTTAGAACACTGCGTCATTTTTAGTGGAGCTGTGGACTAATGCAACCATTCTGGCGAGCAATTTGGAACTACACCCAAAAGGCTACAAAAATGTACATACTCTTTGAGTCATCAATATTGCTTCTAGGACTATATCCCAAAGAAATCATACAAATTGGAAAGAGTCCCACGCTTAACAAAATATTTATAGCAGCTCTCTTTGTGGTGGTCAAGAACTGGAAATCGAAGGGATGCTTCAACTGGGGAATGACTGAACAAGTTGTGGTATATGAATGTAATGGAATACTATTTTGCTATAAGAAATGATGAGCAGAAGGACTTCAGAGAGGCCTGGAAGGACTTATATGAACTGATGCTAAGTGAAAGGAGCAAAACTGGGAGATCATTGCACATAGCAACAACCACAGTATGCTAGAAATTTCTCTGGTAGACTTAGCCCACATGGCAATGCAAGAACCTGAAACATCCCCAAACGACTCTTGAGGCAAAATGCCATCCACATCCACTGAAAGAACTATGGAATTTGAACACAGAATGAAACAGAATATTATCTCTTGAATTATGTTTTGTTTTGTTTGGGTTTTTTCTCATGGTTTCTCCCACCCATTTTAATTCTTCTATGCAATATGACTAATGTGAAAATGTTTAATAAGAATGTTTATGTAGAACCTATATAAGATTACATGCTGTCTTGGGGAGGAAAATCTAAGACTTATGGAAGTGACTGTAGAAAACTGAAATAAATTAATAAAAAAATAAAAATCATAAAATAGGATGGAAGGAAATCTTTACATCGAATATCTCTGGATCTCTGATATTGTTCTTAATTTTTCTAATCATATCTTTTCATTATTATAGGGCACTTTAGGTGAAGAAATTCTACCAATCCAGATCAGTATCTTCTCTGCATTTTATAGATCTAAATGGTTTGCCCAAGGTTAACTTGAACCCAGGTCTTTCTGGTTCTAAAGATCTGCTCTCTAGTTACAACATCACACTGCCTCTCTATATGAATAATGATAAATTATTCTGATATAAGAAATGATGAATAGGAGAAATTCAGAAAATCTAATAAAATAATAATTAGAGTATATGTATATGATACCTACTATGTGCCAGGCATTGTGTGAGGCACTTTACAATTTGTATCTCACTGGCTCCTCACAAGAATCCTGGGAGGTAGATGCAATATTATCCCCCATTTTACAAATAAGGAAACTGAGATGAACAAAGTTAAGTGACTTTCCCAGTGTCACACAACTAGGAATTGTCTAAAGCTCAATTTGAATTCAGATGTTCCTGACTTTAGCCCTAATGCTCTGTCCATTGCCCCACCTAATTGCCTCATGTATGAACTCCTGCAGACTGAACCACATATGACCAAGAGAAAAACATATGCAATGACTAATGTTAAGGAAAAGAAATCTGAAAGAATTCAGAACTTAGTTAATACTAAAGGAATGAAACTCAGAACAGGTATATTCTGGTAGTGTTCTGTCATGGGAAGAAGAGGAAAAGGGAGGGAAAAGAAAAAATAGTGGGCACAGATCTGGGAAGGGGGCAAAAGGCTGCCAGAAAAAAGGGCTTCAGACATTCAGGGTGTAGTTTAATGGTACTGGGAACCTGGAGGTACCATGATTATGGAAAAAGACTAATGAAAGGGGAGGTGTAATGTTATTTTAAAAAATCAACCTTGCCTATTCCATATTTCAGCCTTGAATTTTGCCTTTCTTTACCATTCATTTGTATAAAGATTTAATGGTTAAATCCAACTCAGACACACACACACACACACACACACACACACACACACACACACACACACCCCACTACCAAGTAAAAGTGCCCCATCTGAGGTTCCCAGTCACGGACCCTGTAAGCTTTCCCCCTAATTTAATACACAATGTCCTGAAAATTATATTTCTCTATCATATCTTTTGAACTAAGTTTCCGTCCCTTGCCCTGGCCTTCGAGAGCCATCACTTGTATTTCTTTTGGCACCAAGCTTCCACTCTGGGGCCATTTGTTTAACATAGAACAAAACTTGACACTCAAGAGAATAGTAAGCGAAAGCAGAAGGTTCTGAATTATCCAGCCCCAAGCAACTTTAGAATGTTCTTGATGCCAAGGTACTCACTGTCCTCATGCCTCCCTCTCCATGCAAATTCTGGGCCCGAGTGATTATGAGCTTTCCGCCTTAGTTCTCACAAATGGAACAAGAGGAAATCATGCTTCCTTCATTTGCCAATAATTTTGCTTGGCCAGAACCAAGCAAATAAAACCCAAGATCAGGTCTCCAACCTTGACTGTAGCCCTTTATAAATTGTTTATGACTCTAAGTATTTGAATTTCAGAGACATTTCCAGAATCATAGATTTAGAGCTAGAAAGGACTTCAGGGGCATCTGGACTCACTCCTTCATTTTACAGATGAGAAAACTGAGGTCCAGAAAGGGAAAATGACTTAATTCATGTCATATAACTAAGATGTGATTTGAATTCAGCATTTCCAGACTCCAAGTTGAGTTCTCTATTCAACGTCTTTTTTCCATTAAAAAAGATAAGTTGATTTAACAAAATGCCATTGATAAGTTATAGAAGAGGGAAGCTTTTGGAAATATCTGATAAACAACTCTCCCTATAGAAAATAGTCTTGTCCAATGTTACCTGAAGGGGAAAAAAACAACTCCTGATTTGTTAACAATGATGAAACTGACCTGGGATGAACTGGCTGGTTTGGATGCTCCCTTTGGTGCCTCCTAGAGAGTGACTTTCAAGGTCTGGAGCTGATCCCAAGATGACCTGTTAGGCTCAAATTCTTGAAAGAGCAGATTGTTGTCCCAGGGACCATCAGTATGCTCTGGACTATAAAAGAAAGCTGATATGCTGCTCTTAGCCTAGCTAGCCTATTCTTTTGCATTTTCCTTTTATAGGGAAGGAAAAAAGGGGAAAAAGGAAAAGGGGAAAAAAGGGAAGCAACAGAGCAGGATGGAGGGAGGTTATACTTTCTTCCATCCTGGGAATCGTTAATAACTGTCTTTCACAAGAAGCTCATGGTAGCCTGAGAGGAAAGTTTCTAGATTTCTAGTAATAGAATCTTATGCCATTTTAGCTTCCTTTCTGATCACAGAATAGAGTCTGGAAAACATTTTCTTAGTCTAAGAGGTAGCAGCAACAACAGGGAGGTAGCAGAGAACCAAGAGTTCCTACTGAAACACATGGAAGAAACAGACATGTTCTTTTCCCACATAAGAGTAGAGAGGAGTCCAGGCATAATATTACTGCTAAACATCTGTCACCCTGTTAGAGGAAAGGTAAAACACAAATCTCTTAGGCAGGATGATCCGGAAATCTAGCCTTTTTATAGAAAAGGGAGATTTCTTGGGCAGTGCCAAATTTGGTAGTTGTGTCAAGAGTAACCCCAAATTCAAGAGTTTGGAGATCTGACATTTTAGAGAAAGAAGGACATTTCTTCAGTAATGTGATATTTAAAAAGTTCAAGAGTCATAATTTCTGGATAAATAGTAATTTTATTAATAATGCTAACATTTTAATAGAAGAAGTCAGTGGCACTCTTGAATGCCAAAGACCCTCTAGGTGGGCTCGTGACTTATATGTCCTTGGAAAAGTGGGTGTTCCAGAGGGTAGCCATCAACTCTGACTGGCTAACATTAATGAGAGAATGAATATTACAATGAGAGATCACTCCAATGAGTAGGTGAGAGAGTGACCTCATGTCACTGTTTTGGACAAAGAGCCTATCTCTACACCCAGACCACCACTTGCTTTAAGCAATCTAATCAGATAATTTATCCCCACCCAAACTTGAGTAGAACACAATGGGCTTCCCCATCTTAGATTAAATTCCTTATATGGCTGGGTGAGGTCTGACCAAGACTGGAGAGTTAATTCAATCTTATCCTCAATAATTTTTTTCAAGAGACTGAACATTGAAATGAGGACTTTAGAAAAAGGGAGAATTTTGGATCTCCCCAAATCACTGGTTATTAAAAATCATTTCTCTCAATGGGATTCTTCTTCAAGCAAAAGAAGACCCCTGATTTGGCTGCTGCATCTGGAGGACTAATAAAGAACTAAAGTGACATCATAGAGGATCATTAAAACCTGCACTCTGCCCCACTATTTCTGTGAATTCTTCAAGCAGTGCAGATTTTGTGGAAAGATGGCTGCTTGCCCAGGAGCCCCCCAAAATGGATGCTTTCTGGAGGAAATTAAGACTACATAGTGGCATTTCAAGTTGATGGGGTGTTGGACCCCGGCCCTAGGACCATATCTCTCCCCAGTCCAAAGACTATATCTCAGGCAATAACTCATGAGTAGGCTTCAATGAGGCAAACTATCTCTCCCTGTTACAAGAACAAGCTGACTTGTGCAGAATTTCACTTGTATGAACAGAACTGTGTTGTACCAGCAGAACTAGTACCAGCAATCATGTACTGATTCCCACAGTTACTGTATACAATCCAGAGGTCAAAATATAGATATCAACTCCTGAGGCTATCTTGTTAGAGACGTAACAGACCAAAAGTATAACCCTTAAAAGGTCTCCCCCTCACCCCTAGAGTTTCCGTAGTGAATGTTGCTTGTGCCCAAGGTCCAGAAACTATATGTTCCCAGAGCTGACCACTCCTTGATTCCACCCCATACCACCTAATCAGTATACTTGGCACACCACTCACTGTACTTTTTCTATATAAGCTTTTGAATAACCCCCATTAAGTTGCAAGATCCCTAAGGAGCTCCACTCATTTCATAGCATTACAATAACCTTTTGCCACTTGACTAGAAGAATGCTTGAGTCTGTGAATTCTTTCCAGAGAACTCCACTCTATACCTCAATAGTTTTGGGGTCCCTGCACCTCTAAGCCAAATCAAAGTCTAGGAGAGACTATCTAGGACCATGAAAGAGAAAGAAAAATTCACCAAAATGTGAGAATATTCTCCCTTTTTTTCAATTTTGTGTTTCCATTCTATTGTTATGTGTATACCCATATCAGTGTTTTCTGAAGATGTAAGATTATATATGGTTTAATGGAAAAAGCACTGTATGTGCAAGCATGGGACCCAGGTTTGAGCTCCAACCAGGGATGTGCTAGAGCCAACTCAAATCAGCTCAGAAGAGTGTGAAATTTTCAGTGCAAGAATTTGCACCTTGGAAATCACAAAACTCAACAAATCAAGCCTTGATTTATTGTTTTGCTTTTAAACACAAGAAAGTGAAGGAGAAAATATCTAAAATGTAAATTAAACTTAAAAGTGTATCCTGAGGTGCTTTTTTTTTTTTCAGAGAGCCAGTTGTTAACATTTACCAGCATACCTTTCACCCTAACTCTGTTGTTTTCTAGCTCTATGACCTTGGGCAAGTCATATCACCATTGTTATTGACCCCACATTAGTAGCTATCATTCATAAAGTACTTTAAAGCTAGCAAAGTACTTCTGCATTATTTTACTTCTGCTTCACAATAATGTTGGAGGTAAGTACTCCAGGGATTCTTCTCCCTTTGCAAATGAGAAGACTGAGGATATCAGAGATTAAGCAATTCATCTATCTTTATAGAGTGTAGGAAGTCAGATACAAACCAGATATCCCTGACTTCAAGTACTAAACTACTTCCACTACACATTTCTCAGATTTAATTCTTCATCTGTAAAATTCAAGGGCTAAATGAAATGGTCTCTAAAATTTCTTTCATTTCTAAATTGTTGTTGTTCAGTTATTTTCAACTTTTCATGACCCCATTAATGATTTTCTTGGCAAAGATCCTAGAGTGATTTGCAATTTTCTTCTCAAGCTTATTTTATAGATGAGGAAACTGAGGCAAACAGGCTTACATGACCTGCCCAGGGTCACACAGCTAGTAAGTATCTGAGACCAGATTTGAATGTTTTGAAGGAGAGTCTTCCTGACTTTAGACCCAGTGCTCTATCCACTGCACCACCCAGCTGTCCCTTAGTTCTAAACAATGGGATGGCATGGAAAATTCCCAGAGCTACTCTATGTACAGTCTCATACATAATAACACAGTACTGTCACATTGCCTCCCAATACTCTTGGGATTAGAAATATAAAGTGTTTAATCTATAATGATAAAGTTGGGTGTTGGTTTTTTAAATCTCATGATGGATATGTCTCTATCAGTCCTCCTAGAGAGGAATTGGTGTGAAGCTTTCTTGTTTTATATAGGTATTTATCAAAATTCATTTTTAAAATTAGTCCCCTAGGTCAAAAAGAATAAGACTATCAAGCAACTAATTTCTTGCCTAGACATGGTAACCAGCACCTAACATTTTGTCCCAGAGATTTAAAGATATAATGTGCCTAAATGCATAGCTTTCTAAAATGATGAAAGAATCTTCCCATTCTAAAACATTTCCTGGATCAAACCAAGATTCATGCTTTTCTTCTATTCCTACATCTTAAATTTAAAAAAAAAACTTGTCACTTTTCTTGGGGCCAAGCTGTCAGTCCAGTTCTAAAAGTCTTACTTCACAGAAAGTGACACCTTGACACTTACCAGGAGCCTTATTCTAAAGTTGTCTTCAGAGCTCGTGTACATTTCATGAGAGAGGAGTGTTATCAACATATCATTTTGATTTCTCTAACAGCAAACCTTCTCAAAAGAAGTTTAAAGGGCAGAAAACTGGGACACCTGGGTTCTCATCTTAGTTCTCTCTTCCACTGTATGCTACAGGGTGACTTCATCTAGGAAGGGACTCAGTTTCCTCATTTAGAAAAATCAGAGGTTTAGTCCAGATAATCTCTTCAGTGTTTTTCAGCCCCAGCATTTTATGAAATCAATGAAGATGGACAACCCAACGCCAAATTCTGCTTGATACAAAGCAGTGTCATAGAAAGTCCCTGAAGTTTTCAAGGACAAATATCACAGGTAGGAGTTACAAAACATTGACGATCCTGTCTGGGTTCATTTTTGCATTGCCTTGACACAAAGCTTCCCATTTTGCTCAGATATTGCTCCTGTCAAGAGAGACAGACTGAAAATGTGGGAGTGCAGTGGCAGACTCAAAATACTAAAAGATCTTTCTTTCCAGGGTACTTTTCAGGGGAAGGCTGATATTTAACAGCCCACTTGGGGGAAATATTTATTTTCCATCTGTTCATTATATTTTAAATATGTGCTGCAACATTTTATGAGAGGCGATGCTGTAAACACATGTATCCAGGTTCTTTGCCTCTAGAATTCACCCTGAGATTTGCTACCATAACTGGATCAATTAGGGAAACAGGGCTCAGAGCTGACTAGGCTGAAAACAGTGATATTCCAAAGCTCTGTAGGCACAGGGCAATTTCCAGTGAAGGCTAAATCGTGCTGTTTCCATGTCTAATATCCAAAGTCAAGCAGTGCTAACCCCCACAGCAGGGGAAGCAAAAATTTAAACTTCACAGTCTCAAAAGATAAGCAGGTCCTGAAGCCCTGAACATCCCTCTTTGACACAAATAGGGAAGAGTTGAGGGCTAAACTTTGTGATACTGACTGATAGGGAAGAGAAAAATACAGTTTGGACTAAAGGAGTTAGAGAAGGCTTCATGGAACATGTTAGACACTGAGGATGCTTGGAAAAAAGAAAAAATTATAGAGCTGGAAAGGACCTCAGAGGTCATCTAGTGTAACCCCCTCATTTTGAAGGTGAAAAAGCTGAGGCCACAAAACTGAAGTGACTGCCCAAGGTCATATTTCCCCTCCCCATATATTCCATAATCCCATGACACTGGCACCCTTGCTCTTCCTTATACAAGAAACTCCATCTCTAGACTTTCTGCATTTTCTTTTCTTCTCTAATTTTTTTTGAGACAATCAGGGTTAAGTGACTTTCCCAGGATCACACAACTAGTGTGTGAAGTGAGATTTTACCTCAAGTCCTCCTGACTCCAGGGTCAGTGTTGTATTCACTGTGCCACCTAGCTCCTCCCATTCCTTGAGTTTTTTATATGTATAAAATTATTTATAGTAGCTCTTTTATGGGGGTCAATAATTAGAAACTGAGGGGATGCCCATCAACAGAGGAATGGCTGAACAAGCCGGGGCATGCATTTCCTGCATTTTTACTGGTTATTACCCATACCTGGAATAATCTCCCTCCTCATTTGCACCTCCTTGGCTCTGACTTCTTTCAAGTTCCAGTAAAAATCTCATCCTCTACATGAAGCCTTTCCAAGTCTCCCTTAATGTTCATACTTTCCCTCTGTTCATTATCTTCAATTTACCCTGTAAGTATCATGTTTGTACACAGTTTGTATATTATCTTCCTCGCCCCCATTAGACTATGAATTCCTTTGGGGAAGAGATCATCTTTTGCCTTTTTTTTTTTTGTATCCTAGAGTTTAGCACGGTGCCTTCTATATAGTAGGTACTTAATAACTGTTTGTTGACTAACAAAAGTAGGATTCAAACTCAGGTCCTGTGACTCCAATTTCAGTGCTGTACTACTCTTCAAAGAATCGGGAAAAAAAGGAGCACATTCCAGACAAGGGAAAGAATATGAGTAAAACTAGGAAGGCAAGAAAAAGCAGAGCAGTATGAACAAAAGAAGGAAGACAGATACAGATAGACCAGAGAGATTGTTGTTGTTGTGTTTGTCCTTCATTACAGAAGAAGACTATGCCACAAGAGTAATAACGACATGACTTGCACTTGACTTTGTTTTGAGTGAGGGAGGGTTGTGCAGGTCACCAGTCTCAGTTCTCCTCCAGAGCCATCTGGATCCAGTCACCAGATATTCATCAGGATGGCAGGAGATGGCCCAGGATGCTCTGGAGACCTTGGCCCCTTTAGGCATAGTGTTGGAGAGCAGTAGAAAATACGGTGGCATGAGTTCAAATGAAGGAGCCTCTCAAAAGAGTTTGGGCTTCTCTTTGACAAAGCAATATCACTACAAGAGCAAAGAAAGGGGGAAATAATTCATATGTGAAAAAATATTTATAGCACCTCTTTGTGTGGTGGCAAAGAAATGGAAACTGAGAGGGTGTCTACTAATTGGAGAATGGATAAACAAGTTGTGATATACAAATATATTTATATGTGTATATACATATAGGCATGTATACATAGGCATATCTGTGTGTATATGCACACATATACAGACATTTATATATGAACAACTTATGATATGTGTGTATATATATACACACACATATACATACATGTATATATGATAGAATATTATTCACCTGCAAGAAATTATAAAGGTGATCATTTCAGAGAAACCTGGGAAGACTTGCATGAACAGAAGCAGACCAAAGAGAGCAAAACAAGAACCAATTTTCAGTAATGACAGTATTGTAGGGATAAACAACTCAGAAAAATTTAGAATTTCGGATCAATTCAAAGACCATCTGTATTCCAGAGGACTCTTGATGAAATATGTAATCTGCTTCTTGATAGATAAGTAAAGGACAAAGTACAGAGTGAGGCATATTTGGGGAGCAAAGAGAATGTGGGAGGCCAATGTGGGAATTTGTTTCACTTGCCTATACATATTTGTAATAGGGCTTTGTTTTTGTTGCTTTCTCAGTTGGTGGAGAGAGAGAATGTGAGTCTGAAAATAAACTAAAGCTTAATTTTAAAAAGAAGTTGGAGCTTGATGCAACTTGTCAAAGTTGAAAGAATAAAGGACGTGGAGTCAGGAAAAATAGAGTCTGAATCCTGCCAGAGATACCTATTAGCAGTAAGACCCTGCGCAAGGCATTTATCCTCTTTCAGTCTCAGTTTCCTGGTTTGTAAAATGGAGATAATAATAGTACCTACATCGTAGGAGTATTTATAGGAATCAAATGAGATAATAAATGGAAAACACCTTGCAAACTTTTAAGGCCTGTAAATGTTAGCTATTTGCACCATCATTGTCACCATCATCACCGTTATTATCATAATTACTAAGCAATACCTAATAAAATACCAGTATGCCTCAGGTTGTGGCATCTGTAAAATGAGCATTGGACCAGATGACTTGGGAGGCCCTTTCGATCAATTAATCAATCTAAAACATTTTTAAAGTGCCTGCCAGGCAACGTGCTAGGTGCTAGGGATACAAAGACAAAAGTAAAAATATTTCTGGCCCTCAAGGAGCTTAGAGTCTAACTGGAACAAATAACATTTGCATGTGTTGGGGGTGAACTTTCCATGGAAGTGCTCTAGTTTAATCTCACACACACATATATACATATACATATATATATATATATATATACATATAGATATATGCAAATTAGATATAGTGATTTAAGGCACTAGTATCTGAGGAGTAAATAAGTAATAACTGCTAGCATTTATAGAGTCCTAAAGACTTGCGATGCACTTTACCTCTTATCTCATTTGATCCTCACAACAACCCAGAAAGGTAGTTGCCATTATTATCTCCATTTTAAAAATAGGAAAACTGAGCCTGACACATTAAGTGACCCATCCAAGGTCACACACCTAGTGACTGATAAACTCAGGTTTACTTGACTTTAAGGCCAGAGCTCTGTGCCATTTAGGAGATCAGGAAAAGACTCCTGTAGAAGATAGTCCTTGAGATTCTGAGAGGTAAAAGGGAGGAGGGAATGCATATCATGTGTAAGGAACGGCCAAAGCGAAGATATAGTGGCCAGAGATGGAGGGTCATAGATGAAAAACAGGAAATCCAGTTTGGCCGAACTGCAGTGTGTGTGAGGCAGGAAGGATAGGTTGGGCAAAGCTGTGAAAGGCTTTAAATGCCAGCTCTGACATTCAAGTGTTTTAGGAAAATTCATCTTGCCAAAAGAAGAATTATAGGAAGGAGAAACTAGAAGCAAGAAAATCCATTGGTAACTGTTGCAGGAATGAGACATTAGTGGGAAGAAGCCTAGGTTAAGGTCTGGGAATGAAGAGGAAGGGGCCAATCCAAAAGACATTTTGTAGAAAGAAAAAACAGCATATGCAAAAAAAATGGCAAGGAAAGCCTCCAAGTTATGCAAACATCATTAAGGGGAACATGGAGCCTTAATTAGTTCTTAATTTGGGCCTGAGACAGATGAATGAAGGTAAGAGGAAGGGAAAAAAGGAATGAAAAGTCTTGTGTTTGAAAGCTGCCATTCTGGACGCTTCCAATGCCAAATCTTTGGATATTTTAGAAAAAATACATGGCCACAAAGGGAAATATTGCCTATTCCTTCTTCAGGATCTTTGGGTGAGACTGAGATCTCTGTCAAATCCTCAGATGCCTTGTTGCCAGAACCAAAGAATCCACTCATCATCGCTTTGACCTCCTACGTCTCCACTAAAGTGTCAGCGACTCGATTTCTATTGTCCCCTTGCTGCACTTCATCAGTTGGAATTGTTACTTCCATGACAAAAATTTCTTTTCCTTTATTTCCCATTAATTTCTTATAAGGACACAGGCCACTCTTGTCCTTCTCAAATGGCACTTCACACTGCCTGGGGTAAGATTTAATTTTCAAAGGTCTTTCTATTCATCCACAAAAATCAATGTGATTATTTTTTTAAGTCTTTTACTTGTTGAAGTCATAAAAATCCTTCTAACTAAATGTATTAAATGCTCTTTTTACAATCCCAACCCTACTTGGAAAAAAAGAGCTGAAAAATCCTGACTCTGGTAAAAGATGTTTTATTCTGCAAATGGCAGGATTTTCCATGTTTAAAAGCAATCTAGCATACAGTACCGGTCAAAATGTTCCTCATTAAATGTTCCAGAGAAATTTGGTGCAAATATTTCATATTAGCTAAGCTAAATGAAGATAGGCATTCTGCCCCGTGAATTTGGACACTAAGTAATATGTCACCAAGTCCAAGGAAATCTAACCAGCAATTATTAACATCATATTAGACAAAGGAAGAAAGGATACAAAAGAGACTGGTTTCTTAAAAATATACTTTATAGATGTCTTTGTCCTTACATCAGTCATTTCAACATCCTTTTCCAGATTGAACCCTCCCTTCTGAAAAAGAAAAACCACAAGGTAAAAAAGTTGATAGCGTGGTCACATTTGATGATGTTTGTAATATTCTGTCATGGTAGTCAACCATCTCTTTGTTGAGATGGGAAAACTGCGCCATGATTTGTTGTCTTGGACCTTCACTGGTTTTTCAATTTCTTCCGTACTTTTAGCCACCTATCCATTTACATTGGAGTCACTGGGTGTATTGTTTGCTAGGATGTGCTTGTTTTGTCCTGCATTAGTCCATATAGATCTTCCATGTTTCTTTGAATTCCTCCTATCCCCCATTCTTTACCTCACAACAATATTCCCTTATATTCATATTTCATAATGGGGAAATAAGGGATTAGTCATTCCTCAATCAATAGGCACCCACTTTGTTTCTAGTTCTTTGCTGCAACAGTGCTACTCTATTGAATATTTTGATATTGTAATCTATGATTCTGCCATCTTCAGGATAGCAGAACTGCAGAAGTACAGGCCAATGATATGTAACGAACTTCTTGACATCAAGTCTAGCACATTTCTATATTCTGTTTCTATAGGATGCACTTAACAAATACTTATTACTGAATGATACCTAGTATTACTGGTGTCATGGCTATGGAATTTCTTTTCCTGAAGAGTATTTATATAAATATAATTTCTCCACTTTCTTCCATCTCTTATATCTGTTTTCCCCTATAGAAAGTAAGCACCTTGAGGACAGAAACGGCTTCATTTTTGTTCTTGTATGTCCAACACTTGGTAGTGTCTCACCTATAACAGGTGCTCAAAAATGCTTATTGATGGTTTAATTCTGTGCAGAATATAAACTTCAGTGACTCTCTATTGTCCCTAGGATCAAATATAAACCCTCTCTGTAGCTTTTAAAGTCCTATACGACCTGGCCCCACCTTATCTTTCCAGCCTCATTGGATACTATTTACCTGCCCACATCCTGCAATGCCCTCTCTCCCTCTGATTCAAAAAGGCTCTCTCTTCCTTTAAGATGAGGATTGAGTACTACCTTCTGCCAGAAGCTTATCTGGATCCTCTCCTCCTTAATTATCTCCTAAATTGCACAGAAGGTATAGGTCCACATTCATATAAGGAATGTCCTCATCTAGGAGTTTTTGATATCAATGAAATGCTTATCTTTATCTCTCTTTGCATTATATTTATATGTATGTATATATAAATATAAATAAATTTTATATCATAAATAATATTTGGTGCATATGTAATATACAGCATATTGTATAATATGTAATTCTGTATATACTTATATCCCACACACACACACACACACACACACACACACACACACACACATTCTTGTATCCTTTCCATAATGTAAGCTGTTTGAAAGTAGGGATAGTTTCATTCTTTGAGTTTGTATTCCCACTACCTGCCACAAAGTGCCTAATAAATGTCCTTTAATTGTTTGATCCATTGACTACAATAACCTCTAGGAGCCACACTTTGTCCTTAGTACCCATGATGTGCAGGGATGTTCCTATTTAAATATTCCGCATTATTGTCTAACAAAGACATTAGGAGAGTGATTACTACAAATACATAAAATTCCTTTTTTTTAAAGAGTTCTCTTTCACTCCAAAAAGAAATGAAGCAAGCCATGTTCAAATTCTTCAGGCTTGTTTTCCCCCATGATACTATGATCTCCTTCAGAGCAAGGGACTATCTTTTAACTTTCTGTGTATCCCCAGCGCATAGCACAGTATCTGGCACAGAGTAGGTTATCAAATGACTAGGAATGACAGAAGGAAGTCCTTGATATCCATGACAAAATCTTTGTTCCACATGGGCCCTCAACTCTTTCCTTTGCATAGAACGATTCAATGTGTGCAAAGATCATATTAGATTTTCCTCCATATCTCTACACACACACACACACACACACACACACACACACACACACACACAACATACACCATCTAAATATTAACCAGGATGGAGTGTAAACCTGAATCAGACAACAACCTTCATCTCCTCCACATATGTTCTTCCCCATTCACCTGGGCTGACCCCATCACTCCCTTGTCAGTGGCTGGGAATGGAGTTACATTACTAGGTCTGGCAACAGTTCTTCCTTTTTTCTCTTCTGTTATTATCAAAGACTCGAAGGGAGACACTTGGAACAGAAGCAGAGCTGCATGGAATCCCCTGCCCTTCTCTCTGTCTCATAAGGCTTCCTAAGTCTGTGTTCCTTTTACCAAGTTTAGACTTAGAAAGAGAAAAAAAAGAATATTTTTCAATAACCTTAGTTTAGGAGAACAGATGATTCCCTTTGCTTTTCTCTTGACTCTCTGGGGGGAAAAATGATGCAAGGAGTCAGAAAGACTCATCTTCATGGGTTCAAATTCAGCCTCAGACACTTTTTATTTGTGTGACTCTGGACAAGTCACTTAATCTTGTTTGCCTCAGTTTCCTCATTTGTAGATGATCTGTAGAAAAATGGCAAAGCACTCCAGTATCTCTGCCAAGAAAACCTCAAATCACACAAACTATCACAAAGAGTCAGACAGCTAAAAAATGACTGAACAACGAAGTGTTTTAGAGCTTTTGTTTCTAGAGTGAAAGAAGAATAACACAGGTAAAGCGTAGTACAATGGAAAAGCCACTAAATTTTGGAGTCAGAAAACCAAGGTTCTTCTGCTTCCTACTATGTCACCTTGGGCAAGTCATCTTGCCTCACTTGACTTTAATTTCCTCATCAATAACATGAGGAGATTGGACTAGGAGACCTCTAAGGTTCTTTCCAGTTCTAAATCTCTCCTGTGCCTGGGGCTTCTCTGTGATCGAAATGCAGTCTGGGGTCTTCTCTGTCCTTGATTAGGAGCATAACAGACACATCTTCACTCATCTCAAAAGAAAAAAGCATCCAGCATTTTGGCTGGGTCTTACATAAATGTGACCAAGAACCAGGAAGAATGAGAAGGTATGGATCTGAAAAGCTAGAGTCCCTATTACAATGAGATCCAACAAAGTTGTGGATTTTCATGAGGCCAACCAAGTTTTTGTTTATGTCTAAGGATATTTCCTGAAGCTCTCCATTATCCCATGAAAAGAAAGTAGGTTCTTTTGTGGATATAATTCTGGGCTTGGAGTCAGGATATCCTGAGTTTGAATCTTGCCTCTGATATCAAATGTATGTGACTATGTGACCTTGGACAAATTACTTAATCTCCCTGTGTTTCAGTTTCCCCATGTCAAATGGCCTTGAAGTTCCCTTCCAGCTCTACATCTATGATTTTACACTTACAGATCCCTGATTCCATATCATGCTAAAGCCAAACTACTCTGTAGAAAGAAAAAAGTCTTTACGCATTTCCCTGGTTGTGATAGACCCAGGATAAAAAAAGAAGGAAATGATGTTCCAAAACTTCAGGCTTCCCATCTGGATTCATATGAGCATGAAGCATCTGAATTGCTCCAGGACTTCCACAAATACTACTTTCTCACTGCTCTGATTTTCCAAATTCTTGGCCAGGCATGGAGTTACTTCCTAAACTCTTTCCATATTATTCTTCACAACCAACACTTGCCAATGTCACCTGGTCAGTGATTTAATGGACCTAGCACCCCCAGATAGGCTTCTAAGGAGCCAGATCCCATATTTCTCAACCGATGACATTCTCTGTTCAGAAAATGGCTTTTATTTCTGGCCAGTTCTGCAGAATCATCCCACCTGCCAAAAGCTGACTTCTGTTTGGCCCCAAGATTTGCTTCTGTCACTGTTCCCCAGTAAGAATTCTTACCTTCACATTCTGTTTGCCTAGGCTTGTCTGTCCATTTTCTGACATAGTTAGCACATGGTTCAAGCAATTCACAGGCATAAAATCCAGTTAAAGAGATTCAAGAAAATTCTTAAAACCAGCCAAGTCATCGGAGGGCTAATATTTCCAAGTAGAATATAAATGTCAACATGAGGTCATCAAAAACTACAGGTAGTTATCAAGACTACACATGCACCCGGACTGCACATAATGCTGAAAATGGCTATCAGTTAAGGCCATTGATCCCCACGTTAATTAATGTGACAAAGAAACTTTCTACCCTCTTGAGATTATTATTTGTAACAGAGCTTTGGAATCACTGTTTTATTTTGCTAAGCTCAAACAGAACATTTCATCAATGCTGAAACCAATTTACCGGAATGAGGGGAATCATTTTGGTTTTCTCTATTAATTTATTACAAGATAAAATGCTACATGAATTACTGGTTATATGCTTGACTCTTTCACACTGTTTCTTTCACTATAAATGGAGAATTCCTACTCTGTGAGATAAGGTCAGAGCCCTGTTATACAGATGAAGTTTAAAATAATTCTAGACCCACAAAAGTTTTGTCTAACCCTCAAAATATACAGTGACCCATATTTCCCAATATACAGCCTTTTTCTCAAATATATCCACCATAATCTACTACCTCTCCAAATCACTTGAGAGGCAGCTAGATGGTACAGAGGAAAGAATGCTGGACTTGGGACCAGGAAGACTAGAGCTCCAATCACGCCTTACACACTTACCAGCTATTTGATCCTCGGGCAAGTCACTTCATCACTCAGCCTCAATTTCTGCATTTGTAAAATGAGGTTAACAATATAGCACTTAACCCAACAAAGTGATGTGAGGATTAAATAAGACAATATTTTTAAAGTGGCTTGCAACTTAAAGATGAATACACAGAGGCCTGTAAAATGAAAACCGTTTGCCAAAAAGTCACACCACTAGTAAATGGCAGAACTGAGATTCATCCCCAGGTTTGATGATTCCAAATTCAATGTTCCTTCCAAGATTTGGTCAGACCAAAAAATAAATGGCAACTACTATAAAAAAATAATCTTTATCATCACTTAATTAAAGAAGTATTGCCTCTCTTTAGAAATATTTATTTTTTTCCCTCAGAAACCAGCCTCCATAATAGGTACTGATAAACATGAATATTAAATATGAAGATATTCATTATTTTTTGTTAAGACCCATTAATCAGATTATGTTGTAGTCCAGAGCACCTGTGCATTTTTATGGCTAACTTGCTCTCAAATAATGTTACTCTAAGCCCAGAAGACCTGAAAATGAGAATAAAAAAATTAACCATTTCTCTACGCAAAATACTTGGAAAGCATAGTGCACCTTATTTTACACATGAGGTGTATTGCTGTAAAATTGTATGTAAGTTAGAAACTATTTTAAATGTACTGAGAGGCTTGGTATATAAAAGGAAGCTAGAATCTGGGAGGGTGGGGCATGGATTTCTTCTAATCACTGCTAATGAATTGGTTCAGTCTGGTGGATCAATTGAATTCAAGAGCTCTGAGTTAGAATGAAGCCAAAGCTAATTGGGTATGTGCACTAAGTCTGGCACTAATATCAGGCATCTGTGTGAGAGAAGGTCTGTCATGTTGCTGAAGGAGAGTTTAAATGGCCTACGTAAGAAAATAAAGCAAGTTAAAGCTTCCGTATCAATCAATAGTAGGATTGGGCTCTTGAATGGTCATGGCACTTAAAACCTGGGGAAAATAGGGAGATGCAGGCTCTAAAAAGTTAATAACAATAATAATAATAAAACATTATAGACAATTTTTCTATCAACCCATTCAAAGAATCGATACATTCAACAACCATTTTAAGCACCTACGTTGTACAGACCACTATGCTGGCACCGGACAGGCTACAAAAATAACACGTGATCTCTGCCCTTATGGAACTTACAATCTGAGGGGCAAAGAGAGACAGTACACAAAGATACAATAATTATAACATAAGAATAGAATTTAAAAAGGGGATGGAAGGGACAGAAACAAAACCATCCCTGTCCTCAGGGGGCTTAAATTCTATTAGGAAGAATTACTATGTATACATATGAGAAAATGCAAAAACATATAAAAAAATACAAAGAAATTTAGTGAGTGGTCAGACACTAGTAACTAGAGAAATCAGGAATCCAGTCAACAATAAGTTCTTATTAAGTACTTACTATATGCTGGGTACTATGCTATAGGCTAAGTATATGAAGACAAACCTGACCATGAACAAGTCATTTAACAGCATTGAGCCTCAGTTTCCTCATCTGTAAAATAAATGGCCTCTCAATATATAATCTTGTGATGTTGTGAAACAGGTTGAAATGATTTTGGAAGGGAGTTTGAGGTTCTGAGAGGTAAAAGTGAGAAAGAAGTACATGCTAAGTATGGGGACAGCATTTCTGAAGGTGTGGAGACAAGAGATGAAATACCATATAACAAACACTCTAAGAAATCTCTCTCTCCCTCTTCATCTCCCTCTCTCTTCAATTGTACAGGGTGTCCTGAGAGTCTTAGTGGGACTTTTGGAGCACCTTGTATATCTTGTTTTCTTGACTTATACTTGTCATGGGAATTCACATCAGGGACAACACAATCAACCAGAATTCCAGATTGGAATTTATCAGCACCAAGGACAGTACAGCACCATTCCCAGGTCTCTTGGGTACCAATTCAATCTCACGGTATGACTAGACAAGAATATCAAAATCTATATAGATCACAGAAGATCTAAGTATTTAAAACTGTAAGTGAACTCAAAGATAATGTGGTCTTATCTTCTCATTTTACAAATGGGAAAACTGAAATTTAGAATTTGAAATAACTTACTCAAGGTAGGCCATAGGTAAGTCAGGAAGAGTTCAAATCATACCTCAAACAATTACTAGCTGTGTGACCCTGGGCAAATCACTTAGCTTGTATTTTTCTCAGTTTCCTCATTTGTTAAGTGAACAAAGAGACTGGTCTGGAAGTACAAAAATAAGTTGGGAGATTTTCCACCTAATTGAGTCATCTTTGCAACATTAGACTTAGTCACCATAACAAGGAAAAACAAGGCAGGAAGCCTTGAAGGCTCATGAAGCAAGAGAACTTACAATCTACAATTCACAACTGTAGAGCCTAATATACAGAACTTATAACCAGTTTCCATGTGGAATTGTACAAACTTATTAACACTGATTGGAATAGAGGAGGGGTCCTAAGGAATCATATCTCACAAGAAGGTGATAAGACCTTAGCCTAAAAGAGCCAGGATCTTACATTGCATCCTGGGTCATCTCCAGTCATCCTGATGAATATCAGGCCACTGGACCTAGATGGCTCAGGAGAAGAAAGTGAGGCTGATGACCTTGCACAGCCCTCCCTCACTCAAATCAAAGTCAACTGCAAGTCATGTCATCATCTTGATGTCATGGTCCTCTTCGAGAATAAGTGAGCAAAATTATAATACCAACCTCTCAGAGTTGTTGTATAAACAAATAATGATAAAGTACCTGGCACATAGTAAACACTATATAAATGTTAGCTATTATTAAATATTACTAAGTAGCAGAGAGTCCTCTGACTCTAAATTCAGTGTTCTTTCTACTATGCCATGCTTTCAGGTGTCCTTCAGGTTTCTTAATACCTATGAAAACTAGGAAAGTATATAACTTTGT
The DNA here is from genome assembly GCF_028372415.1 of Notamacropus eugenii. Lineage (NCBI taxonomy): Eukaryota > Metazoa > Chordata > Mammalia > Diprotodontia > Macropodidae > Notamacropus > Notamacropus eugenii. The sequence continues at coordinate 82,948,605 of NC_092872.1, read as the reverse complement.
GATACTCACTGTGGGGAGGGCAGGGAGACATTGAACAAGAGGGGGATTCTTTTAACCCATTTATAAGGTGAAGCCAAAGAATTGAGAAATCCAGAGATGGTATCATGGAAGGACCAAATGCTGTGACTGTTAAGGCTTATAATCAAATTTATTCCCATGTGATTTAATTCATTTAGAGCAGGGGATTCTAACCCGGGTTCTAGGAACTTAGTTCTTTTGAAAATACTTTGATAACTATTTTTCAAAATAATGTGTTTCTTTTGTAATCCTGTGTATTTCCTTTACATTTTTTAAAACCACTATTCTGAGAAGGGGTTCATAGACTACTAGACTGGCAAAGAGGTCCACAACACAGAAAGGCTAAGACATTCTGATTTACAGGTAGTTTATTAAATATAACACCAGACTGGGCATCAGGAAGCTGAAGGTACAAGATCCTGTTTCAGATACTTAACAGATAATAATAACATCTATTTGAGTGAGTTGTTGTACCCATCTAATGTCATAATGCATGTAAGGTGATTTGTAAGCATTAGTGATGAACTATCATTACTCTTAGGAGATGTAATCTCTGAATATGATGTTGTCTTCACATAGGACATTCAACAAGAGCTACTTACTAATTCCTACCTGTCACTTGACTGTCTGGATGACAGCAGCAGCAGGCAGCTTCCTCAAGTCTAAAGGTCACTTCAGTGAGTGAGCGAGTGAGTGAGTGAGTGAGTGAGTGAGAGTGTTCTCTGCTTTCCCCAGAACTATTCCTCCTCTAGTTTCATAATCTAATAGGCTCCAATGTTCTCTTTTGCCTTATTTCTTTAGTAGCCCCTGTGGAATGGAACTGTAATGTTCTCAAAGAAAAAAAATCAATGTAATGTTATAAAAAAGTACAAATGTACAAATATTATGGATGAGCAATGAGTCTTCTCCTACCCAGACCACTGCACCATTTTTTCATGTATTTTTCATCTTACGAGTTCATCTCAGACTTGAGTAACTCCTTTCTTACCAAAGGGCAGCATCAGGGCTGGGCTGGAAGGATCATTGGGGCCATTACTTCACCATGTGCACTATGAAAGAAAAGACATTTCCCAATGCAATTTTTAATAGCCAATTATGACTAAGATGTCTTTGTCAGGGAACCAAGTATATATTAAAATGGCTAGTTTCTCAACATAGTGTCAATGTCTCTGACTGCAACGAGAAATGGTGGGTCTAAAGATTTTCAGACATGATTCAAGATAGAGTCTCAATTCCATAGCCCTTACATTGCTTTTCTTAGAAAATGCAAACCCTGAAAGGGCAATTTGGACTACAATGCATGACCATTAAGAAAATTTACATTGATGCATAGGCCCATTATATAATTGCAAAAGTTCCAAGTATTATCCTATGAGGCATCTGATAACTCACTGTAACTTTGGATAATGTTGCACTTAATCATTCTTTTTCTTTCTTTGCCACATATATATGTTTCTCAGGAAATGTTATTCTATTTACCACTGATGGTAGAGGGAAGTAGGGAGCAAGGATTAAAAGAAATGGAAAGAAAATCAATCCTAATTGGATTGATTTAGGAAGAAAAATAAGCAGGAGAAAGGAATTCCAAAAATTTTAATTCTTTGAAAAAATAATTGATTTTCTTTCGTGATATCTTAAGTAGTATCCCAGATGGCATAGTGGATAGAGGACTCATTCTGGAGTCAGGAGGACTTAAGTTCAAATCTGGCATCAGAAACTTACTAGTGTGTGACCCTGAACAATTCACTCAACCTTGTTTGCCTCAGTTTCCTCATCTGTAAAATGAGTTGGAGAAGGAAATGGCAAACCACTGCAATACCTTTGCCAACAAATGGGGTCAGACACAATTGAAAAAACTCAGCAACAACAAAAGTGCGTCCTGAGCTCCAGCCCACATTTCTCAATGCTTAGCGAACACTTTCATTTGTGTTGCATGGATACATTCACCAAAACATGTCCAAATAAGAATTCCCTCTAAACTTATCACTCCTTCTAAAGTCTCTATTTTTGCCAAAGGTACCATATGACAAAGTCACTGAAGAACTATCCTAATTCTTTACTCTCACCCACACCTCCCATATTTGATCATTTGCTACGTCTTCTCATTTTATTTCCAAATCTCTCACCTAAGCCCCCTTATTGCCACTCCCACTACAACCACTCTGCTTCACAGACACATCACCCAGACCATCACGATAAGCCTCCTAACTTGTGTGTCTCCATCCAGTCTTTTCATTTTCCAATTCATCCTCTACGTAGCTCTAATTTGATTCAGATAGATAGAAATTCAACATGCAGAGTGAGAAAGGACATTTCAAGGGAATAAAATTGCCCAATTGGACCATACATATTAATAGATCCAAGAGTAGGATCAAAGTGTCAAGAATAGTTTAGATAAGTTATAGGTGATACATTTATTTTTAATAATTTTTGTTGATATCTTCTGTTTCCATATCACTAACATTGCTCCCAGTATTCCTCCTTCCTTGTTTCTTGGTTCTGCTTACTTCACTCTGCATCCCTTCCATGCTTCTCTTTATTCGTCATATTTTCATTTCTTATAGCAGTAGTATCAAATTCAAACACAATTGTATCCCTGCAGACTGAATATTGGCTTACAAAACCACTAATTAACATCGTCTATGTTGTATTGTATTTTTATTAATTTTGCTAAACATCTCTCAATTACATTTTTATCTGGTTCAAGACCCACTCAGGAATTTGTTAGGGCTTGCAGATCCATGGGCTGTGAGTTTGACATCTCTGTCTTATGCACAGTTATATTCCATAATATTTGTATACCACAATTTGTTCAGCCATTTCCTAATCAATGGGCATCTATTTTGTTTCAAGTTCTTTGCTACTATAAAGAATACTGCTATAAATATTTTGATGCATATGAGAGTTTATTTCTTATTAACAATCACCTCCTTGGGATATATGCCTAATAGTAATATGCCTTTGTCTTTGGGACAAAGGGGATCTTTGTCACTGTATTTGGATAATTCCACACTGCTTTTAAATGGTTATATCAAGTCACAGCTCTAGCAACAATAAAGTAATGTGCCTATCTTCCCATAAACCATCCCCTCCCCCCCCCCACACACACACCTGTAAGAATGTAAACTCCTTGAGGAGAGGAACTATTTCATTTTTTCCCTTTCATCCCTAGTATCTAGCACACAATAAGGGCTCTATAAATAATTATGGATAGACAGACTGAATGATCTTAATGCTTCCAGCTTATCTTCTAAAGAGCTTTTCGCTGGTGACAATGCACTGTGATTTAGGCACAAATAGCGTGACGAATCAAAGTCTTGATTTTATACATCATAACTCATATAAATTGGGGTGGATAGAAAAAAAAACACATAAGATGTGATGTAGAGGCACTGGACTCTGGAACTGGTAAAGTGGCTGCAGCCCCCAGCAGAGGTCAGCACACAGAATACTTGTCCCTCCTGCCCAAGTATAGAGAGTGGATCATTTACCCTTGACATCACTATGAGGGGAGAAATGGACAATTATTCTCAAACCACTGGATCTGAGTCTGACTCTTTCCACCACTCGATAGAAATCGTAGCACTAAGCGACCTTTCCCCAGAGAACAGTGATGAAGCAATGAGTGCTCCCACCCCATTTACCATCACTCATGAAGCAAAACATGAAGCTTCATGAAGCCAAGCTCATCTTTTCCTTATAAATGCTTGTTCCCTGCTCACCTAGGGAGAAAAAGTTTGAGCTCATTTTTTTTCCATGTGTCACTCTTCTTGGGGCTGAGGTTTTTTCAGTCTCCCCTGTGCTTTTAGCGTTCTGCCTCTGTCCCCATGTCTGACTGCTAGAGCTCTATCCCTGCTTTGAGCAGGTATCAGGAGACTTTCATTCTGTCCTCTAACAAGGACTAAAACACCATCCCTCAAGTCATCCTGCACTAAAACTCTCTTTCTGCTCCTGAGGCAAATTTTTGGAGACATTGTGTTCAGCATGTATGCTGATCCTGAGGAAAATGAAGGGCAGGTAGGAGACTCAGGGCTAAGTGAGTCCCAGAGCACATCCTCAACATTGCTTCCCCACTCCATCAAGTCTCCATGAGCAAGATGTACTTGGAGATAGATGAAGATGGCAGCAAGAAAGCAGAAAACAGATGGTGGCGCTTACCCTCCTCCCTCCATGTCTCTCTCCTATAATAACTATCCAAGAGGATCAAGGAGGTAATGAAAAATATTGATCTCATTAATCCAGGAGAATGGCAAAAGAATGGTAAGTGACAGCCAAAAGGGAGACACTCCTATAAACAGGGAGTCCTGTGATATTAATAATAATCATCCTTTGAACCACGATAGTCTCTGGTGACAGAAGAATCAAATGGTCTTTTTCCTAGTTTATTTTGTTATGGGGAGAGGGGACAAATCCTCCCCAGGTGTAAGATAAGACTATAAATTGTAAAATTTTATAAAATCTGAGCTCTTAATACGGCAGAGAGAGAATGAATGAATGAATGAATGATATTGTACCAATAAAAGCAGGTGCTTTTTCTAGCTAAATTACAGTGACTAAACGTACACATTACACTGAGCTGAACACCACATTGCCAGAGCTGTTACAGTGACTAATTTGGTTATGAGTCACGATGAGCTCCTCGTAGAGAGTACCTGCCTTTCTATATTTCATCTTATTTTTAGTGTAACCATGTTTTTATTTTTGAAGGTCCATTTTGATCTTGCCACATGCTTTCAGAACTGAGGGGTAATTTGTTAGGGGTTAGAGTTTCTGCTTGTTTTACAAACTCAAAGCTTTCATAATACTATCGGTTGGGTTTCTAAGGCAGATGCCTCCATATCCTCATCCAAAGATGCCAGGATTCGAGGGCATTCCCTCTGTCTACATTCAGAAAGCCCAGTGCCATGCTTCTTCCCATCCACCCTCTTATTTTTATCACCTTGTCTATCTCCTTTTCCTCCAATCAGGTATAACTAGCTGTGTGTATCTGTAGGCTCAGAGATGACTTTCTTCCCTTAGAGGATACAGTTATGAAAGCAATTACAATAGAAAATCTCTGCTCTGACTTCTGGTTTCTTTAATTCATCTTATCTGATAAATATAGATTCTATATTCTTTACCTTCCCTGACCCCTGACAACTGTCTGCTGCTTCAGACCTTGGATAAGAAAAGGTCTCAAGATCATTTTCAACTCTAGGTTCCTGTCATAACAAACTTACATTGATAGAGCATCTGAAGATTTACAAGGCACTTTCCTCACTACTACCCTGTAAGCTAAATAAACACTCGGATCTTCATTTTCCAGATGAGGAATTTGAGACTTAGAGGGCTTGTCCATAGTGGTAAATGGCAATCAAAAATCAAGAAGGCTAATTCTTCAAGCTCTAAGCCCTCAGTTCTTTCCACTACACCACTTTTCCTCTACAGACATGAAAACCAGTCATGCCATCCCACTTGGAGAAGTAATGCCTTCCTCCTTACTCTTCTGTAAATAACAAAGAGAAAAATCATCCCAATCTTCAAAATGAATATCTTCTGAGCAGCACATTGGATTGGAGATGACACTATTCTACTGATAGTGCTACAACCAAAATATGGCATGATGGAAAAAGCACCTCATAGCTTATCTAATTCAACCTCTAGTCAAGCCCAAAAGCATTTGTGAACTATCTACTATGTATCAGGCTCTGTGTCAAGCACTGGTGGTGCAAAGAAAGGCAAAAGACAGTCCCTACTCTCAAGGAGTTTAAAATTTAATGCACTAGAAAACATGCAAACTGCTATATGCAGACAAGACATAGACAGGATAAACTAGGGATAAAGTGGGGAGGGAGCTAGTTTCCAGTGGAAAACATTAAGACAAAGGAGGATTAGGAACAGCTTCTAGAAGAAACTAGGACTTTAGCAAAGACTTGAAGAAAGCCTCTGCTGAGTAACCTTTGCATATTGTCCAAACACAAACAGAAGCATGCTATTTCTTTCTTTCTTTCTCTTTCTTCCTTCCTTCCTTCCTTCCCTTCTTTCTTTCCCTTTTTTGAGTTTTCTTGTACAAAATGACCAATATGGAAATGTTATATACGAATGCACATGTATAATCTATATTGAATTACTTACCATTTCAGGGAGGGAAGAAGGAAAGGAGGAAGGAAGGATTGTAATTTGGAACTCAAAACTTTTTTTTAAATGTTAAAAAATGGTTTTAACATATAATTGGGGAAAAAATTAAGTATTATTTTTAAAAAAAAGAGAGAAAATCAAACGGCTAACAATCTATTATACTAAGGACCATAGGATCACAGATGTAGAGTCAAAAGGGACCTTAGAGGCCATCTAGTCCAACCTATGGATTTTACAGATGAGGAAACTGAGAACCAGAGAGATAAAGTGACTTGTTCAAGGTTATTCAGGGATTAAATGTCAGAAGTCCCCCGAATCCAGAGTTTATGTACCATTCTTCTGGATATTTCTGATAGAAATTTTTCTGAGCCAAAATTGGCCTCTTTGAAACTTCTAGATATTATTCCTAATTCCACTGTCTTAAGCCAAAAAGAACTAGTCTATTTCCTCTTCCATATGACCTGCCTCCAGAGATGTAAAGATAGATATCCTGTCCCTGAGTCTTCTCTTCCCTAAGCTAAATCTTCCCAAAACAATGTGCTGTTAGGAAAGTAATATATTCTCTCTCTGTCTCTGTCTGTCTGTCTGTCTGTCTCTGTCTCTGTCTCTGTCTCTGTCTCTGTCTCTCTCTCTCTCTCTCTCTCTCTCTCTCTCTCTCTCTCTCTCTCTCCCTCCCTCCCTCCCTCCCTCCCTCCCTCTCTCCCTTGCTCCTACCTAGCTCAGATAATATCTCAGAGTGCAAACATCACCCAGAGAAACACGGTTAAACCAGTGAGTTTAGAACAAAAAATCTTGTGGTTCCAGCATCAGTCCTCCATATAAATGCCAAATCAATCAGATAATTGGTCTCCACTGAGCCCAGCCTGAGGCCTTAAAACCTGCGCTGCACCAATACTCAGAGGGGGGGATTTAACTGAGTGCATAAAAATCCCAACAAACAGCAAAGACTTGGATCCATAAGGGACTAAGAACAGGGAAAACAGCTCAATACCAAAGCCCCCACACACGAGTCATTGACTCAAGCAAATAGAGATTATTATGGGTAAATCATTATGAAAATCATTCTGCTATACAGCCAGGAAAAGAAAATGAAAAGCAAACAGTGTGGGAGCAGAGCACACAAAGGGACAAAAGAGAAAGTGCCCCTGAAAGTGTGGGATTCAAGAACACCTGAAAGAGAGCAACCCACAGAACGTCTCCTCCAGGAAAAATGTCATATGTTGAAAGGGCAGCTCAGATAAATTGACGCCATCAGCCATAGAGCTAGGATTTTCTCCCAGCAATCCACAGAAGTTCCCTCCACCAGCACAGATAGCAGCCCTTCTTCCTCCTTGTCAGTAGCCTTTTTGAGCTATGCAGAATTCCCTCACTCTGTGAAGAATTGGGTAAATCTCTATTTATAGAAAGTTAGAGTGACCCTCAGATGGCAAGCATTAGGAGTCAGCCTGATGTGGTGACTAGCAGGGTAGACTTGTAAATTGGGAAGACTTGGATTTCTAGACATTTATTTACTTGGTGATCCTGACCAGGTCCCCCTCTCCCAGTCAGTTTTTTAGTTTGTTTTTTTGTGAAATGGACATCAATCATGGCCCCTACCTCACAGAGTTCTTATGAGGATCAAAGATATGTAAAGCTTTGAAACCTTAAATTGTGACATAAATTTTGAGGCAGCTAGGTAATACACAGAATAGAATAGCTGGAGCTGGAGTGAGAACGACCTGAGTTCAAATCCAGCCTCAAACACTGACTAGCTGAGTGACTCTGGGAAAGTCACTTAACCCTGTTTGCCTCAGTTTTCTCATCTGTAGAATGAGCTGGACAAAGAAATGACAGACCACGCCAGTAATTTTGCCAAGAAAACCCTAAATGGGATCACAAAGAGCTGGACATGACTGAAAATGATTGAACATCAACAATCTCTTGCTGACATATTTTAGGCTCTGAAGTAGGCATTGACAAAAGACAAAAGCATAATAGTCTCTGTCCTCAAGGACTTACTTAACCTCTCTAAGCCTCAGTTTCCTCATCTGTAAAATAAGGATATTACCAGCACCTGCCTCTGAGGGTTGTTGTGAGGATCCAAAGAGATAATATTTATAGTGTTTTGCAAATCTTAAAAGCACTATATAATTGCTAGGTATTTTTACTATTATTATTAGTGAAGTTAGCTGTCATTATTACATAGTCTATTACCCAGTCTATATTCAAAGGTTTTCCCAATTCATTCAACAACAATAGATTAGCATTTATTAATCAAAGTGATGGAGTGGATAGAGAACAGGGCCTGGAGGCAGGTAGATTTGTCTTCGTGAGTTCAAATCCAGCCTCAGACAGTTAATAACTATGTGACCCTGAACAGGTCTCTTAATCCTGTTTGCCTCAGTTTCCTCATCTGTAAAATGAACTGAAGAAGGTAGTGGCAAACTACTCCAGTATCTTTGCCAAGAAAAACCCAAATAGGATCACAAAGAGTCAGACATGACTGAAAAACTGAACAGCAAACAACGATGATAACCATCTACTGTTGATGGGTTCTAGGCACTGAACTGGGCATTCAGAGGACACAAAGACAAATGTACAATAGCCTCTGCCCTCAAGGAGCTTATAGTCTATTGTTGGACTGTAGATTGTGAACCATAGATTGTGTTAGGAATTTGCTGGGAACTGTCCACCTGAACTTGTGCTCTAGGGACATAACATTTGGCAGCCTGGGCTCACCTCCACATCATGACAAGATATTAAAGTTGGTCTTCAGCAGAAGTCACAGGACATATGTGAAGGATGGACCCTTTCCTGACTATTGTTGGATACAGTATCCTTGTTAGTATGGGAAACTAATAGCACCTAAATACATTGACCTGCAGAAACTGATGGGAAGGACCAGAAGGGGCCACAACATAGAAACAGGAAAAAACCAGGAGCTGGGTTTAGATGAAATTTGAGAGAAGACACAAGAAATTGTCTCCCAAGGCAGTATGATGGCTGGCCACATGAGGCCCGGATGCTAGGTAAATGAAAATGGGGCTAGTTAGCTCAGGAAGTTGTGCCAGGCATTCATGGCTAGATTCGAGATAGCTTAAAATAAAGTTCTTGTTCTCTTTAACTCATGCATTTTCTTCTCGTAAGTTTGTTTTAACTTATTTCCCTTAGTTGATAATAGAATAGTACAGTGGAAAGAGCTTGAGCTTTGGAGTCACCCTGGTCACCTCTCACCTCTGACATTTACTACCCAAATGACCTTGGACAAGTCACCTCTCTAAGTCTCCATTTCTTCATCAATAAAATGAGTAGTCTGGGAAAAATGCCTCTGAAGTCCCTCCAGAACTAGATCAACAATCCAAAGGAAAGTACTTTTCAAACAAATAAACCTCTATTTAAGTTTCACTAAGGGAAACAAGGGCAGCTAGGTGATACAATGGATACAGGCCTGAAGTCAAGAAGACTCATCTTCATGAAATCAAATCTGGTCACAGAGATTTATTAGCTGTGTGACTCTGGGCAAGTCACTGAACCAATTTTGCCTCAGTTTCCATATCTATAAAATTATCTGGAGAAGGAAATGGCAAACCATTCCAGCATCTTTGTCATTAAAAGCAAAAAAAGGGGGGAGGGGATTGTGAAGAGTCAGACATGACTGAAGCAACTGAGCAATAACAAATGACCTTGAGCCACTTACTTAACTCTTCTAGATCCTCATTATCTTGCATCTGAAATAACTGGGCTAGACCAGATGGACTCTGAGGTCCCCCCTCTGGCACCAGATCTATGATACAATGACATGAATCATGAGAGACTGAGATCACCCAGGGTCTTGAAAGATAGTCCCCTTACTAGCTAAGAGTCATCTTATCTTAATGTATATATTTGAACTCATTGTTAAGAAGGATTTGAGAACTCTTGATCAAAGAAGATGGGAAAATATAGAGCACTGTCACACTAACCAATCATACTGAGCTAAGTTACAGAATATACTCCACTCATATAAAATCCCTAAGGAAAAGAAATTTATTCTTCTAAATCATGAAATTTGTACCTCATTTTACACAATTCCCATGTACCTGGAAAGTATTGTATGAATCTCTTTTTTTCTTATTGGATAACTGAATCATATTTTAATATACTTAGGTAATGTACTATTTAAAAGAATTCTCTAGAGATAACATGGTACAGTAGAAACAATGCTGCACTCAGGACCAGGATGCCCAGAATTCCAGTCTTGTTGGATCACTTCCTAGCCATATGGCCTTAGGTAGGTTGTTTTGCTTCTCTGACCCTCGGTTTCATCTTCTACAAAATGAAATGGTTGGATTAGATTATTGTTAAGGTTCACCCCAGTCTAAAATTCCTATTTTGTATTTTCTACAAATCTAGATTTTCTATATTTCTACCTAGAGTTTGTTCCTGCAATAAGGGAAATTCCTGTAGGGGATCCAAATGGTTGGCAGACTGGATAACTCTGCCTGTCGTTTCCCTGAGGCTGGAGCAGAAAAAGGCAACAGAGCTATTCACCCTCCAGTGAAGTTTCATTTTGGGTAGCAAACAGGTCAGTAGAGAGTCATCTTTGGGTTGGAACTGATTGAATCCAAGTATGAACCTAATTTCTTCAGCAGCCAGTTTGGTAAAAATGAAATTTAAAGTAAGTTTTCAAAACCCAAATCAATTTTGGTTTGGGTATTGATTTTGGTAGTGTGGCAAATACCACAAGGCAAGCAATGGAAAGTATGCCCTCACTTGAAAGAAGGAGAAAAGAACTGTAAGGAAAATTAATGGGGGGGGGGGAAGAGAACTCATCTCAGCTTGATGTGTGAAAGTTTCCTGTTTTAATTATTTTTGCTAACTAGATGCTAAGTTCTATAAATCTTGCACCCCCTGGACAAAGGCCAAGTCATCTTATCCTAGTTATGGCACTATCTGTTGCTGAAGAAGGACTTTGAGGCTTTGCCAGAACTTGAGGACAGTCCTCTTTGTGGACTTAAGAATACCTTCTGGTGGGTGAGAGATATAATGGGCTCCCCCTCCTGCTCACCTTATGTTATAATTTTCACATGGTAAGTTATGATTAATTTCTGTAGCTCCAAGGCAAACTGTGTTTCTATCTGATCGTTTAAAATTATTTGCTCCTTTCAAACAACTCAGCAGCGATTCTGCCCAGTAATGTGCTTAATCAAATCAAGAAATTTGGGAGGATATAAATTCTCAACAAGGCTTGGCTTGTTAGGAGTTCCCACAAATGCACTGGGACTTGATTTAGACAGAATCATAAACTACAAATGTGCCTTGGGACTCAATGGTTGAATTTGGATTCATTATTTCTTCATCCATTAAAAGCAGATTAACTTTAGGGAAAACTATTTCTTGAGTTTGAATTTCACTCAAATGCTCAATTGGCCTTAAATAAGCAATCATGCTCGCAAGGTTGCATTTTAGATTTTTATTTTAAATGTCAAATTATCCCCTCACTGAGGCTCAGGAGAAGATTGCTCAGTCTGATAGAACCTTCATGTCCTCACTCCCCTGTCACAAGGATTGAAAAGAGCAGCAAGCTGGCTTTAAGGTGTCACCTCACCATCAGAAAACAAGCAAGGATCCCTCTTTTGATTCCCTTTTTCTTGAGGTATCCAACACTCCATGTATCTTTCCCAAAAGAAACCACAGTGGCTCTAGCTCATGATTACAGTCGGTCCATATAATTCCTGTCTTCTCCAGATGGCCTGCTATATCTAATCCAAGTTATAAGTTGGAAAGTTCTACCTTAGGATTCTCAATAGCAATAGCAGTCACTCATAAGGTATTTCCCATCTTCTGCTTCCATAAAGTTTCCCTTCAGTCAGTAGCCCAGTGTCATCAAGCATATGGATAGCCAGCTTCTCCTAAAGACCATGTAACTGACCTGTGTTGCCTGGAACTTGTGGGTTCCCTCCTACAGTAATACACATAGAAGGCTTTGGGGACTGAGGTTTTCCCCAGAGGGTCACAGATATCTACTGACATAGGACTTTTAAAAGGTAAAAGTTAAAGGCATATACATAGAAATAGCAAGCATAAGAAAGGATCTCCCCAATACTTTGGTCTGCCTCTGGTCTCAGGGATGAAATATCCCGTTTCATTAGGTGAGAAGTCAGCAAGTATGAGCATTAGTAGACTTAGCAGTGACAAGTAGCGAAGTGACTGGGAAGTACAGAGAGATAGTCCAAAGTGGGATAAAGGTTCTTGCCTCTTTTAGAGGAATAAACATTGCAGACTGCATGAGTGATTTAAACTCACCCCTGAGATGCTTGACATTTCTAAAATGCATGTTCCTACTACTTAAGTTTTATTATTTGTTTAATTCAGTTAAACTATTTACCAAGTGCAGAAGTTTTTAATTGAGAGCTGTAAAGTGGAGAGAATGGTTAAGCAGATTGAGGTTGAGTCAAGAAATTTGAGGGGTAGGGGTAGTCACACAAATATCCCTAGACCTACAATGAACCCAGATTAGCTTGTGTCAAAGAAAGATCTAATGGGCGATTTGCTCTTAAGATCTATAAATGGAGCTCTCAGGCAGCCTGATTAAGATCCACAGTGCCCCCTGGTGGTGGTTAATAGTTAAATTGAGATTGTTCTTTCCATTTTCGTCATCATCCATATCTGCTCTATTTGACAGGCAGTTCAAACCACCAAAACCATCACTTCCCCTCAAAGAGCCCAAAAATCTCAGCAATATCAGTGCCCAACCCCAGATCATCATCTCTGATTTTAGTTTACTCTTGAAGCCACTATTAAAAAGAGTAACCCTCATGGAGGAAGGTGTCTCCTCCTATCTATCATTCTCAACCAAGGATAACCCTCCTCTTTAAATAGGTAAAACCAAGAACCACAGAAGTATATAGCGAAGATTGGTACTCAACATATTGTCCCTACTCTGAAACCATCTGATGATCTGGTACCACCAAAAAAAAGGGGTCCATCAAATGGTTGGTCATTTAGGCATCCAGGTCATACACTGGTGGGCACAAGACTGAGGTATGAGTATCTCTTGTTCATTGTTAAAACAAATAGTAAAGGAATTTCATATATTTCAACTGGAAAAGGAACAAACTGTTTCTTGGGAAGTAACTGGAGAGATGGAAAGGGGAAAAGTACTAGCCCAAATATGGCAAATAGATTATATTGGACCCCTACTCCAAGATAAAGGATGAAAATTTATATGTACTTGCATTGACATCTATTTAGGTGTACTAGTGTCTTGTCCCTATAAGAATACAACCCAGAAAAATATCTGTAAAACTCTAGTTATCATGTCTATATTATGGAACCTTAATGTAGATTCAAACTGACAATGAGTTACATTCCAAAGGTAATGAAATTAAGAGATATTGTACATTTGACAACATAGAATGGATACATCATATTCCATGCTATCCACAAGCATCTGGGTTAATTGAAAGAATGAATGGTTTATTGAAAGAACAGTTAAGGAAGTTAAGTTCTAATAATTCATATCAACATTGGAAGGATAACTTGTTCACTCCTTTATGTAATTTGAATAATAGATCTTTGAGAGGAAGTATATTTCTAGCCAGAATGATGACCCCAAATCTGCAAATTAGAAAACAACAAACACAGATGATTCCAAATATTGAGTACTGAACTGTGAGTCAAGATGTCCCAGCACTGCATCCAGGAACATCTGGTTAAGCAGGATATGATTTACATTGCTTAGAGGACTTTTGGTTGGATCGAAAAAAATTAGAAAAATCTCCACTGGAATATGTATAAGAATATCTAAAATCATTTTAGATGTATAGTACTTAAATCAGGATTAGCAGCTCTAGGAATACATATATTGGCTGGAGTAATCGATTCTAATCATCTAGGAGAAATTATTGTGGCATTCCAAAATTTCAATTAAGAACTCATACTGTTTTGTAAAAATGATAGAATAGTTCAAGTGATTATTATTCCTTGTGAAACAATACCCCTTGTGAAAACTAACTCTCCTTCTGAAATAACTATCAGAGGAACTGAAGGGTTTGGTTCTACTGATAGAATAAAATTGGGAGCTAAAGTATGGGTAAAGCAGAAGCCAGATAACGTCCCAAAGGCTGTGGAAATTGTAGCACATGGCAAGGATGAGAACGATGCCTACCTCACAGGGTAGATGTGATGATGAAATGTCATAAAAGGTAAAGTGCTTCGTAAAACTTTGTGCCATATAAATGTTAGTATTATTACTATGTAAAGGTGAAAGACAAAGGTGGTGACAGGAAGAGTCGGGCACAATCCTAACTTGTGTAAGGCAGGATACAGTGATCTAAGGGGTGAGTCAAACCTCCATGAAGTTGAATTTTGCACAGTGGATATTTTTAGTATTTTCTCATTCCGTCACAATCCTGATATAGCATACAGAAATGCATACTTCTCATTCTACTATCTAAAGCAACAGAGTAGGGACTTCTCTGCATATAGGGCATCAACCACTGATAAGCCAGATGGTTGGTGCCATTTTGTGGGCCTCTGTGTCCTAAAGCATGGCATAGGCATTGCACCCATGGAAGAGAAGTCCTGTCTAAAGGCATTTGTTTTCTTTCCACAATGAGGTTCTAGCCAAGGGAATTGAGACAGGTTATTTAAATAGATTTAACTAATTATGGGTTAGAACACTGATTTGGGGCTCAAGTTGTCTAGGTTCCTAATATTGTTAGTAGTGTGACCTAGGGCATGTCACTTATCTTCTCTGGAACTCATTTATCTTATCTGTAAAATGAATAAATTGAACTTAGGCAATTTAGTTCAGAGAGTTGTTTTACTCACAATCCTTTATAAGATTTCAAACACTTCTTCTTGAAATCTCAACCTTTTCATCTGCAAAAGAGGGTAATAGGGCCATAGTTTAGAGTTAGAAAATTACCTTAGAGGGCAGCTAGAATAGCCCCCTTATGAAGTAACTGAGACCCAGAGAAGTTAAATGACATGCCCAGGGTCACACAGTAAATGTGAGAGCCAAGATTCACTCTTCACCATACTATGCCACCATAATAATGCTTATGTAAATCACCACCAAGGATTTTTGTGAGGAAAACATTTTGCTCTCTTATAATTCCTCCTCAGGGGGTGTCCCAAACATTCTAGATTTTGGTCTCTTAACATTGTGTATATTATCCATGTAACATGTAGATGATCCATCTATTGACAATTCCTCATTTTCACTCCATGACTGTGCTTCTTTTCCAAATCCAACGTTCTTTCCACTACATTATACTGCTAGATAGCATAAAAATATACACCAGTGGACCATCTCTATGAAAATCCTACTAAAAGAAATTTGTGATCAGTTAAGAACCTGAACTAAATATTGACAGGAAAAATCAAATACATGAAGAATGTCTGCTATGGTTTACATTTTCCCTTAAAGTTGCCTCTTATCTTCTCTATTGCTACTTTGAGGTTGCAGGTCTGGAGTACATGTGTGAGCCCAGTCATCACTCTGAGTAATCCCTTGACTTCCTCACTTCATGCTTAGCCCACTTATGCGTTTGCCAGTTGCCAGTTGCCAGTTTGGAGACTTTCTTAAGAAGAGATGAGGTTCAGGATGCACTAGTCCTGAAGTACAAACCACTGAATGTTTTTTGTTGCCAAAGTTGGGGAATCATTCTTTTCTAGGGTGTAGTGGGTCCCTTTAGGCAAAGTGCCATCTGAAGAGATTGAGAGGAAGAAACATCAATGACACTTAGAAGCTGACACTGGGGATGCAGTAGAAGTGTTAAGGATTATGGACTAGAAAGGTAAGAAAAGAGAGATGACATGTCTAGGGTGATGGATTTGAAGTCAGGATCAGAGATGGAGAGCCAGAAGGGACCATAGTCATAGGCTATACAGATCTGAGAGGAATATCAGGGGCCATATGGTCTGACTTCTTCATTTTGCATATGGGGCCCAGTGAGGTTACATAATGTATCCAAGGTCATACAAGAAGAGGCAGAACCAGGAACTGAAACATGTTCCTTTAACTCCATATGAGAACTTTTCCCAATAAGTCACCTGTATTTAAATCTCACCTCTGACACGAATTGTGAAACTGTAGACAAGTCACACCTAATCTACATACAATAATAATTCAGGGGGCACCACCATCCCCAAGCCTTCCCTCTGCTAGGGCCTTCCAACAAATGAACGCTCACAGCTCCCTGCCTGCTTTCTGTCTCTCCTTCAGTTCTACCTGCTGTAAACAACTTCCTCTCAGCTCTGCTCCACTCCTTCCTGCTTCACCTATTCAACAGGCTCCTCCCACCACAGACTCATGTGACTCAGGCTTCCATGTGAATCAAGCAGGTCACATTGACCTATTAATGGACGGGAACAATCTTCACATCATGCAAAAATACGTTAAGAATGCAACAGGCCCCAAGATCTTTCATATCCATTACATAGGTTAATGGGAGTTTAGGGGTAACTGGTGTCAACAGAACTTTGCAACAGGCTAACAGAGATCACACAAAATAAGCACATAAAACAATCACCTTAGGGTGGGGTTGGAGCATAGCAGCATGAGAAAATACTAAAAATATTAACTGTGGAAAATTCAACGTCACGGAGGTTTGACTCACCCCTTAGATCATTGTATCCTGCCTTACACAAGTTAGGATTGTGCCCGACTCTTCCTGTCACACCTTTGTCTTTCACCTTTACATAGTAATAATACTAACATTTATATGGCAAAAAGTTTTACAAAGCACTTTACCTTTGATGACATTTCATAGTCACAACTAAGGCACCATTCTCATCCTCCTTCTTACAGATACAGAAACTGAGGCTGAAAGTATAACACTTGTGAATACCCACAAGTATTCATGGTTAGAGAAGCAGAATTCAAATTCTAGTCTTCCTGACTCCAAATCCACTCTATCCATTATGCCACTTAGCTGCCATCATAAGGTACTAACACTATCACCTCATTACTTACACTGGCACTTTCTTCCCCATTAAAAGCCTCTTTGACATTCAGGTGAATAGTAGTCCCTTTTAATCTTTGTTATACCTCATTAGGCCATCTATATATTGCATGACCAATGCTTGCCTTTCTATACATGTTTCTCATATCTCTGGCCAAGAGTTTCCAAAGCCTTTTGGTAGAGTTAAGAGTTAACTCACTTCCACGCGATAGATCTGTGAGGATCAAGGATATACTCTATTCAGTGGTGCAGATCACCGCCCATCCATGATTTTCCATCTTGTGTAACTCTTATCTATGTTCTCCTATAAATCCTTCATCCAGCGTCTACCTACCATCTTCGATGCCTTTCTCTAGCTCTTCTTGACATGGCATAAATACCAATGGCACACACAAACCATCCATTGGTTATTATTTCCCAAATCTCAGTTTCTCAATTGTAAGATAGCGACAAAGAATGCTCTCCTTACTCCTCAGAGTTATTATAAGGACTGACTGAAATGTATATGAAGGTACACTGAAAACCTTTAAGTCTTGTATAGATAATGTAAGGCATTAATATTATTACTTTCTTCTGATTCTTGGGTTGATCCATAGTTTCATTAGTATGAGTGCCCCCTCAGCATCTTGACCCATCTATGCAGTCTCATGTTCAGTGATTCTTACCCTTGTCTTTCCGCTAACCCTTCAAAGAATATTCACCCAACATGCTGGAGGGCTTCATCTAGTTCTTTTAATATCACTGAACTGCCAACATAGCACATGGACATCTGTCATCTCTCTTTATTACATGACCTCAGTGGCATCTCTTCTGCCACTTCTTATTCACGTCATCTCTGACAATATTCATTTTTCCATTGCCCTTTGAGTTACTTATAATTTTGATTCTTCAGAGACCTAGTGTTCCATGACTCATAGCCATATGTGTATGTATACTCATCACTGAGAGTATATTAGCACTATAGAGATAGGATTTTAGGACAAAATTCAACAGACTAAAATCATTGAAAAACACTGTACAATTGCCCACATATAATCCAGAGTGATCACTCCAGCTCTGGACGTGGTTTACTGTCCCGTGCTGTACCTATTCAAAATATCTATGCTGATGAACTCAGTCAATGTCCTACCCTTTCAGTTGCTCTCAAAGGATTATGTTTTTTTCATTCATTTCGTTTTTCCAGTGTGGATGGTTAGACCAGAATCTTTCATATTACTGTGGATTTCACTGAGGAGGCTTTATAATATTCTGTGACCCATTACAGTCAGTACTACATTGTTTACTAGTGATAGTGACCATGAAGAAAGGCACTGAAAAGCTGAAGCAAATATTTCTTTAAAAGAGACAAGAATTTGAAAGATGGGGGGAAGCATCAGGAGAAAAAATAAGGCAGGATGCTTGAGTGTATTGTGAATGCATGTTTTTTTCTCCTCTGGTACCTTTTTCATACACTAGCAATTTCTATAAAATGTTGGGAAGGAAGACTATGACAATAAAAGTTTTCCAGTCCTTGAGCACAAGCCTCAGACACTAGGTCATCGTGAACACCACCACCACAACAGGCAGCAGGTACTACTCGACAAGGTGTGATGATGAAGAAATTTCACACGAGCTATTACAGTTGAGCCTATAAGAGCAATACTCTGACTGTTGGGGAGGACAGAAGTCTAGCACAGAGCCTTGAGAGGACTGTCCCAGTCCTTTCAAATGATCAAATGGTACGGTACTTGGTAATAATTGGGTCATGGAGGGAGTACCAGAAGGAGGAAGGAAGGGGAAAACCTTTGATAGGTATAAGACAATTGTCTTAGCCAGTAGTTTCATGTTTGGGCATTTAGATCACTAGAACCTGACCCATCAAGGCTTATGAGGTAGCTCTAATCTAATTTGATCATGGAGCTACTGGATAATCAAAAACCGTAAATAATTCAAAATTTTAGTTTTATTGCTGGCAGTTTTGCCTTCACTAAACTTTTTATAGGAGCTACTGACCTACAACTAGGTGGTACAATGCATAGAGTATTAGACTTAGAGTCAAGAAGACATGAGTTCAAATTCTGTCTCTAATGCTTACTATCTATGGAACCTTAGACAAGTCCTTTACCATCTTTCAGTTTCCTCACCTATAAAATAAGGGTCTTGGACTCAAAGAGTCTCTAAGGTTCTACAGGATCTCTGAAGTTCTCTAAGGATCTACAAGATCTGAGTTCAAATTCTGCCTCAGGTGCTTGCAACCCTGAGCAAGTCATTTAATCTCTCTCAGTACTGTTTTCTTCATCTATAAAATGAGGTTAATAATAGTATCTACAGGGTTGTTGTGAAGATCAAATGAGATAAAATATGTAAAGTGTTTCACCTTAAAGAGTTATATAGATAATGATGGTGACAAAGAATGTCTCTTCCACCTCTCCTTATAAGAGTCTGATCTATTGTGGCAATGCTAGGGAGATATTCAAGATGTAGATAATGCAAAAATTAGATAATCAAACTTGGTAATTGAGAGTGAGATACTCTAGCTAAAATAACCCACTTTATTGAGAATGCTATAGGTGATTCTGTTATGAGTTCTGTTTTCTTTTGGATTCACCTAAATGAACTTGAAAATGGCAACTATGAAAATTCGAGTTTTGGGTAGTAGTATCAGGAAAACAGGTGCCTGGGGTTTCAGAGAGATGCATTTGATTTTCTAAAAGGCTTTAAGATGTTCAGATATGCCCATCGACAGTACGAGTAATCCCAGCTACTGTGAATCCACAACTAGAAGTAACAAGCTACCTTTCTGCCAAAATGAGTCTGGAGGCAACATGAAACAGGATGAGAAGTGGGTTATGAAAAGAGCCAATTTCATGGACATCTCAAAAGCACAATAGCCAAGGAAAAGTAGCACAGAGCAGGCAGACAAACAGATGTGTAAAGTATGAAATTACATCAATAAGATAGGGGTACAATATAGAGATGAATGAAACTCAAATAAATAGGTATCATATGATGTACAACAGAATGACTGGCTAAAGAACTCTGCACAATTCAGAAGTCAGTTTTATGGATCTGACATGTGCAGAGCTATCCTGGTAAGATGGAGGAAAGAGCATTTGAAAGCTACTCACATAGATAAAAGTGCCCCATATCATTTTGAGTGTACTCTCAACGGCTCTCATTCATGAACAAGGACAATTTAACTATGTTAATAGGGATGAAAGAGACTTTGGAGTGTTTCAGATGGATTAGAACAATTCCACTGCTCAGCTCTGCAGCAACTTAAAGTACATTAAAGGGACAGAGTAATTAAAATGCGTGGTACTGAGGAGGATTTTTAATACACATTTCTTATAATTTTAATTGATTTTTCTCATTATCTGCAGACCTTATCAGAACTCTACAAAAAATTAATCCCATTTCTTGACTTCACAGAAAAAGAATACCTTTGATTGGTGCCAAGCGTGAACTGTGTACGCATTATAAAAAAAAAAAAATCCTACGAATGCCCACTGATATATTTAAATGTCTTTGGATAGGATGAAAATGTGCACATATACAGTTACTGTTTTTCTTAACATTCATTATGGTTACCTACAGCAGCAATTTCAAAGTTGTTTCAGTGCCATAAGCCACCCAGAAGTGGCTATTAGTCTAAATTATAATTCTGGCTTTGAATATACAGTAGGGCCCAAAAGGACATCATTAAACATATTTGGATTTGCCTGAATCAAAAAAGTCCACTGCAGTGCAATTTCTATTGATGCAGAGTGAAATAAGCAGAACCAGGAATACTCTATGCATCTATGTTCTTTTGAATAGCCTCCATAGGGGTCCACCTGATAATTTTCAGAGCCTTCCCCTTAATTTCTTGACATGGTATGAATACACAGATGGCTCATCTTTTATTTCTTGTTCTTGTTACATGACTAGCCCATCTCCTCTTCCAATTGTATATCTCCCCTACTACTTCTAGTACACAATTCTTCACTGTTAATATACTGCGGCACATCTACGCCTACCATGAGTCTCTCCACTGTTCCTTGTGTGACCTACAACTTTACTTCTTAAGAAGTTGTGGTCTTCCAAAATTTATGACCATAGAGTATCGCTAGGTGAAGACTAGTATTGCGTTTGCCTTTTCATTTGTTTAGTGTTGTCCACATACAGCACGTAACAAATATTTGTGAATATCTTAAAAAAAAAAAAGAACATGTACCTCTCTTTCAGGAAGAAGACTGAGGTCCTTAAAAATACTATGAAAGTAACTGTGGTAAAATACCCCAATACTCCCAATTATAAGGAAGGCTTCGACTGGCAAATTTCTTGAGTTCAAGCATTCTGAGCCACAGGAGGCTATGTAGATCAGGTATTTGCAAATAAAGTTTACCCAAGAAGGGTAGACCCCGTTGACAATGGAGCAAGTTAAAGCTCCCTGTCAGTAGTAGGACTGGGTCTGTGATTCACCTCCATACTTCTAGCCTGGGTGAGATGAGAGGACAAGGGAAGATGAGGAAATAAAGCATTGTTATATAGTGCCTGCCAGGCCCTGAGCTAAACACTTTACAAATGTTATCTCATTTGTTCCTCACAACAACCCTTGTACATTTGAGGACATTGAGGCAAACAGAGGTTAAGTGATTTACCCAGAGTCACAGAGATAGTAAATGTCTGACACCAGATTTGAATTCAGGTCTTCCTGAGCACACAGCTATAGTCAATGCTTAGCTACCTCACTCTAAAATAATTAAATACAAAACTACAAATACATAGGTAGATACATGGATAGGTAAATAGGCAAATATATAGAAAGACTGATAAATAAATATGAAAAAAAAACATTGAGCAACTTCCCAAATAAAATTCTGCTGTATCCTTCCCATTCAATTCAGACTCTTGCGAATGTTGTTGTATCATTTTTCAGTCATGTTCAACTCTTTATGACCCCATTTGGGGTTTTCTTGGGAAAGATACCAGAGAGTTTGCCACTTCCTTGTCCAGTTCACTTTGCAGATGAGAAAACTGACGCAATCAGGATTAAGTGACTTGCCCAAGGTCACACTGCTAGTAAGTGTCTGAGACTAGATTTCAACTCAGGAAGATAAGTCTCCCTGACTCCAGGCGCCGCGCTCTATCCATTGCACCACCTAGGTGCTTTGCTCATTTCTTTTTGCAGTGTTTTTCCAAGCTTCACAAACTGCTGGACCAGCTTGATGGCAGCTCAGGCACCATCTTCAACACCAAATCTTTCCTGAAGCCCCTTCCCAATAACTAGTGCCCTCCTTTCTCAAACTGCTTTGTATTTATCCAGTTTGTCTCTCTGTGTTTATGTATTATATATAATATAATATATATAATTATATATATAAATTAACTTTATATTCATGTTGTTCATATTTTTCCATATATTTGTCTCCTCCTTCAAAATGTAAGCTTACTGAGAATAGGGTCTGTTTCATTCTTTGTACTTATATTTCCACTGTCTAGCACAATGCCTGGCACATAATAGGTCCTTAAAAATACAGATTGATTAATTTATCCAACTGCATGTCAGAATAAGGACATTCTTCATTCACTAACTTCTTTAAATAGTTAAATATGAGCATATTTATCTGATCATAGATCCCATTTAGGAGATACCTGATACAATTAATGGAATGCCAACTGCACACAGGAACATCTAAAGGCTCTCATTCCCTATTGGGAATCCCTCTTACATTTGGATTCTATAATGAAACCCTAAATGCCAGCAATGAACAACTCTGGTAAACATATATCCCTGTTTTGTGCCTCACTTGATATAAAAAAGAGATTGTTCCAAAAAATGTTGCTATGATAAAGAGGCAACTAGGTGGTACAATGGATAAAGTGCTGGGCCTAGAGTTAGGGAGACCTGATTTTAAATTTGACCTCAGATACTTACTAGCTATGTGACCCTCAGCAAGTTATTTAATCCTATTTGCCTTAGTTTCCTCATCTATAAAATGAACTGGAGAAAGAAAAGGCAAACTAATCTATTATGTTTGCAAAAAAAATAAAAAAGAAAAGAAAAGCCCCAAATGAGCTCACAAAGAGTTGGACACAACTGAAAATGACTAGACAACAATTACCAAATATATCCCAGCCCTACCCAGAGAGCCATCCCTTAACAAAGAATAAAGCAGAAAGAAAAAAAATGCAGTTCAATAACAGTGTACATCACGTCAGCTACATCTAACGGTATACATACATCATTGAAATTCATAGCCTCCCACATTTGCAAAAGGAAATACATTTTCTCATCTATTATTTGAAGCCAGTCTTGGGCACCACAAACACAAAGCATTCAATTTCATGGGTTGTTTTTTTTTTCCTGTCAGCATTGTTGTAGATATGTTGTATACTGTTTTCCTAGTTCTACTTACTTCACTTTGCAGCAATTAACTGAAATCTTCCCCTACTTCTCTGTATTCTTAATGTTCACTATTTCTTATGGCACAGTAATGTTCCATTATATTTGACACTAAAAGAGAACATTTAGTCAATAACAAGAATATTGTAAACATAAACTACTTTGACAATTTTGAAAGACGTAAGAACTCTAGTCAATGTAATAACCAACCATGATTTCAGAGGACTGACAGTGAAGAATGCTGCCCAGTTCCTAACAGAGAGGTAGGTGATGAACTCAAGACTCACAAAGAGACATATGCTTTTGGACCTAATCAAGATGGAAATTTTTTTTTGCTTAGCTGTGCATATTTATCATAAGGGTTTTATTTTCCTATCTTTTTTCAATATGAGGTAAATATATGATTATTAATCGAATAAAATAAGTATTTGACTTTGTGTTCATAGGATCATCACAGATTTAAAGCTGGAAGAAAACTTAAAGGCCACTAAGTTTAATGCTCTCCTTTTATAAAAGAGAGGTTAAGTGACTCGTTCATGGATAGTGTCTGAGGAAGAATCTGAACACAAATGTTCTTGATTCTAAGTACAGCAATCCATCCACTACACTGAGCCAGTTCTGGTCTTGAGAACTATTCCAGTCATGGTAAAGATTTGTCAGATTCTACCATATTGGATATGCTTTGAGAATGGTCCTGTCATAGATTATATTAGTCTTTTAAGGGGGTGCCTAAATAGGTTCAGAGAGGTTCATCCTTCAAAGGATGGCCACTAAGTGATGAAATTTTTATCATACCAATCAACAACATAGAAAATGCAAAACATCCCTTAGTCCTGTGTGGTCTCTTCTGCTTATATGGAAAAGGGGGCAAAAGGTACTGAGGATCACTCCATGTTTAGATGGTCCATAAACCCAAATTTCACTTTTGGTACTCTAAATATGAAATCCTTATCTAACGAACAAAGATCCTTGATCATATTAATCTTGACATTCTGGCGATAAATTAAGCCCTAAGACAAAAGGATGATAATTCTAGAGTTACAAAGGACCTCAGAAGCCAGCTAGTCTGACCCTTTCATTTTACAAAGAAGGTAACTCAGATCCAGGGAGGTTGAGTGAGTTATCCAAGGTCCCATAGGTAAAAAACATCAGAAAAAAAATGAATTGAACAGAAGTCCTCTGTCTCCAGAATCAATGGTCTTTCCACTGCCCCACATAACAGCTAAACAGGAGAATGGTTCCCAAGTTCTCTTAAGAGGAGTAAAAAAAAAAAAAAAGGAGTGGGTAGAGTTGGTTTTGTCATGCATCCATAGCAGAAATAGATAACATGGAATCAACCTCTCAGTTGCCTTAAAGTGTTGTCACTTTCAGATGATGTGCACTATCTATCCATAATAAAAGTCTGAGAGACTCCCACAATCCTAGTGAATAGGTACTGAACCTATTTCCCAATGCCAGTGTCATAAACAGGTTATACTATTTTATGCTCAGGAATGCAGAACCAACTCATTACAAACCCTTTCAACACTTTTTGGTGAAGGAAACCCCTTGATTTAGTGTGTCTGTTTTGTAGTCTTAAGGAAATCTCTGCTGGGAAACTCAGATTTTAATCATGGAAACCTAACGTTCCCTCATGAAGAGTTCAGCTCTGCACTCTCAGACAGAACTCCTGAAGGGTCATCAGATTTCTTGTCCTCCCTTCTGGCATCTAACCTCTAAAGATAATTGACAAGATAGCCAAGCTTGCATTTGCTTGGTCAAGCATTGTTTTCTCCCTCTCCAAGCTTCAAGGGAACCAACCAATCCACATTCCATGCCATGTGTTTCAGTGTTGGATCCACAGGCATGATGGTAGAGTGGTATTTTGTCATCCTGATTCTTAATGATCACCATGCTCTTTAAATATGAGAATCTTAATTCATTATCAGAAATGTGCTTTGTGTTCCTGAGTAGAGGAAACAATGACTTTGTCAGTCATTTCTCTTTTGCTGGACTTACTGAATTACCTGAAATGTCAAGATAATGTCTCCCCAGCCTGTTTTTATTACAGTACCAGGCTATGCTCATTAAATTATGTTAAGATACATTGATTTCCTTCAACGGGAATAGGGGAACACTGCCAGAAATTAACACTAATCTTCTAATTCAGCAAGAATAAAATATGTGACTGATTAAATCTTAATTAACAGTTCACAAAAGGCTGCTTAATGTCATGTGGCATATGCATCTTAATTATCTAACTGTTCTACTGCTGTTTGCAGGGCAAAGAGGTGACTGTGAGATTTCTCTTTAGTTTTTCACAATCTTCTGATCAGAATTTCCCAGCATTCATTCATTCAAAGAACAGTTGTTGAGAGCTTAACATGTGCAAGGCATGACAGGTAGCTGAGAACAAGATTTCCAACTAGGTGCTTCCTTTTGGGACTGTTCTTGTGGTTTCTATGTAAAACTGGCACTCAAACATGACCCGGTGTGACTGTGGAAATCCTGTCCTATGCTCTATCAGAAACATGCTCTCTCTTTCCAGAGACATGAGAATATCTGCTTTCTCTAAGACATAAGCTCCCTTTAACCCTTCCTGCACTATCTTTCCTAGAGGAAATCAACTAATGCTTAAGATGGTATTTTTTTCTCTAGGCATCATAGATGAAATTGGGTGTAGTTGTACTCATGTATGGGGGTGGGAAGGTATATGGAAACTGTGACATTAAAATCATTTTGACCATGAAGTTAGGCATTCCAGATTTCCACAAACCACTCCACAGAGAGAGAATAAACAGCTGGACAGTCTTGGTTTATAAGCCATCTTTCCAAACCAAGCAGCTGTCTGGCTCTCTGAATTTCAGAAACAAGCACTTCAGAGCTAGGAAGTCTAAACAGCAGAGAATCCCCTTGGGTATCAAGCGCAAGACCATGGATTACTTAGGGGGAGGAAGAGAAAGATCTTAACAGAAATCATGAACACCTTTGAAATGTTTATAGGTTCAGACACTGGTCAAAGGGCAGAAAAGCCAAAGTTCCTGCAAGAGTCAGAATCACAGAATATTACAGCTGCAAGAGACCTTAGAGATTACCCAATGTAACCCTCTTGATTTATAAATGAGGAATCTGAAGCCCAGAAGTTAAGGGAGTCCTGGGATTAAAATCTCACTCTCCTGATGCCCATTCAGTGTTCTTTCTATGATACCAAGCACCCTCTTGGATAAGATGAACAGAACCCTTATTTGATTATTGATATTAGAAGAAATGATCACAGTTTTGGTCACTAGTCAAGAAAATTCAACAACTATTTTTCTATTCCATGAAAAGCACCCCACTCTCTAGAGCATAAGGTAATTTGTCTGTTGTATCATGGACCTCCTGAAACTTAGAGTTCATAAAAGAAGGAATTGTAAGAGTCGTGATGGGAAACATCAGCTGAGCAGCTTTTCTTCCTTGTACCCCCTGGAGCAGTTTCTCTTCAAAACATGCCAGAGTAATTTCATCCAGAATTGTAGCTCTAAAGTCATTATCGACTCCATGCCACTTTCTTCTCCATGAAGTGAGCAGTGTTGTGTAAACAGAAAAGCTCATTCGGACTCATCAAGTGAGGATAAAGATAAATGTGTATCTTTGGTGAATTTCAAAATTTAAGCTCACACTGTCACACTCCTCAGAGGAGATTATGTCTTTGCTGGTATATTTTTCGTGATCACCTCACACACTAGTCATATTCTGAAGGCCATCCAGTATTTTAGTAATATATATATATAGATGGGAGAATTCCAAAGCTAACACACCTCTTTGGTATGCCTTCTATAAGTAACTAGGTTTGTTATTGACCTCAAGCTCTAATTTGCAATCCTCTCAGAGAATCAGTCATAAAGAAATCACCTTGTCCGATTACCCCTCCTCATTTTTTAAACCTAAGTGATGGAGCCTTGTTATATATGTTACATGGGAAATTAACCTTTAAATAATCGTGCTTAAGTTTCATAGGACTGAGATATTCAGCATCATGCAAAGTGCATTAGATTTTAATTCAGGAGACCTGGGTTCAAATCTCAACTCTGCTACTTACTACCTGTGTGACCCTGGAGAAGTCATTTCATCTACAAAAGTAAAGTACATCTTACATATCCCTTCTAAATCTATGGTTCCTATGGTCAGGTTCAAACAGTTCATAAGAGCCCAACATTATCTGACCCTAAGATGACTTAGGAACCAAAGGAGGATCAGAAGTCCCCCTGTGTCACCATGTCAAAGGATAATTCCGTAGAGTACCTAAGGACTTTTAGCTCTAGCTCTAGGACCAGAATGACTGCAAACTCTGAAAGAGAATCTGCTTTATTGTCCAAAAGGAAGCAGTACAAATGACTTTTGTTCCAGTGGACTTGTCTTCAAAAATATCGATTAGAAAATAATGAGACAAGGAATTTGTTGAGTGCAATGAATATGTAAGGAAAGGAATGACAAGGATGAGACCAAGTCACTTCGGGCAAGGAATACTATCCCATGTTGCAATTCCACATGCCAGTCAAGACAAAGAAAGAGCATTCCTTGGGTTATAACAGTTAGACTAGATGCTCAGTCTTGTGGTTTCTTCTTCACCTTTGGGTGGTCCATCATAGACAAAAGAAAACAGTAGAGGAGATGAAGGAGTATGCACAAATGGAAATGACCATACCATACATAACTCCACGGGCCATATTAAGAGCTTTTCCTTTGTGTATATGACCAATCAACTAAGTTCTGAAACCAAACGTAATCTAATTGTTCAATTTCTCTTTTTTTAAATTAATTTATTTAACTTTTAACATTCATTTTCACAAAATTTTGGGTTCCAAATTTTCTCCCCATTTCTCCCCTCCCCCCACCCCAAAACACCAAGCATTCTGATTGCCCCTATCACCAATCTGCTCTCTCTTCTATCATCCCTCCCTTCCCTTGTCCCTATCTTCTCTTTTGTCCTATAGGGCCAGATAACTTACTATACCCCTTTATCTGTATTTCTTATTTCCTAGTAGCAAGAACAGTACTCGACAGTTGTTCCTAAAACTTTGAGTTCCAACTTCTCTTCATCTCTCCCTCCCCACCCATTCCCTTTGGGAAGGCAAGCAATTCAATATAGGCCATATCTGTGTAGTTTTGCAAATGACTTCCATAATAGTTGTGTTGTGTAAGACTAACTATATTTCCCTCCATCCTATCCTGCCCCCCATTACTTCTATTCTCTCTTTTGATCCTGTCCCTCCCCAAGAGTGTTGACTTCAAATTTCTCCCTCTTCCCATTGCCCTCCCTTCCATGCTCCCCCCCACCCTGCTTATACCCTTCTCCCCCACTTTCCTGTATTGTAAGATAGATTTTCATACCAAAATGAGTGTGCATTTTATTCCTTCCTTTAGTGGAATGTGATGAGAGTAGACTTCATGTTTTTCTCTCACCTCCCTTCTTTTTCCCTCCACTAAAAAGTCTTTTGCTTGCCTCTTTTATGAGAGATAATTTGCCCCATTCCATTTCTCCCTTTCTCCTCCCAATATATTTCTCTCTCACCGCTTAATTTCATTTTTTTAAGATATGATCCCATCCTATTCAATTCATTCTGTGCTCTCTGTCTGTGTGTGTGTGTGTGTGTGTGTGTGTGTGTGTGTGTGTGTGTGTGTGTGTGTGTGTAATCCCACCCAGTACCCAGATACTGAAAAGTTTCAAGAGTTACAAATATTGTCTTTCCATGTAGGAATGTAAACAGTTCAACTTTAGTAAGTTCCTTATGACTTCTCTTTGCTGTTTACCTTTTCATGCTTCTCTTCATTCTTGTGTTTGAAAGTCAAATTTTCTTTTCAGCTCTGGTCTTTTCACCAAGAATACTTGAAAGTCCTCTATTTCATTGAAAGGCCAATTTTTCCCCTGAAGTATTATACTCATTTTTGCTGGGTAGGTGATTCTTGGTTTTAGTCCTAGTTCCTTTGACTTCTGGAATATCCTATTCCATGCCCTTCAGTCCCTTAATGTAGAAGATGCTAGATTGTGTTATCCTGGTTGTATTTCCACAATACTTGAATTGTTTCTTTCTAGCTGCTTGCAATATTTTCTCCTTGACCTGGGAACTCTGAAATTTGGCCACACTGTTCCTAGGAGTTTCTCTTTTTGGATCTCTTTCAGGTGGTGATCAGTGGATTCCTTGAATACTTATTTTGACCTCTGGTTCTAGAATCTCAGGGCAGTTTTCCTTGATAATTTCATGAAAGATGATGTCTAGGCTCTTTTTTTGATCATGGCTTTCAGGTAGTCCCATAATTTTTGAATTATCTTTCCTGGATCCATTTTCCAGGTCAGTTGTTTTTCCAATGAGATATTTCATATTATCTTCCATTTTGTCATTCTTTTGGTTTTGTTTTGTAATGTCTTGATTTCTCATAAAGTCATTAGCCTCCATCTGTTCCATTCTAATTTTGAAAGAACTATTTTCTTCAGTGAGCTTTTGAACCTCCTTTTCCATTTTGCTAGTTCTGCTTTTTAAAGCATTCTTCTCCTCTTTGACTTTTTGAACCTCTTTTGCCAATTGAGTTAGCCTATTTTTCAAGGTGTTATTTTCTTCAGCATTTTTGGGGGTCTCCTTTAGCAAGGTGTTGACCTGCTTTTCTTGCATCTCTCTGATTTCTCTTTCCAGTTTTTCCTCCACCTCTCTTACTTGATTTTCAAAATCCTTTTTGAGCTCTTCTATGGCCTGAGCCCATGGTATATTTATTTTGGATGTGTGGGATACAGAAGCCTTGACTTCTGTGTCTTTCCCTGATGGTAAGCATTGTTCTTCCTCATCAGAAAGGAAGGGAGGAATTATCTATTCACCAAGAAAGTAACCTTCTATAGTCTAATTTTTTTTTCCCTTTTCTGGGCATTTTCCCAGCCAATGACTTGACTTCTGAGTGTCCTTTCCACACCCACTTTGCCTCCAGATCCACCCAGCCAGCAATTGGGGTCTGAGATTCAAATGCTGCTTCCTAGCCCCAGGGCTTTTGGTAGGGGCGGGGCTGCTATTCAGTGTGAGATTAAGTTCAGGTGCTTGGGTGGGGGCAGGGCCGCCTCACTGGGCTCAGTTCCCTCAGGGGGTTTATGTGGAGACCTTCAACAATGGATCCGGGCTCCTGCCTGCTTGGGGAGCCCCTGTCCACTGCTGCCCCCGCTGCTGCCTCCCAAGGGGGCCTGAGTTATGGGGACACCCCACTCCTCTCTCGACCAGCCAAAGAGACTCTCTCACCGACCCCTGTCACCTGTGGGTGGAGGGACCTGCGTGGCAGCTGGAGATTCTGTCCCTGAAGCCTGCTCAGATCTGCTCCTCTCGGTGCGCACGGCCAAGGCAGGGCTGGGCTCTGCTGTGGGTCCAATGCTCAACAGACCTTTTGCTTCAGGTTTTCAGGTCTCTCTAGAACAGAAATCTCATCTGCTCTGTTGTTCTGTGGCTTCTGCTGCTCCAGAATTTGTTGGGAGTTCTTCTTTACAGATATTTTATGAGCTGTGGGTTCGGAGCTAGCATATGTGTGTCTTTCTACTACGCCATCTTGGCTCCTCCCCCGCAACTGTTCAATTTCTCAAGTAGAAAGTTTTCCTGATACTAACTTTAATTATTTTCAACTCAAACAAGAAAAAGAAAGGAGGAAAAGTTATTCCTAAAAAAAGGTCCAGAACCATGGAAATGGTGGTGCACCCAGTGGTTAAATGAGAGTACCAAGGTCTAGAGGTACTATGCTTTGGAAGATATTAGTTAAGTTTCTGGTGTTATCTAGACTAGCCAACATCCTTTTACAGTGGCAAAATTAAAAGTAGAGAAATTATAAAAGAGTTGGAAGGGGTCACAGATGGAAATAAGATGGTGAAAAGGGGTCTTTGGTGGCCTCAGTTTCCTTCCATCTGAATAAATTTGCTAGGACTGAAAGGTATATCTATCCCTCAGTTCAAGAAGACTTACAGAGGGTATGCACTGGGTGCATTCACATGTTTCCTGAGTAATTACCCCTTCTGCTGTGATTAGTGTATGAGTGCCACACTTTTTTGTTTTTTCTCTGTATCCGTAATACCTAACAACATAGTGCCTAGCACATAGTAAGGACTTGATAAATGTTTGGTTAATGATTAATGGATATGTCTGAGCCCACATTGGCAAGCAGAGGAATCTGAACAACAGGGGAAACTTATTTCTCCCTGAGGGCACAACTGTTTCAGAGGCCTTGGCTCTGATAGAAAATAGTTTGCTTTTGAAGTCTTCCTGTGAAGATCAAATCAGATAACAAACAAAGAGAATTCTAGCACACTGCTACTCTTTTCCATAGATGAAATCGGCATCTAACTGCACTTTGAGTAGAACCTAGAAAAGAACTCAGAAATATCTTCCTTTATGACCTTAAAATTTCCAACTTTACTTTGAGTCCAGATATTCAAGGCCTCTATTAAAAGTGAGGAGTTTGAGGATGTTGGGGTTCAAACAAGAAGCAAATTAGGCCATTATTAGTCATTAATATCTTAGCAAAGATCAAGGGCCTGAAGGAATGAGGCATGAGACAAGTTATTTCCATGAGAGAGAAGATGGAGAGAAAGGTCTATGAAACTAAAAGTAGGGAAGGAAGTCCCTTGGGGGAATGGTCATAGTCATGGTCAATACATCTTTATTAAATGTCTACTATGTGCCAGGAATTGTGCTAAGATTGAGGATACAAATACAAAAAAAGAAAGACAATCTTTATCCTCAATGTGCTTACAATCTAATTTAATAATGCGGAAAAGAAGGCTAAAAAGGGTAGGGAGAGGTGGCGAGGGGGGAAAAGAGGGGGAAACAAAGGCATCCAGGCATGATACCCAAGTCAGAAGAGTTAGAGTGCCATGTAAAACACTTTATACTATTACATTTTAACAAATCCATGAGTTTTTAATTCCAGAAAATTCTACTCTCCATAATATATATTTTGTGATGGAATACCATGTATCTCTGTGAAGGGTGAAAGCTTCCAGTGGATAGAAACAAACTGAGGGCAAATTTTCAAACACAAGGTGTATCCCCTTGCGTTGTATCCTTGCCCCCCCCCCCCATTCTAAGTATAGGACCCAAGTCAGAAGTTCTTCATACCTTAAGAAGCAGTTGATCAATTACATGAGGGTTGGCTATATGAGTTAATGGAAAGAGAAGAAGGTACAGAAAGAGGAAGATAAAAGAGCACTGAAGTCAAACTTTACCTACTTCAACATTCTGCCCAGGGTAAAACCCACCAGCACCTAGTATCCTTCAGCAATCAAAAATTAAAATCCTATAATCACAATTTATTTAGTACCTACTACATATTCAGACAGAATGTAAGCATTTGGAGGTGATATCCAGGAAGGCACAATCCCTGACTCCCAGGAAATAATAACCTATCTGACTTTCATCAGATTTATATAGCTTTTATTTATATAGGTTTTATATAGCTGATGGACAGATAGGTGATCAATAGATAAGATAAAGTAAGACACTGATATTACGTGTGTATAGGTACAAGAGACTACACTTGTGATATCATTAGTACAGAGAACTCCTGAGTGAGGAAATGCCTTTGATCAACTCAGACTCACATCTTTTTTACAACCTGAAGTCTTAGAGAGTTCCCTAGAACATGACAAGGTCAAGAGATATGTCCAGGGTCACCAATCCAGTATATGGCAGAGGAAGGACTTGAACCCGGGAATGAACCCAGGTCTTCTTGACTTCAAGGCTTTCTCTATAGATATTACACCGTGTTAACTCTCATAACATATATATATATATATTACGTATATATTACTATATATTACAATACATATACAATACAATACATCTTACATATATATTATATGTATGCATGTGTACATACATACATATATATGCATACACATATATACACATGTATGTGTATATATATCTATATACCTACATATATTAAAATATTTATACATAGAAAAGATAGTAAATGCTCAGTGCTAAAATGAGTGGTTTAAATATGTGCTCTGGGAATTCAGGAGCAGGATACATCACCCCAGGCTAGGCTGTGATACTCAGGGAACCTTTCACAGAAGAGGTTGGTAGGATGTAGCTAGACTGTGAACGATGGATAGCAGCACTGAGATAGGCAGGAATACAGTATTGTGGAGACAGAGAAAGCATTATGGTTGGGGTCAAAGGACCTAAATTCAAATCCTGGCTCTGATCCTGAGAGTGCAGAGCACTGAAACTCTATGAGATTTTGTTTTCTCATCTGTAAAATGGGAACAACAATAATTTGTACTGTCTACTTCTTATGGATGTGGGGAAAGGATACCGTAAACCTTAAAACAATATGTAAAAAGGAAGTATCATGATTAGGTGGCTGGAATGGCCTAGGCAAAATCATGAAGGCAGAAAAGAGAAAGGCCATTTTAGAATACAATAAGTGGAGCAGTTTGCCATTTATACAAGAGAATTGAAGAAGATAAGACTAAAAAAAGGAAAGCAGAGTTATATAGAGGGCACTGAAAGAGTTTTTAATTTACTCTGTTGAAACTGGTTTTGGAATAGACCTGTGATTGCATTACTTTGAGAACTCTCAGTGAGGAGACCTTCTCTACCAATGCAAATTTGCACCTCTTCTGCAATTTACAGTTTTAGAATTTAAGTGTGGTGTTGCAAGATTAAGTAAATTGACCAGGGTTATATAACCAATAGCACCAGAGGCGGAACAGGCCAGCTCTCTAAGAAATATACTATATCCTTCTTTCCACCCCAGTGCTTCGCACATTACCTGGCACATAGTAGGAACTTAATGAATGCTAACTGGCTGACTCACTGCCTCATAGAATCTTACAAGCTGCACAGAATAAATGAGTTCATCTGGTTCATCACCATGTGTCCTTTTAGACAAGGCTTCATGGTAATGAGGCTGGCAATACAAGGGCAGGGACCACAGCCTCAAAATAATAAGAGATACCACTGGACTCCAAGGAAATAAATATGACCCTTCTACTTTGGGAATCTTTCCACATATGTGACCTCCCCATACTCTGCCCAAGATCAATTTTGCTTTCAGAATGCTCTTCAAAACATTGAGAACACTATTAGCAGCAGTCTAAAATGTTCTACCTCTTACCTCAAATGGATTCCAAGGAAGTGAGTAAAGGAGAGAAGCAGGAATTTGTGCCAAATTAAACATAATTTGCTGCATCTAAATAAGCAACTTAGTTGAAAACATTAGCATACAGAGCTCAAGCATGGAGACATACTGTGGGATTTGCATGCCCAGCCTTGGTTTGAGGATGGTTATTATTTTTGCATAATCAGGTTACGCCTATTCAACTCCAATTGTGTTCTCTGTGTCTGTACTCATACTGATTCATTTTGAATCCCATTGTATCCACCCAAATACCTGCTGTTTGAAGTAAAGCAGTTAAGAAACAAACATACTTGTGACTCTGGCCATCCCTTTCCACAGAGGAGGAAAAAAACTACCTATCGCATCAGACACATTGAAGTTAACTTAAGAATCTCCAAAACTGCTGACTAAAAATACAAGACTAAAGATTTGTATTCTGTCTCTCCAGAAGCCACACTGTTAGACCTTCCTGTTCCCCAACTTGGGTTAAGGTTGGGGGAAAAGGGAAGAAGGAAAAAGGAGTTAAGTCCATGAATCCAGATTCCTTCCCTCCTTCTGCTACCCATGCATCAGGAGGATATGGATTTGTGGAGGCAATCTGTCCTTCTGGAAGACAGGGAGCTGGGCTCAGTGGAGAAACTGTTGAGTATAAAGGAGACAGCAGGATCATGGGATTGTGCATGCATACTGTATAAGATTTTTCCAAATCAAAAGAACAAAAAATAGAGTATCTTATGTCTTTGATCCCAGTTAAGCTGTCCATATATACACTGTCAACAATGCATCTTCCTTTCTGTACTAAGTCTTAGGCTTCCTTCAAGACCCAGATCCATCACAGCTTCTCTGGGAAGCCTTTATTTCTGTGATCTTTCCTTCTTATCTAGACCTATAGCATTTAATAATAACTGACATTTTATAACATTTCAGCATTTACAAAGCAAGGAGGACTTTATATATATATATATATATATATATATATATATTTCATAATAATAACTAACATTTGGATAGCCCTTTAAGGGTTTAAAAACATTTTACATACATGATTTCATTTGCTTCCTCACAACAATCCTGTAAGCAGGTGCTATTATTATTATCATGAGGAAACTGCAAGTGACAGTGGTCAGGTAACTTGCACACAGTTATACATCTAGTCTGGGGTATGATTCAGACTAAAGCCTTCCTGACTACAAGGTCATCACTCTAACTACTATACAAGTCCATCACTGTGCATATATACGTATGTATGTATGTATGTATATATCTATGCATGTATATAGATATATATAGAAAAAGAGAGTTACATAAGATGATTTGAAAGAGAGGGTACTCCTAAATTGGAAAGACCAGAAAACATACATGTAAAATGTGGCACTTTGAGCTGAGTCCTAAAGGAAATGTTGAGAGACCAAGATGAAAAAGAAGAGCCTCCCAAACATGAGACAACCTGAGCAAAGACACAGATGAGGATATGGAATGGAATGTGTAAAGAACAGTAAGAAAGCTGATTTGCCTTTAGTGTGCATGGGAAGCCATAATGTATAATAAGTTTGGACAAACAGACTAAGATTAGGTCCATTTTGCAGAAAAAGAAACCGAAACTCAAAGACAACGCGTGGCTTGCCCATAGTCTCACAACTGAAGGTCACTGATCAGATTCTAACCCGATCCCTACAGAATACAAGCCCAACTCACCTTCTACTATACCGCTTAGATTCCCCAGGGACTTACCATCTCTACATCTCATTCAGCATGTTTATATCTCCTCTCTCTAAATTACTTATATTTACCTTTTCATGTATGCGTAGTTTACTTTTGAAGACTGGGGAAGAGACTTCATATTATGCTTCCTTATGTCTTTCTCCCCTATATCCCAGTATAGAGTCTAACACAGAGAAGTAATCAACAAACATTTGCTGACTGGTTGAAACTAGTTGTGCCATCTTTCCCAGTAGTAATTCAATTCACCGTAAAATTATTAAGCATCAATGATGTGCCAGGGATTGGACTATGCAGCTAGGATTCAAAGACACAAAAAGAAACAGTGCCTGTCCTCAAGGCATATACTGAGGGAAGACAATCCATAAACAGATTTTGTGAATACATATACACGATTTAGGGGGTTAGGGTGGCATTAACAACTGAAGGAAATGAGAATGGTCTCTTGTAGAAGGTAACTCTTGATCTGAGCCTTTAAAGAAGATGTCAATTCTAAGAAGGGGAGATAAGAAGAGACAATATTCTAGGCATGGAGGACAGTCTGTTCAATGTCATGAAGGAGGAAAATGAAATTTTTGTCCACAGTGAACATGAAGTAGTCTAGCTGCTCCGAGCATGCATGAGGGGGAGTAATATGAGATTAGTCAGGAAAAATTGGTTGGAGTCAGATTCCAAGGCTAATAACCTCTCTCCTTTAGGGATATGTGAAACTGAAAGAGAAAGGCAAGGTTACCAAACCACCTCTGTAACATCATGGGATTTAGGGCATTGACAGCATAGCTCATTTTACATACAGATTGCTTTCTGAGATTGGTCAAGTCCAATGTCCACAGGGATTTGTGGTTGTATAAATGTATTTCCAAGTCAAAGAAGCTTCAGATTCTGCCCATTATGCCCATTCTAGGCTTCTTTCCTGGGCCCTCCTTCCCCCACCCAGTGACTAAACCCTTAGGCTATCTGCCTAAGGCCACTCAACCCATCTTTCTTCCTAGCTCACCAGAAGTTCTCCCAGAAGGCATGTATCCCCAATTCTGTCTCTGTATCTCTGCACTTTGTGTACTTTACAAATACTAAGGATAAAAGGGGAAAGGTGTTAATGTGCCAACAAGGTATCGACACATTATCATCTCTTTGTAAAATATAAACTTTTTCTTGAAAAGAACTAGTGAGACATATTGAGATTAACTGCCTGAAAACTGGCTCCACCCCTAAAGGATTTTAAATTTGCTAAATTTCCGAGTTCTGAAGTTAGACTATGCTCTGAGTATCTTTGTGGAGTGTGCCCACACCAGATGACAACAGGTTTTTCTCCCTTTTCCCATCACCATTGGCCATGGTGTTTTGCAGTGGGAGTGTTTTACAGTGTCTCCTACTTAGGAGACTCCTACTTCATCTAGCAGAACAGAGACACACCATCTTCAGACAAATGCAGATACAGAGAGGTAGAATTCAAATAGCTCCAAGGAACGGCATCTGTGACAAGCACCAGAGTTATGGACTCAACAGAGAGTTAGCCCTGACAACTGAGAACCAAGCTATAGAAAGGAACAGATCTTTTGCTGAGCAACCTGACCAACGAAGATGCTATGAGGAAGGTGTAGCATGAGGAGAAAAAGGATGCCAAGTCTCTGAAGTACCTAAGGCATGAATCACCTTGATTACTTGTTATATAGATAGATACACACACACACGTGTGTGTGTGTGTGTGTATACATATATATACATATATATATATATATGTATATGCCTTTACTGTAAGCTAATTATGTCTTCTGGCTAACTGTTAAAGGGTATCCACAATGGTTGGAGTTCAGGTTCTATATCAGTAGGAATACAGACCTATAGTGTACCTTAGAACCTGGGAGTGAGGTAATCAGCTTCTAGCAACCCAACTCATTTAAAGGACTGAACCCACTGAAATTTAGGGGAATAGTCCAGAGGGGAGCTACCTAGCTACCATTTAATAAATCCACAATTAACAAACCTTTATTAAATACCTACTACATGACAGGCACTACACTAAGGACAAAAAATGTTTAATGAAATGAGCAGCAAGCCTTTCTGGGAAGCCTCACCTAGGAAAAGCTTTGTCTCTTACAGTGTTAAAGGGAACCACTTGCTAAAAAGAGTCTTCTTGAGAACAGTATCTCCTCCTCTATCTCAGAAATCTTCTGAATCAATCAAATGGGGAATGTTTGCGTTCTCAAGATAGTCAGCAAACTGCTAGAACCAAAATGAGTATGACTTCCCTAGGATTCTCAGGGCCTTTGATATCATCCAAAGGAGTCAAGGAAAGGGATTAGTAATAGTGTATTAGCTGAGTATCCAGACACCTATGTTTCCAGATCAGTAACCTGGCCACTGAATTCTCCAACATGTATCAAACACATTGTATTAAAGCTTTATTCACCCTTATGGTCTTCATAGAAAAATACAGAAATGCCTGCATAAAAATTTACTCTCACTGAGTTACAATAAACAAGTGAAACCTGATGCCCAAAGCTGACATGCTCCCAGACATACATTTAGTCATAGCTGCCTCTGGACCTAGAAGTGACTCCTGGAGTTGGGAGCAAAATGTGGAGCCTTCATTTCCCCCACCCACGCAGGCATGGAATGTCCTTCCACTCCCCCTTTCTGCTTCTTAGAATCCTTAGCTTATGTCAAGGCTTAGTCCAAGGCCTGCTCTTGAACCTTTCTGGATGTCCCCAGGAGTTAGTCTACATTCACTCTGTCTCCAAATCACTCTACATTTATTTACATGATGTCTCCTCAGTGGGATGTAAATTGCTAGAAGGCAGGCACTGCTTTGTTGTGCTTTTTTCTTTGTATCTCTGGCACTTAATATAATACCATGCACACAGTAGGCACTTCATCATAAGATCATAGATTTAGGGTTTTAAGGAAACTTAGAGACCATCAAACCCAATCTCCTCATGTAAGGACAAAGTGGGATCTCTTGCTGTTGTGCCTCTGATTGAATAATGATTGAGGAGGATCTTTCCCACCCTTTGGTGGGCCTGGGAAGATTTGTAGGAAGACCTATACTTTTTGTTAATGAGGCACTGGTTCTCAAGGGATATGATGCCCTCTGGCTTTAAAAAAATGTATAAATACTCTGAGGGTAAGGTTTTACTTTGGAGCTTAGTTTTTGGAAGAAGGTTTGTGTGCCAGATGAGACTCTGGGAAGCTACTAAGCAACCCCCCAGCTTTGAAAACCCAGATGTTGGTGTGTCCCTCTCTGGTAACTATGGTCAGGCAGTTGGACCTGTCTGTTGATTTGTGATATATGTATTGATTATGGTCAAAAGAGGAAGCCATGTCTGTTGATCTTTGATTACTCTGTATTTTCTCTGAAGTTCATGGTGCTAACTCCCCTAAACTAGGTGAATGATACATGTGCTTGATTAAAGGAATGATATATGTGCTTGATTAAAGTCATTGTTAACCCCTCAAAAGTTACCTTTCCTCTTATGAATGCAGATCTAAGAACCTGTGGTAGCAGGCCCCCCTGTGTATGTTGGAGTGCTTACTGATACACCTCATTTCACAAATAAGGAAAATCAGGTAGAGGAGTTAAGTGACATACCTAGTATCACACAGCTAGTAAGCATCTGAAGCAAGACTTGAACCCACGACTCCTTACTGCAAATCCCATCTATTGCAGCATGGTGTCTTTCAATAAGCAGTGTTTGTTATTAGATAGAGGTGACCAGATCCTGAGAGAAGGGAAGATCTTGCATCTGTGCCAGGGGGAAGGGGGGAAAGGGAAGGGGGAGAGAAGGGTGAGCTCATACGGTTGTAACAAAGACTGAGACCCATCCTGCATAGCTATGAATTTCCAAAGACAGAGGCTTTGAGACTGATGTTCAGTGAGAAAGTGGTGCATGAAGAGGTGGTAGTGTGAGCCAGGTAGAGAAAAAAAAACATGGACACTTGGGGAATTTCCTAAAGGGCATTTGAAAAGAACCTTAAAGAAAGTGCTTCCTTGGAAAAAGGTATTAGAAGCAGGGGTAGGCATGAGCTACAGTATTAATATTGAGCATATCCTAAGCACTAGCAACTCCTTGGACCGTCCCCTCCCTGGGCACAGCCACATTAACAGGATGGAACACCTGAGGTAATACTACATATAAACAGTCATTTATCAAAAGCGACAGCTTAATGGATTTCTCCGGCCACCAGCTCCCTGCCCACTATCTCAGAACTTTGTCAAACTCAGAATCATGATTCATTTGCTTAATGACTTCAGGGGCAGGAATGAACATTAGCTGCGAAGGGAGTGGCTACTCCAGCCTGAACAGCCAACATGCCCAGGAGAGAAAGGGATATAATAAATAAGGTTGTCTATCCCAGACTACTAGGTTCCCCCTGCTGCCCCTCCCCTAAGCACGCGCGTGCGCGCGCACACACACACACGCACACACACTGACTCGCCAGTGGTAACCAACTTCTGGGAACCCAATTCATGAGTGCCACTGAAATTTAGAAGAATAACCCAGAGGGAAGCTACCTAGCTACTATTAAATAAATAAACAATGAACAAATATGTATTAAGTAGCTGCTCATGCTGCCTGTACTGTGCTAGGCACTAGAGATACAAAGACAGAAATTCTTGATGAAATGAGCAACACACCTAATGATAGGCAGCTCAGGGTTTTCTGACTAACCTCACCCATGGCTGTCTCTTGCAACCTTAAAGAAAACTTTTACAAAAATGGTCAATATTCTTGAGAACAGTCTCCTCCTCTCCCCTCCTTTCCTCCAAGGACTCTATGGTTTCCTGAAGGAAAGGGGAAGACTCAGGTCTACTCTCCAAGAGAGGCTGAGAAGTACCCTGTGGAAACCATCTAAGAACATGGAGCCTTTTTAGATCCTGAGACTCTGCAGCTTGGAGGCAATCGATGACTCAAACATTTATTAAGTTTCTACTGTGTGCCAGGTACTGTGCTAGGTGCTTAGCAGTACAAAAACAAAAACAAAGCAGTTCTTGCCTTCTGGAACCTTACATTCTATGGAGGAAGACCATAGCTATCTCTGAGTTCTATAAACAGAATCTTGTGAATTCATCTTATTCATGTTGAAGTCAACGTACTAAGGGGAAAAGGATACAATATGGGGCACAGTGGATAGAGCACTGACCCTAGAGTCAGGAGGACCTGAGTTCAAATCTGGCCTCTGACACTTACTAGCTGTGAGACCCTGGGCAAGTCACTTAAAACTGATTGTCTCAAAAAAAAAATGAGAAAAGGGTACACTATATTAGGATATAAAGATGAGAACAGACTAGACAGGCAAAGGAAAGACTGAAAGGGAGGGGAGGGGAGAAAAGTACCAAGGAGCTTTCATGCACTGCAGCTAAGAGATAGAGTATATAAACCAGGAAGACCTGAGTTTGAATCTTGTCCCAGATAGTTCCTAGTTATATGTCTCTGGATAAGTTGCTTCACCTTGCCAACTTTTATTTTCCTTATCTGTAAAAGGCACCTATTTCACAGGGTTGTTGTGAGGATCGAATGAGGTAATATATAAAGTGTTTTACAAATATTAAGGTGCTATATATAAATGCTATTTATTATAGTACTTCTTCTACTAAAAGATACAATATAGATGCAGTTAAGTAAATATGAGATAACAGGAAAAAATAAGTAAGATCTGCTGAGGACAGCTCCTCACATTCTAATAGGAACCTTGAAGTTAGCTAAGGATACTATCAGGTAAAGGGGAAAAGAGAACCTGTTCCAGGCATATGAACTTTTGTCTTTGCAAAGGCATGAAGAGAGATTCCATGACAAGGTCAACAACAGGTAGTAGACCAGCTTGACTAGCACACAGAGTACGTGAAGGGCTGGTTTCTTCCCTCATGCTGTGGGGGTAGGGAGGGGAATACTAGCTCTTAAAAGCTATTCTGTCTCTGGCTACCTATCTACAAGGCTCCTACACACAGCCTGAGGATAGAACAAGCTGCTGGCAAGACGTTAACTCCTTCAAAAAGGTTAAAAGATTCCAAAAATGAGAGCAATGTCTAGTCCCATGACCCATTCCAGAGTTCGAGGTTTTCCTTCAAGAAACCTGCTGTGTCTAAGGGCAAAGGAGAGCTCCTTGTAGCCTGGGTATTCCCTCTGATAACATTTCCCTGCCAAGCAAAAAGACAGGAAGAGGATAAAGCTTGCTATGAACAAAAGACGGGTTGTGTCTTAAAGGCAGAGACTGATTTTTTTTTAATCCCTGATCTGTGAGAGAGTCTAATGGAAGACTTATACAGAGACACACAGGGAAGAGAGGAAATAAACTGGAGGAAACTGTGTGGAGTCGGACCTGAGTACAAGTTTCAGAGCATTCGGCAGTT
Source organism: Notamacropus eugenii (assembly GCF_028372415.1). Lineage (NCBI taxonomy): Eukaryota > Metazoa > Chordata > Mammalia > Diprotodontia > Macropodidae > Notamacropus > Notamacropus eugenii. Next base: position 82,905,995 of record NC_092872.1, on the reverse strand, counting down.
AATGGTGAGCGGCAGTGCAGTGGGAATCACAGAGAAGATAAGAGATGATGCTATTACTGTTTTCCAACACAAGTTCAATCAATAAACATTTATTAAGCACCTACTACATACCAGGCACTGTGGTAAACCCTGGGAACACAAACACTGAGGCTTGGTTCAAGTGGCCAGACTCTGTGGTAGGTAGCTGAAATCTGCTGAGATGGCTGGTTGTGACCATCCCTTTGGGAGGCAGGAAGTGTCTACTCCCATTCCCTACTTCCCCTGGCATGTAAGCTAGGTGGTGAATTGGATAAAGCACTGGCCTTGCAATGATGAGGACCTAATTTCACATCTGGTCTCAGACATTTACCAGCTGTGTGATTCTGGGCAAGTCACTGCACCCTTTTTTGCTTCAGTTTCACCTTTAAAGTGAATTGGAGAAGGAAATGGCAAACCACTCTAGTATTTCTACCAAGAAAACCCTAAATGGGGTCATGAAGAGTCAAAAACAACTGAAACAACTAAGCAGAAACAAACCTAATTCTTCCAAAGAGATATTTCTACCGAGTGGAGAAAAGATTTTAGGAAGATGGATTTCAAGTTGAAAGGAGACATGGACCATCTAGTCCAATTCCCCTCATTTGGAAGATAAGGAAACAAAGGCACGGAGAGATTAAATGAGTTGTCCAAGGTCATAGAAGTATCGGATAATAGACCTGGAATTTGAATAAATATCTTCTGACTCCAACTTGGGTGCTTTTTTTTTTTTTCTGGGAAAGAGGCAGCAATGGGTGGAATCAAAGCCAAAGAAAAAACCAAGAGCTGAAAGGGGGATGCCTATTTTCATTGAATTTCTCTCCAATTCTAAGGAGTTGCCAAAAATAAAGTCAAGATGCGGAAGTACAGTGGAGATAGTGCTGGATTTAGAGTCTTGAGTTCTAATCCCAACTTTTCTATTTGTTATGTGTGTGACCTTGGGCAAGTTACTTCCCCTCATCTACAAAATGAAAGAGTTGGACCAGGTAATCTCTATGGTCTGTTCCCACATCTATTATAGAATTCTAATTTAATGTGATCTAATGCCCATGCTTTCAACTGAGAAGATATCACATTCTCAGCTTAGTTTTTAGACTCAGTTTGTCCCTAGTGAAGTGTCCACTTACAGAGAAAGGGGAATAACTCCCCACTCAGCTTTCTGCTTCCCAGGCATAGTGCTTTGCCTCTAATTTTAGTTCCTAGTTAATTTTCCTCAAACATTGGTCTTTTTAGGTCTTCACCTTCTAATTGATGGTCATTAATAACATAAGATACACTGAACTAGAAAGAGAAAGTTGTAGAGGCTTAACTTGACTTTCAGAGTTTCCAACTACTTCCAAAATTGAATCTATAAATTATTCTATCTTGGCAAATACAGTCTCTTCCCTAGGCAACGTGAACTGTTGGCAGAAGCTTAAAAGAAGGCATTCATTTTCTTCTCTCTTTGCATCTGTGGCTTAGATGTGCAAAAATATAGTTCAGCATTTTCGCTCTAACTAAGATATGTTCTTTTCTTTTCCAGCAGAAGATGAGGCCAATCAATCAAGCATTCTATCAATATAGTTTTTGCCTCATGTACATTTCAATAGCAGTGCTGATTATAGACATCACAGAAAACAGAAAATGTCACTAATAAAGTGCTAAGTCAAGGATTGTCGTAACAAATAGCCCATTACAAATGACTGTTCTTTCTTCTATCTTAAAGGCAGAGATGCCACAGTACAGCCAGCTTAAGAACTTTCCCCCAGAATCTCAAAGGTACATAAGTAAAACGAAAGAGGTCATCCACTCTCCAACTCTTATAATGTATGTGTTTCCTTTGTCTACGATGAATACTGAACAGAAAGTCAAATAATAATGGAGGAGTGTAAGAAGTTGCTCTGGATTGGCATTAGGATTTTAGAGAGGGCAGTGAAGGATAATGTCTGAATTATTCTGCATCCCCCTTACTCTGCCAGGGTAGACACCAGGAGATCAATTCATCATAGCATAAAGCATCAAACCTGATTTCCAGTCCTAACTCCACTCACTAATTATGTAACCTTGGACAGATCACTTCACCTCTATGCACCTTATTTTCCTCATCTGTAGAGTAAGGGGTTTGGATATCTCTAAATTGAGAGTGCGAGAGCAGGGAATCTACCACTCCTTCTGGTTCTAACATCTCTAATTCTTAGATCAAAAAAGGAAGTTAGGTTGCATAGTGGATAGAGAGCCCTGGGACTGAAGTCAGAAGGACTTGAGTTCAAACCTTGTCTCAAACACTAGCTATGTGACCCTGGGCAACTCACTTGGCCTTTGTCTGCTTCAGTTTTCACAACTTTAAAATGGGAATAATTGGAGCAGCTAGGTGGTGCAGTGGATAGAGCAGCAGTGCACGAGTCAGGAGGACCTGAGTTCAAATCTCACCTCAGACACTTGACTTTCACTGGCTGAGTGACATTGGGCAAGTCACTTAACCCCAGTTGCCTCATCCTGGGTCATCTCCAGTCATTCTGATGAATACCTGGTCACTGGATTCAGATGGCTCTGGAGGAGAAGTGAGGCTGGTGACCTGCACAGCCATCCCTCACTCAAAACAAGGTCAAGTGCAAGTCACGTCATTATTTCTCTGATGGCATGGTCTTCTTCATTAACGAAGGATGAACACACACACACACACACACACACACACAATAGGAATAATAATAGCACCTAGCTCACAAGGTTGTTGTAAGGATCAAATGGATGATATCTGTAAGGTCAGTAAACATTTACTAATTACCTATGTGCCAGGCATTGTGTTTGTGTGTGTGTGTGTTTATTTAGTACATACATGCATATAAATGCATATTTAATTATCTCTGACTGCAATGAACTCCACTCCGTAAAAAGAATATCCTTGAGATCCAAAACTGTCTCACATTTGTATTTGTAAGTCCAGTGCCAGGCACACAGAAGGTGCTTAATAAATGCTTGCTGATTGATTGATTCATGTGGAAAGAGCAAAGGATAAATAACGAATATGCCTCATGCTCCACTGGTATCCATAAAATGACAAGAAAACTAAATATGGTCAATATGACCCACAGGATGCAGAAATAGACATTTTTCCAGTTATTACAAACTCTCAAAATTCTCTCAAGTAAGAATTATGTGTAAAAGGTAAAGTAATCATCGCTGACTACACTGCCTAAGACACCAAGAATGTGAACAAGGCAACAACCTGATGGATTAAAAGTAGAGAAGGCTCATCCCTAATCACCTTCCTCATAAGTCCCTGAACTTGGGCAGGATAGCACAACTCAACCCACTGGTATGAGCTCTGGTATCTACTTAGCAATTTTCTTGTTACTACTGAAATCCCTGCCAGAATACCCTGGAGCTGCCTGCATTCCACCATTCTTTGGCAACAAACAGCAAAGCTCAACCTTGGCCATCTTATTGTGCAAAGAAGGAAAGGTATAGGAAAGTTTAAGCATCCTCTGTCTGAGTCTGGAGTATGCTGCCCTTGTGGTTAGCCAGAGAAATAAAGAAGAGAGGGAACTTGGGAAAGGCACCAGAATCTGAGGGGAGCTGCACCATGCTGGAAGGGAAGCAGAGTGGCATCCAGTTGGAGCCAGTCCTGTCCCCCTCAATATCACTTGGGTCAAGGACTGAGGCTGATGAAAATTGAATTTCTCAGCACAAGAGGAGGCTGAGATAACTTTGAGATTCAGCCCTCAGAGGATCTTCCATCAAAGCAGAAAGAGTAAGAAAATGAATGATAGGGGAATATGAGCAAAAAAAAAAAAAACCCCTCAGTTTACCAAATATCTCAGCAGGAAGAAAACTCAGTTAAAAGCTTTAAGCACAAGCAAACAAATCATCAGGAAAGATATTTAAGCAGAAGGGAAGATGGCCACAATATATCTAAATCAACTCCAGAAAAAAGCCTATGGAATCAACTCCAAGACACATATTGATTAAATTTAAAAATTCCAATGACAAACAATAAATTCAGCAAGCAACAAGGAGAAAGACCCTCAATTTATAAGAAAACTAAATAATACAAAATTATTCTATACCTCCTAGAACCTGCAGAAGGGAACAGAATAATATATTTTTAAAAAGCAAAAAGGTCACAATAAGCCCCAAAATGATATTCCTTGCAAACGAGCCTAACAATGACAAAGAGATCAAAGTTCAATAAAAAGAGGCATATGAAGCATTCCTACAAAAAAAAGACATAAACAAGTTATTCAATTTGCAGTCATGAGACAACAGAAACACAAGAAAGGTAAATAAAGCTACTAAGAAAACAATAACCAAGTAAACAGCCCCATTTCTAGAGACTATTAAAAAGGAAAGGAACTAGAAAGAGAAAAATACCTACAAAAACAACAAAATAACAGGAGGACCGTTAAGAGATGTCTTTCTACACATACATAAGGAAGTAAAGATGAAAGACAACTTGAAGAGGAGAAGTGATGGGCCTGAAGCACCATTAACTAAACCCAACAACAGCACCCCACCATGGTGAATCAATGGGTTTTTTTTTAACTATATTGCAGAATGTGGGCAGGCATAAAAGGGGAGAGGAGAGGTAGGAAATAGACAAGAGTAGGTGGTGTTCCCTAATTAAGTCAGTGGTAAACAATAAAGAGAAAATAACTTATGTAGACTCTCCAGAAGAAGAGGGCCTACCAGAAAATGGGGGAAGAGATGGAGGAAAGAATTGTAGCAGGGGAAAAGAAAGCGAGAAATCTTGACTCAATGATGTGAAAAATCCTACTGAAGACCACTATCATGGCAAGAGTGGGGAGACATATATATATATGCATATTATATATATTCTGTATTAGGTTATGGAGGACCTTGAAATTGGAATAATCTGAAGGGATTTGGTACTCTAAAAGAAGGAACCCTACTTCAAAAAGAGAGTTGTAAATCCATGGACAGCAACCTACCTGAGGAGAGGGCGAATCAGCTCTCCTAGGGACAACCAATATCCAGAAGAGTGGGAAACCATGGAGTCATTGAAGAGATTTAATGGCTAATGAACAAGAAAATGATCATTGGTAGAGCAGAGGGTAGAAATGGATTGCATTCTTGGGGATATAGAAAAATTTCTATCAGGGAGCAATTCTTCTATCTGCACTATCTCCTGCAGGAATTGATATTTCTAAGTGTGAGGCATTGGGGGAGGGGAGAGGGGGTAAGATGTACAAAGCAATAATACACAAATTGTTTAGAAGAGGGAACTCAAAATAGATACTTCAGAAGTTTTAATTCCATGAATAGAAGGACCATGAATCAAACAATAAAAATTGAAAACAGTCAAAAAATAAAGAAAATTAACAAAAAAGAACAAAGAAATGTGTTTTAGAAAATGCAAAGAAAAGGGGAAAAACTAGCAAACAAAAAAATTGAAGGGAGCAAATGAAGGGAGAATTTAATTAACAAATTAATTGAGAGGAGGGAAGAGGGGAAGAATTAGATAACTAGATAAAAGGAAGAAAGAAAAAAATGAATAATTAACCTTCAGACTAAGGAACGGAGTATTAAATAGGATAAGAGAGAGATCTTAAAGGTGAGGGAAACTGAGCCTGTGCCTTAAAGTAGATAAAAGAGAAATAACTGAAGAGAAAAAATACTATCTTTAGAGAAGAAAAAGAAGAATGAAAAAATCCTAATTCAGAAACTAGGTAAAAATCCCAGCATATTGGGTGTAATCTCCGTGTAGGATTTATAGGAAGACATGGTTCAGAGTTACCTAGGATGTAAGGACATGGATGGGTTGCAGTCTGTACTGTTGGAAGAAGTAGTCATGAGAATGCTGATCAGAGAATTTCCAAGTTGCAAGAGATCTTAAGGGTAGACATCTAGTGCAACCTATTACTGAAAAGAAAATTCCTCTACAGCAAACATGAAAAGAGGGGCATCCAGTCTTGGCTTTAAGAAGAGAAATCTGTTGCATCCAGAGGCAAACCTTGCCACTAGGGAATAACTCAATTATTATATTTTCTCTTACATTAAGCCTATGTCTGCATCTCTGAGACTTCTACTCATTACTCCCAGTTTTGACCTTCAGAATCAACAAAAATAAATTTAATCTTTCTTCCACATGTCAGTCTTTCAAATATCTGAAGACATCTATTAAATCTCTTAATCTCCAGATTAAATATATCCAGTTCTTTCCTTCTACATCCTGTTTGACCTTCTCCGAACACTTTCTACTTATTTATGCCTCTTACAAAATATGGTACATTGTATTGCAGAATTGTACATAATATTCCAGATGTAGTCTGGCCAGTGAGGCAAATTGCCTCCTTTTTCCTGAATGCTATGCCTTTCAATACAGCTTTAGCTTTCCCTCACTTAAATCATTTTCAAGTCATGGTATAGTCTTCCTGATGCCGTGATCCTTCTCAAGAACAAAGGACAAACGACAGATACCATTTGCTTTCTTAGTCTCTCTCTCATATCATTGACTCATGTGGTCAATTAAAATCTGAGATACTTTTCAGATAAACAGAAGTTCATCTTGATGGTCACATATCTTCCCCTTCTAAAAACTATGTATATCTTAGTCTGTCTTCCTAAGGGTAATAAAAGGGTCAGAACTGAGGAGTTTCTGTTGCTTCAGGGGATCTAGAAACCAGCTAAGGACTAATTAAATAATAAGGTAGTATTAAATAGACTGTATGCAGAAGAGTTATTCATCAGGAGATCAGTGAAAAAACAAAACAGACTCTTTCTTCCCAGTTATCAATAACTATTCCCATTCTTTTCTAAGCAGAGAAAAGAAAAAATAAATATGCATAAGAGAATTTTGAAATCTATTAAGAACATTTTAAACACAGTTTTAAACACAATAACAGGGTCAGCATGGCATCTCTAGAGAATGATTTCTCCATTTGAAACTTCTTTCCTTTCAGTTAATAGTAACGCATTCAGGCAATTTTCTTTTTAAAGACTCATTATGATGCACAATGACCTTTTAAAATTTTTTCTATCGTCTTCCACTGTAAGATCAGGACAACAGGAAACTCAATACTGCACTGTGGTACACTGAACATTTATAGAATGAAGACTTTAAAAAGAAAAAATACAGAATTATAACCAGAGAATAAAGTGATTGAGGTGGGAGAGCAGGGATGAAGATGAAATTGTCTCACAGCATTTTCTAATGAGAAATTTACAGGCGTGTGGGGAATCCAGTTTATATGAATTGACAAAGTAAGTGGCGAGGTTAGGAGGGCTGAGACAGTTCCTTCTCTCCCTTCCAACAAAAATCTACCACCTTCCTCACATACCTGCAGCAATACCTAGAGTTGTACAAATAATTCGTTTTAGGGCTCATCTAACAAGTATCTCCAGGTCCTTAAAACCTTTGAACCAATTATGTCAGCAGTTACTTCACCAATCAAGTATTTATTAGTACCCACTTACCTGAGTGACCTTAGGCGCACTACTAATCCTCTCTGAACCTCAGTTTCCTCATCTATAAAATGAGAGAGTTGGACCACCTGGTCTCTAAAGTCTTTTCTAGCTCTTAATTTATGATCCTATGATCCTTTTATACGCTAGGTGCTGTTCAAGATGCTAAGGATGCTCTGCCCTCAAGGAGCTTACATACTAAAGGGAAAACAACATGTATACATAATGAGATATAAAATATATGCGAAGTAATACAAGGTAAGTTGGTGCTTGGGCAGCATCAGCAATTGGAGGCAAGAGGAAAGGTCTCATGTGGAAAGTGGGCACTGGGGCTAGGTTATGAAGGAAATTATGATTCTAAGAGGTAAGATGAGAAAGGTGTACATGTCAGGTATAGGGGAAAGCCGGTGCTGAGACATAGGGATGGAACAGAGGTGTGGAATATGTGACCTCATGGCCACATGTATCCTTCTAGGTCCTTGGGTGTGACCTTTTGACAGAACAAATTCTTTTATTAAGAGGATTTGTTTTGGGAAGTTTGGATTCAATCAAAGGGCTGCATCTGAGGACCTAGAGGGCCATATGTGGCCTTGAGGCCACAGATTCCCCATCCCCTGCTGAAACAGTCTAACCTTGTGATTCCATGAACAGACCTCTTGAACTCTACCTAGACTCATTCTTCAATGGAGGCCAAAGGTTCTCCACCCCTTGGATGGGAGATAGAACATCATTCATTAGAAATCATAAGAAGGTCAGTTTGACACAAGCATAAAGCACATGAAAGGGAACAATGCCCAATAGTAATATTGTCTGGACAAGTAGATCAGAACCCAGCTGTAAAGGATTTTACATGCCCTAGGATAGTAGAGAAAACAGTGAACTGGCAATCAGAAAACCTGGATTTTCTTGATGCTAGGATTAATTAGCAGCACATCCTCAAACAAAGCAGTTAAACTCACTGAAGTTGTTTCCTCATTCCTAAAATGAGGGGAGATGGACAGATCCCTTTTGTTGTATGATATCTATATGGTAATTGAGGGACAGGTATATTCATTGGGATGGGGAGGGATAACTTTGGAGCAGGGATCCATGATCATCCAGGGATGATAGGGCTGAAGGGAATATTATAGTGGGTAGAGTCCTGGACATATGGGTTAGGCAAAGATGGTAGCAAAAGTGATGGGAAGACAGGAGAAGTAGGAGAGTACTTAAGATAAACATTGCACTGAATTTGGAATCAGAGAGGCAGGATAGCACAATGAAAAGAAGGTTGGATCAGGAGTCAGATGAAATGAGTTTGAATCTTGATCCTGTTACAATCCTGTATGTAGCATACATGTATGACCTGAGGGTCATTCACAAATTTGGAGTACAGTTCAGAAGCTTTTATTGTTATTACAAGCTATGATAATGATTATCAGGTAGTTGAAGGTTTCCCTCTATCAGCCAAGAAAACTCCAAATATTCAATTTCCTACAAATTCACATGTATGTGTGGCATGTGTGTGTGTCAGCATACATGTATACATACATGCATATACACACATATACATACTTTTTTACAGTCTTTTAATGAAATGGAGTTTCCTTTAAAGATATAATCATTCATAACAGGAGAAGAAAAATACAGGGCCCCTTTCTCTTTGCTTCCCCATTGAAGTCACATTACATTGGGGAACTGTTTCTTCATGCTTTACTTGCTCCCATGGGCCCCATGACCCAGTGACACTGGCCTCCTTACTATTCCTTGAACAAGAAATTCTATTTCCCTGCTCTTGGCATTTTATGGCCTCTCCCTCTTCATCTCTGCCTCATCTTCCTTGACTTTCTTCAAGTCCCATCTAAAGTCTTACTTTCCACAATGCTTTTTGCCTGAGGTAGACCAAACCTAGGTTAAACTTTTGAACCAGGCAGAGCCAAGAGGGCAGAGTAGAAAGACACACATACACTAGCTCCGAACCCACAGCCCATAAAATATCCGTAAAAAAGAATTCCCAACAAATTCTGGAGCAGCAGAAGCCACAGAACAACAGAGTGGAGGAGATTTCTGTTCCAGAGAGCCTGCAAATCTCTCGCAAAAGGTCCTTCACGCTGTGGACCAGGAGCTGAGCCCAGCCCTGCCTTGGCCATGCAGCACCGAGAGGAGCAGATCTGAGCAGGCTTCAAGGACAGAATTTCCAGCGGCCGCACAGGTGCCCCCACCCACAGGTGACAAGGGTCAGTGAGAGGGTCTCTTTGGAGGGTCGAGAGGGGAGGGGGGTGCCCCCATAACTCAGGCCCCCTTGGGAGGCAGCAGCAGAGGCGGCAGCAGACAAGGGCTCCCCAAGCAAGCAGGAGCCTGGATCCATTGTTGAAGGTCTCTGCATAAACCCCCTGAGGGAACTGAGCCCTGCTTGGCAGCCCTGCCCCCACCTGAGCACCTGAACTTAATCTCACACTGAATAGCAGCCCTGCCCCCACCCAAAGCCCTGAGGCTGGGAAGCAGCATCTGAAACTCAGACCCCAAGCACTGGCTGGGCAGATCTGGAGGCAAAGTGGGTGTGAAGAGAATATTCAGAAGTCAAGTCACTAGCTGGAAAAATGCCCAGAAAAGGGAAAAAAAATAAGACCATAGAAGGTTACTTTCTTGGTGAACAGGTATTTCCTCCCTTCCTTTCTGATGAGGAAGAACAATGCTTACCATCAGGGAAAGACACAGAAGTCAAGGCTTCTGTATCCCAGCCCATGCAATGGGCTCAGGCCATGGAAGAACTCAAAAGGGATTTTGAAAATCAAGTTAGAGAGGTGGAGGAAAAACTGGGAAGAGAAATGAGAGACATGCAAGCAAAGCATGAAAAACAAGTAAACACCCTGCTAAAGGAGACCCAAAAAAATGCTGAAGAAAACAACACCTTGAAAAATAGGCTAACTCAATTGGCAAAAGAGGTTCAAAAAGGCAATGAGGAGAAGAATGCTTTCAAAAGCAGAATTAGCCAAATGGAAAAGGAGGTTCAAAAGCTCACTGAAGAAAATAGTTCTTTCAAAATTAGAATGGAACAGACAGAGGAAAATGACTTTATGAGAAACCAAGAAATCACAAAACAAAACCAAAAGAATGAAAAAAATGGAAGTTAATGTGAAATATCTCATTGGAAAAACAACTGACCTGGAAAATAGATCCAGGAGAGACAATTTAAAAATTATGGGCCTACCTGAAAGCAATAATCAAAAAAAGAGCCTAGACATCATCTTTCATGAAATTATCAAGGAAAACTGCCCTGATATTCTAGGACCAGAGGTCAAAATAAGTATTCAAGGAATCCACTGATCACCACCTGAAAGAGATCCAAAAAGAGAAACTCCTAGGAACATTGTGGCCAAATTCCAGAGTTCCCTGGTCAAGGAGAAAATATTGCAAGCAGCTAGAAAGAAACAATTCAAGTATTATGGAAATACAATCAGGATAACACAAGATCTAGCAGCTTCTACATTAAGGGATGGAAGGGCGTGGAATAGGATATTCCAGAAGTCAAAGGAACTAGGACTAAAACCAAGAATCACCTACCCAGCAAAACTGAGTATAATACTTCAGGGGAAAAATTGGTCTTTCAATGAAACAGAGGACTTTCAAGCATTCTTGATGAAAAGACCAGAGCTGAAAAGAAAATTTGACTTTCAAACACAAGAATGAAGAGAAGCATGAAAAAGTAAATAGCAAAGAGAAGTCATAAGGGACTTACTAAATTTGAACTGTTTACATTCCTACATGGAAAGACAATATTTGTAACTCTTGAAACTTTTCAGTATCTGGGTCGTTGGTGGGATTACACACACACACACACACACACACACACACACACAGACAAAGAGCACAGAGTGAATTGAATAGGAAGGGATTATGTCTTAAAAAAATGAAATTAAGCGGTGAGAGAAATATATTGGGAGGAGAAAGGGAGAAATGGAATGGGGCAAATTATCTCTCACAAAAGAAGCAAGCAAAAGACTTTTTAGTGGAGGGAAAAAGAAGGGAGGTGAGAGAAAAACATGAAGTCTACTCTCATCACATTCCACTAAAGGAAGGAATAAAATGCACACTCATCTTGGTATGAAAACCTATCTTACAATACAGGAAAGTGGGGGATAAGGGGATAAGCAGGGTGGGGGGGATAATGGAAGGGAGGGCATGGGGAGGAGGGAGCAATTTGAGGTCGACACTCATGGGGAGGGACAGGATCAAAAGAGAGAATAGAAGTAATGGGGGGCAGGATAGGATGGAGGGAAATATAATTAGTCTTATACAACACTACTATTATGGACGTCATTTGCAAAACTACACAGATTTGGCCTATATTGAATTGCTTGCCTTCCAAAGGGAAGGGGTAGGGAGGGAGGGAGGAAAAGAAGTTGGAACTCAAAGTTTTAGGAACAACTGTCGAGTACTGTTCTTACCACTAGGGAATAAGAAATACAGGTAAAGGGGTATAGAAAGTTATTTGGCTCTACAGGACAAAAGAGAAGATGGAGACAAGGGCAGAGAGGGATGATAGAAGACAGAGCAGATTGGTGATAGGGGCAATTAGAGTGCTTGGTGTTTTGGGGGGGGAGGGGACAAAAGGGGAGAAAATTTGGCACCCAAAATTTTGTTAAAATGAATGATAAAAGTTAAATAAATAAATAAATGATTCTGAACCAGAAAATACCAAGTCTCATGTTTAAAATATCTCAGGAATTTGAAGCAATAGCAGAGAAGCAGCTGGGGACGATGATTCCCTTACAGATGGACTGGGTGTGACCCATGGATTCCTATATACAATCCCAAAACATGCCTTCTAGTCCAATTTTACCATTTCTTCTTCTTAATGAAACATTTGACAAGAACTTATCTAATGAGGTCTTGGAAAGAATGACATCTCACTTTTAAATTGTGGTTGATATGGTTGATTTGGCTTCTCCATGCAAGAGATTTTGGCTCCCAAACCCCATGTAACATTGGTAACTAGAAGTGCTATGAAAAAAAGCTTATGCTTTTTAGAGATTTTGCCAAAACCATCTTTAAAGAAACTGCACTTACCTTCTGGAATAGACATGTAGCAGCTTAATTTATGCTTATGGTATTTGTAGCATTATGAGTATAAGGCAGGATTCACACAATTTACATAATCATAGTAATAATAATAGCAAGCATTTATATAAGCACTTTAAGGTTGGCTTGGCACTTTATTAATATTACCTCATTTGATACTTAAGACAACTTGAGAAGGTGCCATTATTATCTCCATTTTACAGATGAGGAAACTGAGACTGACAGACACTGAGTGATATGCCCTGTGTCACACAGCTAATAACTGTCCAAGGTGGGATTTAAACTTGGGTCTTTTTGACTACAGGTACAACAACCCATCTACTGTACCACCTCACTGCCCATAGGTTACGTGTTTGTCTCCCATGTTCATTGTTTGTCCAGTTCAAGTTGCTAACATATTTTGTTATTTTGAACTGCCATACTACTAAATAATTTTACTTGCATAATTTCTAATAAATTGGATTCACATTGTTTAATTGCTTTTTAAAGCCTAGTTTAATTGTCAGAGTTTGGGGGTTTGTTTGTTAATGTTTAGAGATATTTAAAAGTAAGGTGAAGTAGTTTGGGTTTTCCCCTCTTTCAGGGGATTCAGGGTCACACTGATCTTCATAGCTCCCCCTCATTTGGCTGTTCGTTTCATGAGGATAGGAATCATATGGCCTTTGCAGGTCCCTGAAGATCCTTTTCAGTTCTGATATTCAAGGGTTCTTTGAATTTTAAGTACAACATCAGATCCATAATAAAATAGATTTGGGGACAGAGGATACTGCTTTCTAGTGTCTCTCAAATCACTATGCAGGCAACAATCAATTCTAACTACCTATGAGGTCAGTCCTGGAAAGAAGGACCCAATTTTTTTTTACAAATAGTGACATCTTTTGTTTTCACATCCCCTTCACTTCCAAACACATCTCTCTCCCCTTCTCTACTCAGTGAGGTAGCCTTTGTGACAAAGAACGTAAAGGAGAGAAAAAACACAGCAGTTCAGAAAAACTAACCAACACAATCAAGGATGGTAGTATATGCAGCGTTCCATATCCATAAACCCCTGCCTCTGCAAAGCACAGCTGGAGGTACATTTTCTCATTTTTTCTGTGGAGTTTTATCATTATAATCTTTATTATATACTATATTATTCTATAATATAGACCTTATCGTAATTACAATGTGTATTTTGCGTTGTTGCTATCTTTCTATTCAATGTAGTCATTGTACATGTTGTTTTACTGGTTCTGGTTACTTTGCTCTGCCTCAGTTTACCCAAGTCTCCCTATGCTTCTGTGTTCTTCATATTCATTGTTGCTTATTCAATAGGATCTGACTCTTAAATCTGAAAAAAATAATCCTTTCGTTTATTTGCAAAGCACTGTCCTTATGATAACATAGGGGATGGGCAATATTTATAATCCCTATTTTATACATTAGGGAGCTGAATTCTCGAGAAGCAAAGAGACATTCATCCGTGGTCACAGAGCTCATGTCTAAGATAGTATTCAAACCCAGATCGCCTGACATTAAGGCCAGGATGCTTTCCCTTAAATAACATGGTCTCTCAGAGAAAACTGCAGTGTTCCAGGGAAGGGAGGAGGGTAAAGACAGAAGAATGAGAACTAATCCTGGAAACTCCTGGTGACAAGTGATTAGGGCCAGTGTTGGACAAAATCAAAAGGTTGGAAAGTTTATCTTGATATGATCCTCCACCCATCCTTTCCACAACCATCATACCAGGAATACAGTATTTCATGCTATATCTCCAGGGTCCTCCACCCCAACATCCCGACCAGGACTAGACTTGTCCTGCTTTCCTAGCACTACCCCATGTCTCTGTTCTCCCTGTCCTTCTACATCCCAATCAAATTTTACTAATTTCAGCTAAATAAGCCAATCCCTACTACACATGGTAATTCTTTTCTTAAGAATTGTTATAAACAGAGCCTGCAAAAAGAAAGAGCCAGGGAAAAGGAGCTAAAATTAGAGAAGCAAAGATCAAGGGGAAGGGATATACACACCAAGGGGAAATTTCCTGATCTAGTTAGGGGAAATGACTAGAATACATTGCCAGGAAAAGTTTATAATAGCAATAACTAATAATATCTAGCATTTACATAGTACTTCAAGATTTGCGAAGTGCTCTACCTATGTCATTTCATTTGATCTTCTCATTAACCCTGGGGGAAGTAGGTACTATTATTTTATAGATAAATTGAGGCTGAGAGATATTAAGTGAGATACTGAGGATCATACAGTTGGTAAATGCCTGAATCAGGATTCAAATTTAGGTCTTCTTGACTCCCAATGCAATACTCTATCCACTGGACCACCCAAATGTCTCATGTTTATAGCAAAGGTTTTATACATTTTTCAAATGCTTTCACAGTCAGCTCCTTTGATTCCCACAGGAATCCTATAAAATATGTTCAATAAGCATTACTATTTTCCATTTTACATATAGAGAAACAAGTCCAGAAATCATCCAATCATAAGTCATATACAAGGTGTTGGAAAGAATTGACAGGGAATGTGATGTGTACAGAAATAAGTGTGATAAAAGATAGAACATGATTGAGGCAAAAGAGAAGTCTAGATAAAGTACTACAAGAAAATTTGTGGCAGAAGCGATCATATTCAGCTGAGGTGGGGAAAGAGTGGGAATCAGCTAAGGCTTCACTAATTTGATGAAGGTACTAATTTGGTACCTAAAGTAGTCTTGAATTCAGAGAAGTATTTCAACAAGCAGAGGTTAGGAGAGAGAACGTTTCAAGCATAGGGGTTGGTCAGTACAAAGACACAGAAGAGAGAGATGGAGTCTAGTGTTCAGAACAAGCAGGCTGATATGGCTAGAGTAAAGAGAATGCCAAAGGGAGTAATGTCTAAGAAAACTAGAAAGATAGCAAATGACCAACTACCAATAGATGACCACAGATTGGGGAATGGCTAGACAAACTCTGGTACTCTCATAAATATAATAGAATATTACAATCCTCAAAAAATAATAAAAATTATGTATAATACAGAGAAGCAAGGCAAGATAAGACTTATATGAACTGATCCAGAGTTAAATAAGCAGAGCCAAGAAAACAATGTAACAATGCAACAATGTAAACACCTATGACAAAAGAAAACAGACCAAAATTTTCAAGGACTAAGCATAGATCAAAGAACTATGAGAAGACATCTTACCCCACTCCTTTTCAGAAGTGGTTATGGAGGTCCACATGTACGAGATACCACACATGCACACACATGTGTATGTTTATGTATATGTATGCATGCACATGTATACATTCATATATGTATGCTTTTCCCAGATTTTGTTTATTGATTGATTGGGTTTAGTAATTCTTTTTTCTCTTATTCTTTTTTCTTTATTTTCTTTAAAAATATTCTTTGTTATATGGGATGACTCTCAGGTTAGGCAGAAGAGTAGAAGGGGTAATTTAAGCAATGTAAAAAGATCAATAAAATTTATTTTTCAAAATTAAAAATAAAGTCATTCATTAGAGAGCAGGAAGAAGATAGGGGCAGAGAAAGGGAGAAAAAGAGAAAGAGTGAGGCAGAACAGAAAGAGAGGAAAGGAGGCACAGGAGGAGGAGGGAATGAGAGAGGGGGAAGGGAAGAAGAGAGGGGCAGAGCTTGGGAGAGAGAGGGAGAGAGGAGGAACAGAGAGAAAGAGAAAGAAAGAAGAAAGAGGAAGGGAGAGATCATTAGAAACTTTGAATTTGAGTGGTTTACCCAAGATCACACAGATAATAAGTGGTACTGCTGAAATCCAAATCTAGGTCTTCTGAAGACCAATCTAGCACTCTTTCCTCCGAACTATTAGGTTGGAATCAGATTGTGGATAGTCTTAAAAGGCACACTATTTTTTTTAAAATTATTATTCCTTGAGTATTAGGGAGCCATTGAAGATTTTTGAGCAGAAAAGGTATGTGATCAGAATTGAGCCTTAACAAGATGAATAAGGTGACTGTGAGAATGATGAGAAACGGAAAGGAGAAGAGGCTAGAAGTTGGGAGACCATTTAAGAGACTCTACTCTGAGGAAAATATAATAAAGGTTGAATTAATTTTATAGTTCTATGAATATAATAAAGAGACTATAGTAGAGCTTGTAGGAGGGGACAGATTAAAAGAATTTAGAGGAGACAGAATCTTCAGGACTCAGCATCTGATTGGATGGACAGAATGAGGAAGAGAGAAGTATTAAAATCATTATCCTCATAATCATCATTATTATGGCTTTCATTTATATAGTGTTTTAAGGCTTATCAAGTATTTTACAAATGTTACCTCATTTTGATCCTCACAACAACCTTGAAAGGTAAATGCTATTATCGCTACCATTTTATAGATGAAAAAACTGAGGCAGAGAGTGATTAAGTGACCTGTCCAAGGTCATTCAAATAGAAAGAGCATGAGGCTGGATATTAACTTCTTGACTCCAGGCCCAGAATGCCATGCATTGTTCCACCTAGCTGCCCCTCACTGATGTAAGGAAAGAAACAAGAGTATGCCTAAAATACTCCAAGTAACTGAGGTTTGGAGCCTGGGTAAGTCAAATGGTACCATCAATACAAACAAGAAAGCTAATGAATGTTGTGCAGTTAAAATTATCAAGCCTGGTTGTGAAGAAGATATAAAATGGACATCACTTCCTTCTTTGTTTAAAGGTGGGGGACTATTGGGATAGAACATTGTTTAAACTGTCAGACTCAATTATGTGTTGGTTAATCTGACTAAACTGCTTTTTTCTTCTTCTGTTTTCATTATTTTTTTAAGAGTGATGACTTGCCAGGTAAGGAAGGCGTAGGTATATTTGGAAATGGTGGTGACACAAATACAAAAGATAGCAATACTTTTTCAAAAGAAATAGAGAAGTTGGAAGGAAAAGGGGGAAATAATGATTTTCATTTTGGAAATGTTGAAAATGGAAAAAATCTCTTTCAGGAGGGAAGGCCAGGGTCAGGGAAGGTTTCACAAAGGATATTTCACCTGAGTTGGGCCTTAAAAAATTTCAAAGGGAGTTCATATGGAAGTGCCATCTACCAGTGGAGCTGTCCAGCAGGCACTTGGAAATGAACTGGAGCTCTGGAGAGATATCACGACTGGAGAGACAGAAAAATGGCCCTTGTTTCTTAACAGGAAATTCAGCCACAGCATGCTGGATTTGGGGTCAAAGAATTTGGGTTCAAATCTCATTTGAGATTTACTTTGGCCTTGATATTACCTTAACTTAACTTCTCTGGACCTGTGTTTCTTCACTTGTCAACTGAGGAGATTGGACTAGATAGTCCTTTCAAGTCTTTCCCTACGCCAGTCTCTACATCCATGATCCTATGATATCTCTATCTACTGTAACTTCTAAGACAGAGCTTTGCTCATAGAAAGCACCTGATAAATGCTGGATGAACTTAGTGAAAGCATTTTGTGGTCAGAGCATTTTGACGTTTTCTTTTTGTTCCTACATATAAATTTATGTCTCATTAGATACTTTTCCCTCAGAGTGTAGCTCTGATCCCGAAAAGAAAGGATTTGAGGAATGTCAACACACTGTGCTCAAGAGTGAAGGGAAAAACATCTTTATAGAAAAAGATTCTTCCACTTTACCCATCCTCCTAGAGGATTTGTTCAAAGTAGAAGGACAACTTTCTCTTATGGTCCATAGATTTGCAATTCAAGATGGTGGAAAGGGTTCTGAACTTGGTGTCATTAAACCTGGGCTCAATTTTCAACTCTACTGCTCACTGCCTGAGTACTGGACCAGTCTTCATTTCTCTGTGTCTCAGTTTCCTCAATTATAAAAGAATAGATTACCTCCATGGTCCCTTCTAGCTCCAGACTTAAGATCCTAAAATCCTATGATTTTCCTGGTAAGTAAGAAAAGGAACAGAGACCTGTGGAGATGCTGTCCAGAGTTCTTACTCAGTCATTAGACAGTCTGAAGTCCAGTTCACATTTTGTGTTCCCAATATATCTTTTGCTTACTCCAGTGACTTCTTCAGTTTACCAAACCCAAGAGAACAAGTAGGCTGTGCATGTCGGCAGCCTCTGCACAAGATGACCTCAGAGGCTCTTTGGAGACAGAATTCCTGGTCTCTGTGAGTGAGTCAGACTAATCACCCTCATCACTTCAAGGACAAAAAGCCTAAGCCCAGAAAAATGAAAACAGCCTCAGATGACAATGTTTTCAGAGGATGTTGAAAAAACCTTTCCTCTACAAGACCATGCATTTTCCACAATTTCCCTTGTGAAATGAATGGCAATATTATTCATTCCTTAGAAAAGGTGATCTCTTTGAATTGGTCCCATACTTCCAAAGGAGAATAACACTAATGTACAAACTTTGTAAAGACCTTATTTAAGAAGAATAGTAATTTTGCTAGACTTGCCTTGAATCCCTCTTTCTCTATGTAGAAAGAATAGTGGATTTGTAGTGAAATGACCCGGGTTCAAAGCCTAGATATGCTATTTACTATCTATGTGACCTTAAGAAAGTCATTTAATGTCTCTGAGTTTGTTTACTCAAATGACAATACCTAGATGCCACAGAGAAACCAAAAATAGGGCATAACTACAGCCAATCATCAGAAAAATATCACAGCTGGGAAATGGATAAACTGTGAGGCTAGATAACAAATGTTATCTATATACACCCATCTTTAAAACTCATTAATTCTATCCTTTCCTAAAGCTTATTATGCTAATACAAAAACTAAAAACAGGCAAAAAATTCAGATAGTTTCATATCATGCAAAAAAAAAAAGGCTTGAATTTGGAGTCAGAGGACCTGAGTTCAAATCCCAGTTCTGCCACTTACTACCTTATGATCTGGGGCAATTCCCTTCATTTTCTTCATCTTTAAATAAGATATCTGGTTTTAAGAGGTTAGAAAAGTCCTTCCAGTTCTAAATCCCATGGTTCTATAATTAAAAGTACAACATGCTTCAGATTGGACGTCAAAAGAATGCTCCAAATGCTTTGGACAAAGAAGAGATTGTGGAGTAACACAATGAATCTTCTGTTTGGAGTCAGAGGATCTGGGTTTGAATCTACCCCTCCCTGCTTGACCTTAGGCTAATAATAACTAGCATTTATCTATTTAAAATTTGCTAAGTGTTTGACAAATATTATTTCATGGGATTCTCCCAATGGTCTTGAGGTAGGTGTTGTTATTATCCCTATTTTAGAGATTAGAAAACTGAGGCAGAAGTTAAGTGACTTTCCCAGCAGAACTAGTAGTCAGTTTCTAAGGACAGATTTGAACTCAGGGCCTCTTGACTCCAAGTTCAGAGATCTATCCCCTGTAACACCTAATGGGCTGATATTTGACTTCTCAAGGTTTCAATTTCACCATCTGTAAATTAGGCATGGACTAGATGCCCTCTAAGGGCCACTTCAGCTCTACATTTGTAGGAAAGGACATATCTTCTCCTATATAAGCTGGATTTGGGACAATCCTGTCAGTAGACTTAGAATAAACACCTAGAGGGTCCTTCACGCCAGGGCTAGAATTAATGAGTTAGTGGAAGGAGGCATAATCTTGGCTTAATGCTTTCTTTTTTGTCACCATTCCTCAGGGCTCACTCAGGAACCCTCCAAAGCTGCCCCTTCATCTTAATACAGAACTACTGGAGGCACCTACATATAGCAGTACTAGATTATATTGGACCTGAACTCAAAAGAAAAAACCTGAGTTTGAATCCTGCCCCAGACACTTAGTAGTTGTGTGACTTTGGGCAAGAGACTTAAGCTCTCTAAGCCTCAGTTTCCTCATTTGTAAAATGGAAAAATAATAGCATCTCCCTCACAGGGTTATTGTGGGAGATCAACTACCCAATATATGCAAAGTGCTTAGCAAATCTTAAAGTGCTATAAATTTGTTATCTATTATTATGACTAGCTCCGACTGTGCACCACCCCCATCTGCCACCAACCCAAACTTAGATTGCAAGAATTTAAAAATGATGACATTTTACTTCACTTCCTTAAATGAAGTTCAGAAATGTGGGTAGTGGTCACGAACAATGTACTGCAGCTTGTTAAATCATTGGAAATAAAAGCCAAGCAAGGATTTGAAAATCAGATTACCCTACATGAAGAAAATGCATTTCCATCTAAACTTGCCAGCCAAATTGCCTTAAATAGATGTTCTTGCATCGTGCTCTAAAGGTAGGATATTTTCCTTATTATTCTTTGTACAAGAAAAACAAGAAGGGGAAAAAAACCCACATTTGTCAGGTGCCCAAGCATTGCAGAAACAAATCTTACTGGCATTAGTACTGCAATAACCAAAGAGAAAGAATTGGAGGTTTCCATTTTACAAAAGCAGAACCGAGGGATGGAATGCAGGGCACAGCACAGAGAAGTTATGAAATCTGCTCCAGTCTCATGTTTCGCCAATGATTCAAGTAATCGTATTAGCAACTTCAAACATTATGCAGTGACATCATTCAAACATATTGCTCCCAAAGGTTTGATATTAATTCAGGGAATTATCATTCATCATACATTTATGACAAATCTAATGGTCTGAACTGATTTCTTACCCATTACAGTTCACATTAGCTACCCCACTGATGGTCACCATTTTCATTGGGCTCAGTCTCTTTGAGTCTCCCCAAGCTAAGGAAAAGGACACTGTGTAACTTTTAATGTCTAACTGGGAGAAGAAATGGGTGATTTCTTACAACCCAAGGTCAAGTGGCAGGATACGATTGTTTTCTCTGCTTGAAGGCTGTGGCAGAACAGTCAATTCAATAGGCATTTATTAAGTGTCTGCTGTTTGCAAGGCACTATACTAGACCTCTGGTACACAAAAATAACTGCAAAGTCCATGCCCTCAAGGTGCTTACATTCTAGACCATGAACACAGAAGAGTAAAACCAAGATATATGACAAGTACTATAACGCAAAATTGGATCCCCTAAAAGCTAGATTGAGGGAACCAAAGGGGGATCAGACAGGGCTTCCAGAATGAGGTGGCACATTAGTTGAACCTTGATGGGAGCTCAGGATCCTAAGAAATAGAAATAAAGAAAGAAAGCATTTCAGGCATGGGGTAATGCCTGTGCAGAGACCTAGAGATAAGAAATAGAATATAAGATCCTAGCAAATAACTGTTTGATTGGAATGTACAGTACCTACAGGGTAAGAAAATGAAACCAAGCTGGAAAGATATAGGTTGGAGTCAGGTTTTCAAGTGGCAAACAGAGGCATAGCTTCCAGAAACAAAGACATGATAGTTCTGCTTTACTCTGTTCTGGCTGGATGATATCTTGAATATTATGTTCAACTCTGGGTATCTCAGGAGCAAGTAGGTGGCACAGTGGATGGAGAGTTGGGTCTGAAGGGAGACTCATCTTCCTGAGTTCAAATCTGATGTCAGATACTTACTAGTTGTGTGACCTGAGCAACTTTGCCTCAGTTTTCTCATCTGTAAAATAAGCTAGAGAAGAAAATGGCAAACCTCTCCAGTATCTTTGCCAAGAAAATGCCAAATGGGGCCATGAAGAGTCATACATGACTGAAAAGCTTTAGAAGTGTCACGAAGTAGAATTAAACTGAATCTGTTTGACCCCAAGAACTCAAAATAGAGGGTAAGAATTGTAGAGACACAGATTTTGGCTCCCTGTCAAGGAAAACTTTCTAACAGTTACAGCATTTCAAATGTACAATGGGCAGCCTCAGGGTTTACTTTGAGGTCATTAGAGGGTGGACGACTACTTATCATTGATGATATAGTATGAATTCTTTGGGGGTTATGAATTGGATTAAATGGTCCCTCCTTCCCAACTCAAAATTTTTGGACCCTGTGCTGATATTCCCTTGTCTCATTTGCAGGTTTCTTGGTATCCCTTCAATTCCTTTTCTAAGCGAATCCCAGAGTCATTGCACACATTCTGTAGAGGACTGAGGTGTTCTAAATGCTTCAGAGATGATCTAGAAATGGAGAGGGGGAAGTAACAGGCCTTCTGGTAGAATTCAAAGAGGTCTTGTGAGTACCATCTAAGGCTCTAGGACTCCAGGATATGAAGACACTCACAGACTGTTCAAGCTAAAGAAAATATAAAGATCATCTGATCCAAGGTGACTTAATCTTTTTGCTTGTTTTTTTCCCTTTGACAGCTTGAGAAACCTAGAAACTCCTTCTTAGAATAATGTTTCTAAATTCATAAAATATATAAGATTACAAAGAACACCAGTTAAATTGAAATATAAATCCATATATCATTATACAATTGCATATATCATGTTTTTATATGTATATAAATGTGTGTGTATAGATGCTTTAAAAAACAAGTTCATAGATCTCAGATTAAGACCTTCAGATTATACAACGGTCTCATTTTACAGATATGGAATATAAAGCTCAGACAGGTAATGTTACCTACCTCAAATCACATAGCTAGCTAGGAAAACTGAATGTGAGAAGCCCGGAGTCCAGCCTTTCCTTTCCAGTCCATTAGTCATATCATTCAGTCACACAGCATGGTAGAAAGAACACTGGATTTGACATGAGACTGGCGATATCTAAATCCAAATTCCCTCTGTAACCCTGGCCAAATCACTTGACCTCCTTGGCTCTCAGCTTCCTCATATGACAAAATGAAGGAGTTAGAAAAACTAATCTAAAGCTCATTTCCAAGTCTAATTTCCATGGCTTCCTAAAGTCAGCTTGAACTTTTTAATTTACAGGGCAAACATTTCTTTGCAAGGCAACATATTTTTAGCCAATGAACTTCCTCCTCCACTCTGCCTTCTGGCTTTAGAGTTCTGCTTCTGCAGTAAGCCTTTCCTAGTCCCCTTTAATGCGAGCACCTTCCCTCTGAAATTATCTCCAGTGAATCTGGCATATATCTTGTTTGTATACAATTGTTTGCATGCTATGTCCCCCATTAGACAGCAGGGACTTTTTGCCTTTCTTAGTATCCTTGGTAAGGCAGCTAGGTGACAGAGTGGATAGAGTGCCGGGTCTGGAGGCAGGAAAATTCCTCTTTCTCAGTTCAAATCTGGCCTCAGACACTTAGGAGCTGTGTGACCTGGGTAAGTCACTTAACCCTGTTTGCCTCAGTTTCCTCATCTGCAAAATGAACTGGAGAAGGAAATGGCCAACCATTCTAATATGTCTGCCAAAAAAACCCAAAATAGGGTCAAGAAGAGTCAGACACCACTGAAATGACTCAACCACAAAGGCAGCCTTGAAGCTTAATATAATGCCTGGTTTACAATAGGTGTATGACAACTGTTTGTTGACTTGAACCTTTCCTTAATTTCCAAGGACTTTGCCAGACTTTGTCTTGGTCTGGTGGGACACTTGTGTTTGAAAGGTTTGCTTCATCTTCCACAAAGAAAACAGGAAGCCTTAGCACAAATTGAAGAAAATTGGGAAGTTTTTCTTCAATATACTTTTTAGTGCCCATTGAAGTAAGCAACTCAGACCTTCCCCCGTCTACATCCACCTTCCAAGTATCCAGTACTCTCAGACTACCTCAACCTCTTCTCTGGAAGAAAAAAAGGCTGATAAACTAAGGCACTGCTCCCCATAAGAATATATACAATTTAAAATAATACAACCAAAGAGTGTAATTTAATCCAAAAGAAGGATAGAATTTCAGACTTTACTTGGGACATTGTCTTTTCCTTTAAATGAATATGGGAGAGTGAGAAGTGGGGAGATGCTACAGAGGCATTCACTTGCTCTGTTTTTGTAAAAGGTTGGCTAAGCCCTACCCACTGTGGTTCAAAGAACTTGGTCCTACCCAAAGGCAATTGCCACAGTTAGCTGTCTTTAATTGGGGCTAGAAAATGCTCTCTGAGTTAATACCTTGGCAGGTGATTCATATATTTGTAAAATAAGTTGGTTGAACTCATGATAAAGGGATCAAACACTTGGCCCACCAGCTACATGCACTCCACAATAGTACTCCCAAGTTCTGTAGACCAAAATGTAAGTGAGAAATATTTAATAAGATCAGAAATACAATTAAAATATAGATAACATTACATTTTAAAACAAAGTTACATGTGGCCCACAGAGATCTTTACATACAGTTTAGTAGTCCTCATTTCTTATGAGTCTGACACCACTGAACCAAAGTCCCTTGCAGCTCCACATTCAAAATCTTAATGCAAAGGGGGAAGGTGAGTGACAAGCACACAGCAGTTTATGAGTAGTTTTGGGAATGTAAAAAATAAATGTAATGATTTCACATGTTTCTAATTCTCCCCTAAGAGAAGCTTTGGCACATAAACACCTCAAAAAGGTAATATTTAAACATAAAACTCTGTTTTTTTAGTCCTCCAGGAGGAACAGTCCCTAAATATAGTTAAAAGAAACTGTTAAAGCTTAATGAAGTTATGAGCAACTTAGCCATTAGCCATTTTCTTAATGTTTTCTAACATGTTCCTATTAAACATGACATGCTGCTTTCTGCCTCTGGCTCATACAATCAGGAAACTCCAGAAAGAAGGAGGGAGGTATCAGGCCCTCCTTTGCCTTTTCTTCTTTTCCAGATTTCTTGGAATCACTGGACTTGAAATATCACAATACCTGAGGGGATGGCAATGACAAAGATTCAAGTGGAAACCAAGTTGGACTACGAGGCCAGCCTTTCCTATCATATTGATAGATTTGGCCAAAAGACTGGGAAAATGAGATTACCACTGGCTGCCAGTCAAGCAACCGCTGGGATATAGAGCATCCTAAAGTGGACTCGGGGTAATTTCACAAAAGTCAGCTAACTGACTTGTTTTCCTCCCTAAGATCGTAGATTTAGAGCTATAAACCACCTCAAAGGCCATCTAATCCAATCATCTCCTTTTATAGATGAAGAAACTGAAGTCCAGTGAAAGTCAGATAGACACTAAGCACAGAGGCAAGATTTTAACGCAGGCCCAAGATTCCAGAGCCTATGCTTCTTCCATTGTATCATGTTGCCTCTCTCTTTCATTCCCTCCTTTTCTCATCCTTTTACCTACTCTGGAGGCACAAGTGCACCTGTTAAATATTATTTCTTCACTCAGAACTGCCATAAAATTATCATAGGATGTTACCATTGGCATATTTGAATTTTATCTCCCAATAAAAATTTTGCAAAGGGATCTACCTTCTAGCCCTTTGTCATCAGAAAAGTCCTCTGCTTTAGATTCTATCCCTTCCTGCTTTGCCCCAGTCTTTACTTCTCTCTTTCTTTAGCATTTTAAATCACTCTATTTAGACTCCTTCACTTCTAACTAAAAAACAAGTTTTTGCCTCTGTTCTATCCTTAAACAGTACTTCATTCTCACCACCCTCAAGTTGCACTTTCATATCTCTCAGTGAATTTGAAAGATGTCTACATTCACTGTTTCTATATTCTTTCTATTCACTGATTTGAACCCTTGCATTATAGCTTTCATCAAAACCACTCAAATGAACCTTCTTTTCCAAGAGTCACCAATGACCTCTTTGCCAAATCCATTGGCCTTTCTTTTTCCTTCATCTTCCTTAATCTTTCTGTAACATTTGATACCTAAGACTCCAACCTCTCCAACTTGAAACTTTCCATCCTCTTGGCTTTCCACCTCCCTTTCTGACCACTCCTCCCTCCAACTCTTCTTGTTCGTCTTGCTCTCTAAATGTACAGGTGTTCACCCTAGCTCTGTTCTATCTATATTCTTTCCCTTAATGATCTCATTCACTCAAAAACCTTTGCAAATGAATTTCAAATACACATATGTGCATGCTTGTGTATGTATGTATATGTATATGTGTGTGTGTGTGTGCATACACATATAGAGAGACAGAAATGGAAAGACAGAAGAGAGAAGGGAAGAGAGAGAGAAAGGCAGAGAGAGAGACAGAGACAGAGACAACCTTGATCCCTCCCTGACAAACTTGGGTCTCAAATGTTTAGTGAACATTTTCTATTGGATGTGCTATGAATATCATAAATTCAGTAACTCCTAAGCCAAACTCATCACTTTCTCACACCAAATTCCTTCCTCCTTTTGAATTCCCTATTTTTATTCCTGTTAGGTCTGCATTCCACTCTATGAACAGTACCAAGGTTCTCACAGTCACTTATACTCAAAATGGGCAGTACTAATTTTTGACTCCTCCTTCACCTATCTCCTCTATTCTATATCAAACTTCTCCTGGCTAATGCTATTTAGTTTCAAATCTTGGAGCATTATACTCATCAAGGAATCTAAATTGTAGATGACTGGGAAGTCAATGGAGAGATTCCCACTGGGTGTCAGGTTCTAGAATATTTCCAATGTTGTCCTAGGTCAGAGAAATCATATAAGGGATATTGTTGAGATAATGTATTAATCAGAAAAATGGAGGTGTTGGTCATGTGATGAGGTCAAGGGATAACAAATGGACAGCCAGAGTTCTCCACTGGCACCGATAAGATGCTACACAACTTAGAGGAAGGCTTTCAGTGTTGGGTGAATATTCTACAGGGAAGCAATGGAAGACTAGAGATCGGAATCAAAAAGGGTGAAAACATGGGTATGTGGGGACCTCTACTAAAAGAAGAAATACTCGTCTGTACAGTAAGTTGTCATATCTGTGAAAGTATTAAAGAAATTCATGAATAGAATGAGGAAAGGTATTATAGTAGTCAAGGTGAAAGAGAAAGTGTAGTATAGTGGATAATCAGACAAAAAAAGCATTTATTAAATACCTACTATGTGCCAGGCACTGTAGTAAACATAGGGTACATACACAAAAATAAAAAAGGCAAAGCCAGTATCTGCCTTCAAGAAACTCACACTCTAATGGGTAAATAGATTATTGGAGTCAAGAAGACCTTTGAATTCTGCTTTAGATATTTACTAGTTGTGTGACCTTGGACAATGTGTTTGACTTTTCTCAGTCATAGTTTTATCAATCTATAAAATGAGGAGGATAGTTTCTGCGGTCTTTATGTTGAAAAAAAACCTGTGATCCTAAGTAATAAAGATTTGATTTATAGAAGTTACAGTGGAAATGGAAAGAAGGCCACAAATATAAAACATGACAAAGAGAAATCGGTAGGACTTGGCAACCGGTTTGATCGGGAATAGAGGAGGTAGGCGAAGGAGGAGTCAAAGATTAGTACTGTCCATTTTGAATATAGGCTACTGTGAAAACTATGGTGCTATTTCAGAGAAAGAGAATATGGAGGAAGTGATTTGGAGTGAGAAAATGATGAGTTTGGTTTAGGATTTACTGAGTTTATGATATTCACAGGATATCCAAGAGAAAATGTTTACTAGTCATTTGGACATTTGGGATCCAACTTGAGATAACTTAAGGCACTTCTTAAATTCATGAACACAATAAGCCATTCTCAATAAGAATTCCTATCCCTGATCAGCGAACTGGCCACCCAACTGTATGTCATGTCTCAAAAACAAGTACTTTTCATCCTTGTAGATTTCTTCTAATTTCTTTCAAGAATTTGTGAATTTTACTTAGGATTCCCGGGAAGGTCCTAGGACTCAATGAAATTATTCCAATACCATGCATAAACAAGTATATCTGGAGGACTTCCATATCTGGAGCAGAGATGTCAGGGCATCCACAAACTTGGATAGAAAGATATAACATCTTTATTTTCACCTATCTCTAACTAAAATTTAGTATTTCCTTCAATTGCCTTTTTTAAATTTTCTAAAGAATTGGTCCATATGCTTTGCTAGACTACTAAAAGGATCTATAACACACACAAAAAAAGTTAAAACCCCTGATCTAGAGGGAAGTCTTCTTCTATGTGGACCTCTTACAAGAGAAGATAATAGTAAACACTTTTCTTTAGCATATACCTCCCTGTCTTATTCTTCATTTCACATTAATAAGTGGAAGATCATTGAATAGTTTTTTCTTATGACTGCATTTACCAAAGATTCTTATATGACCCTCATATAAATATATATACATATATATGTGTGTGTGTATACACATACAGAAATATACACACAGAGAGAGAAATATACATGAGTGCATATATACTTACATATATTAATATCTGTGTATGCATATGTATACATAAAAATGCCTTTAAAACACTATGTTTTCCAAGTCTTTTTTCTTTTTTATAATCAACAAATAATAATCCTAATAGGATCGTGTATTCTCTGCATCTCTCAATCAATTGTGTGGCAATAAATATATGGTCTAAAAACAGGAAAATGATAAACGTTGAAGAAGATGTGGAAGAGTTGGAGCACTAATTCTTTGTTGGTAGAGCTGTGAGCTGATCCAACCATTCTGGAGAGCAATTTGGAACTATGCCCAAAGGGCTATGAAAATGTATATATTCTTTGACCCAGCAATGTTGCTTCTAGGGCTATATCCCAAAGAGATCATAAAAATGGGAAAAGGACCCACACATACAAAAATATTTATAGTAGCTCTTTTTGTGGTGACCAAGAACTGGAAATTGAGGGGGTGCCCATCAATTGGAGAATGGCTGGACAAGTTGTGATATATGAATGTAATGGAATACTATTATGCTATAAGAAATAACAAACAGGCAAATTTCAGAAAAACCTGGAAAGACTTATATGAACTGATGCTGAGTGAAGTGAGCAGAACCAGGAAAAGATTATACACAGTAACAGCCACAGTGTGTGAGGACTGTTTTTGACAGACTTAGCCCCTGACAGCAATGCAAGGACCTAAAACATTTCCAAAAGACTCGATGCAAAATCCCATTCACATCCACAGAAAGAACTATGGAGTCAAAACACAGAATGAAGCAGATTATTGTCTCCTTTGCTATGTTTTGTTTTCTTTTGTTTTTCTCACAGTTTCTCCTATTCGTTTTAATTCTTCAGTGCAATATGGCTAATATGAAAAAGTGTTTAATAGGAATGTAGGTGTAGAACCTATATAAGATTGCATGGCTTAAGGGAGAGAGAGGGAGAAAGATTTGGAACTTAAGGAAGTGATTATTAAAAACTGAAAACAAATACATTAATAAATTTGGTAGAAAATAAATAAATATGTGATGTACAGCAGAGAATATTTTGAAAAGCAGTTCTGTTCCTTTCTCAAATTTTTATCAAGGATAACTTCAACAAGCAAGTATAAGCACTGTGCTAGTATCTGTAAGTCACCACAGGATTAAATGAGACAACACTATGTACAGCATTTTGCAAATCTTAAAATTCTATATAAGTATTAGGTAACACCATCTGGGCTGCTAGGTGGTACAGTGGGTAGAGCACTAGGTCTGGAGTCAGGAAGACCTGAGTTCAAATCCTGCCTCAGACATTTACTAACTGTGTGACCATGGGCAAGTCATTTAACCCTGTTTGCTTCAGTTTCTTGTGCAAAATGTCAAACACTCCGGTATCTTTGCCAAGAAAACCCCAAATGGGGTCATGAAGAGTTGGACACAACTAAATACCATAATCCCTATTTAGAGCTGGAAGAAACCCGAGACATCATCTGATCCAAACCCATTCTTTTGCAGATTAAGAAACTAAGACCCAGAGATGTGAAACTGCTTGCTCAATGCTGTGTAGTTACTAAATAGCAAAATCCAGAATTCAATCCTAGGATCTGTGACTCAAATCCAGTACTCTTTCAACTACACTGCAAATTATTCTCATAAAAGTTGTTTAACAATGAGAAGATAGGCAGTTGAGTGAGTTAATGATCTGATCTCAATTGTCTTTTACACTTTTTAGAATAGCCCTTCACTCTGTTCCTTCAATGTCTTCCATTCCATGGAATATCTTACAAAATAATCCCTCAATGATTTCAAAATCGTGTCATCTCCAGCAAGGATTTTCTCAATGTGAGCATGGTCTGGTCTAGTTGCTCTTTCTATATTTGTTTTCTTAGATATAATTTTTAATCTCTTTGTATGGTATGAGCACCAAATATGATGGTTTCTCTGTCACTGAGATAAAATTAGATTAGAGAAACAATGATAAATATGTTCCATTTCCTACGTGTTGTCCTGCCAATTGTCTATAAATGATCTTGGGATGATGTGATTCAGCTGGGCCTTGTGCTAAGCTTTCTACAGACTTCCTTTCTACTATTGCTCACTGTTTCATAAAGTGATACTGTGCAAAAGCTTCTATTCTATCACTCCTTAGTGTTTCACAAATGAATTTATATTCTGAACTCTTGCCCTTGACTGCCATCAGCATTTGACAAAGAGATTCAATGCTTGGATAAGACTTTATGAAGTTTGTTTGACCTCTTCATTGGGACAATTGTTTTATATCATTTAAATGCCTGCCAGAAATGATGATAATTAACATTGTGTCTTTGCATATTTTCCATTTCTCTTCTGCCCCCCAGCATCAGTGGTTCTTATGAATGAAGATGCCAAGATTGGACTGCTTCCCAGGCCAGTCGCCCTGACTTATGTCTTGCCATTGGACTTCAATGACTGGAAGAGAGAGTAAGGTTGATGACTTCTTAAGTTGTTGAAATTTTCAACATCTTTTCATCTTTCTCTTGTCTTCTACAACTTACCTGGATGTTTATATTTGACTTTTGTTCTAACAAGTCAATGGTTACACTGCGAGCGTACACACACACAAGCAAACACACATACACACACACACACACATACATACACATACACTCACACAGATAGAGGCTTTTCCTGTGTGATAAGACAGAAGCTATTTTCAGTATTCACAAAGTCCAGCACTTGTCAACTCTTCTGCAAGACAGTATTCATTATCTCTAAAGGTGAGACTTCTGAGAGCAGCCTAGAAATCTTTGGCCTTTTTGCATTTCTCTAAAGTTAATCATCTCATATCCTTGCTCAAAAACTTTAAATGTCTGACTGGGCCCCTAATGCCAATAGAATGAAGTTTAAAATCCACAGTTTTATATCTAAATCTCCCTGCAACATAGCCCAAACCTATCTTCAAGGCTATTTCTTACCATTTCTCTGCTCATAGGCCATCCTTGAGCAAAACTCAAATATCCACAGATTCTTAAACACATTCTACATTTCCTCACCTCCACATCTTTATGTCACTGTCTCTGCCAGTACTGTCTTCATCCCATGTTCCACCTATTGAAATTACATGCATCCTTCAGGTCCCACTTCTAATACCAACCCCTCCACAGCACTGAAGTCTTCTGTGATAGTAATCTCTAGTTCTTCAGAATTCCCACACCATTTTGTATATCTCCCATGCACTGATCACATTTTCATTGCATTATGGTTATTTTTATACCTTTCTTACCTTTCCCAACTATTGAGTAAACCTCCTTGAGACCAGAGACTATAGCATATTCATCTTTGTGTCTCCTGAAGCCTATATATAGTAAGTGTTCAATATATCTTAATGATTAGATTTTTTTTAGTGAATCTCAAAGTAAACCACCCTAAGGCATTACAAGTGAGTGACTTAGGGTTAAGTGTGCTGTCTTCCTCACCAAGGATACTAATGTCCTACAATATA
Source organism: Notamacropus eugenii (assembly GCF_028372415.1). Classification (NCBI taxonomy): domain Eukaryota; kingdom Metazoa; phylum Chordata; class Mammalia; order Diprotodontia; family Macropodidae; genus Notamacropus; species Notamacropus eugenii. The sequence continues at coordinate 82,874,103 of NC_092872.1, read as the reverse complement.
TTCACTATGACAAAAGATCACTTAAGCTCAACCTACTATGACTGAGTAGGACAGTCTGGGACCTATACAAGCTCTTCCAGATCACTTATTCTATACCCAGAGAGAGCACAGACCAGACCTGTTAAGATACACCCAAAAAAGGTTTCCAGTAACTCACTGAATATAATAGATAGGCATAGGTGCCTGGGCCTAGGACAGGGTTTCCTAACTTGATATTCATGAACTTGGTTTCAGTTGGCTATTTAATATTCTGATAACTTTATTTTAATGTAATTGTTTTCCTTTGCAATCCTATATGTTTTATTTTTTGCATTTAAAATCATTATTCTGAGAAAGGGATCCACAGGCTTCCCCGAATTGCCAAAGGGATCCATGACCCCTCCCCCCAAAAAACCCAAAATATTCTTCCCTGACCTAAGAGAAAGTCTCTCAACAAATTCATTCCACTACCACTAGAAAGAACTTGCATGTTCAGTTTCAAGTGGTAAAGCACAGAAGACTGTATTCAGACACTAATTCTGAAGGGATCTGGAGGCCAGAACCCTGGAATTAGCTGACATTCACCTTTTATAGAAGAGGGAGAATCACTCTTTAATTACCACTATCCTTGAGTACTTTACAAAGGTCTCTAATTCAGGTTAAATGGGCTAACGAAGTTGAGGATAACCAACAGGCTTCAAAGCCATCAGTGAGTCACAGGGATATCAACCCCAAGCATGTGAGGACTTTCCCAGTGGAATTGGCAGATGAGAACAATCTGTTCCAATGCCATGAAGGTGGATGAAGCAATTGCTGTGGTGCATTTAGAGCTTGGTCAGACAGGGAAGATTATACACTACTTCCCAGGCCAGTCATCCTGACTTATGTCCTGCCGTTGGACTTCAATGACTCTGAAAGTGAGAGTAAGGCTGATGACTTTGTGTAATTCTGCCTCTCTTTTTTTTTATTTTTTTAATTTTTTTATTTACCTTTTAACATTCATTTTCACAAAATTTTGGGTTACAAATTTTCTCCCCATTTGTCCCCTCCACCCACCCCAAACCACCAAGCATTTTGATTGCCCCTATCACCAATCTGCCCTCTCTTCTATCAGCCCTCCCTCCCCTTGTCCCCATCTTCTTTTTTGTCCTGTAGGGCCAGATAACTTTCTATACCCCTTTACCTGTATTTCTTATTTCCTAGTAGCAAGAACAGTACTTGACAGTTGTTCCTAAAACTTTCAGTTCCAACTTCTCTTCATTCCTCCCTCCCCATTCCCTTTGGGAAGGCAAGCAATTCAATATAGGTCATATCTGTGTAGTTTTGCAAATGACTTCCATAATAGTCATGTTGTGTAAGACTAACTATATTTCCCACCATCCTATCCTGTCCCCCATTGCTTCTATTCTCTCTTTTGATGCTGTCCCTCCCCAAGAGTGTTGACTTCAAATTGCTCTTTCCTCCCATTGCCCTCCCTTCCATCCTCCCCCCCACGCTACTTATCCCCTTCTCCCCCACTTTCCTGTATTGTAAGATAGGTTTTCATACTAAAATGTGTGTGCATTTTATTCCTTCCTTTAGTAGAATGTGATGAGAGTAAACTTCATGTTTTTCTCTCACCTGCCCTCTTTTTCCCTCCACTAAAAAGTCTTTTGCTTGCCTCTTTTATGAGAGATAATTTTCTCTATTCCATTTCTCCCTTTCTCCTCCCAATATATTTCTCTCTCACCCCTTAATTTCATTTTTTTTAAGATATGATCCCATCCTATTCAATTCGCTCTGTGTGTGTGTGTGTGTGTGTGTGTGTGTGTGTGTGTGTGTGTAATCCCACCAACTACCCAGATACTGAAAAGTTTCAAGAGTTACAAATATTGTCTTTCCATGTAGGAATGTAAACAGTTCAACTTTAGTAAGTCCCTTATGACTTCTCTTTGCTGTTTACTTTTTCATGCTTCTCTTCATTCTTGTGTTTGAAAGTCAAATTTTCTTTTCAGCTCTGGTCTTTTCATCAAGAATGCTTGAAAGTCCTCTATTTCATTGAAAGACCATTTTTTCCCCTGAAGTATTATACTCAGTTTTGCTGGGTAGGTGATTCTTGGTTTTAATCCTAGTTCCTTTGACTTCTGGAATATCCTATTCCACACCCTTCGATCCCTTAATGTAGAAGCTGCTAGATCTTGTGTTATCCTGATTGTATTTCCACAATACTTGAATTGTTTCTTTCTAGCTGCTTGCAATGTTTTCTCCTTGACCTGGGAACTCTGGAATTTGGCCACAATGTTCCTAGGAGTTTCTCTTTTTGGATCTCTTTCAGGCGGTGATCAGTGAATTCCTTGAATGCTTATTTTGCCCTCTGGTTCTAGAATCTCAGGGCAGTGATAATTTCATGAAAGATGATCTATTTTCCAGGTCAGTTGTTTTTCCAATGAGATATTTCACATTATCTTCCATTTTTTCATTCTTTTGGTTTGGTTTTATGATTCCTTGGTTTCTCATAAAGTCATTAGCTTCCATCTGTTCCATTCTAATTTTGAAAGAACTATTTTCTTCAGTGAGCTTTTGAACCTCCTTTTCCATTTGGCTAATTCTGCTTTTTAAAGTATTCTTCTCCTCATTGGCTTTTTGAACCTCTTTTGCCAATTGAGTTAGCCTGTTTTTCAAGGTGTTATTTTCTTCAGCATTTTTTTGGGTCTCTTTTACCAAGGTGTTGACCTGCTTTTCATGCTTTTTTTGCATCTCTCTCATTTCTCTTCCCAGTTTTTCCTCCACCTCTCTAACTTGATTTTCAAAATCCTTTTTGAGCTCTTCTATGGCCTGAGCCCATGGAATATTTCTTTTGGATGTTTGGGATACATAAGCCTTGATTTCTATGTCTTTCCCTAATGGTAAGCATTGTTCTTCCTCATCAGAAAGGAAGGGAGGAGATATGTGTTCACCAAGAAAGTAACCTTCTATGGTCTTATTTTTTTTCCCCCTTTTCTGGGCATTTTCCCAGCCAGTACTTGACTTCTAAGTGTCCTTTCCACACCCACCTTGCCTCCAGATCCAGCCAGCCAGCAATTGGGGTCTGAGATTCAAATGCTGCTTCCCAGCCTCAGGGCTTTTGGTGGGGGCAGGAGTGCTATTCAGTGTGAGATTAAGTTCAGGTGCTCAGGTGGGGGCAGGGCTGCCTCACTGGGCTCACTTCCCTCAGGGGGTTTATGCAGAGACCTTCAACAGTGGATCTGAGCTCCCACCTACTTTGGGAGTCCCTGTCAGCTGCTGCCTCTGCTGCTGCCTCCTGAGGGGGCCTGAGTTATGGCAATACCCCGCTCCCCTCTTGGCCAGCCAAAAGGACCCTCTCACTGACCTTTGGCACCTGTGGGTGGAGGGACCTGCCCAGCTGCTGGAGATTCTGTCCCTGAAGCCTGCTTGGATCTACTTCTCTCGGTGCTGCATGACCAAGGTAGGGCTGGGCTCTGCTCCAGGTCTGGTACATGACAGACCTTTTGCATTGGTTTTTCAGGGCTTTCTGGAACAGAAATCTCCTCCACTCCATTGTTCTATGGCTTCTGCTGCTCCAGAATTTGCCAGGAGTTCTTCTTTACAGGTATTTTATGGGCTGTGGGTTTGGAGCTAGCATATGTGTGTCTTTCTACTCCACCATCTTGGCTCCAAAAAAAAAAAAAAGTAATTCTGCCTCTCTTCAATCCAATTCATGCATAAGTCATCACCCCATGATGTCATTGGTTCTCTACAAAAATGAACTTCAAATAATAACAAAGATACCTAATTCAGGTATATGCCACATCCAGCAAGGGCCTCATTCAGGGCCAGCTTTGCACATAAGTAGAATAATGATTGTGGTTGATTTGAGGGACATGGGTAAAATCCCTTGTCCCCCTCTTTGCACTTTCCCTCACCCCCTCCCTAAAAAATCTCTATGAATGCTGCCTCCAGTTTTACCATTACCAGTTTATTCCTTGATGTTAAACACTGACTAGTTTTACAATATTCTTTTAACATGCAAACATTCCTGGGAGGAATAACATATCATTAACATCTTAGCGTGAATTCATGTTATAGATTGCTTTCCACTCCATGATGAGCTATGTTCAAGGAGGAAAGGGGTGTGATGATATGGAGAAATGGGGTGACAAGGGAGGTAGGGGAGGCAAATGTGGTCAAAGATGCATTTCACAATTATGCACAAAGATTGTACCACTCACAGTAACACAGGTCATTTGTAGAACATGATGACCAGACATCTAGAGGGCATGTCAAGGCAGTTGGAAACTAAACTGAGAGATGGCTGGGAACCAGAAAACTCATGCTACTAACCTTTACTGTCTATACTGTTCATGTAGCAATTAAGCTGTGTAAGTTGGATTCTTATATTTTGCGTCTCATTTCCCCAACAAGAGTGCAAGATCCCTGCCAGATGGTAATCTGCCTGAGAAGTCGTTGAATCTGCAGACATTCAAACATCCAAAACAATGACACAGCTCAATAAAAGTTTCAATAAATATTTATCAATGGTGGAATGTAAGCTCTTTGAGAGCAAGAACACAAATGCTTCATTTTTCATCTTTGTATCCCCAGATTGCATGGTACCTTGCTTGGACTAAGTTCCCTATTGAATTCAGTTGAAGAAGAAGTCATTTCTTCCAACACAGGTCTGGAAGGGCAGTCAAATACTCCTCAACAGGCCTATCTTGAAACATTTCAAAGAAAATTCAGACCGCAGTCTCCTAATTCACCTGCAATAGGAATCATTAAACTAACTGTCTGGAGAGCTATTTCCCATTCTTAGCCTCAACTGAACCCATTGTATGAAGTCTTTAAAACCATTTCTCTTAGCATCAGGAAGTCCCATTTCCCCAAGGCCAACTAAAGTCTGAATTCAAAGTTCAAATTAAGTTCAAAGCTAAGAGCAGTATAGTGGAGGATCTCAGAAGAAATTGGGTCCCACTAAATCTCTCCCAAGCAATGTGCTTACAGTCCAACACTATTGCTAAATCCATGTGTCTCTCAGCCACTACCAGACTTGACAGCCCGCAAACAGCAAAAACAGTGAAAATCCAGCTTCCTAGAAGAGCTGGTACGCTCAGACACCCACACTCAAACTGAGGGGGAGCATCTTGCCTCTATTTCTCTCTATGTAATTGGCATAGGCAGACAAGTGACTGCTAATAACTGGAGCCTAGATGAACTCTCCTGGGGTGAGGTCAGAGTGTACTGGCTCCAATAGTCCTGTCTCTATACTTTGGAAAGCAATGAGACTGCCCTAAAGCTTGTCCTCTCTGCAAGCACACCAAGATAGGCTTTCTCACAGAATGATACAGACACCTGACTTAAATTAAAAAGGGGAACTCAAAACAGGAAGAGTCAGGCCAAAACAAAGAACAATATTGCCACTGGCACAGGACCAGGAAAGAAATGAGATGAAAAGAGAGGAAGGAGGATGAGGAAAGAATGAGACAGCAAGAAAAATGAAAGAGATTCAGAAACAGAAAGAGAGGGTAATGGGGGTATAGGATGTACACTTTTATCCCATGGTCAAATGATTCAAACTGGAAGGGATAGCAAATATGTTGGGTGAGAAAATCAGGATCAAAAAAGATATTAGCCTAGCTAATTAGGTATAATCCAATGAGATTAAATGTAGTAAGAATAAATGTAAAGTTCACACTTTCAAGACTCAAAAAGTAATCTGTATAAGCACAGTTTGAGGAAGGCATGGCTAAATAATAGTCCTTAAAAAAAAAGCCTGAGTGTTTTAATGGACAACAACACAACATGACACAATAACCCCTCCAAAAAGTACCATCTGAGGCTGCATTTATAATGGTAAAAGTTCATGATCAGACAGGTTCTAGCTCCACTGTATTTCAGTCAGACCACATCTTGAATTCTATATTCCACTTGGGAAAAGGCCTTAGCAATCTGGAGAATGTTAAGAAAAAGATAATCAGGATAATGAGATGACTGAATTAGGAGATATTAAGCCAGGAGAAGAAAATACTTTGTCACCAAATTTGTCACCAAATATCTGAAGTACTGTCATGTAGAAGACTGATTAGACTTGCTTTGCTTGGGCTCCAAAAACAGAAACAATAACCAACACAAAGAAGAAAGAACAACTTTCTGTTCCTCATATACAACATTTCATCTCCTATCTCCAGTCCTTTGTATCATCCATCCTAGATGCCTGGAATGCATGTCCTCCTCCTTACTACCACCTCATAGAATCCCTCTCTTTTTTTTAAAACACAGCTCAAGAGAGTGGGACCAAGAGGGCAAGAAAACAGAAAGAGCTGCAGACAAGCTCTACCTAACTTCTCCAAACTGATCAGAAAATGTTCCCAGCTTGTGTCCTGATCAGGAAATCCAAGGGGGAAAAAAATCATAGCGAGTCATTTTTTCAAGTACACATAGTCATAGGGAAACAAACAGATATCTGTGAATATAAGATAAGAGTCCATCTGGGGAGAGGGGGGACCAAGAGCCAAGATGGCAGAGTAGAAGCAGACACCTGCAATAGTTCTCCCCCCAACCCCTTCAAAAATCCTGTTTAAAAAATGACTCTAAACAAATTCTAGAGCAGTAGAAGCCACAAAATGACAGACTGAAGCAAATTTCCAGCCCAAGAAAATCTGGAAGGTCAATGGGAAAAGTCTATTGCACCAGGCTAGGGGTGGAGCACAGTTTGGCATAGGCCACCTTGTGGACTCAGCAGGAGCCAGCCTTAGGGGCTGAATCGTTGGCAGCTGCTGTGGATTTCAGACTTCACAACCCACAAATTCTAAAGACATCTTCAAAGGTCTGTGGGAAGGGTCTCTCACCTGACTGAGAGGGGAGTGTGGTCCAGCCCCAGCCCTATCCTGGCCCCTGCCCCAACCCCAGGGTGGCAGCAGTCGCTGCTGAAGCAAAGGTTATTTCTGGAGCCCTCCACTAAACAAAGCTCAGAGGTCAAGAAATTGGCTGGGAAAACAAGCAAACAGGGGAAAAAGAAATAGACTATCGATTATGACTTTCTTGGTGAAGAGGCATTTTCTTATATCATTGGTGACAAGGAAGATCAAAACATACAGCCAGAAGAAGACAGTAAAGCCAAAACTCCTGTATCCAAAGCCTATAAGAAAAATATAAAGCCATAGAAGATCTCAAAAGGGATTTTGAAAATAATGTGAGAGAAGTAGAGGAAAAATTGGGAAGAGAAATGAGAGTGAAGCAAGATAATCAGGAAAATTATTCAATAGCTTGCTAAAGGAAACCCAAAAATGCTGAAGAAAATAACATCGTTAAAATTAGACTAACCCAAATGGCAAAAAAGGTCCAAAAAGCCAACGAGGAGAAGAATGCCTCAAAAATCAGAATGAGCCAAATGGAAAAAGAGGTCCAAAAGCTCACTGACGAAAATAATTCTTTAAAAATTAGTATAGAGCAAATGGAATCTAATGACTTTCTGAGAAATCAAGAACATAAAACAAAACAAAAAAAAAAGAATGAAAAAATAGAAGACAATATGAAGTATCTCATTGGAAAAACAACTGACCTAGAAAATGGATTTAGGAGAGAGAATTTAAAAATTATTGGATTACCAGAAAATCATGACCAAAAAAAGAACTTAGACATCATCTCTCAAGAAATTATCAAGGAAAACTGCTCTAATATTTTAGAACCAGAGGATAAAATTGAAATGGAAAGAATCCACCAATCACCTCCTGAAAGAGATCCCAAAAGAAAAACTCCTAGAAATATTGTAGCCAAATTCCAAAGTTCCCAGGTCAAGGAGAAAATATTACAAGCAGCCAGAAAGAAACAATTCGAGTATTATGGAAACACAATCAGGATAACGCAGGACTTAGCAGCTTCTACACAAGGGATCGGAGGGCTTGGAATATGATATTCCAGAGGTCAAAGGAGATAGGATTAAAACTAAGAATTACCTACCCAGCAAAACTGAGTATAGTATGTCAAGGGGGGGAAAATAGAACTTCAATTAAATAGAAGACTTCTAAGCATTCTTGTTGAAAAGACCAGAGCTGAATAGAAAATTTGACTTTCAAATATAACAATCAAGAGAAGCATGAAAATGTAAACAGGAAAAAGAAACCATAAGGGACTTATGAAAGTTGAACTGTTTACATTCCTTACATTACATTACATCACATTACGTTACATCATGGAAAGATGATATTTTTAATTCATGAGACCTTTCTCAGTAATCGGAGAGTTGGAAGAAAGATGTATATGTATATATATATATATATATATATATATGTGTGTGTGTGTGTGTGTGTGTGTGTGTGTGTGTGTACATATGTACGTGTGTGTACGTATGTGTGTGTACATATATATATGTATATATATATATATATATGGAGAGGGAGGCGCAGGATGAGCTGAACATGAAGGAATATTATCTAAAAAAAGAAAATTAAGGGTTGAGAAGAAGGTACTAGGAGAAAGAGAAAAGAAGAGGTAGAATGTAGTAAATCATCTTACATAAAAGGAACAAGAAACAGCTTTTATAATGGAGGGGAAGAATGGAAGGTGAGAGGGAATAAGTGAGCCTTTCTTTCATCGAATTTGGTTTCAGGATGGAATAATATACAAACTCAATTTTGTGTGGAAGTCTATTGTACCCTAGAGGAAAGCAGTTGGGATGGGAATAAGAGAGGGGGGTTAATAGAAGGGACAGCAGATTGGGGGAAGTGGTAATCAGAAGCAAACATTTTGATAAAGGGACAGGGTCAAAGGAGAGAATAGAATAAATGGAGGGCAGGACAGGATAAGGGGAAATAGAGTCTTTCAGAACATGATTGTTATGAAAGTGTTTTGCATGACCACACATGTATAACTTTTATTGAATTACTTGCCTTCTCAATGAGGGTGGGTGGGGAAGGGGAAAGGAAGAGAATGTGGAACTCAAAGCTTTAAAAAATGAATGTTAGAGGTTATTTTTATATGCAACTAGAAAATGAGATATACAGGCAATGGGGTATAGAAATCTAACTTATCCTACAGGAAAATAGAAGGGAAGGGGATAAGGGTGGAGGTGGAGGGGTGATCGGAATATACACTCTCCTGGGGTGGAGGTAGGGGGGAGATGGGGAGAAAATTTGAAATTCAAAATTTTGTGGAAGTGAATGTTGAAAACTGAAAATAAATGAATTTATAAAGTCCATCCAGGAATGGTGGCACAGAGAATTACAGTAATAATAAAAATAATAATAACAGCAACAATAATAATAAGCAGTTAGGTGATTAGTAGGTAGAGCACTGGACATGGAATCAGGTTCAATAGTTCTGTTATGTTTTGACAATCTTAAAAAAAAGGAATGAAATATGAGACAGAAAGGGGGAAGGGGAGGGAGAGAGAGTAAAGAATTATTTCAAATAATCAGGGTATGCAAACAGAAAACTTTATAAACAAGGAGGAAGGAGTGGGGTGGTGGGAATCAGTAACATTTGAACTCTCCCTTGAACTGGTCAATAGATTATATTGTTCTATATATGTTCTTATATAAACACAGCTGGATAGAGAAATACATTTCATTAAACAAGGAAACAAGAAAAGGGAGGAGAGAGGAAGAATAGATTAAGGAAGGATTAATTCTAAGCAAAACAAACTAACCCTAGAGATGTACAAAATATTTATAGCAGCTCTTTTGATAGTGGAAAAGAATTGAAACCTGAGATGTCATTAACTAGGGAATGGTAAACAAATTATGGCATATAAATATGATGGAATACTATTGTGCTATAAGGAATGGTGTTGGGGATGGTTTCAAAGAAACCTAGGAAGTCTTAGATGAACTGATGCAGAGTGAAGTCAATGGAACCAGAACAGTTTATACAGTAACAACAACATTGAAAAGATAAACAACTTTTAAAGACTTAGGAATTCTGATCAATGCAATGACCAACAGCATTCCAGAGGACTCATGACAAAACATGCTATGCACTTCCTAAGAGAGAAGTGATGAACTCAAGTTACAGTTTGAGCCTTTTTTTTTATGGTCAACGAAGAAATGTGTTTCGCTTCTCCATACATTTTTGTGATAGGTGTTTTGTTTTTCTTTCTCAACTGGAAGGAAGAGGGAGTAGGAGGGAGAGAGGCCAAATTTTTATTGATTAAACAATATTAAATTTTTCAAAAGGAGAAAAAAATTTAACCCAACTCAAGTGCTCTATTCTGCACAAAGTTCTTCTTCACTCTCCCTAATACCTTATGCCCACCCTCTCAAACTACCTTAGATCTAGCTACTTTGTATATATTTGTGTTCATTCACTTTATTTTCATACAGTGTATTTATATGTATGTATATATGTGTAATATATACATATATGCAGTATATGTGTATATACATATAGGTGCATATATATATACATATATATACTTCTTTCCCTCAATTAAAATGTAAGCTCCGTGTAGGTAATATTTTTTAATTCTTGATACTTGTATTCCAAGAACCTGTGATTTAGCTGTTGCTAATTTTTCAATCATTTCAGTCATATCTGGTTCTTTGAAACCCCATTTTGGGGTTTTCTTGGCAATGATAAGGGAGTGGTTTGCCATTTCTATCTCCGGCTCATTTTATGGATGAGGAAACTGAGGCAAACAGGGTTACATGACTCACCCAGGGTCACACAGCTAATCAGTGTATTAGACCACATTTGAACTGAAATCTTCCGGCCTCCTAGCTTGGCACTCTATCCACTGGGTCATCTAGAGAGTAGGCATTGATAAATGTTTGTCGATTGAACAATTAAGAACTAGGAGCAACCATTAGAAGCTTGAGAGAGAGAAATTTCAGTTCAATTTCAAGGGAGAAGTATACTAAGAGACACTATAGTACTAAGGAAATGATGACTTATTACAGGAGTGCCTACTTATTGGGCTGTTGTAGAGATAATTTCTGCCCAGGTACAGATACAGGAACTAGATGTCCTTAGAGGTTCATAATTTCATAGGTTTAGAGATAGAAAGATCACCTAGTCCAATTCCCTCATTTTACAGATGAGAAAACTTTAGCCAGAGAAATTAAAGGACTTGCCTGAGGTCACAGAAATAGGAAGTGATAAAGAGAGGATTTGAGTCCAGCACTCTTCCCTGTCCGAGATTCTGTCTTCTTTTGACAGAGCCAAGCAAAGAGGGCCATATTAACAGGTTCTAGAGTTGGAAGAATCCTTAAAGACTGTCTAATCTGAATCCCCTGAGAATAGGATGCCCAAGGTCCTACTGGTTATAAAGGGAAAAGAGTGAATTTGAACTCAGGTCCCTTGACTCTAAAACCAACGTCCATTCCAATGCACCATACTTGTTCCTAGAAACATCCACAATGAGAGATACATACAGAGAAGAACTAGATGAGGAAGCTAAGTGGTGCGTTGTATAGAATATTAAGTTTAGAGTTAGGAAGACCTGAGTTTGAATCTTGCCTTCAGCACTTAAAGGATGTGTGATTTTGAGTAATGTCCTTTCTGTTCCTCAGTCTCCTCATCTGAAAAATGGAGATAATGATAGCACCTAATTTAGAAACCTTAAAGTACTACGTAACTGCTGGCTACTATTGTTATTACTGACATTAATTATATTGATATATCATTATTAATAACACATATTACTGTTATTCATCATGAGGAGGGAGAAATAGAGAGGCAGATGTAGAAAAAACAATAGAAAATTATTTTGACACAGTACAGAGGACACCCTCAGAAATGACCCAGGTTGTCAAGAAAAGCTCTTCAAGCCTCATTCCCAGTACAAACTAATTGGAATTAATCCAGTTTGACCTCAGATTAACAGAAAGAGCATGGTTAAATAATAGCCAAACCTTCTAATGAGCATTTAAATGATCAGCATGAGATAAAAAATATGGACTGGCCCTGTCCTGTGTTCAGTTTATAAATCAGAGGCATGAGCAGTCCCTTGCGGGACTACCTAAGGATCAGGGCTATATAAAATGTGGGTGGTATTCTTTCCACTTCTCATAAGCAATCTCTCTTGGTTAGAGCAGGGATCCCACAGGCAGAGGCTTTTATACCCACAAAAACCCCAGTGCTCCATGATCAGCTGCCAAGATGGAATGCACAGACCATGCAAAACATTAGCATGGAGACAAAGTAGTTGGTGCCACTATACTCTGGACACCAGACAGACCAGCAATATGTTTCATGCCCCATTTGCCACCAAAGTTATGAGATTTTCCTCAACACTCAAAAGAGTAAATCTGGGTTTCATATGGCAAGAGGTCCCAAATTGTTCTTTCTACCAGGCAGCTGCTGTTTCTCTGTTAAAATTAACAGGAAATGCATCAATTATATACATATAGGGAACAAAAAAACATCTGAAAAAATGATTTTTCTTGAAAGTAAAAGATCTAGCTTCTACCCAGGGTTTTCATTTCATTTTCACTAATGCTCTGATTCTATTAAAGCCAAATTACACAACAGAAATTACTGTGGAGAGAACATCAGCGGATCAATTTGTTTAATTAGCTTGGATAATTATACAGGCATGAAAAACACCTTATGGTAGTAACTAGCACTGGGCAAGTCTTAAAAACCTTCCAGTGCAAATGTGCTTTCTGGGCTCAAATGACACCTTTTGGAGCTTCCTGAGTAGCCTGGCCTGAACTGGATCTGTGAGGAACTAGCCAAGGCTGTCTTTGCCACACTTCGGCCCCTATTACTAGAGAATAAAGTGGGAAGAGGTAAATGACTGAAAATGACAAGGCCTTTCAAATTCTCTGGAGATGATACAGCTCAAGAACAAGGTCAGGTTGGAATTTTATCAGAGAGACTTACTTCTTGGGAAAACATGATCTGAGAGGGAGTGGATCATAGAAATTTAACTCCTTCCCTCCCCATTGTCTCTGATTTAAAGATTGGTGCCCTCACAGTACCTAATGTTAAGGCATTGTCTCCAGAAGGCATCACAGTCACAATAGGGAGTAAGGGTCCGCAGGGAACGGTATTAGTATGGGATCAGTTTCAATCTATGTTCAAAAAAACCTCATTTAAAATTTATTTTAAAAGGTTCTTTGGAAAGGAGGTACAGAAAAAAAGGAAAAATACAGAACTCTTCTAAGAAAAACATTTCTAAATTCTCTGTTTTGTCATATTCAAAAGAGTCAGAAACACACTATAGACTTTGCTCTGATTAATTTAGCAACAATCGTAGAAAGCGTCCTTGTTCGCTAGAAAAGGCTGAGCAGCCAGAAATGAAGAGATGAGCAAGGACAGAAGAATTCTGCACCAGATGAAGCAAGAGACCCGGATAACCAAGGGTGTGCTGGAGACAGCACCCACCTGGGAGAGCTAATTGTTCAGTTTTCAGTGTGTGCATTTAAAGCTCAAAAATTAGCAAATACTACAAATCAGACATTGATTTATTGCTCTGTTGATTGCCTAGACTTAAGAAAGCTAGGGAGAAAATATTAACAATACAGATTAAGCTTGGAGTGTATCCTGAGTGGATTTTATTTTTTTACCATGTATAATCCCAGAGGCTCAGACACCAAAATAAATAAGAGAAGAAACTGAAGATTTATTTCTTTGACAAGGACAAGGACAAAGACTTAAGAGTCAGGCTATATGTTCTGTTGTTTCAGTTACGTGACCCCATTTGGGGTTTTCTTGGCAAAGATACTGCAGTGGTTTGCCATTTCCATCTCCAGTTCATTTTACAGATGAAGAAACTGAGGCAAACAGGGTTAAATGATTTATTCAGGTTCACAGGAACTAGTGTCTCAGGTTGAATTTGAACCCAGGTCTTCCTGACTCCACACTCAGCACTGTGCCACCTAGCTAACCCAGTATAGCCATAATAGTTAAGAATTAATTATATATAATATAATTATAAGAATTAATTACAATTAATTAATTAATTTTATATATATATATATATATATATATATATACATATATATATATATATATATATATATATCCTGAATTAGACCCTTAAATTCTGTTTTATATTTAGTGGTGGATAAATGTTATTCAATCTCAGCTAATGCAAGAAAAAGACATTTTTAGAGAGTGGGAAAAATGATTTAATTTTTAAATTTAAAAAATGATTTAAATCTGCATCTCAAAGGAAAATAGATGCTGTGGAGTCAGAGCCATCATTCACATGCTGCTACCACCTACCTGGCAGCAGGGTAATCTCATTGCATAAATGTATCTAAAGAAAAAAGAGAGTCCATAGAGCAACAAACCCAGGGTCAAAGATCTAGAGATAGACAGAAACCTTAGAAGTCATCTAGTTCAACCCTCTCATTTTACAGAGAAGGAAACTGAGACCCAGAAAAGGTTAGTGTTTCATATGCCCAAACCCACCCTTCTAGTAAATGGCAGTAGTGGGTTTTGAATTTAGGTCTTGTGATTCATAGGATCACAGATTTAGGATTGGAAGGGACTTTAGAAGCCATCCAGTTCTACCCTTGACTAACCCCAAAGTCTGCCACTGTAGTGCCCCCTCCCCAAGCCTAGTTAAGAGTTAGCATGAAAGCAATGAAAGCCTGACAAACAAGAGAGCTTAGAAAGGTCAAAAGGTGAAGGTACTGGAAGTGGCTGGGAGAGAGAGACAGAGAGACAGACAGAGACAGAGAGAGAGAGAGAGACAGAGAGACAGAGAGAGAGACAGAGAGAGAGAGAGAGAGACAGAGACAGAGAGAGAGAGACAGAGACAGAGACAGAGACAGAGAGACAGAGAGAGAGACAGAGAGAGAGAGAGAGAGCTTCTTGTGTTTTACTTCAGCTATATATTGAAGGAGCCCTGTCTCCTGTGCACCCAAGCTACAAGCAGCTCCATCCAGAGTAATATCATATTTTTGCAAGAAAACCTTTAACGTTTTCATAAAGGTTCATAACCTTTGGTGCAAGGCTGCAAAACCATACAAATGAGACCACAGACTGAGATTGCAAACCCAAATACCACTGCTACATCAAGCCAAGTGCCAGAATGCTCAGACCCTTGTCTGTGACCAATAAGGCCAGTCTCAAGCCCTAAGGTTACTCCTGGCACAGAGGTGAGAGTGACAAAACTGTCGAATAAAAGGGCAAGCCCTAATAAAACAGCTGTAAGAGGAAATATGATTCCAGTCATGTAAATCACTGCATGACCACTACCCAGGATCTCGTGAGGGAAAACAATTACAAGACAGTATTAGAAAAATGTAATAAACTCTGAGATTCATTTATTAATTAATTGAAAGACATTAATAAACTCCAAGTTTTATTCTGAGGTCCTAATTAATTTATCTGTAGAGGTACACTTGGCAGGCTGTATGGCATAGTAAAAGAAAAGTATTGTCTCTGGAGTCAAAAGCACCTGGGTTTTAACTCCTTCCTCTGACACTAACCTGTGTGACCCTGGGTCTCTACTTCCCTGGGTCTCAGTTTCCTCAAATTTAAAGTAAGATAGTTGCTCTAGATAGCCTCTGAGATCCCTTTCAACGTCCAATTTATGATTCTATGATGCTGAGTATGTTTTCACTTAAAACTACATCTCAAGTCCCACCTACACCATGAATCTGCCTTTGAACTTCAGCCCTGTTATGCAATTCCCTGCTCCCTGAAATATGATACTACGGAAAAACTTAGAGTCAGGAGATCTAGGTTTGAACCCTTTCCTCCTGAGTTTCAATGTTCTTGTTGGTAAAATGGTAGTAATATCATTAGTACTACCTAGCTGACAGAAGGGATACTTTGTATCCCCTAAAGTACTACAGAACTATGAGTTGTTGTTGTTCTAGTACTAGAGCTTGTACTGGGCTATTTCGTTCTTAAATTATACACTGTTTTGCATTGTGCTAGATTGTTTCAAATGGGTATGCTTTGCCTTCCCAAGTAGATTAGAAGTTCTGTGAGGGCAGGAATCATATTCTAATTGTGTCTTACATCTCCTAAACTCCATACACCAAAACTTCTCTGTATCTTTACTTTTACTCTCCTCTGCATAGTATAGTTTCTGACATGGAGTAGATGCTTAATAAATGCTTCTTGAGAAACAGATAAGATGGTCCACCTTCTTATGAAGATCAGTTCCTTTTTGTCCATGATCTCATTCGCTGATGTCTCTTCCAGGAGCCTGCCCAATCTAATAATCCCTACCATTGTCTTCTATCTACAGTACTCTTTCCCACTCCCTATAAATATACTAGGATTGCCCTCAACAGTAAAGCATCTTCACTCTTCCATCCCCTCAAGCTATCATCCCATACCTCTATTCTTTTCTGCTACCAAACCCCTAATGAGAGTCATCTGTATTCTACTTCTGCTGCCTTTCCACCCACTCACTGCTCAACCCATTGTAAAATGATTTCTACCAAAACTTCTCTCCTAAATGTGTGATCCAATGGTCTTTTTCTCAGGTTTATCCTCTTGACTTTTCTATAGTTTATAATATGACTGATCACCCCCTTCTCCTAGGTATTCTTTCTTCCAATAGCTTTCATGTCAGTCCTCTCTCCTGGGTCTTTCTACCTCTCTGACCACTCTTCAATTTACTTTCATGGATCATCATCCATCTCCCATTATCAAAGTCTAGGGATTCCCAAAGTCTCTGTACTCAGTCTGCTTCTCAAATTTTCTTCTTTCTGCCTTGATGATCTCATCTCTTCCTACAGGTTCAATCACCACTTCTTAGGCTAGTGTCATTAGCACATCCACGTGTCCAACTTTAGTCTCTATCTTTTATTATAGTCCTGCAATGATAACTGATATTAGGATATCTCCACCTAGATGTCTCACCAAGATGTCAAATAAAATAAATCCAAAATTAAATTCATTATTTTTTGTCATCCATATTTTCTCATTTACATTAATGGTACTACTATCTTCTGAGTCAACCAGATCTGTAACACTGAAGTCATCTTAAATCCTTCCCACTAGTTTTATCCTCCATCTCTACAGACTTTCCAACTCCTGTCAGTTTTACCTCCACAATATCTTTCCCATCAGTCCCCTACTCCCAAGCTGTCTTCATCCCCATCTCTCTCTGGAATATACTCCTCTTTTCACCTCAGTTTTTTTTAAATCTTCAAGGTTTAGTTCAGATTCCATTTCCTTCATAGTTCCTTCCATGATTCATCCCAAATAAATAATATTTCTCTGCTTTGAAATATCATAGAACATTAAGTCTAGATTTATCATTTGTCCTCATTATTTACTACCTCATATTCCAACCTCATCCCATCAGAAGACTGTAAGCTCCGTGAGGTCAGAAGTTGTATTGTTATTATTTTTGTCATGGCTAATGCCTAGAATGGTGCTATCAATTATTCTAAGGACTTAAAAATCTTTGCTGAATGCATTTTCAATGTCAGTGGCTGAGAAGCAGCACTTTAGAATAAAGGAATACTGGACCAAATAAGAGATAAAGAACATTATGAAATGCAAAATGGATAATTTTGATTACATTAAATTGAAATTTTTCACAAACAAAACTAATGCAACCAAGATTAGGAGGGAACCAGAAGACTGGGAAAGAATTTTTACATCTGGTGTCTCTGATAAAGTCCCCATTTCTAAAATATATAGAGAACTCAATCAAATTTATGAGAATACAAGTCATTCCCCAACTGATAAATGATCTTCCTTGATAATTTCATGAAAGATGATGTCTAGGCTCTTTTTATGATCATGGCTTTCAGGTAGTCCCATAATTTTTAAATTGTCTCTCCTGGATCTATTTTCCAGGTCAGTTGTTTTTCCAATGAGATATTTCACATTATCTTCCATTTTTTCATTCTTTTGGTTTGGTTTTGTGATTTCTTGGTTTCTCATAAAGTCATTAGCTTCCATCTGTTCCATTCTAATTTTGAAAGAACTATTTTCTTCAGTGAGCTTTTGATCCTCCTTTTCCATTTGGCTAACTCTGCTTTTTAAAGCATTCTTCTCCTCATTGGCTTTTTGAACCTCTTTTGCCAATTGAGTTAGCCTATTTTTCAAGGTGTTACTTTCTTCAGCATTTTTTTGGGTTTCCTTTAGCAAGGTGTTGACCCACTTTTCATGCTTTTCTTGCATCTCTCTCATTTCTCTTCCCAATTTTTCCTCCACCTCTCTTAGTTGATTTTCAAAATCCTTTTTGAGCTCTTCCATGGCCTAAGACCATTGAATAGTTATTTTGCCTGTTTGGGATACATAAGCCTTGATTTCTACATCTTTCCCTGATGGTAAGCATTGTTCTTCCTCATCTGAAAGGATGGGAGAAGATATCTGTTCACCAAGAAAGTAACCTTCTATAGTCTTATTTTTTTTCCCTTTTTTGGGCATTTTCCCAACCAGTTACTTGACTTTTGGGTCCTTTGTCAAGAGTAAGGTATACTCTGGGAATCTGTAATATCTCAGTTCCTCCAAGGTGGCACAATCCAGCATGTACACTGATCTGAAAGTAGGGAGAAATTTTTGTGCCCAGAATCTTAGCAGTTACTTCTCCACAGCCACCTGGACTCCAGTTCTGCCAAGTCAGCACTGGGGGCTGATTTTCAGATAAGCTGGATGGGCAGGGCCGCCATTCAGTGTGAGATAAAGATAAAGACCAGCTCCCTCAGGGCCTTTACACAGGGCTGAGGTAAGACTCAACTCCTCAGTGCCCCCAGGGGTTTTACGATCCAACAATGTATGAGGGCTGATGTAGGGGCTGCTGTGAGAACTGCTGCCACCTGCCTGCCCAATGTGGCCTCTGAGGGCCGCTGCCTGAGGCTGGAGTTATGAGAAAGCCCTTCTCCCTTCCCAGCCAACTGAAAAAACCCCATCACTGACCTTTGGCACCTGTGGATTGAGGGATCTGAGGACCCACTGCTGCTGCGACCAGAGATTCCGCCCCCAAGGTGTCCTCCTCCCAGAGTCGCACCAGCCATGTGACCAAGGCTGGCCTGGTCTCCACGCTCCACTCTGAGTCATGTGCAACCTACATTTCCCGTGGCCCTTTCAGGTCACCCTGGGCTGGAAATCTCCTCCACTCTGTTGTTCTCCACTTCTGCTGCTCCAAAATTTGTTGAAAGTCCCTCTCTACAGGTATTTTATGGGCTGTGTGGGGAGACCCTGGGTATGTGTGTCTTTCTACTCCACCATCTTGGCTCTGCCCCCCCGATGATAAATGGTCAAAGGATATGAAAGGTAGTTTTCTGTTCTTTTTTTTTTCTTTTTCTGGGTGTCACATTTTATTTTATTTTTTATGTTCATTTATTTATTTTTAGTTTTCAACATTTGTTTCCACAAAATTTTGAGATCCAAATTTTTTCCCCATGTCTCCCCTCCCCCCACCCCAAAATGCCAAGCATTCTGATTACCTCTTCCCCCAATCTGCCCTCCCTTCTATCATATTTTTAAATGCACTGAGTAAAATACATAGAATTACAAAGGAAATCAATTATAGAATAGCTAAATACAGTTACCTATCTTTCCTATAGTGTAAGATAGATTTTCATACCAAATTGAGTGAGCATGTTATTTCCTCCTTAAGCCAAATATGATGAGTAAGCTTCATTTTTCCCTCTCATCGATCCCTTTTCTCCTCCATTGAAAAAGCTTTTTCTTGCCTCTTCTGTGAGAGAGAATTTGCCCCATTCCATTTCTTGCTTTCTCCTTCCAATATATTCCTCTCACCCCTTAATTTTATTTTTTTAGATATCATCCCTTCCTATTCAACTCACCCTGTGCTCTGTGTGTGTGTGTGTGTGTGTGTGTGTGTGTGTGTGTGTGTGTGTAATCCCTCCAAATACCTAAATGCTGAGAAAAGTTTCAAGAGTTAAAATTATTATCTTTCCATGTAGGGAGGTAATCAGTTCAACTTTAGAAAGTCCCTTATGATTTCTCTTCCCTATTTATCTTTTCATGCTTCTCTTGATTCTTGTGTTTGAAAGTCAAATTTCTATTCAGCTCTAATATTTTCATGAAGAATGCTTGAAAGTCCTCTATTTCATGGAATGATCATTTTTTCCCCTAAAGTATTATACTCAGTTTTGCTGGGTAGGTGATTCTTGGTTTTAATCCTAGTTCCTTTGACTTCTGGAACCTTATATTCTAAGCCCTTCAATTCCTTAATGTAGAAGTTGCTAGATCTTGTGTTATCCTGATTATATTTCCACAGTCTTCAATTTGTTTCTTTCTAGCTGCTTGAAATATTTTCCCCTTGACCTGGGAACTCTAGAATTTGGCTACAATATACCTAGGCATTTCTCTTCTCAGATATCTTTCAGGAGATGATCAATGGATTCTTTCCATATTTTTTTGCCCTCTGTTCTAGGATATTGAGCAGTTTTCCTTGATAATTTCATGCAAGATGATGTCTGGGCTCTTTTTTTGATCATAGCTTTCAGGTAGCCCCACAATTTTTAAATTATCTCTCCTGGATCTATTTTCCAGGTCAGTTGTTTTTCCAATGAGATATTACCCATTGTCTTCAATTTTTTCATTCTTTGGGTTTTGTTTTGTAATTTCTTTGTTTCTCATAAAGTCATTAGCTTCCATCTGCTCCATTCTAATTTTAAAAGAATGATTTTTTTCAGTCAGCTTTTGAACCTCATCCCCTTTTCCATTTGGCTAACTCTGCTTTTTAAAGCATTCTTCTCCTCATTGGCTTTTTGAACCTCTTTTGCCAATTTAGTTGCTATTTTTAAAGGTGTTATTTTCTTCAGCATGTTTTGGGTCTCCTTTAGCAAGCTGCTGACTCGCTTTTCATGATTTTCTTGCATCACTCTCATTTCTTTTCCCAATTTTTCCTCCACCTCTCTTACTTGATTTTCAAAATCCTTTCTTCCATGGTCTGGGACCATTGCATGCTTATTTTGGAGGTTTTGGATGCAGAAGCCTTGACTTTTAGGTCTTCCTCTGATGGTATGTATTGTTCTTCCTCACCCAAAAGGATGGAAGAAAATACCTGTTCACCAAGAAAGTAGTCTTCTATAGTCTTATTCTTTTCTTTTTTTTGACTTTCGAGTCCTTTGTCAAGTGGAGGGTATACTCTGGGGGGCCTGTAAGTTCTCAGTTCCTCCAAGGTTGCCCAATCAAGGGAAAGGAGTTTATTCCTCTCCTGGCCTGAACTCTGGTCTGGAAGCAACCACAGGCACTCTGTTCTGCCCAAAATCTCCCTGCAGGGTTCCCTCTCCAGAGCCTCCACCAGCTCCACTGCCAGCATTCTTCCTCAACCCTGAAGAGCCACTTGGCACTGAGATTCAGATCAGTCACTCAATTCCCCCAGGGTCTTTAGGTGGAGGGCTCCAAAAATGGATGATGCCACTGCAGTGGCTGCTGGTGGCAGGTTCATACCATGTTCCCTTCTCACCCAAGTGAAAGAGCTTTCTCACTGACCTTTGAAGCTGTCTTTGGCATTCTGGGGTTGAGCAATCTGGGAACTGTTGCTGCTGGGAATGCCCTGAAGCCTGTTCCAGGTCCTGTCCCTGCCCTGCTGCACACTGTGCTCCTCTCTGTGCCCGGGTGCAATATACCTTTCCTGTCAGCCTTCCAGGCTGTCTTGGGCTGGAAATCTGTTTCACTCTGTCATTTTGTGGCTTATGCTGCTCTAGAATTTGTTCAGAGTCATTTTTTATGGGTAATTTATGGGTTATGGGGGAGGGGGCTTCTGTAGGTCTGTCTTTTTACTCTTGAAAGGCAGTTTTCAAAGGAAGAAATTAAATCTATCTATAGTCATATGAAAAGTGTTCTAAATCACTACTGATTAGAGAGATGCAAATCAAAACAACTCTGAGGTACCACATCACACCTATCAGATTGGCTAACATGACAAAACAGGAAGATGATAAATGTTGGAGAAGATGTGGGAGAGTTGGAACACTAATTCATTGTTGGTGGGTCTGTGAGCTGATCCAAACATTCTGGAGAGCAATTTGGGAACTATACCCAAAGGGCTATAAAAAGGTGCATATCCTTTAATCCAGCAATCCTGCTTCTAGGGCTGTATCCTAAAGATTTTATAAAATTTGGAAAAGGACCCAGATGTACAATAATATTTAGAGAAGCCCTTTTTACAATGTCCAAGAATTGGAAATTGAAGGGATGCCCATCAATTGGGGAATGGCTGAACAAGTTGTGATATATGAATGTAATGGAATATTATTGTTCTGTAAGAAATGACAGACTTCAGAAAAACCTGGAAAGACTTATACGAACTGAAGCTCAGTGAAGTGAGCAGAGCCAAGAGATCATTATACATTATACATTATACATTATACATTATACACAGTAACAGCCACAGTATGTGAGGACTGTTTTTGACAGCAATGCAAGGACTTAAAACTTTTCCAAAGGACTCATAACGCAAAACGCCATTCGCATCCACAGAAATATCTATGGAGTCAGAACGCAGAAAGAAGCAGACTATTTTCTCTTTTGTTATGTTTTGTTTTGTTTTTCTCATGGTTTCTCCCATTTATTTTAATTCTTCTATGCAACATGACTAATGTCAAAATGTGTTTAATAGGAACGTATGTGTAGAGCCCATATAAGATTGTGTGCCATCTTGGGGAGGGCGGGGAAGAGAGGAGGAGAAAATTTGGAACTTATGGAAGTGATTGTTGAAAACTGAAAACAGATAAATTAATAAACTGGGAGGGGCAGTTAATTAAAAAAAAGAAATGATGAACAGGACTTCAGAAAAACCTGGAAAGACTTATATGAACTGATGCTGAGTGAAGTGAGCAGAACTGGGAGAGCATTGTACACAGTAACAGTCACAGTGTGTGATGACTGATTTTGATAGACTTGGACCTTATAAGTAATGCAAGGACCTAAAACAGTTCCAAAGGACTCATGATGAAAATGCTATCCACCTCCAAAGAACTATGGAGTCAGAATGCAAAGCAAAGCAGACTATTTTCATTTCTGTTTTGTTTTGTTTCTCATGTTTTCTCCCTCTCATTATAATTCTTCTATGCAACATGATTAATGTGAAAATATGTTTAATAGGAATGTATGTGTACAGCCTTTATCAGATTGCATGATGTCTTGGGGAGGAAGAAGGGAGAGAATTGAAGAAAATTTAAAACTTATGGACATGAATGTTGAAAACTACAAATAAAACAACTAACTAATAAAGAAGAAGAAAAGAATTATGGGACTGGGAGGCAACAGTGGACCTATGTTTGAATCCCAGCCCTAATAATGACTGAGTGATCACAGGTAAAACACCTAACCTTTGTCACAGCCTCATTTTCCTCGGTTATAAAATGGAAAAAGGAACATTTGTACTATTACACTTATAGGGTTATAGAGAAAGTATTCTGGAAACCTTAATACACTA
Organism: Notamacropus eugenii; assembly: GCF_028372415.1. NCBI lineage: Eukaryota > Metazoa > Chordata > Mammalia > Diprotodontia > Macropodidae > Notamacropus > Notamacropus eugenii. Next base: position 82,850,864 of record NC_092872.1, on the reverse strand, counting down.
TTTATATGTAAGTTATTATTACTGATTATACAAAGAACTGTATGTTCTTATCTCTTACAATGCTAAGACCAAGAACAAGAAGAAACACATGTGGTTCAGAGAGATGGCAAAGTCATTGGGAAATAATGGTAGAAGAAAAGTACATTGTGTGTCATAATGAAGAGGGTTGGCATTAGCACATCTCTTTCCCAAGGCTACAGACTATATCTTGAAGCCTGGCCAGACATTCTGCAAATGGAAAACCAGGATACATTTTTCCCTCTCGAGTAGAGAGGGAGAAAGGGAGAATACCAAAGAGATTGAATGGATCAATTAAAACCTAAACCTAAAAGCACCCATACTATTACTTGTGGGTCAGGTCCTATGTTGCTATGACCTTTTAAAAATCACATATCTAGAGTTATGTATTACCTCATAGGTCATCAAGTTCAACTCTTTCATTTTATATACAACATATATTTCACTAGACTCTGCCCACAGATATTATAAATATCTTTATTATATCTTTAAGAACCAAATGGAATACTATAGGAATAATAGTTTATCTGAAAGTTTGGAGATTTAACTGCCAGTCCATAAGGAATCAGTCTGGAAAGATACTGTTAAAAATTATGATTTGAAAAAAACTGAAGAGACTGTTTTCCTGTATGACTACAAAGAAGCTACAGAAGATACAGAGAAAAAAAGAGGGATCTTCTTTCCAGATAAAACAATTTAAACTCTATCTTGTGAACACCATAAAGAAGATTCTTGAAAAGACTTTATTTGGCATCTTGAGTTAACTGAATGACAGAAATATGTTTCCAGAGGGAAGAAGTCATCTGCAGTTATAATGATGACTAGAGGCAACTCTGGCTGTGACTTCTCTCACAATTAAAATATTGTAAATCATTACTTATATCTATATGCTACTAGTGATTATATTATCAATAAGTGGTATATCCAGCAGCTTTAATATCAAATTATTCCTAGAAGATTAAGAATTTTGATAGAGAGAGATGACCAATAATCTATGGGGAAAGAAGTTTCTCCAGTTTGTTATATAATAACAACTAATCTAGGGTAGAGGTTCTAACCTAACTGCTTAATTAATAATAATAATAAAGTTGTTCTCTTATCATTTAATGAGAAAATATTCAAACATACCTTTAAATTACCCTCGAGGATAATGACAATAAATGTCAAAAAGTCAAGAAGTCAAGTCAAGAAGTAGTAGGTAAGTAGCAGGAAATAGAGCCAAGATGTCAAAAAGAAGCATAATCTTGGTCTACCACCAAATTACACACACACACACACACACACACACACACACACACACACACACACACACACACTGTAACTCTTCCACAAAGATCTAGAAAGTACAGCAGACTAAGTCCTGATTAGGAAATCCAAGAAAAAAAATCACAGTGAGTCACTTTTTTTCCAGCCCAGGTTGGCATAGGGAGACAGAGATAAAAGTTTAGACATTGGTGGGGCAGATCTAGCCAGGAATTGTTACACAGGGCATTACACTGCAGGAAGTCTGTGTACCAGGACAAGAAGTACCAGACTACCACAAGGGCCCTTCCTTGTTTAGGATGTAGAAACTAGTGCCAACTGGTACTTCTGTGGCTCACTATTTCTGAGTCCTAAGTTCAGGACTAACCAGTGAGGGAACTCAGTTGTGTTGTGATCAAGGAGTAAATTCAGAAGCAAGCAGAAACTATGCTGCTCTGACCTCAGGCACAGAGCAGTTTCTCAGTTTCAGCTTCAAGCCTAGTAGGAAGTCTACAGTGATAGACCAGGGCAAGAATCCTAGACCAAAAGGGAGCATGTACTTCTGTCACTCTGAACCAACTGATCTTTCTAGCTAGCTGATGGTGGCTGAATCCAACAAACATCTACCAAAACTTCAAATGCAGAAAGTTCATGGGTGTGCTGCTCAGACACTACTCCAGGTCAAGAACTTGCAGAACTAAGACAAAGAGGGGAGACATCAAACTTTGCCCTGGATGAAATTCTTCTAAAGGCACTAAAAGTTTTCAGCTCCCCATACTGAACTGACCTTGAGGTCAATACTTCACATTGAGATCTTGAAATAATACAACACAATATTCCAAGAAAGTAACAGGACCCAAGAGGAACACAAGCTCAGCCTAAACATTCCCTTGAGAAGTGTACAAAATCTGGTCCAAGTCAGGGGAGTAGACTTGAATAATGAGTAAATAAGGAATCCAATCATATAAAGTTGTTATGGTGACAGAAACTCAAGATACAAACCCAGCAGAAGAAAATTATTCCAAAATATCCACATGAAAAGCCTCAAATAAAAGCAAGAATTTTAAAAAAGGAAAAGCAAGAGTTTGAAAAAATATATTTTAAAATTCAAATGAGTGTTAAAAGAAAAAATTGGGAAAGAAATGTGAGCTATAGAAGAAAGAATTGGAAATTGAATTCACACCTGAGAAAAAGAGAAATCCAACCTTCCCAAACAACAAATAGAGGGCAAAGCAGAAATAATATGACACCACCAGTCACTTTGTGAAAGAAACCCCAAGGAACACTATAACTAAAATCCTAGAGCTTCCAGGTCAAAGGAAAATGTCACAAGGAGCCAAAAAGAGAGATGAAAGAAATTGGAAAATGAGTCATATGTACATAAATATTTATAGCAATTTTTTTTGCCCTGGCAAGAATTTTGAACCTGAATAGGTACCATCCATTGGATTATTATGAAGGGGACAATTTTAGAGAAAGCTGGGAAGACTTTTTCAACTAAAGTAGAATTAAGTGAACAGAACCAGAAAATAGGGAAGGGAATATGCACCTACTATGTTCCAGGAACTGTATTAAGTGCTTTCATAAAAAATTTTTCACTTGATCCTCACAACAACCCTGTGAAGTAGATGCTATTATACTTATCTTACAGTTGAGGAAACTGAGGCAAACAGAGGTGATGTGATTTGCCCAGGGTCACATAGTGTCTCAGACTGGATTTGAACTCAGGTCCTTCTGACTGTAGGTCTCCTTCACTGCACCATCAGCTGTCTCAGAACAAGCCTACCTCAACTGAACAATTAATTGTATATGAGTGTAGTGGATACTATAATGTTATAAGAAATTATGAAGGGGACAATTTTAGAGAAAGCTGGGAAGACTTTTTCAACTAAAGTAGAATTAAGTGAACAGAACCAGAAAATAGTTCACACAACATTATCATGAAGACAAACAACTTTGAAAGACATTAAAAGTCTGATCTTTGCAATGACTAGTCACAGCTCCAGATAAATCATTGATGAAATATCCTACCCACCTCCTAACAAAGAGATAATGGAATCAGAGTACAGATTGAGACATTTTGTGGACATGGCTAATAGGGGGATTTGTTATGCTTGACTATGCATATGTTTGTAAGGGAGGTTTTGTTTTTTTTTCTTGGAGGAGGGGAAGAGGGAGAGAAGATAAATTTTCATTTATTAAAAAAAAATTAAGTTAAGCTGCAATCTGAGTAATGACATACCAGTGAGGTTCAGTCAACAATCATGTGTCCCTATTACATATGGGAGGGGGTCATTATCCTAACTGTCTTACATATAAATGAGTAAAGTGATATAAATGAATAAGGTGAGACCCAGGAAACTTGCTCAAGGTAATGCAAGTAGTAAGCATAAGAGGTAAAATTTGAATCCAAGGCCTCTGAGATATATAAGAGATCATAAGAATTAACTATACTACCCTTTATTATATAGATGTTAATCTCTGTATCCTAAAATTCTACTCCTGTGCTTCATTATAGCATGCTCTCAAAGATTATACCAGTATGGTCTGGCCAGTCCTGTGAGGTTAGTAGGTTCATAAATATAGACGAAAAAGGTGTGTTAGAAGTCATCTAGCCCAACCCCCTCATTTTACAGATGAAGAAACTGAAGCCCAGAGAGGATAAATGACTTGCACATGGTCACAAATGTAGTAAAGGAATCCGTCAGGATTCAAATCCAGGTGTCTTCTCTCTCTCTCTCTCTCTCTCTCTCTCTCTCTCTCTCTCTCTCTCTCTCTCTCTCTCTCTCTCTCTCTCTCTCTCTTTCTCTCTTTCTCCTTCACTCTTTCCTCTGCACCAACAACTTCAAGCATAGACCCAGTGATGGACTTCATGTCTCTTATCTGAGTACCCATGAGCTAAATTTACAGAATCTCACTGCCACCAGGTTGGCCTTCAAGTGATGACCTTTTCTGGCCACCATCTTCTAAGACAAAGATAACAGGGTTTCCTATGCTGACAGAAAATCTTCAAAGTGTCAATAATCTTCATATGCAAAGGATAGCATATTAATGGTCTCAGAATGGATCATGCTGGACTTTGTGTATAACATGAGTAAAAGCTCACATAATAGCCCTTAGAAGATTGAATAAAATTACTCCAGATGACCCTAAATTATTACTGATACCTCCTCTTAGAAGAGTAAATTCCCCCACAGACATTTCTTAGACATATCTTCACTAGCACTGCTCTTTCAGAACTTCTAGAAATCACTCAATACACTGGAAGAAATGCCCAATTACTTACTACCATCTTGATATCTTTAGTTGCTATGCCTCTAAAAATTGATTCATGAGATCTCAGAATCATACCTTCATAGACTCAGAGATGAAAGGAGCCTCAGCAGCCACCTAGTACAATCCTTTGGTTTCACAGTCAAGGAAACTCCAGTCAAGGAAGGCTAAATAACTTAACCAATGATCATGCAGATAGAATAAAAGACAGGATTTTACCTCAGGTCAAGTCATACTAGTCCAAAGTCAATGACTTCTCTTTCTATTATATCATGAGTTACAAGATTTAACCTGGAAGGAAACTTAGGGGTCTCTATTCCAATTCCCTCATTTTACAGATAAAAAATGAGACCCAGAGTTGTTATTTACTCAAGGTTATATGGGTTATAAGTAACACCAGTCCTCTGACTCCACATTCAGCACTGTATCTTTTACACCAGTCAGAATAGACATCGTCGTCTTCATTCTTCACTGTCGAAGAAGACCATGCCATCAGAGAAATGATGACATGACTTGCACTTGATTTTGTTTTGAGTGAGGGAGGACTGTGCAGGTCACCAGCCTCACTTCTCCTCCAGAGCCATGTCAATCCAGTGACCTGATATTCCTCAGGATAACCGGAGATGGCCCAGGAGGCACTGGGAGACCTTGGGCCCTTTAGGCCAAGGTCTTTGTAGGTACTCACTTAGGGTGAGACAACACCCATTCATTGAATAGGCCTGTTTAAGAAGTAGCCAGGGCTTGGCCCCTTTAATGAGGTCAAGAAAGAGAAAGATATCAGGCTGGGAGGGAAAAAACAACAGTTACTACTGATAATCACTGTAAAGGTAGGGGGGTCCAGGAGCCCTTGGCAGGGGCCCCTTGGAGTCCCAGTTTCAGAGTGTAGTAGGTTTAAGGTTTTGGGAGAGGACAGAGGGACAGGACAGGACAATGGAAAGGGGAGGGCAGAGGAGAGCAGAAGAGAGGAGAGCGGAGGGGAAGAGAAGGGAGGGGAAGAGAGAAGAGGGGAGGGGAGGGGAGGGGAGGGGAGGGGATGGAAGGGGAGGGAAGGAGAAAGGAAAGAGGAAAGGAAAGGAGGCAGTAAAACCCAGGTCAACTGGGCAATTTTTGGCATAGGAGGGGAGAAGGGAAGAGCATCCTACAAAGTCAGCATCCTACAAGTATATTCCTTCCTACCCTTCTACTTTTAGAATCCCAAGGCCTGATTCCCCTAGTCAAGCTCTCTCAAACCTCAAATTCTCGTGTAGGCACTTATCTGTCAACCCATTGTGTCCTATCCCATCCCCTTGTAGGATGTCAGGTCCTTGAGGACAGGAAGTGTTTTTCATTGTATCTTTATATCCCCAACTAGCACAATACCTCACACGTAGTAAGCACTTAAGAAATATTTACAGCAGTATTATTTGTGGAAACAAAGACCAGGGATCCAAGTGCACGCCCTTTGATTGGGCAACAGATAAATAAATTGTGGTATATGACTATAATGGAATATCACAGCAGCATAAGAAACTAAAGAATTCATTCTTCACGGGAAGACTTCTATGAACGGATGCAGTGAAGTAAGCAGAGCCATGAAAACACTACATGAAATGATCATAACAATTTAAATGGGAAGAAAATGAAACTAAACCTAATCTGATCAGAATAACTGAACTTGATCCCAAACAAGGGATAAGAAAAATGTACTTCCCTCCCTTCTTTGCAGAGGTAAGGGGCAAAGGGCATGGAACATGGTATTTACTAGCACACTTGTAATTGATCTTCCTATCTCAAATCTCTCTTTCCAGTACACATTCCACATGGCAGCCTTTCCTTAGTGTAGATTAGACCACTTCACTGCCCATCTCAATCAAGTACAAAATCAAATTATCACTGCCTCTCATCTCTTAAACCCTTAACAACTTGACCCCACCCATGTTTCCAGTTTCTTTGGACATTGATCTCTTTTTTTTTTTTTTTTGAGGATGGTGAAAAATATTTTTGTTTATTTATTTTTAGATTTCAACATTTAGTTCCATCAGTTTTAAATTTTCTCCTCTCCTTCCTGTCTTCCCCTCCAAGATGATATGTAATCTGATGATATAGGCTCTATATATACATTCCTATCAATCATATTTTCACATCAGTCATGTTGTATAGAAGAATTAGAATGAATGAGAGAACCCATGTACCTCTCGCTTTCATTCTAGAATCCGTCCATACTGGATGAACACCACTGGAACACCATCTCCCATCTGTGTGCCTTCACAAAGCTATTCCCCATGCTGAGAATAGGTTTCTCAATTACTCCATCTCCTAGAACACCTTCCTTTAAGAGATAGTCCAAGCACCACCCTCTACCCCTTCCAAACTTTCTTGGTACCTTCCTTCCCAAACAACCTTGCTGTAAATTACTTTCTACTTGCTCTTTTTAGGATTATTCTCTACACACTTGTATAAGTACTAGTTGTGTGCCTCGTGTTCCTTGGGAGTAGATTATCTCATTGTTCCTTTCTGTGTCCCCACCATCTGGCACAAAGTAGGGCTTAATAAATGCTTATTGAATGGCCTATTCCTTGGTGGATGAGTGAATTAGTTTTCATTTTACTGAAATGCTTTCCTTTCTCTTTCTTTAAAATATTTGTTACAAGGGATGGCTCTCCACAAAGGGGAGAAAAAAGGGATACAATTAGAAATAAGTATGATATAAAAATGAAAAATAAAATATTAAGCTTTATGAAAGAAATATTTCTTGGATTAGATCAGAAAAGGACAAAGGACATCCACAGCCCCCCACAGTTTTGAGCATTCCCTTTTTATCCTTGAGCCACCAGAATTCACTAAAAACCCTAAACTGTTTAACATCGCTCCTTTCTCTTCCACCCCACCCTCTACCCTGCTATCTTCCTCTGTTCCCCACCCACTTCTAGAGCAAATACCAAGTGTCTGGTTTTCAACTGCTGCGCTTAGAAAGCAATTAATTTGGTGTCTCTTAAATCTTTCTCAGCTTTAGCTAGACATTGGTGGTTGTTATATGGCAAACTGTGAAAGACATGAAGGCTGTGTGTGTGTGTTTGTGTGTATGTGTGTCTACAGAACACCAAGACAGTCCATAAAGTCCATAGCTTTGATATCTGAAAAGACAAAGTAGTCCTAAGAAATGATGTTAAGATCCCCTAGAAGGCTGTGAGCCTGGCTCAAAGACACCTGGAGCAGAGCCCTGCCAGGGCATGGAGGACCTCTCCAAGGCAACATGACTCTGGTGACTAATAAACCCAGTCAGAGGGTTTAGTATCATCTTTCTGGGCTCATTAACTGTGGTGCAGAGAGTGATCAGTACCCATCTTCAAACACAGCCAAGCAACCCCTGCTGCATAAAGAAAACAGCCATTGCTAGTGTAGAGATCCACAGCTATTAAATCTCTTTTTGTGGCAGAAAAATCCAGCATGTGCAGAGCAATCAACAAAGCAAATACTTCATCCTCTTTCCTCCTCTTTGGTGCCCCTGAAATGAGGAATAAGCAATCTATTCTCTTTTGCTGTTGAAGTCATCACCTTGCACCACCTTCTTTCCAGTCATCCAGGTTCATACTTCAGTGTTACTCAAACTCCTCGTTCCCCCTAGCCATTCAGTCACCAAGTCTTGTCCTTTCTAACTCTACAACATCTCTTGAATCTGGGATCCTCTTCTCTCCACTCACATAGACACGGCTCTCGTTCAGGACCCAGCACATCTCACCTGAACTGTTACAACAGTCTCCTAATTAGCATCCCTACCTCAAGTACCTCCCTATCCCCAACAGAGATGCCCAAGCAATTTTTCTTAAGTGCAAACCTGACCTTGTCACTCTGCCACTCAATAAACCACAGTAACTCTTATTGTCTCTGGGATCAAATACAAATTCTTGAAAGACCTTCGCAACCTAGACTCAACCTACCTTCCCAGTATCTCTACACATTACGCCTTTTCATACATCAATTGTCCCACCAAACTGGACAGTCTTTTATCTTTTTTTGAACCTTAGCACTTAGCATGGTGGAGAGAGGAGAGAAAGAGGGAGAAAGAGAAGGAGGGGAGAGAGGGAGAAGGAGAGAGAGAGACAAAGAGAGAGACAGAGACAGACAGAGAGAGAGACAGAGAGAGAGAGACAGAGACAGAGACAGAGAGAGAGATGGAAGGAAAGAGAAAGAGAGCAAGCTAAGAAACAAATAGAAAGATACAGCAGAGAAGAAAGGCAGAGACAAAGAGATCCTGACCTCAAGGAACTTACCTTTCTCTGATGATTACATTCAATCTAAGTATTTAAGGCAGCTAGATAGTATCATGGCCAAAGCAACAGTTTTGGAATAAGGGAAGTCTAGGTTCAAATTCTATCTCAGATCCTTACTAGCATTGTGACTCTGGGCAAGTCACTTTACACTCTAGATAATAATAAAAATAACAACACATAGCACTTCAAAGTTCACAAAGATTTTATAAATATTATCTAATTTTATTCTTACTACAACCCTAGGAGGTAGGTGATAGGTGGAGAAACGGCAGCCTCAAGGCCACATGTGGCCTTCTTGGTCCTCAAGTGTGGCCCTTTGACTGAATCCAAGCTTCACAGAACAAATCCGTTTGGATTCAGTAAAAGGGCCACACTTGAGGACCTAGAAGGCCACATGTGGACTTGAGGTTACTAATTCCCCACTCCTGTGCTACAGTTATCCCTATATCTGATAGTGAAATATAGCCATAGTATCTGATGATAGCCCTTTTCCTGTACCCACAGTGCTCAGACCTCCTGGGATAGCTCTCCTTTTCTTTTCTCCAGATGTTAGAAGGAGAGCTCTCTCTACAATAGTTCATAGTATGCCTTCCTCAGAATCTCAGGCACAGGCAGCAAATTCAGGGTTGTGATAAAATTCTCACATTATCCAAGGTATAATTGCCTTCCAAGGCAAGACGTTACATCCTTTTGCAGACTAGATGCAAGAAATCTCTGAGAAAAACAGAAGAAATAAACACCAGAACACCATCAGTCACCCCATAGTTGGGGAAATAAGATGGGAACCAGCTAACCAAGAAACCAGAGACTGCATCTCACCTTGGGGTCTTGTTCTGTCTATGTCCTGCACAATGCTGCAGGGTAGGATCATGGATGGGATGAAAGGCAAAGCCCCAGGGACATGACTCCAAAAATGACCTCAAGAGAGACAGGCAATGTGATGGTTATTTATGAATAGTAGCTAACAATTATATATTCCTTGAAGATATGCAAATGTTATCTATCTGGATATATACACATATATTTTATCTATCTATTCTATCTGAATATATATATATATGTGCCTATATATTCAGATAGACAATACAATCCTAACAACTAACTGTAGGGTAGATACTATTATTAGCCTTATTTCGGAGCTGAGGAAGTTTAAGTGACTCACCCAGGGTCACACAGCTAGTAAATGAGGCAGGATTTGAATTCCAAACATGGAATTCTATCCATTTACTACCTGTCACTCTAAAAAAACAAAACCAGGCAAACCGAGGGAAATCAGGACTAATCTCATTTCAGCCCACCCAGCTGACCTGCTCAAAACCTTGGAAGTTTTAGATTTCTTCTTTGCTCTGCCCAACAGCTTCCTTTTCCCCTTTTATAACACAGCTATTGACCTTCTAACTCATGTGCCAGATGGGGAGAGAATTTCCTATTCTCATTATTAAAAAAAAAAAAAAAAAGATAGTATGACCCGGATAGGCATCATAAGTGGGCTGCAAAAGACTGAGTCCCCTTCTTTGAGAGAAAACTGCTTCTGTGTAGACTATTTTCTCTTGGCATTAGCTCTGTTTTTAATTCATTTGCTCACAGAAATCCTTAGGGCAGGGCCTGTGAGGTTCAACCATGCCACTGCATTCATTACTCACATACATCCCCAGGAAAGATGTGGGAAGGGGATGGGCAGTAGAGGGAGTGCAGTCACTTCAGGTCAGAAGAGGACCCCACATCTTTCCAAGAGGCACTTGTTGCTCACGTGGGCTGGAGCTAGTGATGGGTCCTAGACCCCCTCAGAGGGACATATTACAGAATACTATACAATGGAGAGATTCTTTCCTCAGGGGTGACAGGTCACTGTGGGGATCTGCCAAGAGCAGGAGAAACCACATCTTGTGCATGTAGCTTCATTTTGTTTTGTGTTCCACACTCCTTCAGGCAGTTTTACTGCAGGGATGCATGTTCGATTCAGGGAGGATTTTTCTTCGGGCGTTAGGGTTTATGGCTTGTTTGTTCGTTTTTAGTTTTTAATGATGTAGACACATAATACCTCAACTTCATATCGCAGGAGGTGCTTGCCATCATCATGCGGCCAGATAAAATAATAGCTACTGCTTATATTGCACTTTGAGGTTTACAGAGTACTTGACATGGATTATCTCATGAAAAATCCTCCCAACCTTTGTAAAGTAGGCACTGCGATTAGGGCAGCTAGGTAATGCTATGGGAAGAGCCCAGGACTTGGAGTCTGGGAAGCCTGAGCTCAAATCCTGCCTCAGACACTTAGTAGTTGTGTGATCCAGAACAAGTCACTTCACCTCTGTCTCAGTTTCCTCATCTATAAAATGGGGATAATAACAGCACCTGCCTCTTGGGTTTGTTCTAAGAATCAAATCAGTTGAGATTAGGGAAATGACTTTGCAAACCTTAAATTGCTTTATGCAGAGTGTCCCCAACGTCTTAATACAGTGTTAAGCTTGCTTACTAAAAGTTTAAACTGCATTAAGACTTTAGGGACATCATGGAAATGCTAGTTATTATTAGGAAAGAAGGAAACAAACATTTATTAAGCACCTACTCTATGCCAGGTACTTTGCTAAGCATTTTGCAAGTATGATCTTATTTGATCTGCGCAACAACTCTATCAGGTACTACTACTGTTATTTATAACTGAGGAAACTGAGGCAGGCAGACATTAAGTGACTTGCCTAGGGTCATACAGCTAATAAATGTCTCAGGTCAGTTTCAGATTTGAACTCACTATTCTACTCACTGCACCACCTGCCGGCCTCAGAATTATTATTTTCATTTCTGCTGTTGTCATTTACCTACATTTTATTAATGAAGAAACAAACTTGGAGAGCTTACGTTACTAGTTCAGGGTCACCCAACCAAAAAGTGTCTGAAGCAGGATTTGAACACAGGGAACAGTGGAAAGAACACTAGATCTGGAGTCAAGACTTCAATTTTCGTAACAGTTCTACAAGTCCTGCTTTTGCTAGGATAAAGACGAAGGGGAATATCTAGAGAATGAACTTTTTTTTTTTCCCAAAGATTGATGATCCTCTCTGAAGGAAAGTCATGGGATGGTGGCAGAGGAAAGCACAATGCTTTGGACTCAGACTCCTTATTTCAAATTGGCCTGAAAAATGGGTAGACTTGTTAGCTGTATCGTCCACAGAACTCTGGGCTGTTCCCCTTTGATCCTTAAAACATATCTGTGATGCAGGGGTCATTATTATTCCCCACTTTACAGAGAAAGAAACTGAGGTTGACAGAGGCTATGTTACTGACCTAGGTTCACACAGCTCATAAATAATGATGATTGAGATGGTAATGAGTCAAGATTTAGTGCTACCACCCTTTGGCAATCAGTTATACTCTTCTTGTTTAGATATCTATTTCAGATATTTAAGGCTTATGTCCTGAACTATACTTCTTGTTTATGTATCCTTCCTACCCAAATCCTAGCTTTGGGAAAGGATGAGGATAGGAGAGTAGAAGGAACTAAATACCTATCCACATAAGGAAACAATGCACAAGTTACAAGACAGAATAGCTATTACTATAACTTAAATTCCAATTTTCTATTCAAAGGCTAAAAGAATGGGCCCATCCCACCTCTTTTAGTAAATATTTTACCATGACACTCCCAGAAATATGGCTGCCTTATTTTTTTTAATCTCTGTATTCTCCCTGGGTAATACATTCAAATCTATAAATCCACAAAGTTAAGAAAATTTTCCCCCCTTTAAATGTTAACTAAATCCCTTATACTGAAACTTAAGCCTGTTCCCCTATTCTTGGTCTCAGTTGTAACAAAGATCTGTTCATCACCTACCATAGAATATCTCTTTTCTATCAAAGAATCAAAGTTTGTTCTTAGACTTCTCTTTTCCAGGCTAAATAGCAGCTTTAGTACTTTTAGTCTCTTGGGACCACTTCTCAAGTTCTTTATCATTTCATGAAAATACTCCTTTTCAAGGGACCAATCAGTTCCCCAGGGGAAAAAAAAATCACTATGCACAACACGCTTTTAAGTTTAATCTATATTATTAACACTTTCTCCATCACTTTGTTAAATCTAAATCATCAACTAAACAATAGATCAAGCCCTGGTATGTTGTTTGTCAATTTGTGAAGTATAAGTGCTCTCACTGAAAATTTAACAATCATCTCTAGTTTAAGATGGCTCTAGCATACCCCTGGGACCATTGGCTCCCCACAGATGCCAACTCCTGGAGGGAGAAAAAGCCACAAATCTGAAGGACTTGTTTCACATTCAAAACACAAGGTAAATGATAGGATAGGGGGTACACAAGTGATGGTGAAAGAGAGTGGTATAAATCAACAACCTCGAAGAGGCAAGAAATCTATAGAACTATTTTCAGGAGATGGTTGTTGCTGCATTCTAAAGAAAAGAGAAAGAAAATGAGAGAAAAAGAGAAGGAAAGGAAAGGAAAGGAAAGGAAAGGAAAGGAAAGGAAAGGAAAGGAAAGGAAAGGAAAGGAAAGGAAAGGAAAGGAAAGGAAAGGAAAGGAAAGGAAAGGAAAGGAAAGGAAAGGAAAGGAAAGGAAAGGAAAGGGAAGGGAAGGGAAGGGAAGGGAAGAAAGGAAAGGAAAGGAAAGGAAAGGAAAGGAAAGGAAAGGAAAGGAAAGGAAAGGAAAGGAAAGGAAAGGAAAGGAAAGGGAAGGGAAGGGAAGGGAAGGGAAGGGAAGAAAGGAAAGGAAAGGAAAGGAAAGGAAAGGAAAGGAAAGGAAAGGAAAGGAAAGGAAAGGAAAGGAAAGGAAAAGGAAAAGGAAGGGAAGGGAGGGGAAGGGAAGGGAAGGGAAGGGAAGGGAAGGGAAGGAAAGGAAAGGAAAGGAAAGGGAAGGGAAGGGAAGGGAAGGGAAGGGAAGGGAAGGAAAGGAAAGGAAAGGAAAGGAAAGGAAAGGAAAGGAAAGGAAAGGAAAGGAAAGGAAAGGAAAGGAAAGGAAAGGAAAGGAAAGGAAAGGAAAGGAAAGGAAAGGAAAGGGGGAGGGAGAGAAAGAGAGGAGGGAGGGTGAGAGGGAAAGAGGAACGAAGGATACAGACTCCTTTAAAAGATAGACTGTTACTATTCTATTCCTCTAAAACCACATTCCATATCCCACCTCCATATCTTTGCACAAACTGTTCCCTATACCTGCAATACTCTTCCTCACCTCTACATCATATAATTCCTAGGTTCCTTAAAGGGTCAGCTCATATGTCATCTCTAATAGAAGATCTTTTCTGTACTGAAGAATAATTTGAAAACTCAGGCACTCAGGACAAAGATCAGCAAATTTACTCCACTCTGCCAATCTTGCTAAAGTACAGCTTCAGGATAATTTGCATGGCCTTAGTGTAGCAACCAGGGGCATGATAGGAACTGAAAACAGAGTGCTTATCCCAATTTAAATAGCAGATCCACCTCAGGAGTTGCCATTGTGGAATAAAAAAAACAAATCAAAAAAATACATCTTAACCTAACGGATTTTATTTCTTCTGCTACCTGAATGCAACTGCCAATCTAAAAAGAAAAATCTAAACTCATTTGGGATTATGGGTTATTGCCTACAAAAAAAAAGAACCATAAGTACCCTCCTCTAAGCAACAATTCTTTACCAATAACAGACAGTAACACCAGAGTAACATCAGCTCAACAAATGATGTTAATAGCCCTTTAGGAAATTAGCAAGCATCAGTTTCACAGACAGAGATGCAGCTTTAGGAGCAAAAGTTGGCCAAGCTAAGTGTGTTCTGTTTCCTTGTGATGGTGATCCTTAGGGTGGAGGAGAGGAATTCTATTTGTTACTTAATTTGCTCTTCTATTTAATTACATGCCTTTGATTTAAGTTACTATGTTATCTGGTTTAATATGTCAAAAGTAAAACATCAGATCTGGACTCCAATCTCTGTCTTTTAGCAGATACTGACCCAAAGGGAGCCTTGAATCTGAGATAACTCTAGAGGTTAATGTTTGAGGGGTGCCTGAGCTATGTTTGTACAGAGTAATAAGCATTAAAATATAATAACATATAAAAGTACTAAAAATTATAAGGCACTATCGTTACTTCCAATAAGCTAAAATCTAGCTGAGGACACATGAGGTAGGTGCATGAAAAAGTAAGGCAACAAATGCCAGAGTTAAATTTTTACTACCTTGTGATAGCTCTTACATTACTATTTATAAGTGGTACCGACAAGAAGTACCATAGGAATTCAGAGAAGGAAGCCTTGTTGGCTGGAATGTTCAGAAAAGGCATTCTGGAGGAAGGAGGATTTAAGCCAGGTTTTGCCAAAAAAAGAGAGCCCCAACCTGTTGGCCACTGATATCAAGGATCAGTGACCTCCAAAGTTTTTTGTGTTTGCATCTGCCTCCAACCAAACAACAGGGGCCATAAGTATGCCTGGACTTCAAAATCATGCCCCCTCTGCTGCTGACTCATCTTGGAACCTCCCTCAGCCCTTGGAGACTCAAAACCACGTTCCTGTGGCAAACACCTTCACTTGTTCCCACTTCCCCGTTCCCTAAGCAGTCAAAAAAGTTGTGAAAAGGAGTGACCTAAGGAAACAGAGGATGATAGTGTTGACAATACGACTTTAGATTTTTCAAAACACTTTATATCTATTATCTCCATATCAGGATCATAGAGTCATTCATTTAGAGTGTAAAGGACTCTAGAGGTTATTTAGTGCAAAGTTCTTGTCTCATAATTGCGTTAGACTGTGAACTCCCAGAGAGGAGGGACTGGTTTGTTTGGGGTTTTTTGGTTTGTTTGTTGGCTTGCGTTGCCCCAGTGCTTAGCCCAGTGGTAGGCCCTAACTATCATCACCACCACCCCCATCTCCTCCTTGGTCTGACTGATTGAAGAGGAACTGAGGCCCAGGGCAGAGATTCAAATTCAGGTCCTCTGACTTCCAATTCAGATCTGTTTCTATTGAATAAAACTGATCATCTACTTGAGCCTTTCAACAACCCTAATGCAGTAGATACTGCAGCCATTACTGTCACCATTTTATAAAAGAGTGAACTGAGGCAGTTAGAGAAGTTTAAATGGCCTGCCCACAGTTAACACAGCTAACAAATATCAAAGCTAGAATCTGAACCCAGGTCTTCCTAACTCCAGAACCAGTCCTCTATCCATTACACCACACTGTGTCTCTTAGGGGGAGACTTCAAAACTAAGTAACTCCAGACACAAAATGACTTTCAGTGCTGAAGTCACATGTCTCTGTTAACACTCAGAGATTAAGCCCTAGAAGACCGAATATAGTGCAAGAGATTGATCCATACGCATAACTCCATCAGTATGGAAAAGGCCCCCTGCCAGGCCGCATCAGCACTGGCTCTGCATCTTCAGTACTGAGACTTGCCCAGGGTCACACAACCAAAATGTATCAGAGGAAGGATCTGAACCCAGATCTTTCTGATTCTGAGGCCAGCTCTCTGAGACCACTTCTGTTCAGAGAATCATTTGTTTTGTATTTCACTCTCCCAAGCTGGTGCTTGTGCTGGAGTTAACCATGAATAAATTATTCATAATACAAGGACATTTAAGAAGATGCACCTCTATGAGTTCTATGTAAAATAAAGTGGCCCTGCTCTCTATTTCACAGACTCAGACTTCTTGAAATGCATCAATATTCAAAAAAGAAAAAAATCTTCCCTGCCCACTCTCCCCGCCCTTCTCTTCTCTGGACCACCGCACTAATGAATTAGAGGCTGGAGGTTCTATTCACCTGGGGCCTTATTATATGGGACACAAAGTGTCACTGAAGTATTCACCTGGGGCTGGGCCAACCCCACAAGTAGATGCAATAGGCTACTTGCTGGTGCAAATTAAGAGGTGCCAGGAAGTACCCCCAAAGCCACAAAAAAATATATGTATCTCCTCCCTCACTCTTGGTGCCTGGAATTCTACAGCTTTTGGTCCCTGAAGGCTTTAAGCTTTCCCTGTTAAAATGCAAATGCCCCGGAAAAGGTGGGAAAGAAGAGACCCTTGGTTGGCACTGGAGGGTCTAAAGGAGGACTGGGGGACAGTTAGCTGAGAAGCAGCCAGAGGGTACCCAGGAGGGACCTCAGAAACACCGAAAGGGGAGGAAGAGAGCTGAAGACACACAGCTTGCTTTGAATTTTGCCTAGAGCTGGCCCTGACCTTGAGCTCCTTAGGAGGCTTAAATTCTATAAAGAAGAGCCTGGAAACAGCAGTGCTCCTGGAAGCCTTCATTAGGATCTGCGGACTTCCTTCAGCATGGGAGAGGCAGCAGGATGCAATGGAAAAGGAGGCTGGATCTGGAGTCAGACAACCTGAGTTCAAATCCTACTTCTGTCACTTACAAGCTGTGGAGCCTCAGGCAGGTCACTATATCTCCGAGTCCTCAGTTTCCTCATCCCTAAAGTGAAGGGGTTGTATTGTATTAAGTGACATCTAAGTCCCTTGCTGCTCTGTATTTATGATCCTATGTTACTAATAATAAATACCTAACTTTTCTGAAGCACTTTACAAATATCATCTCATTGGATCCTCACAACAGCCCCGGGACGTAGACAATATTAGTATCCCCATTTTGTAGGTAAGGAAATTGAATCAGGCAATAAACATTTAGTAATCACTTACCATATGCCAGTGCTAGGGATGCAAAAAGAGGTAAGAGACAGTTCCTGCCTCCTAGTGAGGGAAACAATGTACAAAGAACTATGTTCAAACAAGCTCTGTGTAGGAGAAAGTGAAAATAACAGAAGGTAGGGCATTAAGGGGGTTCAGGAAAGACTTCCTGTAGGAGGTGACATTTTATGTGGAATTTCACAGAAGCTCGGGAAGTCAGGAGGTAAAGAAAAGAAGGGAAGGAAAGCATTTCAGGCTTGGGGGACAGCCAGTTGTCTGGAGAGAGAAGATGAATTATCTTGTTGTAGGAACAGCAAGGAAGCCAGCATCACTGAATCACAGAGTATTGGAAAAAAGGGCAAGTAGAGAAGATGTAAGGCAGGAAGGGGTCAGGTGATGAAAGGCTTTGAATGTGCCAAGATTTTATAGTTGATCCTGGAGGTGACAGGGAGTCACTGGAGTTTATTGAGTTGGGAGGGTGATGGGGTCATACCCAAGCTTTAGGAAGATCACTGACAATTAGATAGAGAATGGCCTGGAATTTAGAGACTTAGGGCAGAAGGGCCAACTAGCAGGTACTGAGATAGTCCAGATACAAAGTGATGAAGATCTGTATCCGAGGTCAATGTAATTCAGATCTTCCTGACTCCAGGTCCAATGCTCTATCCATTGTGCCACCTAACTGACCTAACCTAGGGTAGATATTACAATGAAAAAGAAGAATTTCTAAAGAAAAATTCTCATGCCATACAGATCTTATAACAGAAAGGGAGAGGGGCAGATCTCACAGTAGCTACAACAGTTACGATAACCCATGATTTAATAATACTTCCCCACACGTTGGCTACTTCTTCAAAGACTTTAAAAGGTTATAACATGAATCATGGAGAACAGAGTGGGTCTCTGAGAAACTGAAGTTTTCATTGACTTTCAAGGTTCTTCCTGAAACAGAGGTTCACTAGTTAAAACCATTGCTCTTCAAGTGATGTTTAGATTCCTGAACATCATAGAATACTACAGTCTCCTAAGAATTGAAGTCAAGTCATTCCAAGGGCTGGCTGCAACACATTGAAAGCAAGGAATTGGGCAGGAGATGTAGTGTCAACTCTTCCAACTCTATGATTCCATCAGTCTAAGGAGTTCCTCTTTTGAATGAAGACAACTTAGCACAGAGTTTGGCACATAGTAGGCACTCAATAAATGTTTGTTGGATTGGATTGGAAATCAGTACCAACTCTACAAATTAGAGAGTTGGCGTGGGGCACTGTGAGCTAAGTGACTTGTCCAGGATTACACAGTTAAAGGGGCAGAGGTAGAATTTGAAACCTGATCTTCCTGATTGAGACCAGCTCTCTGTCCAATACACCACACCTCCCAGTGTAAAAGATACCTTCAGAAGAACGTTTGACCACAGACACTGCCTCTACACTCCCTTAGTCTCCTATGTCCTAAATGCATAATGTTTGGAATTCACAAATGTTTGTTGTGTTTGTCCTTCGTTGTTGAAGAAGACCATGCCATCAGAGAAATGATGACATGACTTGCAGCTGACTTTGTTTTGAGGGAGGGAGGGCTGTCCAGGTCACCAGCCTCACTTCTCCTCCAGAGTCATCTGAATTCAGTGACCAGATATTCATCAGGATGACTGGAGATAGCCCAGGATGCACTGGGAGACTGTGGGCACTTCACGCCAAGGTCTTTGCAGGCACTCACTTAGGGTGAGGCAACGGTCATTCGTTGAATAGGCCTGTTTAAGAAGTAGCCAAGGCATGTCCCCTTAAATGAGGTGAAGAAAAGAAAGTTACAATTGATAATCACTCTCAAGCTAGGAGAGTCCAGAGGAGCCCTCAGGCAGGGACCCATTGGAGTCCGCGTTTCAGAGTGCAGTAGGTGTAAGGTTTTGGGAGAGGACAGGTCAGAGGAGAGCAGAGGAGAGGAGGGCAGGGAAGTGGAAGGGAGAGGGAAATAGGGAAGGAGCCACTAAAACTGAGAGGAGAGGTAAATAGGAAAGGAGCCAGTAAAACCCGAGTCAAGTGGGCATCTTTTGGCCATCCAAGTTTACCTTCCTTTGGAGAGGAGAAGGAAAGGGGAGGGGGAGGCAGACAGGAGAGGAGGAGGTGAGGTACACAACTGGCAGGTACAGTTACAAGAAAGTTCCAAGCACAACAAATCAGAACATGGCAGAACAAGCAGAGAGGGGGTAGAGCAAAAGTTTTATTAAAGGGAAACATAGTATAAAGGAGTCAGTCAACGATGACTGAAATAGGTCTTCTGTGTTCTTGGTGAAACTAGGTCCTGAAACTGGTCAGTTCCAGTGGGTTTTTAACAGGTTCTTACCTGAATCAAGCAAGAACAAGCATTAGTGGAAGGGGACATGGCGGTAAGGGTCAAGGCTGGTGCTTTCATACTGAAGGAAGCAGAGAGGGGATCATCTCAGGCACTGGGTGCTACGGTATTCATACTCCCCAAATAAGGAGGCTTTCAACCACCACAGATAGGTCTTAGTACCTTCATAAAGTGGCTCTGGCGATTTGAGCCTTCGTGGGAACTTCTTTTGGCAACTGGGTGGCTCAGTGGATAGAGTGTTGCACCTGAAGTCGGAAAGATTCCTCTTCCTGAGTTCAAATCTGGCATCAGAAACCCACTAGTTGTATGACCCTGCGCAAATTACTTAACCCTGTTTATCTCAGTTCCTCTTTTGTAAAAATGAACTGGCGAAGGAAATGGCAAACCATTCTACTATCTTTACCAAGAAAACCCCAAATGGGGTCACAAAGAATTAGATATGACTGAAGCAAGTGAGGAACAAGAACCACTTCCATTTATCTACCTATTAGCCCCAGGACTTGGCCTGTTCCTTGGAGTGGTGGTCTTGAAACATTTTTTTTAAACATGGACTATCACTAAAAATAAATAAATTTAAGTATACTCCCCCACCCATCATGTATGGGTATTCACCAATTTATAAATTATCTACATGTTCAATTGTACTAATAATAATCTACATTTTAAAATTTACATTAAAATAGACATTTAAAAAGAATGAGATCAAAATGAAGGCTGCTCCTAGGGTCAGTAGGACGTCATTGACTTTCATTGACTAGGAAAGGAAGGACATAGTCAAAACTACACTTGAGAAAAATTAACGTTGGCTGCTATATGGAGGCTACACTGGAATAAATGAAGGTATGAGGCAAGCAGACCAGCTTAGAACCCATTACAATTGTCAGGGATGAGATCTCGAACTGGGGTGAAAGATATGGGGGTACAGAGGAAGGGAACCATGGATGCCAGCAATGTTATGAGGGTAGAAACAAGATTTGGCAACTGATCAAACATATGGGAAGAGAGAAAATGAGGAATTCAAGATGACACTGAGGTTGTGAAACTGGGGTGCCTAGAATAGTAGTGCCCAAAACAGTAATAGGGAAGCTTGGAAGAGGAGTATGTTAGGAGGAAAAGAAAATGAGATCTATAATGAAGATGAAAACTCATCCAGGGCAGCTCATCTTACATGACCTACTCTGTCTATCCCAAAATAAAAAGAGAAAAGATAGAGCTCTCTTTCACTTGTCAAGGCCCTGAAGTATGGAACCCGCCTTCTGAGGTACCTGTTGAAGCCAGGAAATGATAAAAGAGGTGAGTTATGTAGGGTAAGCAGGGAATATTCTCAGAGATACCTGTGCAGTTGCAACTGTGATGTTACTGGTAATGGTTAGGTAATGGTTGCCCTGAGGAGTAATACCTAGCTTTAGGATTTGAGAGGCTGTACAATGGAGGGAGGAGGAGGAGGAGTCAGATGGTCAGGATATAAGGGTAGGTACAGTTATGTTGTAGACAAACCCCACAATTGATTAGGGAAGGGGGCTGGGGATGTGATCCATCTTTCCATCTTCTAATTGGTTAATCACATTCTCCTTGGGGTCATTATGGCTCCCATGGTCCCACTTGGAAACCAATGCCATAGAGATATCTTTTTGTAGTTGTTCAGTCATTTCAGTTGTGTGTGACTTTTCATGACCCCATTTGTAGTTTTCTTGGCAAAGATACTGGAGTGGTTTGCCCTTTCCTTCTCTAGTGGATCCAGGCAATCAGAGGTTAAGTGACTTGCCCAGTAGCACACAACTAGCAAGTGGCTGAGGTTGCATTTGAATTCAGGTCTTCCTGAGTCCAGGCCAGGCACTCTTTATACTACACCACCTAGCTGCTCAGAGAATATCTACACATTGACTAAAAATAAGAGGGATTGACCAGTCTATAGGCTTTCTCTCAGACAACTCCTAGGTGGTAAAAGCAAACAACTTACTCAGAGACAGGGGGAGATGCTTAGAATAGTTCAGAGAGCACAGGCATTGGAATTAGAGGGCTTGAATTTAGACTCTGCTACTTACTATCTGGGTGAGCTTGGGTAAATCATGTAACCAACTCTGTGCCTCAGTCTCCCCATCTGTAAAATGAGGGCTTTGAACTAGATGGCCTTGGAGGTCTCTTCTAGATCTGTCTCTAATTAGCCTTTGTTTGAACCATTAACGAGGCTGCCATTGTTATTAGCTATGGGAAGGGGAAATTATCATTTCGGATTTCATTTTAATTTTGGTTTAATTAGGCAAGAAGCTCTTCTCCTTTAGCAAAGTAGGGCAGCTGACTGCTGAGGGCTAGGGCCAGTGCAGGCACCTACTCAGCTATCAAAGAAAGAGAGACCAAAGCTAAAAAAAGCCCCATTCCCTCCAAGAACCAAGAATGTTCGCTATTCAGTCACAGCAACCTGTTTGGCAAGCAGCAGTTATTTATCTTAAAATCTCAAAATTAAAGGCTTGCAGCTGCAGAGTTCAGATCTGAGCATTTCATAAACAGCTCATGTTAAGACTTCAATTAAACCAGTGAATGTTCCTTAATTGTATCCAGCTTTAGACAGCTCAGATCATTTCCTTCATTTTAGAGCCCACCTGTTGACTGAGCATGTAAGAAATCATTCTGTTTTTTACCATGGAATGGCCTGGGGTTGGGTTGTCTGGCTATTGTCTTTTTTTTGTAGGATCCCATCCCCTCTTCACCTTTGACAGAACGGAGAGAACCCCTCCCTCCCCAGCTGCTCACTGCCCTCTAGGTTCCAATGCTACTCCATCCAACTGGCTAATCAGGGTGCTGGCCCTTCAGAACCAGCTAACCATCCTCTGCTTTTCAGTTGGTCCCACTTTCAAATCTTCCCTATATCTGTTTCCATACTGGCCAAATAGACTTTAATCAAGTAAAATTTTTCTGATTTTTCTCTCCTACCACCCTCCTTCTGGAGGTGTATCCACCCCTGGGATAGAAACAGTGACCTGATATTGTTATGTCATTTCAGTTGTTGTAATGTTAATTAGAGAGTTAAAGATCTTCCCCACACACTGATGGGCCTGCCCATTAAGGGAAGCTTAATTAGGGGAGACCCATACTTTTTTGTTAATTTCTAATAAGACACTGATTCTCAAGGGTTATGATGTCCTCTGGCTCTGAAAAGGGTATAAATATTTGGAGGTGAGGTTTTACTTTGGGGCTTACTCATTGGAAGTGTTTGGCCAGATGAGACTCTGGTAGCTGCTAAGGAGACCCCCCCACCAACGGCTTTGAAAACCCAGATGATGGTGCTTCTCTCTCTGGTAACTACGTATGTATGTAATGGTCAGACAGTTGGATCTGTCTGTTGACCTGTGATTTATGTATTGCTTACAGTCAGACACTTGGAAACACTGTCTGTTCATCTTTGTTTTTCTGTTTGTATTTTCCTCTGATGTTGGGGGTGCTGACGTTTTCCCCTGAACTAAGTGAATGATATATGAGTTTGATTAAAGTGATTGTTGACCCCTCAGAAATTACTTTCCTTTTAGAAAAGTCTATCTAAGAACCTGTACAGCAGGCCCTCCTGTGTATGTTGGGGTCCTTGCTGTTACAGTTATGTCTGACTCTTCTTGACCCCATTTGGGGTTCTCTTGACAAAGATACTGGAATGTGTCACCATTTCCTTCTCCAGCTCATTTTACAGATGAGGAAACTGAGGCAAACAGACTTAAAGTGACTTGCCCGGGGTCATTCCACTAGTAAGTGTCTGAGGCAGGATTTGATCTGAGGTCTTCCTGATTCCAGGTCTGGTGCTCTATACCTAACTACCCCTACCTCCAGATATTCTACATTTACTAGACTGAGTTTACTGAAGCAAGAATTCAAGGAACAGGCAACATTGAATGACCATTGCTGTTATGGGTCAACTTTTCTATGCTGTTCTCTCAAGGTACATAATTATTCAGTGACTTCTGAAACTAGTTGTTAAATAATAATAGCACATGGAGGGGGGGGGAGCCAAGATGGTGGAGTAGAAAGACACACATATGCTAGCTCTGAAACCCACAGCCCATAAAATACCTGTAAAGAAGAACTCCCAAAAAATTCTGGAGCAACAGAAGCCACAGAACAATGGAGTGGAGGAGATTTCTGTTTCAGAGAGCCCTGAAAAACTGACACCAAAGATCCGTTGTGCACTGGACCCGGAGCAGAGCCTAGCTCTGCCTTGGCCACACAGCACCGAGAGGAGCAGATCTGAGCAGGCTTCAGGGATAGAATCTCCAGAAGCCTCGCGGGTCCCTCCACCCACAGGTGCTAAAGGTCAGTGAGAGAGTCTTTTTGGCTCGCCGAGACGGGAGTGGGGTGTCCCCATAACTCAGGCCCCCTCGGGAGGCAGCAGCAGAGGCAGCAGCAGACAAGGGCTCCCGAAGCAGGCAGGAGCTCCGATCCATTGTTGAAGGTCTCCACATAAACCCCCTGAGGGAACTGAGCCCAGTGAGGTGGCCCTGCCCCCACCTGAGCACCTGAACTTAATCTCACACTGAATAGCAGCCCCACCCCCACCTAAAGCCCTGAGGCTGGAAAGCAACATTTGAATCTCAGACCCCAAACGCTGGCTGGGCAGATCTGGAGGCATGGCGGATGCGGAGAGGACACTCAGAAGTCAAGTACTGGCTGGGAAAATGCCCAGAAAAGGGAAAAAAAAGAAGACTATAGAAGGTTACTTTCTTGGTGAACAGATATCTCCTCCCTTCCTTTCTGATGAGGAAGAACAATGCTTACCATCAGGGAAAGACATAGAAATCAAGGCTTCTGTATCCCAAACAGGCAAAATAAATATTCCATGGGCTCAGGCCTTGGAAGAGCTCAAAAAGGATTTTGAAAATCAAGTTAGAGAGGTGGAGGAAAAACTGGGAAGAGAAATGAGAGAGATGCAAGAAAAGAATGAAAAGCAGGTCAGCACCCTGCTAAAGGAGACCCAAAAAAATGCTGAAGAAAATAACACCTTGAAAAATAGGCTAACTCAATTGGCAAAAGAGGTTCAAAAAGCCAAGGAGGAGAAGAATGCTTTCAAAAGCAGAATTAGCCAAATGGAAAAGGAGGTTCAAAAGCTCACTGAAGAAAATAGTTCTTTCAAAATTAGAATGGAACAGATGGAGGCTAATGACTTTATGAGAAACCAAGAAATCACAAAACAAAACAAAACCAAAAGAATGAAAAAATGGAAGATAATGTGAAATATCTCATTGGAAAAACAACTGACCTGGAAAATAGATCCAGGGGAGACAATTTAAAAATTATGGGACTACCTGAAAGCCATGATCAAAAAAAGAGCCTAGACATCATCTTTCATGAAATTATCAAGGAAAACTGCCCTGATATTCTAGGACCAGAGGTCAAAATAAGTATTCAAGGAATCCACTGATCACCACCTGAAAGAGATCCAAAAAGAGAAACTCTTAGGAATATTGTGGCCAAATTCCAGAGTTCCCTGGTCAAGGAGAAAATATTGCAAGCAGCTAGAAAGAAACAATTCAAGTATTGTGGAAATATAATCAGGATAACACAAGATCTAGCAGCTTCTACATTAAGGGATGGAAGGGCATGGAATATGATATTCCAGAAGTCAAAGGAACTAGGATTAAAACCAAGAATCACCTACCCAGCAAAACTGAGTATAATACTTCAGGGGAAAAAATGGTCTCTCAATGAAATAGAGGACTTTCAAGCATTCTTGATGAAAAGACCAGAGCTGAAAAGAAAATTTGACTTTCAAACACAAGAATGAAGAGAAGCATGAAAAGGTAAACAGCAAAGAGGAGTCATAAGGGACTTACTAAAGTTGAACTGTTTACATTCCTACATGGAAAGACAATATTTATAACTCTTGAAACTCTTCGGTATCTGGGTACTGGGTGGGATTACACACACACACACACACACACACACACACACACAGAGACAAAGAGCACAGAGTGAATTGAATAGGATGGGGTCATATCTTTAAAAAATGAAGTTAAGTAGTGAGAGAGAAACATATTGGGAGGAGAAAGGGAGAAATGGAATGGGTCAAATTATCTCTCGTAAAATAGGCAAGTAAAAGACTTTTTAGTGGAGGGAAAAAGAGGGGAGGTGAGAGAAAAACATGAAGTTTACTCTCATCACATTCCACTAAAGGAAGAAATAAAATGCACACTCATTTTGGTATGAAAACCTATCTTACAATACAGGAAAGTGGGGGTGAAGGAGATAAGCAGGGTGGGGGGATGATGGAAGGGAGGGCAGTGGGAGGAGGGAGCAATTTGAAGTCAACACTCTTGGGGAGGGACAGGATCAAAAGAGAGAATAGAAACAATGGGGGGCAGGATAGGATGGAGGGAAATATAGTTAGTCTTACACAACACAGCTATTATGGAAGTCATTTGCAAAACTACACAGATATGGCCTATATTGAATTGCTTGCTTTCCCAAAGGGAATGGGTGGGGAGGAAGGGATGAAGAAAAGTTGGAAGTCTAAGTTTTATGAACTGTCAAGTACTGTTCTTGCCACTAGGGAACAAGAAATACAGGTAATGGGGTATAGAAAGTTATCTGGCCCTACAGGACAAAAGAGAAGATGGGGACAAGGGAAGGGAGGGATGATAGAAGAGAGGGCAGATTGGTGATAGGAGCAATCAGAATGCTTGGTGGTTTGGGGTAGGGGGAGGGGACAAATGGGGAGAAAATTTGGAACCCAAAATTTTGTGAAAATGAATGTTAAAAGTTAAATAAATAAATTTAAAAAAAATAAAATAAAAAGAAAGAGAAGTCAAAATAATAATAATAATAATAGTACATTTACATGGTGCTTTTTGAGATTCTCAGAGTCCCTTCCCCACAATTCCATTCCTTTATATAGGCTGTCTTCTGTGTTTTGAATGTACTCTCTCCTTTTATTTGTCTCTTAGAATCCTAAGTTTCCTTCTGAACTCAGTTCAAACATTACCTCCTATGTGATGTCCTTGCTGACCCCCTAAGCTGCTACTGCTGATTCCCTGAAACTACCCATATATATTTTACATGTGTTTATATTAATCCATGTTATTTTCCAATATTAATAATAATAGCTATGATTTATATAGTACCTGCTATGTGCCAGGAACTATGCTAAATACGCCTTTAAAATTGTATTTAATTTTTTTTAATTTATGCAATAAAACAAGCATTTCCATAACAAAGTATAATAAAAAAGATTATTGTACATGAAACTGCAAGCCTATTGTGTACAACTCGCTATTCCTTTTAAATGCATAATAAAATTACAGTGTAAATTTTTTCCTTACCCCTCCTGCCCTAGAGACAGCTATCATTAGACACAAAGAAGTTTACATATGTAAAATTATTCTATACATACTTCTATTTATCAGTTCTTTGATACAGATAGTGTCTGTCTTCATATATCCTTTATAGTTAATTTGGATATTTATAGTGCTTTGCATTTATCTCATTTGATCCTTACAACAACCATGAGAAGTAGGTACTATTATTATCCTTATTTTAAAGATGATGAAACTGGGGCAAACAAAAGGTTAAGTGCCTTGCCCAGGATCACAGAACTAGTAAGTATCTGAGGTTGGATTTGAACTCAAGTTTTCCTGACTCTAAGTCCAGAGCTCTACCTTCTGTGTGCTCCTTGAAGACAAAAACTGCTTTATTTCTGTTTCATCTAGCACTTAGGACAATATCAGGCAAACAGCTGAGCTTAATAAAGGCTTGTTAATTAATTGAGCTCATTTGATTCTCAGTGTCCCTGAGAGATAAGTAGGTCAAATTTTATTATTCCCGTTTTACAGAGTAGTTAACTGAGCCCCAGAGAGGGGAAACTACTTAAGGTTACTTAGCTAAAGATGGATCAAGGTTAGACCACACTGTTTTTGACCTCATTTCTTATGTCTCTGTCCTCACTGTCTCTTCCCAAGCACAGTTGGTAAGCTGTTTATTTATGCATCTATGAGATTTGGGGGCATCTTTGAAATCTGCATGAAATTTGAGACCCTGCTGGAACACCAAGTGACATGTAACATCTCCCCACACATAGTCCCTAATTCCTATTCCCTTTCACCACTGATGCTGCATTTCTAATACTTATAATCCAACCTCACCACAAGCATGCTGAGATAGCTCTAACGTCCCTTCAGATTCTGCGCCTATGAATTTTCGGGAAAATAGTTCAATTAAAACACCAAAGTACTAGCTCATACTGCATCATAAGTTTACAAATAAGTTATTGGTCAAGGTCATTCAAGTCATCACATGGCTAGAGCACAAAATAGGTAACAAAAATAGGTAACCAAACTAAGAGTGCAAGTCAATCAATTATCAAGTATTTACTGAGTGCCCCTATCCCTGGGAAGTCAAAGGTTTGGGAAGAAGGAGGCAGCATCAGTCTCTTGACCTTTAACAACCTTAACCATGTAACGGGTCATTCTCATTCTTAAATATATTTTCAACAATACTCAATGACCTTTCTTATTGTCTAAGGGTAAAGTCCCAACTTTTCAGCCAAGCACTCTGGCTCTCCAAGAGACAATCCATCTCACCTTTCCAAATCAATCTCCTACTACTCTTGTCTAGGAATTGTGTCCTCCGGACAAAATGATCTATTCATTGTTTCCTAGACATACCATTAGTGTATTCCTGCTTTATGTCCTACTACTTACCTAAAACAGCTGCTGAACACTGGACTAGATGCAATGAAATTCAAAAAAATTTTAAGACATGATCTCTTCCCATAAGAAGTTTATGGTCAAATTTATAAGATACAGACAAAGCAAATAGTGAACCAAAAAGTAAAACACATTTGCGTCCATGTCTATTCATATACCATATATACATATACCAGTTAGGATCAGATTACTTAACAACTTCAGCAATAACATATTAGCAACTAACATGTAGTTACCTACTAGCTACTTGAAATGGAGCATGGATGTATATGTATTTCTAGAGGGTGTAAGGGAAGGTATAATGACTTGCTCTTCCCCTACCTGGTTTTAGCTAGAATAATAGGTTTCAGGAAAGTGTGCCTCCAAAGTAATCATGTAACTGGACTGAGTAGAACGTTTTCTATTGTTAATAAGGCAGTACCCCCTCTGATGCACACACCGACTAATCCCTTGAAAAGGGACACTTCCCCAGTGATCTTCAGACCTCACAGAGCTTGGAGCACATATCATCCACAACCCTTAGATGGGAGGAGCTGAAAAATAGGCAAAGATTCTAGCATGAGATCAAACCCATCAGGACAGTTGTGGGATGAACTCCTGAGAGCTCTAGTCTTTGTACTTTCTCATTCTGTGAGGCAGAGCAGTGGGCTGTGGTTCAACAAGACTTTTCTGCTCTTGACTGGAAGTTATATGAGAGTCCTGCTCAACCCAGGGAAGGCATTAATTAGTAATAATAACAGTTCACATTTATATAACACCTAAAGGCTTGCCAAGTGTTTGAAATGTATTATCCTCTAAAACGAGGCATCAGACATCTGCTCAGTTACCTACTACCTGTGTGACCCTAAAGGTAAGGCATTTAACCTCCCTGGACCTTAGTTTCCCCATCTGAAAAATGGGTGGAGGGGTGGGGGATGGGTTGAAATGCTGAGTTCCTTTCCAGCTCCAAATTAGCCATCCTATGATCCCATTTGATCATCCCAGTTACCCTGTAAACTGAATGCTATCATGGTGACCACCACAAAGCTTAGGAAACTGAGGCTCAGAGGCACTAAGCAGCATGCCAGTGTCTAAACCTAAGTCTCTCTGACTTCATCTCCAGTACACCATCCATCGTACCACTCTGCCTCAGATTTTAAACTCTGTCTTCTTTGCAGAAATACTTGTGTGTCTCCTATCTTAAGGATCATTCTTGCTGTTGTTTACTGAGGTTTTATTGAACTAGAAATTTTCTGGCCCCCCCCCAATACTCTTATGTGGTTGCTAGCCCCCTTTCAGTACTTCTCTCAACTAAAATCATGTGTGAAAGTATATGTGTATGTAAGTATATATGTGTGTGTATACATACACACATACACACACACACATACACACATATTCAGTGAGGTTTCAGTTACCAGCTTGCACAAGTTAATTGTTGAATTTTCAGTGTGAACATTTAGACCTAGGGAATCAGCAAATGCTCCAAACTAGGCCTTGATTTACTGTTATATTGATTGTGTAGACTTAAGGGATGGAGCAAATGTTAATGATGTACATTAAATTTAAAAGTGCATCGTGTATACATGGTGTGTGTGGGAGAGAGGGGGAGAGGCAGGGAGGAGAGCCAACTGTTCAAAGTTTACCAGTGTACTCCAGAGGTTAGTCTGCCACACTATTGGCTATTGCCAAAAAGAGCCCTAGAGAGATCACTGACCTTTAGCATATTCTAGATGCTCTGGTATTAATAACATACTGCACAAGGTTATTAGTGAGAGATCAAGTCGGAGAATCTATATACAGTGTGTTTGAAGATTCTAATGTGCTATAAAAATACAAGGGATTATTATTAATAACTATGTTGAATATTTACATAATTATATGCATATAACACATCAGTGTATAATGCTGATATGTCCTTTAACACTGGACTAAGCAGTACTTTACCAACAGACCATCCAACCAGAGCCCTGGTACTTTCTACTTCTTCCCATCACTTACCCTCCTTGCCACCATCTCTACGACATCTGTAAACATGCCTCATGTGGTAGGCTGACAGATTTTTGTAAAGCTCTCCACAAGGCTGCGTTAGTCACACTGTTGAGTGTGAATGATTTTTTCAAACAGGGAATTTTCCAAGCATAGTTGAGAAAACTGCAAAGCTCATCTGGACTCCAGAGGGCTTGGGTTAGCTTATTAACATACAAATAAGTGTATTTTACTTTGCTGGGGCTTCCAGCACACACATGCTAATGAAGCTAGTGCTTAAAAAGTCCATCTTCTCTGAAATGTCTAATTAATCTGCTGCTTTGGAAGGTGCACAGAACAGTACATCTGCAGAACGTCTGTGATGCTAAGGAGACGAGAGGAGCCTGTTTATGTGGGGGGCCAGATGTTCTCAATGTCAGGAGACCTAAACAATTAAAAATAAACAAGGTAGAAAAAAAAGGGCCCTTGATGAGTGCATGGCCTTTCAATTGACATTATACCACATATGGCAGAGGCCCAAAGCAAAGCAGAGATGGAGAGTGTCATGTTTTCCCAGCTGTTAGCATCTCCTCAGGTGACAGTATCAGTTAAGACAGAAGAAAGCCAAGGAAGGTGATTTCTGTAGTGAACACAATCCTCCTTCTGGTAACCAAGGTTGCAACCTCATCATCGTCCTTGATCATTCCCTAGCCTTCGCCTTCCACATGCAATTGGTTGCCAAGTCTTATTCATTCTGCTTCTACAACATATCCCATCATTCCCATTTCGCACCACTCACTCTGATACTACCCTACTCCAACACTTTATCTCCTCTCACCTGGACTGTTGCAACAATCTCCTAACTGGATTATCAGTTTCTAGTCTCTCCCTTCCCCTGTCTATCTTCCAAACAGCTACTAAAATAATCTTACTAAAGCACAAATCTAGCTGTCTAACTCAGTGGTTCTCTATCACTTCCATGATAAACCAAAAGCCCCTCAGCTCAGCATTTAAGGCCCTTCACAGGTCTCTGTGCCAAAGGAGATAAAAAACAAAAAGGAAAAGAACTTATATGTGCAAAAATATTTATAGCAACTATTTTCTGGAGGCAAGGAATTTGTGTTCATCCTTCATTGCCAAAGAAGACCATGCCATCAGAGAAATAATTACATGACTTGTACTTAGCTTTGTTTTGAGTGAGGGAGGGCTGTGCAGGTCACTAGCCTCACTTCTCCTCCAGAGCCATCTGAATCCAGTGACAAGATATTCATCACAATGACTGGAGATGGCCCAGGATGAGGCAATTGGGGTTAAGTGACTTGCCCAAGGTCACATAGTTAGTGAATGTCAAGTGTCTGAGGTGAGATTTGAACTCAGGTCCTCCTGACTCCTGTACTGGTGCTCTATCCACTACACCACCTAGCTGAGGGAATGCCCATCTATTGGGAAATAGCTGAACAAATTGTGGCATGTGATTATGATGAACTATTATAAAGCTATAAGAAATGATGAGCAAGATGCTCGCAGGAAAATCTGGAAAGACTTGCATGGGCTGATGCAAAGTGAAATGTACTATGTACAAAGTAACAGCAAATTTTAAGATGATCAGCAGTGAATGATCTTCTTCTCAGCTATACAATGATCCAAGACAACTCTGAAGGACTTAGGATGAAAAATGCTATCCAGCCACAGAGAAAGAACCGATAGTCTGAATACAGCTTGAAGCACTTAAAATAAAAAATAAAACCCTTCACAATCTTACTCCACTCTAATTTATCCCCTATACAAACTCTAAATTCCAGTCAAACTAGCCTCCTTGCTGTGTCCCAGTCTTGGAGAAATCCTCATATCTACTTCATTGGATCTACCTTCTCAGTAAGTTTCAATTCATGTGTCCTCTCCTATGAGAAACATTTCCTAATTCCTTCTAGTTCTCCAATCTCAGATGTTATTGATTAGTCATTTTCAGCTGCGTCCAATCTTTCATGACCCCATTTGGAGTTTTCTTGGAGTTGTTTACTGTTTCCTTCCCCTGTAGATCCATTTTGTCAGGTAATCAGAGATTAAGTGACCTGCCCAGGGTCACACAACTAGAAAGTGTCTGAAGCTGAATTTGAACTCAGGTCTTCCTGACCCCAGATCCAGTGTCCTATCCACTCAACTACCAGCTGCCTCCTCAATTGCAGGATCATAAATTTAGAGCTGAAAGGGAGCTTGAGATTATCAGGTCCAAACCCTCCCACCACCCATTTTACAGATGAATAAATGGAGGCAAAGAGAGGTTGAGTGATTATAGCTAGTTGCTGTCTGGGCTTCCCAATTCCTCACCTAGCACTCTTATCATTGTGGCATTTAGTTGCCTCTAATGTATATACTTACCTGTTTACATGATGGATCTCCCCGTCTCCCAGGAGAATGTAAGTTTCCTGAAGACAAGAATTGTTTTTCATTTTGTTTTTCTATCCCCAGGTTTACAGTTTACAGTTAGACTGTAATTGTTGGATTTCATCAATCCTGTCAAAAGTAGGCTATGAGGATCAGGTTTATGAAACTGATGACAATTGATGCCCAGTAGAAGAAAATGAAATAACATTTTGGATAATGAGTCTGGAATTAGAGGGACATACAGACAAAAGGTACATGGCGAAAGAAGGCATGTCAGTGATAGCACTGGTAGTACCCAAAGGAACATGCTTTTATGACCTTCCAATCCTTCCAGTTTGCAAATGACTTCACAGTAACAGGCAGGATTCTCAGTCTCTTTCCATCCACCCCACACTAACAGAGCAGCTGAGAGTGGGGTGACTCTCTCTTTGATACCATCCTCTTACAGTATTTAGGTTAAACAGAGTTCCTAACTTCAGGGACCCTCCCTTCTCATTTCTACCTACTAATCAAAACCATAGGGCAGGCCAGTACAACATATAGCTTACTGGCCCACCAAAGGATTTCGGGAGCCCATGAAAAATGTACAGTTGCCACTGAGTGCTCTCCTGTTTGTCACATGACTTTGGTAACCAACCATCATCAGTCTGTCTCTGGTCTAACCCGCCAGCGGCAGAAGTTTAGTCTATTTTAATCTTGACCCCTACCTATTGCTAAATTGTCCAGGTCTGCCTTAGGGATTTACTGAGCTCTATGAGTCCTACTCTCCTAGATGTTATGCGGGATAAAACAACGTACAAGATATGGACCCTGCCTCCAAGGCTAACCCATATGAAACAATTAGGGAACAATAGATCCTGTACACTTAAGCATTAAACTCTTAAGTACCATAAAATATCAAGAATGAGAGAGATCAGTGAGGATTGAGATTAGTCCCACAAGGCTTTCCAAGAAGGTGGACCTTGAAAGATGGAGAGGATTCCAAAGACTAAAGTGTCCAATTGCAGGTAAGCTGTAAAGGGACAAAAGAGAGGGAGGGATTAAGTCGGGCTGAACATGGATATTTCCAATGTCCTCCAAGCTTCTTAATGCTAGAGACAAGAATCATTCAAGCAGCATTTAGGACTACAAAACATCAGTAACTATCCCCAGAGTTTAGTATTCTCCTCTGTCAAGAGAGGAATGTGGCACATTTTGAAAAATGAAGGCAAATATACAAAAAATGTTTCTTGCTTCCTTCCTGTCATAGAAAGTACAACTCAGTTGGCCTGAAAGACTTTAACCTCCAAGGCCAATATACAAAAAGAAGGGAGTGCCTCTTCCATCTTCCCTGACACACTCCCCAAGGTATGCAACCCTAAATAGCAGTGATCGGTCTTGGAACACATTTGCATTACAAACACATTTTACTTCCTCCCTAGATTCATCCAGAAATTTTCTTCCGTAATCTCCTCCTTCTTGATTTTTCTCCTGCTCATAGGGTAGGTAGTTTTATTACTACATAATGTTCTTTCCCAAAAACTAATAGAATTCATATAATCACGGAGCTGGAAGGGATTTTTAAACAAACACACTTATTCATTCCACCAACATTTATTAAAAGAATACCATGAACAAGGTACGGTACTAGGTACTGTGGGATTAAAAAAAAAAGATAAAAAGTAACACACTGTCCAATCTCAAGGAGGTTTAAAATCTGCTAGGATCAATATAAACTTTACACAGCTAAGCATCCTATGGGAAAGGGTGTGAAGGAAACAAAAGGGAATTGCAAACTGATCCTGGAAAACTTGAAAGAGAGAAAGAACATTCAATTGGGGTGATGGGGAAGAGTGTTATTAGGAAAGGATAGACTGAGCCTTTAAGAAAGGGGTGCTGAACCCAAAAATAAGGAGAAAGTACATTTCAGGAAAGGGGTGGCAAATGCATGAAAGGGGAGGATAGTTGAGTTTAGCCTGGCTAGAACACAAAGTGCATTAAGAAGAGCTGTGAAATAAAGCTGGAGAGGAAGCAGTCTGTGGAAAGTCCTAAATATCAAACTAAGAAGTCTCTGTTTTCTAAGGCAATAGGGAATCATCTAAGGATTTTGAGCAAGGGGTTATTGTGGTCAGATGTCTCACAGGAAGGTGACTTTGGCAGCTCCTGTGAAGGATGGATTGCAAAGGGAAGAAGCTAGAGACAAACTCAGTCAGGAGGTTAGTCCATTCCTTTCTTTTCATTTATATGAATGAAACATTTATATTATACTTTAAGGTTTACAAAGTACTTTTATATGTATTATCCTAACTGATCCTCACAACAACTCTGTGAGGCTGGTGTCATTTCTATCATCTCTATTTTACAGTAAAGAAACTGAATCTGACAGTAGCTGAGTGATTTGACCAGGGTCACACGTCAAGCAAGTATCTGAGGCAAGACATGAGCCCTACATCTTCATGACTCTCTCAGTTCAACTCTCTATGAACTACTCCATCTTTTATCTCTGTAATAATAACTAACATATATTTGGGGGGTATTGGGTTTTGGAGAAAGAAATGGTAAACCACAGCAGTGTGTTCATCCTTCATTGCCAGAAGAAGACCATACCATCAGGGAAATGATGACATGGCTTGCACTTGACTTTGTTTTCAGCGAGGGAGGGCTGTGCACGTCACCAGCCTCGCTTCTCCTCCAGAGCCATCTGAATCCAGTGACCAGGTATTCATCAAGATGACTGGAGATGACCCAGGATGAGGCAAATGGGATTAAATGACTTGCCCAAGGTCACACAGTTAGTGAGTGTCTAAGTGTCTGAGGTGAGATTTGGACTCAGGTCCTCCTGACTCCTGCACTGGTGCACTATCCACTGCACCACCTAACTGCCCCAAACCACTCCAGTAACTTTGCCAAGAAAACCCCAAATGGGGTCACAAGGAGTTGGACATAACTGAATACACTTGAACAACAACAAAATATAGTGTTTGAAGGTTTGCAAAGCACCTTATGGGCATTACATAAGCATATAGACTTATGTAGCAGACATACACACACACACCTAGAACCAAAGTTGATTTGGGGTACCTGTTGCATCTGACCATAAGTAAGAGTATTTGGATGAAACCTAAAAAGAGAATAAAAAATTAATTTCTAGCTCAAGAGCCCACCATTACAGTGTCTTCATTTTGATTTATCCAATCTGGGTAATCAAAGATGAGTACAGGGTCAGTATTTTCTCATTTCCATCATAAAATGAAAATACAGAAGTAACAAGTCATCCCTGAGCTATGCTGTGCCCAAACACTAGTTGGGCACGTAAATTTTCCATCACCCAAAAATACTGAGAGTATCAGGAGTGTGGGAAAGAAGACTGGTAGGACTTTTTAAAGATCTTCCTAATAGTCTTAGAGCCCCGGAGTTTCGAAAGAGGGCTACACAGGTCATGTTGTAAAATCACATTCTACTGAGCCTACCCCTAGAAAGGCAGTCAGAACACATTTCTTCCCTTCTCCCATAGAACTCCTGGGGAGTTGAAGGTTGTAGAAAATATATTTTTGTTCTCTTCTCCATTGTGCAAAACTTTCAGCTATCCAAAATGTGCTCAGTCCTCACTCATTTAGAGAGAGGAATGTTGATTACATCTTCCCTGCAGCCAAGGAACAAAACCAGTAGCAGTGACATCTGAACCTCTTAATGTTTGAATATGGACATCTGAGGGGAGCCATCTCATTTCTCCCCAGGTACAAAGCGGAGCCTGGATGGAGACAAAACCAAAATTAGGAAAGTCAACCTACAGCATTTGTGATGGCATCATAAAGAGAAGAGAAACTGGTAGAATCAGAGGTCCCACAAATCACAAGCAATAGAAAAGAGACCTCATTCTTTTCAGGGCTCCCTATTGATACCCCTCTGATGTTTATCCCTCCTGCCAAAAGACTTTTAAGATGCTGAGTGATATCCTCAGATGATGGGACTTAACCCTATGAAGAAAGTTGAAGATTCTCCCACTGTCCACCCATGGTCAGCAATATATCCACAATACAAAAACTCAACCATAAATTAGTTAATACTAGTACATTGTTCTGCCTCTGGATATGATTTGAAGTAAGGCACCATGGGCCACTATGGCATTAACGGTGAGATTCCATTCATCCAGGTTCACAAATTCATGTCATCCTTTTTTCCTCCCTTATCTCTCCCTCATCTCACCCCAATCAGTTGTCAAGCATATTATTTTAATCCTCACACCATCTTTTACATTTGGCCCCTTCTCTCCATGTCACAGCCCGCAATCCAGTTCAGGCTTTTACCATCTTTCACCTATACTATCTCTTAAGTAGTCTCTTAATTGATTTCGCTTCCCAATGCATCCTCCACACAGTGCCAAAACAATCTTCCTAAAGCTCCAACCATGTTATTCTCCACTCAAGAATCTTCAATGATTTCCTAAGTCTAAGATAAAATACAAACTCCTCAGCTTCATATTTAAAGGCCTTACAGACTTGATCCCACCTACTTTTATACACCTATTTTACTTTACCACATTTTGCACATTCTGGTCTCCCTTGGTTTCTCATCTCCTGCCTCTGGGCTTTTACAAGGAACTCCCTTCAAGGCTCAGTGAATGATCGCACTGCCACCACCACCACTACCATCAATTTTTAGTGCTCTCATCCACCTAGAATTATCTTCTATTTAGTGATCTGAGTAAATATTGTTGTCTACTCCCTGACTCCTGTAACATGTTTTTCATTTCATTTTGTTTTGTTTTCTTAGCAAAAAGGTAGAGAGATGAGAAATGAATAAATCTATCTAGAGAGATAGAAAAATGAATAAATAAATAATGAATGAATGAACAGAACTGAACCAAAATGGAAGGGATTAGGATGACCTGGAAGTGTAACTATTGGACTAAGTTGTTAAGGGAGTTAGACAGTCATTAAGATCTCATTTCACTAAAGCCAGAGCAAAATGGATGAAGAGTCCTAACACCTGAGATTGAGCACAGTGAAGAATCTGAGTTGGAAGAGACTTTACAAGAAAAGTCCCCTGGACAAGCCAAAATAAGGGACTTCACAATCAGTGGATTTCCTTGAAAAAGAGAGGTGTTACAATCAAAGGTATCACCAATTTAGAATATAAAATCATTTACAAGATCTTATTAACGAATGAAAAAACATTAAGTGCCTACTACGTGCTAAGTTCTGAGGATACAAATACTCAAATAACCCTTCCCTTCAAAAAGTTTGAATTTTAATAGGGAAACTCAACACATAGAAGGATGGTGGCCAGGGAAGGGAGCTTTGGTCTAGGAAGTCACAGGGATTAACTGTAATTGGCATCACAGGGCAGGTCATGCCCTTTCTAGTAGAAATGACACTATTGATGTTATTAATGTTATCATTTAAAGAATATGAGGTAGTTTTCCAGTGATTAGTTGGGAATTAGGAGGATATGAAATATGATGGAGGGGGGTGAGTGGCTAAATATAGTGAGTTTGATGGATTTGCTCACAATCACCCCCTAACAATCCTCACAGCTCAACTCCAGGATAAAATTCTAAAACCGAGTAGATGATCTCTCTTAGAGATTGGATTGGACATGGTCCCTGAAGGTTTGGGTACATAGGGTGACTGTTCCAAATGGGAAAAGTTGGGGGTGGGGGAACAAAGGCAAAGAAGATGAAAAGATGCTCAGGTGGGCCCTGGCTTTCTGGTGGATAGTAAATCTGGTGTAGGCTAGACATAACATTTTAGGTAAGTTTTTGTTCACCTACGGATCAGAACAACTCAAGCCCAGGGCAGAATTCCAAAGTTAAGTGGATTAAGTACCCCAAAGTTAATGGTGAAGCAATATGAGCATTCTCACCTCATAAAACAGTGAGAAACGTCAGAGGGGAAAAACAAGTTTACAGAAAACTTGGCAGGAAATCCAACTAAGCAAAATCATCCAGAGGGCATTTAAGGATGAAACTGGAAAGATAAACATAAGATAAAAAATAGAAAAGACCTATAATAACTTTTACAAATTCTTTTCTCCATCAGTGATAGTAGAGTCATCCATTTTGAACTCTACATTCCAGTTCTAAATATGCTACTTAAGGAACAGAAATATTATCTAGAAACAAACAAAAGAAAAGGATGGAAAGAATGACTGGTCTAGAACAAGAGCACATAGAAGAGATCCATGCTGGAGATGTTATTTACAGAACACTGAAAAACTGATCCCCAAGCTATCCGAAATGATATAGGTTAAGATGAGGGGATAGATACTATTATTAATACCCCCAAAAGAACTATAACAATCCATAACAATCAACCCATATTCCTACTTTCCCATCTCTACAAAATGTTTATAAATTATTCTACTCGTGCATCAAGGGCAACTTTGAGGAAGATATAAAGAGAGTGTAAGGTTTATGTCAATGAGATCTTATAGCAGGTCACACTTTAATGACCAATAATCAGAGAACTAGTATTTATTAAACTCCTACTGCGTTACAAACACTATAATAAGTGCTGTCAATATAACTGATCGAAAGATATAGAATAAAATATATCAGTTGTGTTTATTGCTTGTTGGCTATAAAAAGAAGAATTTTAAGAAATTAAAACACCTTTCTTCCAGCAAGATGTCTCCCATATCAAAAACATACAAGATATTGAGAGATTTAACCACAGAGATAATCTTCTTTTGATAATCTCATTTTTTAATATTGAAAAGCATACAAAAGGGTGACATGTTTGCAAAAGGCGTTCACCACCTTGACAAATGTTTTGTTTAAAGTTCACAAGGAAGAGCAATTTTCTATAGGTGTTTTCCAAATTTTCCTGCTTGAATATTTCATCAGGCCCTGGAAATACAGTCTCACAACTGAGATCATAATCACTCTAAAGAATCTGGCATCTATGCAGAAACACAAAATGGATGAAGAATGGCTATTGTTGAGATTTTGACACGCCCTTGGATGAATAGTCCATAGAGCTGGTCCATCAGTGTATATCTTGTACTCAAATGTTGAAGATAGAAAATGAACTAGGACCACAAATGAACGAGCAGAAAATAAGACTATAACACCTCTTACATCCAGACCTCAGAGTTCATCTAGTCCAATCCTTTCATTTTGCAGAGGATGGAACCAAGGCCTAGAGAGGTCAAGGTCCAAGGTCATATAGGTTACAATGGTAGAGCTGCAGTTTGAACTTAGGTTTTCAGATACCCAAACCATTATTCTTTTCACTGCACCTCCTTTCAACTGTTCCTTACATGGCATGGTAACACCTTCCCCCACCATCATAATCACCCTTCTTATATGATATGACATGGTTTTACATTATGGTATAGAAATAAAATCTTATTGTGCTTTAAGAAACAAAGAACATGATAATACAGAGAAGACTGAAAAGAAAGTCTCGAACTGATACAAAGTGAAGTAAGCAAGACCTGTATACTTGTACACAATGGTCATGCTAATGAGATTAAAGATCTTCCCCACCCATTAATGGGCCTGTCCATTATGAGAAGCTTGATTGGGGAGGCCCACACCTTTTGTTCATTTCCAATGTACTGGTTCTCAAGATTTGTGATGTCCTCTGGCTCTGAAAAGTGTATAAATACTCTAAGGTGAGGTTTTAGTTTGGGGTTCAGTTCTTAGAAGAAGGTTTGTGTGCTAGATGAGACTCTGGGAAGCTGCTAAGCAGCCCCCTGGCTTTGAAAATCCAGGTGCTGGTACTTCTCTCTCTGGTAACTATGTATACATGTAATGGTCAGACAGTGATCTGTGATGTATGTATGGCTTAGGGTCAGGCAGCTGGAAGCCCTGTCTATTGATCTTTATTTCTCTGTATTTTCTCTGAAGTTTGGGGTTTTTCCCCTAAACTAAGTGAATGCATATATGTACTTGATTAAAGTGATTGTTGACCCCTCAAAAGCTGCCTTTCCTTTTAGAAAAACAGATCTACGAACCTGTGATAGCAGGCCCCCCTGTGTATGTCAGGGTCCTTGCTTTTACAACACTGACTACAACGATGTAAATGGAGAAAACAACATGGTTTCAGGTTTCCCTCACAATCACGGTCTTCCTCTGCTTGTTGTATTCCAGGTTTACAATGTCCTTTTTTAAAACACGATACCCTTAATTGAAAACAGTACTCCAAGTCTTGTCTGTCCAGATGGCTGGGACTGCTTTTATCTTCCTTATTCTAAACTTTTGGGAGCTTAAGGGAGTGGGGAGGAGGGAAGAATACACTGGATGGATCACAAACCTGTGATTTCATCTGTAGAAAAGTCCCTGAGGTGGAAATTTCCTCTGGTGACATAGAATGGCAGCTCATCTGTAATTCAGAGTCCTAGAATTGCCTGCTACACTCAGAAGTTGTGACTTATCCATAGTCATACACCCAGGATGCATCAGAGGCAAGACTTGAGTCTTGGTCTCCCTGAGTCCAAGGCCATCCCTCCATCCACTATGCCTTCTGAACGTTACATAACCTAAGATCACATTGGTCTCCCCATCCTGGTCCATCTCCAGTCATCCTGATGAATATCTGGTCACTGTATCCAGATAGCTCAGGAGAAGAAAGTGAGGCTGGTGTCCTGACACAGCCCTCCCTCACTCAAAACAGAGTCAAGTGCAAGTCATGTCATCATTTCTCCAATGTCATGGTCCTCTTTAAAAACAAAGGACAAACACAACAACAGCAGCAACCCAAATTTCACCATAAAAATCCTATTTGGAATCTTCATCATGGTTCCCAAACTTTATACCCAAGGGAACATAATCTCTGGCATATCCTTGCAAACTAGGAATGGCTCACAGCTGAACCTGCTACCAGCCTTAGACTAGCTACATCTGATGAGGTTCATCCCTAAAGGGTTGGCCATCAAGTAATGAACTTTTGTTTTTTAGCCATAGCAACTCATGAAA
This sequence comes from Notamacropus eugenii, assembly GCF_028372415.1. Lineage (NCBI taxonomy): Eukaryota > Metazoa > Chordata > Mammalia > Diprotodontia > Macropodidae > Notamacropus > Notamacropus eugenii. The sequence goes on along the minus strand of NC_092872.1, from coordinate 82,809,217 downwards.
CATATTAAAGCAAAAAAAAAAACATTGTAATTGAGTTCATGAAAGAAGTGCCCACACTGGCAAAATTATTGCTATTTTCAAGGATTCAAGATTGTTATTAAGGCAACCACATACCATCAGTGGCTCTCCTTGAGCTACTGTTCAACTGCAGTCCCTAATTTTTACCATGCATTCTTCTGCATTCATATAGCTCAACTTTCACCATGAGTTTTGTTGATTTTTCCTTGACCAAGTGCACAGAAAAATATAAAAAGCTTTCTCTAGAACCTCAATCCAGTCAGAATATGGATAAGGAAAATCAATGTCTTTTAGAAAACTGTATTCTTTCTGGAACTATGATTTTCTTCAAAGGAGGTCTAAATAAATTCCCAAGAAGCATCCTCTCCTTAAGGCTCTCAACTTTCTGTCTTCAGCTAAGCAGAAGTGGGAGGGGAAGATGTCCTGAGCCAACCTGGAATGATGTTCATCTGCCAGGGTAAGTAAAGGCCTCTCACTGACAATTAAGATGAAGGATCCTTGAGTTCAATGAGTTTTGAAATGAGGATACTTGATCAGTTTCTCCCAACCATTTCAATTCTCTCATTTGGCAGCCAATGTTTCTCCAAATGACTGATTCTGTAGTAGCCCTGCATCTACACAGTGGAGGAGGAAAGCAAATTCATACACAAGATTTTTGTACTCAAAAAAAAATTTATTAAAGGATATTGTATATGGCCAACCAAGGTCTCAGGAGAGCTGGAGATAGGAGTGGGCATGTTGTGATCCTCCAAATCAATGTCTGAATTGAGTACTCTGAGCTGATGAATGTTAACTCCAGAGAAGGTTTCTCAGATTTTCCTTTCACCCAGGAAAAAGTCCCATTTCTGAGGTGCATCAGGAATACTCCCTCGTTTTTCAGGGTCCCAGGATGGCAACTAGTAGAGCAAAGAGTTATCTGTTACCTCTGCTTTAGGATCTCAGAGCACAGTAATTGGGTAAGAGGAATGAGAGTATGAGAGTTGAATGTCCTCTGATTTACCCAAGATTAGCAAAATGAGGACAAGATTTAGAGGGTCATATCTATGATACCAGTAGTATGGAGTCATCTGGACCAAGATAGAAACTTTGTGAAGTCATTGGAAAAACAGGAGAATTCATGTGGTTTTTGGAATAAAATCAAAGGACAATTAATACTTAGGAGCTACATGACAATTATCTGGCAAGTGCTAAGAGCATGACCTTGGGTTATTCTCTCAAGGGAGGAATCAAGGACCTCGGAGAGGTCCTTAGGGGTAGTTTTCTTTTTTTCTTCTTGGGATTCCACATGTTAAACACTTAAATTCCACAGAGTTGAAGAGGCCAGGGAGCAGAAGCAGTATTGGGGAAGTGGAGAATAGCTAATACACAAAGATCCTAAGGAGGCCTCACTTTTACCTATTAATAGAGTTGTGCACAAATGTGTGTTTGCATATATGTATTCCATAGCAAAAAATGTTAGCAAGAAATATTAATACATTTCCATTTCTTAGAGTGAGGAAGTACTTGCATTTACAAGATCTTAAGAAGCAGTCATATCTTTATATACATAAGAAAGGGATTCAGGAGTACAGCAGGAATTCTTACCCCACAGGGTCCATGAATATATTTCAGGGTGTTCATGAACTGAGATTCCTAAGGATTTTATTTTGTGTGTTTAAAACATTAGCCTGAAAAGGAGTCTAAAGGCTTCACCAGACTGACAAAGGGTGTCCATGACACATATACACACACACAAAAAAGACTAAGAATCTCTAAACTACAGAGACCAGGCATTAAAGGATGCTACAATGTTTTACACAGTTTTGTTGGCCCTACCACTCAAGGCTATTTATCTCTTTAGCAAAGTAGCCCTAATAGTGGTGAAGCAGAGCCTGGATAACATGTGAGCTTTGTAATGATTTAGAAAAATGCTTGGTCTCTGGGTTAGGCCCCAAGATACTTCTAAGCCCTTCTTCCCTGCTCTCCCTTTACATACAAAGACGGAGTCTGAAAAGACAGGATTTTAGGCTGGGGAGAAGAATTTGCATTCCAGATTTAAAATCCACCTTGTTCATCACCTAGTTTCTTATAAATTTAATCCAACTTTGCTTGAAAAGTGGGCCTGCACTAGCTCGCATGGCTCATGCCATGAGGCTCGTGCCTCTGAGATCCCTGCAACATTGACCTCCATGTTCCTTCTAGAGAACTTTACTCATCTGGAACACACACAGAGTTCTTCTGGAGGAAAGACTATTTCAAATATGTGATGGGTATAGGACCCAACATGATCTCACTCCTCTAATTCAAAGGATCTAACCCAGGTTCGGTGAACCATTTTTTAAAAAAATCTTTTGACAACTATTCTCAATATGATTGTTTTCCTTTGTAATCCTATGTATTTTATTTTATGCATTTAAAAACATCATTCTGAGAAGAGACTTAATTTCAACAACTCCTTGGACCATGTCCTAACTCATGGAGAGTCCTAGAACTCAAGTCCCAGAATGCCCTTCTCCATGAAGTCCAACAAAACATTGCAGAAGAGAGGATTAAAGGGCTCCTACCTTAGCACAGCCCATAAAGAAGAAAAAGAAAGCTGCAGATCTAAGATTCAAAGCTGCAGATCTAAGCTTGTAGTACTTTCCAATTACCTTACTAAAGAGGATTCTTGAGTAAAGTGCTTATTGGCGTGGTAAATTAAAGAGACCTTAAATTAATTGCCTGAAAGTTCTCTTACTGTATTTAACAAATGGGGTCCCTGCTAAACAAATACCAAGAGTAATTGTGTCTTGCCCCCACTAGTTTCCACCCCTCCAAGTGCAAGTGAACAACATAGCAATACCTAGCACATGAGAAAGTAGCAGCAACAGCAGCAGCCTGGATCCTCCAGGGGCCAAGACAGCTCAGGCTGCAGCCACATGGATTCTGCACACTGCAATCTCAGAAGTCCCAACTTGAAAGACAGCATGGGAGTCAACACAAAGGACTGAGCACATGCAATTAATCAGTAGTAATGACTTACAGAACATGGGATCAGAGATTTAGAACTGAAAAGGATCTTAGAGATCATCTATTCCAAGCCAATGGTTTTACAGATGAGGAAACTGAGTCCCAGAGAAGTAAGATGAAGTGATTTGCCCAAGGTGACCACAGTAAATAGAAGAGTCAGACTGTGAAACCAAGTCCTTTGACTCCAAATCCAGTGCTATATCCATTGAAGCACTCTCAAATTAATTCATCACAATTAGTTCATCCTAAATTAAGACATATCACCAGGATAGATGGCATTCATCTCTTTTTTTCCATGGCCATGTAGGCTTTAGCCTTTCTCAAAGAGGCAGTGAGGTGACATAATAGAGTCAGAAGGACCTGAGTTCAAATCTTACCTCAGACACTTACTAGTTATGTAAAGCTAGGCAAGCCACTTAATTTCTGTTTAAAATAAAAATCCTAATAGCACCAACTTCCCAGTGTTGTGATAAGGATCAAATGAGATCATATTTGTAAATATTAAGTCCTTAATAAATGTTTGTTCCCTTCTCCTTCATATCCTATGACTTTTCTAGTCTTTTACTAGATTTATTTCTAACTTTAACATTCCAAAAGATTAACACTTTATCATCAGGCTCAAGAGTTAGGACAAACCAATCCAATGAAAACTCTTGCCAGAATCAAAGCTGCAACAGCCATCTGAAATGTTCAAAGGCCCTGAGTCTGTGGAGTCAGAAGTTCCAGATTCAAATGTTACTTCTGAAGCATCCTACCTGTTTGAGTAAGGCCAAGACAAAACCTCCATGAGCCTTAGTCTCATCTATAAAATGAAGGGGGGCCACTTTGACCTCCATGATCCTAAGATCCCCTAGAGAACCTTACTGATATGGACCACACACAGAACTCTCCTGGAGAAAAGACTTTCAAATATTCCATGGATATAGGATCCAACATGATTTCATTCCTGTAGTTTAAGGGATCTAAATCCAGGGTCTGTGAACTTTTAAAAAAAAATCTTTTAACAACTATTTTCAATATGATTGTTTTCCTTTGTAATCTCCTATGTCTTATTTTATGCATTTAAAAACATTGTTGTGAGAAGAGGTCAGTAAGCTTCACTTGATTTCCAAGAGGGTCCAAGACACACACATAAAAGGTAAGAACTCCCTACTCCGATGAAATGTAAATGAATTATTTCTAATTAGTTTTTGTCCAATTAAGAAGCATTTTCTTTGCTTCCCACCTCTCTATTTCCCTCTCAGTGAGAAAAGAAAAAAGAAAGACCTTATAATACATGGCTAGTCAAGCAAAACAAATTCCCTTATTGGCACTATCCAAAAACATATGTCTCATCTTGCATATTGAGTTCATTACTTGCATTGGATTCCTCTTTGGTCACTGATCTTGGTCAAGCCTCTAAATAACTCAGGCCATCCAGGAGTCTGTTATAATTAGATACTACCTAGTCAGTGAAGGCAGGTGATTTTCAACATAGTCAATCAGTGAAAGTCACAGCTCTTCGTGTAAAGTTCAGATTCTCACTGTCATGCCAGGTTTCCAATAAGCCAAAATCCTGGCAGACAGCATCAATGTCTCAAAGAAAACCTGGCTAGCAGGGCCTTTTAGATGTACCTAAGAGATAGGAGCAGCCTTTTGACCCCACCTGTGTTGACTTCAGATAGTAGTCCTCCCAATCGTTAACACAAAGAGCTATCCCAGGAGACCTACAGGGTTGGTCATTGTACAGTACGCTGAAAATCATCAGCTTTCAATAAACCAAAGAATTTAGGTCCTGGGTAGTCATTAGTAGCCCAAGTCTCTTGTGTACACAACTCGAGAGTACAATCTATCCAATTATATAGATGAGATCCATGAAGGACAATCACTGTCTGTTCAGCCAGGCTCTGGCTCTTCAGGACCTTTGTTGTCCTATGGTACAGTGGAAAAGAAATTAAACTTAGAGAGCAAAAAGTATAAATTTAGAGTTCTAAGGGATTTTAGAGGGGATCTCATTTTACATGCAATAGGGCTTCCCCATTTCTACCTCATGGCTTCCTTGGATTCCTTCAAACTCAGGATAGTATCTCACTTTCTTCAAGAAACTTTCCCCAACCCTGCTTAATTCTATCTTCCCTCTGTTTATTGTGTCCATTTATCCCATCTATATCTTGTTCCTACAAGTTTTGTGTATGGTGTCTCCCCCACTAGACGGTAAGCTCCTTGAGAGCAGGGACTGAGTTTTTGTTCCCTTTCATCGTATCCCCACTGCTTAGTAGTCACTAGGCACTTAATGAATGTTTGTTGACTGAGAGTTGACTGGTCTTCTGAGATTTGAAATTCAGAGGGACAAATATTTCCTCTCCTCACTATGAGCAGATCGGATGATCACATTCTCTTGATACAGAAGGAAGATTTGACTCATACCTAGGAGTTCTGAAAAAAAAAAAGATGCGCATAGTGTTCAAGAAAACAGACTGAGAAGAACAGCTGGGAACTATATGAGCTGAGCAATAGGAATGATGGGGAAAATGGCATCCTCAGCCATAGCCAGGACTTAATGGATCAAGCTGAAAAGAAGATGCAGCAGTACAGGGGAAATGGGGAAGGAGGAGGAAGAGGAGAAGGAGAGACAGACAGAGAGAGGGACAGACAGAGAGAGAGACAGAGAGACAGAGACAGAGAGAGACAGAGAGACAGAGACAGAGAGAGACAGAGACAGAGAGACAGAGGCAGAGAGACAGAGAGAGAAAGAGAGAGAGAGAGAGAGAACTGAACTGTCGCAGAGAAGGAAGAGATTGAGGAAGTAGGTTTTTGAATCTCTGCAGGCATCTTAGAACAAAGAACTGAGACCAAAGTTACTAACTGTAATCACCTGCTCAAGGACTAAGGAAATCATCAAAGCTCCGCTCTTTCTCTAACCTCCCTTCCCTGTGCTTGTCTAGTAATAGTCAATATTTTGTTTTATTATATAGTGTATATACAACTTTTCTCCCTACATTTATAAGCATTTTCTGTATCCCCATTTCACTTCATAGATAAAGAAAACTAGTTTCAGTCATGAGGCTTGTATGGCATACTTAGTCTATGTCAAGAAAATTGGAATGAGAGTTATCTGAAAATATGCAATACTTGAATTAGGATAGAAGGCCAAGCCTCCAATTTTCCTGACTGGGGGCTCAGGGCTATTGTGATTGTATTAACACTTCATCTGATATAAATTCCATAAAATAGGAGAGAAAGGGACCATGGAGGCCTGAGAGCCATTATATTGCCTGTACGCCAAAAGCAAACTAAGTGTTCTAAAAGAAAAGTGGCTGATTTAATCTCCAGAGAGAAGATACACAAGGATCAGGATGGATATAGCTTCACCCTGTCCAGAAGGGAGGAGGGAAATAGAGAAGAACTAGTACCAGCCAGTATACTCTACCCTCCACAGTGATACCTACCAGTATTACATATAGCAAAGGTAACCGAGTCAGAGAAAGATTACATGGTTTGTCCATAGTCACACAGTTAGCAATGTGAAAAGTGAGACTTGATCCCAGCTCTTCTGGGCTGCAAGTCCAACATCCTGTTATACCATGTTGCCTCAGGCACAAGACTTGAAGTTAAAGCCTGGCTTTGCTACATGCTGCCTGTATGATGCTAAACAAATCACTTAGCCATTTTGAGACTTGGTTTCCTTATCTGTAACATTAAAGGAGTATACTGGATGATCTCTAAGGTTCAATGTAGCTCTAGACTTGCGATTCTGACTTTCCCTCTTCCCTCATAGCCCAGCCCCTCTTGACAGTCATAACAAGGTCAGGAAGGAATGAACCATTAGAAATAGTGGTCCTACCCAATAGTTTCCCTAGACTGCTGTACGTAATTTCTCAGCATGGTTTCCAAGGCCATTTTCATCTTTACTTCTCCCTCCCTAACCCCTGCCACCAAAATTCTCTCCCCACAGCTCTAATCCATTCATACCATTTATCTCTGGAGGTTTTCTTCCTCTGGGAGTATCATAGCCCAGGGAGCAAGGTTCCTCTTAAGTACAAGAGGATGGGGGTGCATAGAAAGGGCAACCTCTGGATGCAGATTGTACTTTGAAAAGCATGTCACTTTAGAGGCCCCAAAGCAAAAGAAGAAAAAACCAGAAACTCTCATTAAATCAAAGAATCACAGAAACAGGACAAGAAACGCAACTCACATTTTACCTCTAAATGGAACCCAAGATTCTGAAAGAGTTCTGAAAGTAAATGAGAGCCAGAAGGACGTGAAACTGATTAAAGACAAGTCAGCGTAGGGCTGTGCACCTGGCTACCTCCACAGATGCCTGCAGGTCTGAACCAGAGTAGAAAGCATGAACCCAGGGGTTAGAGGGTCCCTCTAGTCACACCAACTACCCAGGCACCAAGAATATGAAAAAGAAGATAACAGAGTCTAGCCTGGAGGATACACTACTGAAATTTAATAATATGGTAACCAACTCTGCTGCTAAGCCCCAGGACCAGCCTTCATTTTCCACCAAGAAACTTAAGTGGAAGCGAAAATAACTAATTTCATTTTTTCTGTTCCACTAAACCAAGTCAGAAAGCCAAAGGTTTGCTCAGACTCCACACGTGGGATGGGAGAATTAAGAATCACTCCAGGCAAGAAACTGCTTCTAGAAACAATACCTCTAACCCAACAATGAAGCCTTGTTTCACTCCCTGATGATGAGAGAGACTGCAGCAACGTGCAACCTGGTAACCCAATCCTCAGAAGCCCCCTCCAATTTATCATGCATGAATCTTGTTTATAAAGAGTTGTTTGCATGTTGTCTCCCCTATTAGACTATGAGTTCTTTGAGAGTAGGGGCAATTTTTTTTGCCTTTATTTGTATCCCCAGTACTTAGCACAGGGCCTGGCACATTCAGCAGATACGGTGGCTATATGAATACTGGAGTACAGTGGACAAAACCAACAGAGAGGTGTCACAGATGGAGGGGTGAAATAAGTAGATGTAGCTAACACATCCATAGATACAATGGGAACCTTTGTATCAATCAACCAACACACACGGTGCCTGGCACATAGAAAGAATTTAGTAAATGTTTTCTGACTTGGTAACCACTCTGTGCTAGGCATTTGGGGGTATAAAGGCAAAAAGAAAAAGTGTCCTTCCCTCAAGGATTTTGCATTCTATTGGAGTGTTCCTAAACACCTGTTGGCCTTCCCATTAACAATAGTGTTAAATCACAAGCTAAAAATGATCCCAGATGTCCTGTAAGTTGAGAAATGATGGGGCAGCTTTAGAATCAAAATATCTGAATCTGGAAGAAGAAAAAGTTCAGTTAGGAGAGGAGAGTATTTGCAATGTTTATTCAAGGTATTTGTATGCCTATAGTCAGATTTCTTTTAATCTGAACTTTATATCTTTCTAGCATGGGCAGTAGAAGAGGCACTAGATTCAGAAAGGACTCTAGGTCATAGCCCAGATCTGCTATTTTTCTGACCTGGGCTAAGTTGCTCAACTTTTCTAAATCTCAGTTTCTTCATCTGTAAAATGGGCAGATTGTCTTAGTTGACCTCTGAGGTCTCTTCCAGCTCTAATACTAGTACTCTATGATTCATCTCTAGGCACTTTGTTCTGATATACCCTTAACTATTTCAGGCTCCAAATACCTTAAATATATATATTGAATTCCTCCTTTCAAAGATCTAGTGCAATCCATTAAAATGTGTGGAAATTGATCTGAGGCTTTCTCACAATTTAGTAATAAAGGAATTATACAATTGTTTTTACACAGTCCTCACACTTGAAAATGAATTCAGACTAATTTTCAATCACTATACTACTCCAGGAAAATCATTATAGTAAAGGTGTAATCAAGCCTGTGTATATTATGATGTCTAATGCACTTCTTTGTCATTCTTGGGTGTGACATGTTGTCCCTTAGAATCTGTTAGAACAGAAACCTGTTTTATCTGCCTTTTATAAGATGCAACATATTTTAATGAGGTATTAATATGTCCATCCTTGAAATATCATAAATTGATCTCCCACTACCAAGGAAGTAAGAGAGGAAGAAATGAAAGGAGAAGTAAGGAAAGGAAATCAATGGAGAGGAGGGGAAAGGAAAGAGGAAGGAAAGAAAAGAAGAATGACGGAAGGAGGGAGGAAGAAAGTGAAAAGAGAAGAAAGAAGGAAGGAAAAGGGGAGAAAAGAAGGAAGAAAAGGAAGGAAAGAAGGAAAGAAAAGGGAGGAAATAAGGAAAGAAAAGGGAGGAAAAGAGGGAGGAAGGGAGAGGGAAAGGAAGGAAAGAAAACGGAAAGAAAGGAGGGAGGAAAAGAAGGAGGGAGGGAAAAGGGAGGAAGGAAAGGAGAAAGGGAGGAAGGAAAAAGGAAAGAAGGAAGGGAGGGATGGAGAAAGAGAGGAAGGGAAGGAAAAAGACAAAGGAGGAAGAAAAGGAGGAAAGAGGGATGGAGGGAGAAAGAATTTGAACAGGAAGTCTGTTCAATTTAAGTCAGTAAATATTTGGAGTGCTTACTGTGTTCAAGGTATTATGTTAAGTCCTTCTTGAAAGGCAGTATGGCATAGTAGAAAGAAGGTCAGACAGAATCAGGAAGAATCATATTCAAACCCTGCTTGTGACACTTGCTAGCTTTGTGAATGTGGGTAAGTGACTTCATCTCTCTGAGCTTCAGGTCTATCATCAGCAAATTGGAAATAAAAGTATCTGTTGATCCTACTTCATGGGCTAACTGTGAGGCTCAAATCAGATAATGACCATAAAGCACTTTGCACACTTTAAGGCAGTATAAATTGTCATGTATGCTTGTTATTCTCCTGACTTCTTACATTCCTTAGAAATAAATCAATTCAACAATTGTTTATTAAATTCTTAGTGGACACTGCACAAAAAACTGGAGCAACAAAGAATTTTTTAAAATCAATCCTTACTTTCAGGAGGCTTATACTCTGTAACAGGGCAATGTCATATGCACGAATGGCTAGAATTTTGTAAGTGTAAAAGACAGGTCATTCCCAGAAAGGAATGACACATTGGGAGAAGGTGAAAATGTGAATAGGCAGGACTTTGACTAACCCAAATGTCAGCAGAGTTGGCATACAATCTGTCATAGTTCACCTCCTTCTCTCACACCCTCTGGTTCATTGGACAAAACAAAATACCATCTCTAACTCTTAAATAATAGCTAACTGTATATAGCACTTTGTTTACAAAGGACTTTACGTATATTAATTAATTTGATCCTCATGACAACCCTGTGAGGTAGGTGCAATTGTTATTCCTATTTTACAGATGAAAAATCTTTGACGCAAGAGTTAAAGTGATTTGCATAGGCTCACCCAGCTAGTAAGTGTCTGGGATAAGATTAGAACTCAAGTCTTCCTGACAAGTCCTATGCTAAATGGTGTATCCAGTGATAATACTACTAGGTCTGTACCACAAAGAGATCAAAGAGGAAAAGATCCTACATGCACAAAAATATTTATAGCACCTCTTTTTGTAAAGACAAAGAACTGGAAACTAAAGGGGTCATCAATTGGAAAATGGCTGAATAAATTATGATAGATGACTATATGGAATACTATAGTGCTATAAGGGCAGTTAGGTGGCACAGTAGATAGAACACCAGGTCAGGAATCAGGAAGACCTGAGTTCAAACCCAGCTTCAGACACATACTAGTTGTGTGACCCTGGGCAAGTCACCTAACCTTGTTTGCCCCAGTTTCCTCATCTGGAAAATTATCTGGAGAAGAAAATGGCAAACCATTTAGCATATTTGCCAAGAATGCCCCAAGAGGGGTCATGAAGAGTTGGCCATGACTGAAAAACAATTAAACAACTTGTGCTGTAAGAAATGATGAAAGAGCATTTCAGAGAAACCCAAGGAGACTTGTACAAAGTGATGAAGGAAATGATCAGAACCAGGAGAACAAGTTATATTCTACAACAATATTATTTTTAATGTATAATATTGAAAGACTTATGAACTCTAATCAGCACGAGGATCAACCATGATTCCAGAGTGCACGTGATGAAGAATGCTACGCATCTTCTGAAAGAAAGATGATGGAGTCAGGATGCAGAATGAGATGCATATTTTTAGATATGGACAATAAAATAATTCATTGATGACTGTTCTTAAAGGGGGGGTGCTTTTCTTTTTTTTCTTTCTCTTTTTTCTTTGCAGTAGAGGGAGAGAAATTGGGATATGCTTGATAATTTAAAAAAAGAAATCACAAAGATGGATGAATAGATAAATAGAAAGATAGAAAGGAAGGATAAAAGATAGGAAGGAAGGAAGGAAGGAAGGAAGGAAGGAAGGAAGGAAGGAAGGAAGGAAGGAAGGAAGGAAGGAAGGGAGGGAGGGAGGGAGGGAGGGAGGAAGGAACATAACAAGGTATTATGCCAGGACCTAGAAATAGAAAGACAATAAGAAAATAACCTCTGCACTCACATATCTTACAATTTACCCAAGGGCCCCTGAGCTGATCCTGGAAGAACGTTAGAGGTTATGAAACAAATCATTCCAGGCATAGGGGGTAGCCTATAGAACATTATGCGTTGGAGTAGGTGGCCAAGGTAAAACAGTGCCTCTCAGAGAGATCCAGGCTTCCAGGAGTACAGGATGATTAAAAAAAAAAAAAAAAAAAAGGCAAAAGAGGATGACAAGAAGTATGTGAATGATTAGATGGGAATTTCTGAAGACACAAAGAGGGAAGAAGATAGAAGCTGGGAAGGGATAAATGTACATGAGGAAGTTGGAAATGTTAGTAAAGGAAAAAGGTAGGGTTTGGCTGGTTTTTGCCTTGAGATAATGACCCTGCAAACTTTACCTGATGTATTGTGAACTTTCACAATAGTTTCTTGACTTCAGCACATTAAAAATACCAGCCAGCAGCATCTCCCAAAGGAAAAACCTTCATCTTGGAGATGTTAGACTGGGTTTCAAATTCATTTGCCACCCTCTGTTCCTTCCAGGTCATGCACCTTTACTTGTACTACTATTTACACTACTACGGACTTTTAGCAGCCTCCCTGATGCAACTTAAATGTTATAGAGGGAAGGGGACTGACTCTAGACTCAAGAGTTGAGTTCAAATCCTACCTCTGACACTTCATGCCTGGGTGACCTTGAGTAAATCACTTGGCTCCCCTGGGTGTTAGCTTTCTCAATTGTAAAATTAAGGGAGAAGGGTGACTAAATGGGCTCTATGCTCCCTTCTAATCCTGTATCTATCCCACGAATCTATGGAACTAAGGCAAAAACATAACAGGTATGACCAGAAGAAGAGAGGACTGGGAATTTGGATAAATGTGAAGATGGCTGGCAGATACTACATGTCAAGTTGAAGATGTCAAGCCCAAAGAAGTAAAAAAATGGGGAAAGAAAAAAGGACTTAGTTACTAGGGGTCTAGAAACGCAAAAGGGTCTTGTTTGGGGAAGTTGGCTAAGTCATAGAGGAAAAGACACTAATCTGGAGCTCAGGCAATGAGACAGAAGATATAAGGCCTCAGATTAGGAGACTATGCAGCCACAACTTCAGAGGCTCAGCTAAAGAGTAAGACAACAAGAACTGGAAAACACAACACAAGCTATCTGGGTGACAAGAGATCATAAAGAGGTTAAAATGACAACTTCACCCCCGAGTACCAAGAATAGAGCCCGGTTTCCAGCAAAAAGGTTTGTTGTCCAGGGGTCTTCCAAGAGACATCTTCCCTAAGGCCAGAACTGGTCTCCAAGTGTAGGTAGGTCTGAGACCACAGATAAAGCCAAGCAGAAAGAGCTCTAGAGGCAGAAGAGCTACATTCAAATGCTCTCTCTAATGCTTCCTATTTGTGGGGAATTTAGTTAAATCACTTCACCTCTCTAAGCCTTAGTTTCCTCATCTGTAATATAAAAGAACAGACAAGATGACCTCTGAGGTCCCTTCCAGCTTTAGGTATGTGATCCTAAGTAGCCACAGCTGACTGATAAAGGAGCATAGTGTAAGAAATTAAGGAAGTTCCCAACATAAGCAAATATTAAGATAGTGGGATAACCATGCTAATGGTAGCACAGTACATGGGGCACTGGGCAATCACTGAGGTTTTCTTGGCAAAGATACTGGAGAGATTTGCCATTTCCTTCTCCAATTCATTTTACAGAGGAGGAAACTGAGGCAAACTGGGTTAAGTGACTTGCCCAGGTCACACAGCTTGTAAGTATCTGAGACCAGAGTTTTTACTCAGGTCTTCCTGACTCCAGGCCCAAGTTCAAATCCTGCCTCAGACACTTATCAGTTGTGTGACCTTGGGTAAGAAACTTACTATCTTGAAATCTCAGTTTCTTCAACTGGAAACAAGGAAAATAATAACACCTGCCTCCTAGGTTTAGTAGAAGGTTCAAATGAGATAATATGTATGAAATGTTTTATGGTTGTTGTCCTTCATTCCCAAAGAGGACCAAAATGACATCACCATGATAAACTCAAGTTTCAGTGTTTTATAAACATTGAAGAACTATACAGGGTTGTCCGAAAAAAATCTTAATACAGTTCTAAGCTACTAAAAATGTATTATTAATTATCATCATCCTTGTGAATCTGCAGCAATCCCCTACTTTTATAACCCTCTTAAAAGCAAGTGCTCTACTGCCCTGCTTCCCAAACGAGTCAGAAAAGGTCATAAACTTGAGGAGAGGAAACCATGTCAGGGGCAGCTAGATGGGTAGAGCACTGGGTCTGGAATCAGGAAGACATCTTCCTGGCCTCAGACACTCACTAGCTGTGTGACCCTGGGCAAGTCATTTAATCCTATTTGCCTCCATTTCCTCATCCGTAAAATGAGCTAGAGAAGAAAATGGCAAACCACTCCAGTAAAAACCCCAAATGGGGTCAGGAAGAGTCAGACACGACTGAAAAAGGACTACACAAAACAAACCACACCGGGGGACTCCTCATGAAGGGATAGGGGGAAGCAACAATCAATAAAAACCTACATATCTCAGCACCAGGCTTCTGTCTGCAGATTTTATGGAAGGGGAGGGAAGTATTTTTTTTTCTTTTTAATCCATAAGTTAAAGCACGGTCCTTAAATGAGTCACAGGAAACACCTTGGGAGCAGATTTGAAAGGGATAAGTAAGACCACGTTGTTCACCACCCGTTCAGCTCATCAGTCATACCCGGTTGAAAGCAAGCTCTCTGGAGGGCCCAAAGAGTAAGCATTCTAGGGATACTGGGAAAAAATCCCTGCCAAGAATTTGTGGCTCATGATGCAAGTCAATGGAAGGGAGGGCTCAGCTTCTGTAACTAAGCTCAGCAAGTAGGAAGGTCCCACTCAGACTTCAAAGCACATTGTGCCTCTATTAGTAAAAATTGAATTGGCCGAAACAGTACTGGGTGGTGCTACCAGCTTTGACTTCTTGCTGGGCGATTGCCACTCAATGTCAGCCCACTCAAAGTAGCCCTTTCTTTCTCCCAGAACACCACTGCCGCAATTCCTTCAAAGAGCAAAGTTGGGTAGGGAAGAACCAATAACGAAATAGGATAAGGATTGGAATTAAACCTGTGATTTCACTGGGCTAGGGGACCTTGAGTTAGGAAATCACCTCTACCAGTGGAGGTCAGCACCTTGTCAACAACTTATGCAGTAGAGAGTTACCAAGGGTACTAAGAAATTAAGTGACTCCCCTACAGTCACACAGATGGCACGTGTCAGAGATGAGAATTCAATCTACATCTTCCTGGCTCTAAAATCTGCTCTTTATATATTAAGCCAATAACAAAATGACTGATTATATGTATCTAGTACATTTAAGTTACCAAACGCCTTATTAATCTCATTTAACGCTCAAAGCAACCCTAGGAGGCAAGCCAGTATTGTCTCATTTTACAGATGAGAAAACTAAGGCTCAGAGAGATTGAGAGATTTGTCCAAGGTCACACAGCTATTAAATCCTAGTTTCAAAACTCAAACCCAAGTCTTTCTAACTCCCCTATACCACACTCACTCTTCAAAGTCCTGTAATATGTCCCTAGATCTGTCCTCAACTCTAGCCTCCTTTGTGACCCAACCCTAATTTCAGTATAATACAATAAATACAGGAGCTGCCCCAACCCCAGGTTTTGGGAATAAGTCTTAAAATTGGAGGCAAATGGCGAATTCTGAAGTCTCTGAAGCAGGCGTATGATACTCTGAAAGAATCCATTTCCCAAAACTTCACATACAGCCTAAGGAAGATCAAGCACAACTGAAAACTTCTCCAGACCGATGCAGGGTAAAGAAATTATTATCTTTACTATTGACAGTGATGATAATGAGCAGTAATAATGCTTTAATGTTTACCAAGTGCTTTCCATGTATTATCTCATTTGAACCTCATAATAACTGAGGTAAGTGCTATATTATTCCCACTTCACAGATGAGGACTCCGAAACCGAGGGGAGTTAAGTGATTTGGCCGTGTATCACACATTCATTAGTGCCTGAGGCAACATCTGCATTTAGATCTAACCTCATGGTTAGGGCTGTATCCATTACCCCACCAGCCATCTCAAAAATAAATAAGCAGAACTGGGAGGAAATTTTTTCAGTGACCACAATAATGTTTTTAAAAAATCCCCACAATGAAAGCTGACACAACTCCAGTTAAAGTAGTCATGATTTCAGAGGACTAACGGTAAAAAGTATCCCTCCTCCCCCTCCACCCGTACCAAAAGTGAGGTGGGCTATGGGTGCCTAGTAAGGCATACATTGTCAAATATGGTCAGCATGCTGTTTCGTTTTGCTCAGTTGTGCTTCTTTTCAAGGGAGATTTGCAAGTGGAAGCCCTTGCTCCATGGCCTAGTTAAAGCCATGGGTGACTTTGAGGAAAGCATTTCCTATTTAGGTTGCCAAAGGCAAATCACCCCGATGGGCAGAGAAGAGCAAATTCAGGAGTAGTAATATAATATTGATTTGCATTCTAAGGTAGACTGATCCACTGGTGAATTAGGAGAGTAGGGCACTAGGGCTTAAGAGAACTAGAATTTAAGAATAACTTGAAGGACCTAGTTGCATTCATTGATGCTGTACATTTTTTTTATCCATAAGGCAAAGAAAATATAAATAGTAGAAAAAAATTTTATTTCAAAGTAAAAGCATATTGTCTGTAACTATTTTATTTTAAGTGTTTTTATAGATAGGAGAAATAATGGTAAATTAGAGAAAATAATTTTGAAAGTTTGCATGAATTAACATATTCGTTCCTAAACTCTAGAATTAGAGCACCTGAGTTCAAATCCTTCCCTAACACTCCCTCTGTGACCTTAAGCTAGTAATTAAATTTCCTTTGGTTTATCCATCTGTAAAATGAGGAGTTTGCATTAAATAGTCTCTGAGATCCCTTTCAAATCTTAAGATCCAGGATCCAGCACACCAGTGTCATTATCTGGGGGTGAGTCCCAAACCCAGATCCTTCAGAAACAACAGAAAGAATCTTACATCTAAGCTACAAAGATGACCTACCCAGCACTTGATGGCTGTAGTTTTGGCATAGAGGGAAATTCAGAGATGAAATGTAGTAGGATTCTTGTGCTCGGAAACCCATCAATGTGACTGGCAAGAAGGGGGAATTTGAGATAGTGGGAGAATTAGAGCATCAGGGGGCTTTAAAACTAAAATGAATTAATAGCTAGGGAGCTAATATAAGTTAATAGGTTTTTGGTTCAGCATTTTGCAGTAAAACAGCAGTTGTTCTCATCCAGAGACCTTCAAGGAGAGAAGTCACTTAGCATTTCTCAACCCAAGTAGGCCCTGCAAGTTACATAAAGGATAGATCACTAGACTTAGAATCAGGAAGACTTGAGTTCAAATCCATCTCAGATACTTACTGGTTGTGAGACCCTGGGCAAGTCACTTAACCCTGTTTGCCTCAGTTTCCTCATCTTTAAAATGAACTGGAGAAGCAAATGGCAAGCTACTCCAGTATCTTTGCCAAGAAAACCCCAAATGGGGTCACACAGAGGCAGACACAACTGAAAATGAACTGACTGAACTGATGTGATACTTCCCTTTTCAGCTTCAGTTTCCTCATTTATAAAATGCAAGTAATAATAACACCCATCTCACAGAGTTGTTGGGAGGACCAGATGAGATGACATATGTAAAAGTATTCCACAAACCATACAGTGCTATACAAGGTATCCTAAAAATCTTAATACAGTTTTAAGTTAAAGCTTAAAATTTAGTAGACTTTGCTGCTTTTACTTTTAAAACGCACTAAGACTTTGGGAACACCCTATATAAATGCTACTGTTTTATTGTGAGGAGGAGTTGAGTCATTGTAAAGAGATGACAACATTAAAAACAATTAAATAAAAAAGAATAACACCCCATGAAGGCCAGGTCAGTGCTAAGGACCTTACAAAGCAAACAGGAGAAGACTGCTTGATTTAGAATTAAGCTCTGGTCAGACTCTGTAGAGTGTGGGGTGGAATTGACCTATCTCCACCCAAATTTCACCATAGTGCTAAGTCAGTTTCTTATTTTTGAACATTCTTCTCTTTATAAAAGCTTGTTGGCCAAAAGCTTGTTGTGCATTTGCGTACATGCCTTTAATGGTGATCTGTGAAAAACTCTGAGGCTGTGAGAGCTGGAAGTTTCACTACCAGTTTAAAAGGCAATATGAAGTGATATGCTGGAGCCAGATCAGAATCAGCTTGGGAGAAGAGATTGTTAAGTGGTCAGAATGAACATTTTATATCTTGGAAATTGGCAAATGCTACAAATCAGGGTTTGATTTATTGTAGAAAATGGTGAATAAGGTGTTAATAATGAAGACTAAACTTAAAAGAGGGTCCAAAAGAATTGGTTGTTATACATTTACCAGTTTACTCCTAGCTATATGCCTACCTGAAACCTTATTGTCCTGTTTAATATGCCACCCAACAAGGAGAACCTTAACATATGAATTTCAGAAGAATGGGGAGGTTGAGATCTACCTTAAGGTGTTGAGATCCAATTTAAATGCTTACCCAAAGTGTGGCTAACTAGAAGAGCCTATGCCTAAGGCTCTAGTTAAGTTTCCTCTCTAGCCAACAGATAAGAGAAGGAGAGACTAGAGAAGAAAGTCCCACCTCCAAGTTGGCCTAGTAGGAAGACAATTGTAGTCTATTTCAAATCTACTCCTCTTTCCCCAGAGGGAAGGATAAGTCAATAGAGAATTGTCAAGCAGTCACCCTAACCTCCACACTGATACCTAGCAGTTACATTTTTTTTTTTAGACCATCCAAAGGAATTCTAATCCTAAACAATTATCTGACTACAGGGTTCGCTACACAAGCCCTGCCAAGTCTCACCTATTTCAGTGATACATATGAGCTAAGGAATATGACCAGCCACCTCCCAGGCAAAGTCCCAACTGGAATGAAAAGGCAGAAACAAGCAAAGCATCTCCAGTCTCACAACCACAACCACAACCACAACAACACACACACACACACACACACACACACACACACACACACACACACACATACACCCCAGGAGATAAATCGAGCAGGATTGCTTATTTTAACACCTTTCTACAAGAGTACAGCCTATGAACCTCCTGATTTAATGTTCTGAAGAGGTGTAGAAGAGAATGCTACAGATGTGTAAATTCTCCAGAAACTTAAGCCTTTAAATTCTCCTGCACAGGGGCTGTCAGAAAGCAATATTTTTTGAGCTACAGATTCCAATAAAACTTACTTCGAGATGATGAAGCTTTCCTTGGTCGCCTAAGGGTTGATATATGAATAATCTGCCAACGTTATGCCATGTCACTTAAATATTCCTTCAGAGATTTGTCAGAAGAAAATTTAAGTAAAATTAAAGTTCAAATGGAAATGAAAAATTAAGTTATGATCAAAGCTATAATCTCATATTGGATTTTTTTAACCACTGAGAAAACCTTCGTTTAAGATTTCCTGTTTTGTATTTATGGAGGCAACACAAGTTATTCCCACTGAGTCTGTTTAAAATCCCAATATGATGGGCCTTGGCCTCCCCTTCTCATTTGGATGCTGAACCTGACTCCAGGGGAAATACAAAGCAGCCTCGGCTTCTATGGTCAATCCATTTTTAATCATTTTTTCTTTATTGGAATTTTCATAGGAGTCCAGGTACAAGAGACACAGAATTAAATACTAAGTCATAAAGAAAACACAACTGGAGGGAGGAAGGTAGAGAATGTTAAATTTAGTCCCCGAAGATATGGCTACTCTTTCCAAAACACCTACCCTCCTTGAGAGAAGGAAAGGGAAGAGAAGTGGGCTGGGAAGACACAAGCCTCTGAAACTGACAGCATACTGTTTAGAAGACCCCTTCAAAATTCAGATGCTTATCCACAGTTTGTCTGAAATTCTGGAGTCTATGAATATCACAGACATCTTCTCTCCAGGGCTTCAGAGCACACCCTGCTTTCTCTCTATCAGGCTTGGGAAACAGCTGTGATGGAGAAGGAGGTGACAGAAAGCAGAAGTCTGGAACCCCCAGGAGATAAGTTTAGCTTGACCACAGAGCGGAAAAGCAGCATCCAAAATGCTGGCATTTACCCCAAACCAAGCTGTTCATGATATGTCTGCACATAACCTGATGCCAAAGGAGATCATATGCTACAGCCTGAAAGCAATTCCCTAAGAGAGCAAGGGATGACATACAGTGCACCCCATGCTTCAGGTGTCTAATGAGAGCATAATGAGCATATTAATGAATCCAATGGACCAGCTAGGCCACACCCAAAGCAGTCTAATTCCCAGCTGAGAACCAACAGAGATCATTTTCTCTGCTAAAGTCCTTTCAATCAGAGAAAGACAGTCCTGGAAATCATTCCAAATCCCTCAGATTTTGCTTTGCTTCCAACTCTAAACCAAACTGAAGGGTATAGATAAAGCAGGGAGGATATTCCAGGCAAGAGTAATGGCCTGAGCAAGGCACAAAGGCATGTTTAGGGGACAGTAAGTAGGCTAATCTGCCCTGATCAGAAGAGTTCCAGGAGGAAAATGGGGGAGTGGAGGGATGATAACGTAGAAAAATAAGCTGAGGTCAGATTGTGGTAGGAACCACATTTAGGACTTTTCCATTTTTTTTCAGTTGGTGTTATTTGAGCAAAGGAGTGACAATGAAATCAATGTTTGTGGGATTTTAATCTGACTATAGTACTGAAGATGGATTGGAGCAGAAGAAACCTATTGCAATTATACAGGAAGAAGATCATGAGGGCCTAGACTAGGGCACTGGCAGTCCACAAAGCATTTATTAAATACTTCGTAAGTGCCAGGCTCCATGCAAAGCACTGGAGATTGAAAGAAAAGCAAATACAGTCCCTGCTCCCAAGAAGCTCACAAACTAGTAGAGGAGACAGTATTTAAACAATTATGTACAAATAAGACACATACAGGATGAATTAGAAGCAATATCAGAAAGAAGGCATTAGCATTAGGAGAGATCGGGAAAAGTTTCTGCAAGAAGATGGGATTTTAGCTGAGACCTAAAGGAAACCAGGAGGTAGAGGTGAGGAAGAAGAAGGTTTCAGGCATGGGGAACCCATCAAAATTCATGGAACAGGGTGTTAGTGTGTTTTGTGTGATGGGCAGCAAAGAGACCAATTATCACTGGACCTTGGAGTGCATGGAAGGGAGTAAAATATAAAAAGACTTCAAAAGTAGAAAGGGGACAGGTTAGGAAGTGCTTTAAAAGTCAAACCAACGATTTTATATTTGATCCCAGAGATAATAGGGAGACACGGGGAATGGGATCAGAAAGGAAAGGATGAATTTAAGGTAAACTGAAGGTTCAGGATATTTTCCAACAACCCATGTTTAGTCACTCTACTTATTCTGAATATCTTTTAAAAATGGAATCACGATCTCTTCCCCAATATACAACAAGCTGAAAGGTTCTATTTATCCTTTTCTACACTTTTTCAATTTTCATTTCCATGTTGTCTCCTCCATTAAATTCCAAGCTCTTTGAGGGCAGGGAATTTTTTTACCTTTTCTACCCCCAGGTCTTAGTACACACAGCAACTGACCCATAGAAGCTACTTAAGAAATATTTATTGATTGAAAAAAGCTTCATAAAGGTTCCATCTTTTTTAATAGGAAGAATAATAAAGGAAGAAATCTCTGAGAGGCACATAAGAGCAATGAAAGTCAGAATATTGGGATGCCCATTCAAATTGAGGGGATGTCCATCCATTGGGGAATGGCTGAACAAGTTGTGGTATATGAATGTAATGGAATACTATTGTGCTATAAGAAATGATGCACAGGAAGACTTCAGAAAAACCTGGAAAGACTTATATGACCTGATGCTGAGTGAAAGGAGCAGAACCAGGAGAACATTGTACACACCAAGAGCCATAGTTGGGGAGGACTGTTTCTGATAGGCTTAGCCCTTCACAGCAATGCAAGGACCTTAAATATTTTCAAAGGACTCTTGATGCAAAATGTCATTCACATCCAGAGAGAGAACTATAGAGTCGGAATGCAGAATGAAGCAGATTATTTTCTCTTTTGTTATGTTTTGGTTTGGTTTTTCTCGTGGTTTCTCCCATTCATTTTAATTCTTCTATGTGACATTAATGTGAAAATGTATTTAACAAGAATATATGTGCAGAGCCCATATAGGATTGCATGCTGTCCTGAGGAGGAAGTGGGGAGTAAAAAGGAGAAAATTTAGAGCTCATGGAAGTGCTTTTGAAAACTGAATAATAAATAAATTTTAAAATTTTTTCAAAAGTAAGTCAGAATATCAGGGTGAAAAAAACCAATATAGCTATCCTGATCTCAACATCTTCCATATTCATTTACTGAGAGCTTCCAGGTTTAAAGGAGAAAATTTGTTTAGTAGTTTTCCTTCTCTTTTTTAAAAAGTACATGAAGCTTTTATGAAAACAACAGAGCACTATACAAAGCAATGTGTCTTCCTGCGCATGGGATAAAATGATAATGAGCCCAATTTTTGACAGATTAAGTTTGAGGTAACAGGAGGACATCTAAATGTGAATTTCCTGGACGTCTGGACTCAAATGATAAATCAAAGCTGCAGTAGTAGGTATATAAGTCATCCACATAGAGTTAGTAGCTGAAACCATAAAAGTAGATGAACTCCCTAAGGAAATAAGTTTAGAAAAAGAAGAGTGCCAATCAACTTACCAGGAGGGTTGCTTTATTGAACTAGACAGAATAACAAAATTCATCTAGATGAACCAAAGGTCAAGAATCTCAGGGGAAATAATAATGATTTTTTTAAAGGCAGGAATAAAGAGGGGCTAGCATTCTCAGATCTCAAACTGTCCTATAAAGCACTAATCATCAAAACCATTTAGCATTGGTTTAAAAAAAGAAAGAAAAGTTGATCCACATAATGTGAAAGGTAAGCAAGACACAGAAACAATTGGAACATATTAGCCTAGTATTGGATAAATTGAAATATACCACCTACTGAGGTAAGGATTGAAAAAAATCTTTTGGAAAAACTTAGACCTAGGAGGTTAAAAATTAGAATAGAATAGAAAAAGGTGCCCTTCACAATTAAGGTTAGGAAAAGAATACTTAAGTAAACAAGGTACAGAGATAACTATAAAAGATAAAATGAGCCTTTTCAACTACATAAAGCTGAAAAGATTTTGAAGGAAAAAATCAATGCAGCTACCATTAAAAGAGAGGCGATTAATTGGGTAAAATTTTGGAGAAAGAATCTTTGAAAAAGATACAAAATCACACGCATACATATGTATGCATATAAATATATGGTTCCTATTCATTCCCGGTGCAAGAGCCATTCCCTAAGAGGTAACTAGTCAAAGTATAGAAATAGGCAGCTTTCAAAAAAAGAAATGCAAGCTATAAAAAACTATATGAAAGAATATTCCATATGATTAATTGTAAGAGTAAATGCTAATTAATTAAAATAAATCTAATGTTGTACCTCACATTCACCAGACTAGTAGAGATGGCAAAAGGAGGACAGGTATGCTGATATACTATTGCTAATATTGTTTCAAATTGGTCCTACAATTCTGGAAAAGAATTTGGAAGTATGCTTACCCTCCCCCTCCAAAAAAATCACTAAACTATACATACCTTTTACCCAGAAATAGCACTACTAAGCAGATACCCCCAAAGAGAGGTAAGTATCCCCATGCCTAAAAATATTGATTGTATTTTTGTGGCACAAAACATTTGTGCCACAAACTAGGGGACCATTACTGAGGTAAACAAATTTTGGTATATAAATGTAATGAAATATTATTGTACCATACCAAATGATGAAGAAGAAGAAAAAATACTGAGAAGATTTGTATGAACTGATACAAAATAAAGTAAGTAGGATAAGTAGAACCACATACACCAAAACAAAAGACTTCAAAACTCTGCTCAGTGCATCAATGAATCATGACATCAGAGAACTGATGGTCAATCATATCTAATGCTTCTTAGTAGAAAGACAGTAGACAACAAATGTGTAGTGATGCATATATTTTCTCTGCAATGAATAATTTCCCTGACTGTACCCATTTTTTTATGAAGTAAAATTCTATTGAGAAGGGATAGAAGGGGAGTGGTAACATTGTTAACAAAAAGAGAGAAAGAAAAGAAAAAAAGGACCAATATAACATTTAAAAAGAAAAATAGGGCAGAAGGCTGGGTACCTAAAGCATGCATAAGACAAACATAATGATAGTGTGCTGTAGGGAAAAGAAAATTGGATTCAAGTCTGAGTATCTAGGTTCAAATCCTGACTTTTATTTGGAACCTGTAAAAAAATCTGGGCAAATTCTATAATCTGTGAACGTTTCCATATTCACAAAATGAAGAGGCTATACTAGATAGCTTCTAACATTCTTCCAGCTCTAAGTCTACAATTCTATGTATAAAGTAAGGATGAAGTTAGGAGTCTCTACTGCTTAGTAATTATCACAAGATAACTTATGGCCGATAGCCATAAATAACCAGAGATGCTAGTAGACTAGAAACAACGTCTTGCATAATTTGTCAAGCTTATTATAAGAAACATCATCCCATACGGTGCAAAAATTCCAATTTAATGGAATAGTCTGTATTCTCGGATATAAGATTTTTTTAAAGCAACTTCTGGTTGTTTTTGTGAAAACTTTTATTTTCCCCTGTGTTCTACAGTTTAGGTCTGGCCAAATTAAATGAATTGAACTTCCATCAAAAGGTATATGCAGGGCTTCCCCAAAAAACAGATATTATCAGAGGAGCACAAACAGTCCCACTTCCCCAAAACTGTCACTGTCACTGGCTTCCCAAGATGCCTGAAATGACCTCCATTAGAAATCCATTCTTTTATATTATTTTCTTCTCATTCACCCTTTACCTTAAAGGGCTAATAAAGCACCCATATGTATGAATTTATTAAATTAACTACCTAGTTAGAGCCCTAAGGAGAAGGAACAAGAGCAAGTAAGTTTTGATTGAAGGAAGATCTCAGGAAAGGTCCAAGTTTACATTGATTCAGAGTAAAGCAATGAAGTAGTCAAGATTAGCCTTAGGGAAATTGGGAAGCAAGTAAATTTTGTCTCTGGTGTCTATGGCAATGAAGCCCCCTTAGGCAATGCCAAAATCTTTCTCTCAAAATCCTCTCTCATCTTCAGTTGCCCACCCTGCCAACAGTCATTCAAAGAGATGGCAACATTCTTTCCCTCTCCTAGACCATGGTGTTTCAGCACTAGTTAGATTATGCTTTGCTGCAAAGCATACTAGCAGGTGTCAAAGGAAGGGGTCCCTGAAGCAAGGACACGACTTTGTGTTCATTAGCAATTCATCCCTCTGTCTGCCTGCAGGGGCTGTATGCAGCCAGAACCCTGTCATGCATGTAGAGTCAGACTCCCCTCACATTTACAGAAAAGTAGACATTTATAGCCAGCAATGCTTTGACAGCAACCCTCTCAGTAACCTATCTCCCCCACCATCACCAACAAAAAAAGCCCTATAGCTTATGGGTTAAAAACAAGCAGCAAATTCAAGAACTGATAGAACTAAGCTAAAGTTTTCTTGAGGGAGCCTGGTCCTAACCTACTATGCCCTAGATTTCCTATCTATCCAGTAGAGATGAAATAACATAGAGCTCTGACACACAACAGCCATTTAGCCAGCAGAAGCTAGGAAGGCAGCATCCTTCTCGATCCTCCCTATTAAGAGGATTTGGTCAGAGGACATCAGCCTGCTTGGGGCATCCCCAATATAAGCAATTGGTGAAGTTGGGGAGACTTTGAAGAATGACAGTGAAAATGACAGTAGTTGAAAAAGATCTAAAGGAACTGAGATCAACATACAGAAGAAAAAGATGATGCAGGGTCTTCCTGATGCCAATCTTTAAGAATATATTAGGATATATTCATACAAGCACGTGTGAATGATTAAAGCTAGCAGAAAAAAGCATCTCTCTTCACTTTTCATTTCTGTCAAGAATACCCACCATTCTCCCAGATACTCAGGCCTAGGAGTCTCCTTAAATCTTCACCTCACTCAGCCCTCACATCTAATTAGGTGCCAAATATGGTCTATTCCACTTCTCCAGCATCTCTCTCATTCATTCTTTGTACAGTGCTCATATCTCAACCACCCTGGTCTAGGTTTGCACCATCTCTCAAGAAGACTGCTGCAATGGTCTCCCATAGCCACTCTACAAAGCAGTTTCCACACAGCTGTCAAATTGTTATTCCTAAAGCACAGGTCTACTCATGGTACTCCCCATGTGTTCAAGCAGCTTTAATAGCTCCCCATTGCTTTTAGATTAAAACACACACTCCTCTGTCATGAAAAAGCCCTTCACAATCTGGCATCATCAAGCTATCTCTTCAGACTAATTTCACATTACTCTCTCACCCACCCCCATAAATTCTATGCCCAGGCCCAACTGGTCTGCCTGCTGCTCTCCACACCCAACATTTATCTTTCACAACCAAACCAGGAGGAAAAACATTCTACAAATAGGGTTGGGCTGTTTTGTAGAATGTTCCTCCTCATGAGTAAGAAGAATCAGGAAAACAACATACATGATAAATATAATAGCATAAATGAAAAGAGCAACAAAAATCAAAATGAAATGTCGTAAAAATATAATGACCAAGTTTGGCCTCAAAGAAGACATAAGAGAATGTGATGCTCTCCCCTCTTTGAAGGGGTAGAGGACGATGGATGTAGAACACAACATGCAATGTCGGACTTGGTAGATTTTAGTTGACTTTGTTGAACATTTTCCCTCTTTGTTAATCCTTGTTTTACGGAATGATTTTCTAAGAGGGATATATATATAAAAATGAAGGTGATGTAAAAAATAAAAGCTATCCATAAGAGTGTATCAGCAATGACCCTGGCATACACAAGGAGGGCCTGCTGTACAAGTCCTTAAATCTGCTTTTCTAAAAGGAAAGCAACTTTTGAGGGGTCAACAATCTACCTTAATCAAGCACATATATCATTCACTTAGTTCAGGGGAAAAAGTCAGCACCCTGAACTTCAGAGAAAGTACAAACAGAAATTACAAGCACAGGGGGAGGTGGAGCCAAGATGGCAGAGCAGAAGGATGAATCTCTAAAAGCTCTCCCCCATGGCCCATAAAATACCTGTAAAAAATGACTCTAAACAAATTCTAGAATAGCAGATGCCACAAAACAACAAAGTGAAAGAGATTTCCAGTCTAAGACAGTACGGAAGGCCAACAGGAAAGATTTATCACACCGGGCATGGAGCAGAGTACAGCCCAACCTTGGCTGCACATGTCATGGCAGGGACAGGACCAGAGCAGGCCTCAGGGGACTGAATTCCCAGTGGTTCCAAGATTGCTCAACTCACACATGCCAAAAACAGCTTCAAAGGTCAGTGAGAAAGCTCTTTCACTTGGGTGAGAAGGGAACCTGGTCTGGCCCTGCCTGCAGCAGCCACTACAGCAGCATCCATTTTTGGAGCCCTCCATCTAAAGACCCTGGGGAAATTGAACCACTGCTCTGGGTCTCAGCCCTGAGTGGCTGTCCTAGGGTGAGGAAGAGTGCTGACATGGTGGAGCTGGTGGAGGCTCTGGACAGGAAATTCTACTCACAGATCCTGGGCAAAAAAGCTTGCAGTAGCTCCCAGACCAGAATGCAGGCCAGGAGAGGAGTAAGCTCCTCTCCCTTGATTGTGCCACCTTGGAGGAACTGAGAACTTACAGGTCCCAAGAGTACACTCTCTTCTTGACAAAGGACTCAAAAATCAAGTAACTGGCTGGGAAAATGCCAAAAAAAAGGGGGGGGAAATAAAACTATAGAAGGTTACTTTCTTGGTGAACAGGTATTTTCTTCCATCCTTTTGGATGAGGAAGAACAATGCATACCATTAGAGGAAGACATAAAAGTCAAGGCTTCTGCATCTAAAACCTCCAAAATAAATATACAGTGGTCTCAGGCCATGGAAGAGCTCAAAAAATATTTTGAAAATCAAGAGAAGTGGAGGAAAAATTGGGAAGAGAAATGAGAGTGATGCAAGAAAATCATGAAAAGCAAGTCAACAGTTTGCTAAAGGAGACTCAAAAAAATGATGAGGAAAATAAGACCCTTAAAAATAGACTAACTCAAATGGCAAAAGAGGTCCAAAAAGCCAATGGGGAGAAGAATGCTTTAAAAAGCAGAATTATCCAAATGGAAAAGGAGGTTCAAAAGCTCATTGAAGAAAATAGTTCTTTAAAAATTAGAATGGAGCTGATGGAAGCTAATGACTTTATGAGAAATCAAGAAATTACAAAACAAAACCAAAAGATGAAAAAATAGACGATAATGTGAAATATCTCATTGGAAAAACAACTGACCTGGAAAATAGATCCAGGAGAGACAATTTAAAAATTATGGGACTACCTTAAAGCCATGATCAACAAAAGAGCCTAGACATCATCTTTCATGAAATTATCAAGGAAAATTGCCCTGATATTCTAGAACCAGAGGGAAAATATAAATATCAAAAGAATCCCCTGATCACCTCCTGAAAGAGACCCAAAAAGAGAAACTCCTAGGCACATTGTAGTCAAATTCCAGAGTTCTCAAGTCAAGGAGAAAATATTCCAGCAGCCACAAAGAAACAATTTGAGTATTGTGGAAATACAATCAGGATAACACAAGATCTAGCAGGTTCTACATTAAGGGATTGAAGGGCTTGGAATATGATGTTCCAGAAGTCAAAGGAACTAGAAGTCAAAAGAACCAAGAATCACCTACCCAGCAAAACTGAGTACAATACTTCAGGGGAAAAAATGGTCATTCAATGAAAGAGAGGACTTTCAAGCATTCTTCATGAAAAGACCAGAGCTGAGTAGAAAATCTGACTTTCAAACAGAAGAGTCAAGTGAAGCATGAAAATGTAAACAGGAATGAGAAATCCTAAGGGACTTGCTAAAGTTGAACATTTACATTTCTACATGGAAAGATTATATTTTTAACTCTTGAAACTTTTCTCAGTATTTGGGTAGTTGGAGGGATTATACACACATATATCTAGACAGAGGGCACAGAGTGAGTTGAATAGGAAGGGATGATATTTTAAAAAAAATTAAGGGGTAAGAGAGGAATATATTGGGAGTAGAAAGGGAGAAATTGAATAGAGCAAACTATCACTCATAAAAGAGGCAAGAAAAGCTTTTTCAATGGAGGGGAAAAGGGGGGAAGTGAGACGGAAAAAGTGAAGCTTATTCTCATCACATTTGGCTTATGGAGGGAATAACATGCTCACTCAATTTGGTATGAAAATCTATCTTACACTACAAGAAAGTAGGGGAGAAGGGGCCAGGGGGGTGGGGAGGATGATAGAAGGAAGGGCAAATGGGAGGAGAGAGCAATTAGAAGTAAACATTTTTGGGGAATGACAAGGTCAAAAGAGAGAATAGAATTAATGAGAGGCAGGATAGGATGAAGGGAAATATAGTTAGTCTTACATAACATGACTATTATGAAGTCTTTTGCAAGCTACACATACATAGCCTGTATTGAATTGCTTGCCTTCTCAGTGGGGATGGGTGGGGAGGGAAGGAAGGAGAGAAGTTGGAACTCAAAGTCTTAAGAATGAATGTTGAGAATTGTTCTTGCATACAACTTGGAAATAAGAAATACAGGTGATGGGGTATAGAAATCTATCAAGAAAAGAAAGATGGGAATAAGAAAAGGGAGGGGTGTGATAAAAGGGAGCTCAGATTGAGGGAAGGGGTAATCAGAATGCATGGTATTTTGGGATAGGGGGAGGGAGAGATGGGGAGAAAATTTGGAACTCAAAATTTTGTGGAAATGAATGTTGAAAACTAAAAATAAACAAGCATTAAAAAAAGAAATTACAAACAGAAATTATGAACAGAAAGACCAACAGACAGGACTTCCAACTGTCTGACCACAGACAATACATACATCATTACCAGAGAGAGAAACACCAACATCTAAGTTTTCAAAAGGGAGGGGGTACTTCTTAGAGGCTACCCAGAGGTCTCCTCTGGCACACCAACCTTCTTCCAAAAACTAAGCCCCCGAAGTAAAACCTCATCTCAGAATGTGTGTGTGTGTCTGTCTGTCTATCTATCTATCTATCTATCTATCTATCTATCTGTCTGTCTGTCTGTCTGTCTGTCTATCTATCTATCTATCTATCTATCTATATATATATACTTAGTAGCTAATGTCCCCTCCCTGTCACCAAATCACTGTGTATTTATTTTTTCTTATCTGTATCATCATAAAAATTCCTAACATAAGGTACTTAATAAATGCTTATTAGTCATTAAAAATGATTAAATTACTAGACCAAGAATTTAAGGTAGACAATAATAAGGCTCTGCATACTGTGCTAGAAATAGAATTTATGGCAGTAAAATATATTGCCAAATAATCTATTACCTTAATTTCAGCCCCCTATTTGACATTGGACCTTGTGATAAAGTAGAGTTAGCTATGTGGATGTGTTGAAAAAGTCTAGGTCAAGGAAAAACCAAGAGACAACCAATGCTCCAGAGGAGTGAATTCATGGCACTAGGGGTGGTCATCCAAGAGCTTCCTTTGCACTGAATTCTCATAATGCCTTATTTTTGCTTTGGATTGTGCTTGCAATTATATTTTACTGTGACATATTATCCTTTGCCAAAGGTTTTCTTAACATCAATAACTTAAGTACCCTCTGGAATCTCACATTTTTATTCACCCTCATTTTAAGTAGAACCTGGGCACTCAAGCTTGTGGCAAAACTCTAAGGTTCACCATATTTTTTGTTGTTGTTCAGTCAATTCAGACTTTTTATGGCCCCATTTGGGTGCTTTGCGGTGGGGCAAAGATACTGGCATGGTTTGCCATTTTCATTTTACAGATGAGGAAACTGAAGCAAACAGAGGTTAAGTGATTTGCCCAGGGTCACGTAGCTAGTAAGTGGCTGCAGTTGGATTTGAACTCAAATCTTCCTGACTCCAATCCTGGCACCCTATTTACTGCACCATTTAGCTGCCCACAAAGATCACCACTACTTCCCCCCTTAGAACCACTTGCTATCATAAGGTTTCAAACATATATTAAGGACAAAGAAAGTATTTACATCCAAACTTCTAGAGCCAAAATATTACTCTCATCTAGTGAGCTGCTGTCTTACCTTTCCCACTCTCCCTTCTCTGGAACTGAACAGTTCCCTTGGCTTATAATATTACCTTGAAGAGTCCACCAAGGGGAAAAAACTAGCCTCTGAATCTATAGAGAACTGAGAACAAGTGAATAACCAATGTTATTTCCCAAGAACAGTCACCTCCTTTTATGCACCTGAATTGTTCCCATGACTTAAAATGCTATCCTGGGTGGAGTCTCCAGCAGGAGTAAGGACTCCATTCCCAGTAAGCATCATGGGATGATGGATATCCTCAGTTTTGCTTCAAAGTTTCCTGCTGTTGCCTCTGCTCTCCAGTAGATGGCATCTATTCTTAAATGGGTCAACCATGTGGACATCATGCAGAAATCTTAGCTTACAGTTATAAAGTTTTTGTCAAGCATCTTGGGATATTTGAAACTTTCTTGACCTTTCACAGTCTGGATCAGGGTTATTTAAAAATTGTGTTGTTTCATGCGTGAATCTCAGCGCCCAACCCTCTAGGTCTTCTCAGAAAGTTATGGAAGTTTATTTCCTATCAATCTTATTTGTCCTCTTCTCTGTTTCACACTCCTTACCAGGACAGAGTGAATCCATTCTCTTTATCACTTCCCTCCCTTGGTACCCATGTGCCTCCCATTCATTCATAACCTCCTACTGAGTTTTATGAAAGTTTAGAAAGGCATTTTCATAATTTTTCCTCTTAACTTTTCAACATTCCACTTTCCTCCAGGGCACTTAGACCAAGTTATATAGATTAACCCTAGTCACTTCTCTAGAGAAGAATTCATTTTTGCTCCTAACACCAGTCTCTGTGTAATGAAGACCTTGCCAGTTCTTAATGTATCTTGCCACATATCTTAATGTGTCTTACTCTCCACATTCTAAACTATAAGTTCAATGAAGGCAGGGGATTCACTGTTTTACTGATCTCCATATCCTCTTCAGTGCTTCCATAGCAATCATACAGTATATATTTCTTGAGTTCAACCTAAAGATCTTGTGCCCTGCCCCAAGTCAAAGGAGAAGAACCAGAAGCTGATTTGAGGACAGATTTTCAAAATCAAATTCACTATGAATACCTGACTATAATCACCTAAGTTTGCCTTTCCCTCCCAGCCAGAGGAAGGGACACAGCAAGGGAGCTAGAGATTCTATCTGCACTGAGACTTAATGGAAAATATGGTCATGTCACTCACAGGAAAAACAAATCATAGCCCACGTTGGAACCTTTGCTTAATAATATGGCTGAGTGTTGGCGGAGACTTTCTGCAGCAATATTAGACCTGAGAAAATGAACAGTCAAGCTCTCAGCAACATTTCTGCCAAACTACTTGGGGAAAAAAGGTACTTCTTGCATTTTCCTTCTCTGAGGCACACATAAAGGGAATTTAGTTAGCAATGCCAAATGCTGACATTTCTGGGGACTTTCAAAGAAAAGCAAGCTAAAGACCTACTGTTATCCCCCTACTCACTTTAACAGCATTACAAAACTGGGCTTATGCTGGGATAATAACTATAGTCTTAACCCAGGTAAAATTAACCTCCTACAATAATCCAAGCTACTTTAGCATACTTTATTGATGCTATATAGAAATAAATTCAGGGATGTAAGGCTAGGTTCTTCACTTTATAGGGAAAAACTTCAGAAAGTATCCACCAAAGAGTAGACGCCATTTCAAATTTGCATTCACTAAGCCAGGAGATCTACTTGTCCAAGCTATAAATTGGCTGAGACAACCAGAGCTTTACCCCAAGGTGCTGAAATTTTGAAGGTCTAGTGACAACCCTTGCTTTCCTTTGACAAACAGAAACAATTGAGTTTAGGATCCAGTTGGTAACGGTGATTACTCAAATTAAGAAGCTACTAAACAAAATAAACAGGTGAACTCCTCCCTGGTCCAGCCCTTTCCCATTCCTTCCTTTGGCAGCAGCCACTCAACAGCAGTCTCACAGTGTCCAGATATCTCAGTCACACCAGCCAGACTCCCCCAAAAATATCTTCCCTTTTACTTGAATTTTTCTGAAGGAGTTGATGTGAAGGCTAATCAATTTTGAAGACGCTGCTTTCATCAGAACACATTTTGTGGAGCTTGTCCATGGGTTCACCAGATCCACTCATTACAGCTCTGCCTTATGAAAGGTTACATGCAGGTCTTAATGCATTAAAAGGACTCTAAATGAGCCATGCAAACAGTCTCTCTATTTTGTAGCAAGTAATGATTTCCACCAGGTGAGGGAATAGTTTAACAATGCTGATTCTGTTTGGTTTACTCAGCAAGGAAGAGGAAAGACAGAAGGGGCTTGCGATGCACTCAAAAATTGTTCTAATTCTTTAGAATGCTGGTTAATGCTATAATTAAGTGAAATGCCTTTCCAAGCTGGTACAGTCCCCAGAGTGTGAGGGTTCCTTAGTGATAGCGACTGGAGTAAGCAAAACTAACAGCGGTTTCCTAGTTGTTTAACCTCTTTGGTGTGAAAGCTTTTGTGTCTTACACCTTTCCCACTCCCTGTGGAAATTCAGATGCAAACTGCCCCTAAATGTGGACACTGGATTCCATGTTGTTTCTTGAACAAGACACTCCATCTCCTGACTCCATGCATTTTCACTGGCTAATCTATGTACCTGTAATTCTCTCCCTCCTCATCTCCACTATATTCTTCCCCATATTCCTCCAAGGGAAGAAGGGAAGGGAAAGGAAAGGAAGGCAAGGCAAGGCAAGGCAAGGGAAGGCAAAGCAAGGCAAGGGAAGGGAAAGGAAGGGAAGGGATATCCTTTCTGAGGGAATCCTCACTTCCTTTCTAAATAAGGGAAGTAATGGGGGAATGGAAGAAAGAAAGAGAGAAGAAAGAAGGAAGGAGAAAAGGAAGGCAGGGAAGAGAGAAAGGCAGGCAGAGAAGATGGGAGGGAGGAAATGAGAAGAGGAGAGGAGATATGTGATGAAAGAAAAGAGAAGAGATGCTTCTGTCATTATCCTGAATCTATCAGCTCTCTAGAGGTGGACACCATGTTTCATCATGAGTTCTTTGAAGCTACGAGTGGTGATTCTGTTGATCAGAGTTGTAAGTCTTTCAGTGCTAATTTTCTTGACAATGTTGTTGATATTGCACAAACTGTTCTCCTGGTTCTGCTGACTTCACTTTGCATCAGTTTGTTCAGCTATTCTCAGAAACTATCCTCTTCGTCATTTCTTGCAGCCCTTCTTCTTATGTCATTCCCCAAAACCCGGTTCATCACAGGTAACAGTGTATCCCAGCCCTTCTTTTCCAGTACCAATGTCACTTTCCTTTAGACCCTCTCTTGTCATTGGTCCTGGAACTGGAATCTCTGTTGTTGCTTCCAGATTCTCACATTGTTACATTTATTTAAAAATCTTCCTTTGGGGTTCACTCTATCAAAATTTATCACCCAATTCAAATCCTGGTGGATGTTATCTGTTGACCTCCTACAGCAGGGGTAGGGAGCCTAAGGCCTCGAGGCCACATGTGGTCCTCTCAGTCCTAAAATGTGGCCCGATTTTGTTCTGTGAAGTTTGGATTAGGTCAGAGGGCCACATTTGAGGACTACATATGACCTCAAAGCCTCAGGTTCCCCATCCCTGTCTGAGGGTATCCCCAACTTCCTTTTTAAATAAGTTTAATGCCTGATTCACAACCCCTCTCTCTTTCCACCCTACCTTCTCCCTTCATAAAAAGCACTTCAACATACATGAGAATATTCTTTCAAATACCCTCACTTCCTAGTTTCTTAATCTGCTTAATTCCTGTGACCTACTTCTCCACTCCACATGAGCTAGACCCAGAAATGATCATACCCTCTACTTCCCATCATTCATGGATGCTTTAATCCCATGATCAAAAACCCTGAAAGTCCTTTAACTAATCACAATCTTCTATCATTCCATCTCTATCTATGCCTTCTTTCTCCCAAACCTATTTTTCTACCTCACTGTGTGCTGAAATCCTCCATTCTCTGCTTTGGCCATACTCTTTTCACTTCCCAGTCTCAATCCTTCAATGAACTAGTTCAGCACTATACTATCCTTTACTCTTAAATCTCTTGCTCTCTTTTCCTATCAAAGTTGATGCTTTATCAAAGTCCAATTCTGGATTACTGCCATAATCTACCAAGAGGTACTCCTAATCACTTATTGCCGACCAGAGTTAGAAGAAATCACAAATCTGTGATAACTGAGTCTAAAGGAAATACATGTTACCTAATCTCAACTGGGCCATCACTGCAGCAAAGCAATACTTTTATGCTTCCCTAGTAGATTCTCTATCCCATTCTTCACCAAAAAAAAAAAAAAATGTGCCAAACCTTCTCTTCTCTCTCCAAGCCTCCTGCAGTTCCCCTCCCTATATCTTCTCAGGTAAGGTATTCCCATCATACTTTGTTCACGCAAAAATAAATAAATAAATAAACAAGGCCATTCACTGAGAGCTCCCTCTTCTACCCTTCTCTTCATCTCAAAACTCCTTGATGTCACCCTGACCAATTTTCCTTTATTCCAGTGTCTGATGAAAAGATGAATCTTCTCTTTACCAAGGCCAACCCCTTCTACATGACTCCATTTCTCTCTTATCTTCTTGAACAGATTGCAGCTAATATATCATTCTTTCTCTCATTTTCACCCTAACATTTGATCTTTTCCTATCTTTTCATTTCTTCCCTGAAGCTTAGCCTCCTCTAATTTTAAAAAACTGCTCACTTGCTCTCACAATCCTGATAACAGTCATCCTATATCTCTTCTCCCCTTTCAACCAAACTCTTTGAATAACAAGGTGCTACTACTTCCTTTGTCCTTACCATCTGACTTCCTACTTTATCACACAAATGAAACTGCTCTATCAACAACCTCTTCATTATCAAATCTAATAGTCTCAGAAAGAGTCTTTCCTGAAATCTCTTCCTTTCTTACTCTACTCTCTCTCACTTGGTTACTTCATCATTTCCCAAGGGTTCAACTACTAACTCCATGCAATGACTCCCAGATTGATATATCCATCTCTAGTCTCCCTTCTGAGCTACAGTCCCTCATCACCCACTGCCTTTTGGACATTTTGAAATGTGCACCCTGTAAACATTCAGCAAATTCAACATATACAAGACAAAATTCATTATCTTTGCCCCAAAACCCACCTTTCTTCTGAACTTCCCTATTACTGTAAAGAGGACACACCCATTCTTCTATTTACTTAGATTTGTAACCTCATTGTCATATTTGACTTCTCATTTCCTCTACTTAATCAATCCATTTCCAAATCTTATCATTTCTACCTTTACAACATTCCTCATCTACGTCCCCTTCTCTCAATTAACACTGTTACCACAATAATATAGGTTCCTCATCACCTCTTACCTAGACTACAGAAATGACTTTCTACTTGGTCTCCCTGCCTCAAGTCTCTACCCACCCCAGTCCTTCTTCCACAAAGCCAAAGTGATCTTACTAAAGCATTATTCAAACTTCAGTGATTTCCTTATTTTAGTTCCTCTGTGTGGCATTTAATCCACTCCACAACCTGACCCCTTCCTACATATTCCTCTTACACATTACTGCACTCCATGGTTCAGTCATACTGGATTATTTATTATTCTGTACATGCAACACTCCATCTCCATCTCTGTGCCTTTTGCACTGGTGGTCCCTTATGCCTGGAATGGATTCCCTCCTCATTTCCATCTCTTAGGATCTTTGATTCAAAAAAAACTCCAGTACTATTTTCTACATGAAGTCTTTTCTTATCTGCAACTCTTCCACCTCCAGCTATTGGCCTCCATTCCAAAATTACCTTTTACTTATTTTGTAGATATTCTGTGTATACTTATACAGGATGTTCCAGTAGTCTTAATATAGATTGAAGCTTTGAAACCTTTAAACTTTAAAATTGCACTAAGATTTTGGGGACATTCCATATATGTGCATGTTTGACTCCTCTATTAAAATGTAAGCTCCTTCAAAATACCAATATTTGTCAGGAAAACAATCCAAAATTGGTAGGATGTGCTTAGGGGGAAATTTATCTCTCTAAACTCCTTCATCAATAAAAAAGAGAGAGAGAAAGAACAGATCCATAAATTTGGCATACAACTAAAAAAGCTAGAAAACTAACAAATTAAAGGGGTCCAAAAACACCAAAATAGAAATTCTGCAAACCAAAGAAGAGATTTCAAAAATTGAAAGCAAAAGTATTGAACTAATAAATAAAACTAAGAGCTATTGGGGGAACAATGAAAATAGATAAACCATTAGGTAATTTGATTTTTTTTTAAGCATGTAAGCTCTTTAAGGTATTGTTTCACTTTTGTCCATGCTTTCCTAGCACTAAGCATGGTGCCTGGCACATAGCATATGTTTAATAAATCATTCCTCATTGATAGGTTGATTTAGTCATGGGTTTGAAACAAGTCCCCTTTCATTTTCCCATAACAAGTTGGGTGTCTGGAATGAAATGGCACCCCAACAGGTCTAAGGATAGATTGTAGGAGGCCTTTGAGCTTATATAAGAAAACATTTACATCTTATTTTCCTACCTTCTAAATAAAATTTAATTTCCTTCAATTATTAATTAGGCAACTAGTCAGTCTTCCTGGAATAGATTCAGATCTTCACCAGATGATTAAAGGAGTCCATGACACATGCAAAAAAAGTTGAAAATCCCTGTTCTAAAGGGAATTGGTTCCTCTGACACCAAGTATGGAAGGAAAAAGAACAATATATCTAAATTTCCTTGCCTTCCTTCCAGCTTAAAGAATGATACTAGCTTACCTTTTTGCATAGTACTTTGCTATACAAATGTTAATATCCCTCACCTGGACAATTGTGATAGCCTCTCAAGTGCTTTCTCTATTTCAGGTTTCTCTCCTTTCCAATCTACCCCTCACCTAGTTACCAAATTAATGTTCCAAAAACACAGATCTGATGTTGTCATTCACCTTCTCAAGAAACTTCAGTGGCTCCCAACTGCCTTAAAGGTGAGAGAATTTGAGACTCAGCAACCATCTCATTTAATCCACACAGGAAAGAAATTCCCATTATAAGATACCCAGCAAATTGTTGTCCAACCTCAGCTTGAAGACCTCTAGGGAGAGGGAATCCACCACTTCTTCAGGAAGCGCATTCCACTTTTGGACAGCTCTAATTGTTAGAAAGTTCATCCTGACATTGAGCTTAAATTTGCCTATTTATAATGTCTACCCATTACTCCTGGTTCTACACAAAACAAATCTAATTCTTCTTCTTGACAGTCCTTCAAATACACAAATATGATCAGCAAACTTTCTATGTTTTTCTCCAAGGGAGTCATTAATAAAAATGTTCAACTGCACAGAGCTAAGCACTCCATTGAACACCTCCTACCATGTTGACATAGAACCATTAACAACTACTCTTTAAATCCAGCCATCCAATCAATTCTAAATCTGTATATTAATGTTTAATCCAAATTCCCCCAACTTTTCTTAATGGACAGTATAAGGTTCTTTATCAAAAGTTTTGCAAAAATTTAGGCAAACTATATCCAGAGCAATCCCCTCATCTATGAGTTTAGTAATCCTGTCAAAAGAATTAAAGTTAGTACTGTTTGACCTGTTCTTGATGACGTTATGATAGCTCTTTGTAATTCTGATTTCTTCCCTTTCTAGGTGTTTGCCATCTCTAATGATTTGTTCCAGAATTTTGCCAGGAATTGAAGCTCACTAGTCTATAGTTTAAAAATTCTGTTCTCTTCCCTTTCCTGAAAATCAGGACATTTACCCTTCTCCAAATTTTTGGTACCTCCTCCATTTTCCATAATTTTTCAAACAGTAGCTCAACATTCACACCCAACATTTTATTCAGTACTTGAGGATGTAATTCATCCAAGTCAAATAATTTGAAATTATCAAGGGCAGCTAGGCAAGCTCTTACCATCTCCTTACTTATCTGTGGTATCAGTTTCTTCGTCATTTTTATTTCTATTACAAAGGTAATTTTAAAAATTGAAACAAAATAAAAATTGAGTCCTTTTGCCTTCTCACTGTTGTCAGTTCCCACCACCCCAGCCACTCCAAACAAAGATCCTATCCTTAGCTTCCCTTGCCAGCCTCAACTCATTCTAAGCATAAGAATTCCTGACTTTATTTTTCAGGACTATGTCATGCTTTTCTATTCATCCTCTGTTACCTGTCCTTGCTTCCATATTCTGTATATTTCTTTTCAAAACGTAAGTTAGTTGATGAGTTTCCTATGCATCCGCATTGGTCTCCAGACACATCTTACTTTTCCTCATCTTTGGAATTGTTTCCCTTTGTGCCTTCACATTTTGATTCTTGATTATTTCTTATCTCTCTTTGGCCAATCGCGCCTAAAGCATTTTACTCTATGAGATCGTACCTTTCCTCTGAATCCTTTGAAATCTGCTTTCCCAAAACTTTTAGTGAATGTCACATAGCACCCAGGTTTCCTTTTCTTCTCTATCACAAACTCTAGAATGAAGAGGTAATTTCTCTCCAAAGTTACCATCATTTCTACCAACAACTAGGTCCTTCCTGTTAGTAAAAATCAGATCCAAAATTGAATTTCCATTTGATGATACTTCCATTTTTGAAAGTATAAAATCACAACCAAAGCAAATCAAGATGATATTAGCTACTCTGTTACTGAGAGAGAAGGAAACAGGTCCATCAGATATCTGGATAATTTAAACCCCCTCTCCCTGCTAATCATGCCTCCATGTCAGGCTATTTTTCTAATTCCTCATCTATTTCCTCTTTCTGTCCAGGGAGTCTATAGTATAACCCAATGACAATCCTGTCTCTTTCTCCCTTCTTTTGCCCTGTACTCAAATTCTCTGTCATACTACCCCAACCCTATTCCTGAATTTCTTCATATGAGAATATCCTCTTAATAAATAATCCTATTCCCCACCTTTATCTAGCCTGTTTCATTTGAAAAAGAATCCAGAACCACAGTATAGTCATTATTTTCATCCCACCAAGTCTCAGTGATATCTATGAGAGTGAACTTGCTCTATTAAATTAAAATACCTAGTTTCTCTTGTTTTTTCCCCAAAGTTTGGGTATTGTGCGTAGATGTATAATGATCTTTACTACCAAGTTGTTTCTTGGATTTTGTCTCCTATAAATTTCTGGGTGCCTCAGCTATTATTCCTACTTTGCAACTTTTTCTTGAGTATCTAACTTTGGTAATATACACAAGCAATCTTCTCCCTCCCCAATGCTTTTTAGTTTGAAGCCCTGCTTATCAAATATAAATCCTCCTGTTTGTCATTTAAAGGCTTTCACAGTCTGGCTTGAGATTACTTTTCCAGGATTCTTGCCCTTTTTTTTCATGCCCCTTCAACATATATGCTTTCTAAGCTTGAGCCCACTCCCCCCTAGTCTCTACATATACGTGTGGGAGAATGTATCACAGAACTTTAGGGGAGATGGAATGTTAATATCAAGGATACCAGCATAGTAAAAAAAAGTTAATTGTCTGACTGGCTAATTGATATCAATCTATAATCATATGGGAAAACACACCAGAGTAGGTACTTATAAATTCTATTGTGAGTAGTAGAAAGACAACCCTTTAAAACCATCCACAAAACCTTAAAAGATGTAGCCAGCCAAGCTTTGGGGACCCATTTGATCAGTGAAGGGGGGAGTGGAGACAAGGATCTTCAAAGTAAAGATGTGCTACATATATATGCCCAGAGAGTGGTAGAGTTCTCACGAAGTTTATACTTTTGACATATGAGTATACTAGAGTATGAGCTGCCAACAAGTTCTTGGTAAATTTCATTTAGAGAGTTTTGTGTTCTGTTCTACTTGTCACAGGTGAAGCAAGCTCACCAGTAAGATGATTCAATACTCCACATAGCCAACTGATCAAAAGCAAGCATTTATTACCAAGTATTTTTTTAGATGCCGAGGATAGAAAGGCAAAATAAAGTCCCCCCACCTCAAGTAGTTTACATTGGGAGGAGGGGAGGACAATGTATACAGTTAAGTAAAGAGAAAATATATGCAAAATAAATGCAAAATAAAATTTTAGGAGGCGAACAATGAGCCAGGTTTGGCTTGAGTACAGGATGTATGTGCAATTAGCCTGGAAAGGAAGCCTAGAGCCATATTGTTAAGAGCAGTAAATGCCAAACAAGGAAGTAGAGAATGAGTAAAGCTTCCAGAGCAGGGTATGGATATAGTCAGACCTGTGCTTTAGGAATAAATAATATTTGGGCAGCTGTGTGGAGAATGGATTAGAAAGAGGAGACATTTCAGTCATCTCTACACATAAATAATAACCAAAAGAATGGCTTCATCTCATATATATCCCCAAGATACACCTACATATCCATAACACACTCACAGTTGACATGCACTCACAAACTCCTAAAAGTTACAGACATAAATGCAGACCATGAAACAAATGCTTATGTTGGCTCCTTTCTGCTCTGAGCAAACTGAACTATGCATGAGGGCTGGAAGGCAGGATCAAGGCAAGTGCTAGATATGTGCCATCATTGGAGGCACATTCACAGTGGTCAGAATCCTGGACTTCTATATTTTCAAAGCTTCTGAGATCTGGAAGAAGTTCAACTTGGAAAGATATAGTTCCTCCGACATACTTTGCCAGGGATAGCAATGCAAGACCCCAGACCCGTTGCTCTAATGAATATATTTCCTTTCTCTCTATCGAAGTTGAGAATTAGTTTCGTTGGTTGAAGTCCCAGGGTGGGTAGTTGTTATAGCAAGGTTAATCTTTCCACACTATACCTTCATCAAAGGGGAATTCCAGGTTTCACATTCTCTTCTTTTGCCTTGTACCCTGGTCTTCTACCCTATTAAAGAATGACTGGTAGTCACAAGAGTGTCTCTCCTCTGCAGCAAGGAAGGAAGTCCATTACTGATACATTACAAAGGAAGCAAAGGATGCGTAATATTTAGCTAAGTGTTCTGTGATCACTGAAAGCAAATCAAGATTATTCACTCTGTATTGTCAATCTGGAGGTCTCTAGCTAAGATACTGCTAATGCTCATTTAGGCACGGCTTGGTAAGAAAGATCAATATTTAGGACAATCACTTCTCCCAGGAAAATTTTCAATGACCAACTTTAACCCTTGAGATGATTTGTCATTGTATCCCATCCATCTAGCTCAGTGCCTTGTACATAGCAAGTGTTTAATAAATGTGTATTTAAGTGTTTAAGAATTGAAGAAGTGACAACAGTGTGATTCAGAGGCTTGGCCTTAAGACACTTAGAATTGGCAACTCAGGAGCAATTTTTTAAAACAAAAGTCTTCCTAGACAGTCCAGAGCTTCCCACCAACTTGGAGTCTTGAGGACATGAGTTCAGTTTGTCTTCTGCACAAAGGATAGAATAATAAAATGTTAAAACTGGAAGGTACCTAAAAGTTTGCCAAGCACTTTGCCTTCACTATCTTAGGATTTGGATCATAGATTCACAGATTTGGAACTAGAGGGGACCTTAGAGGTCATCTAATTTAGCACCTTCATTTTACTGATGAGAGAACCGAGGATCAGAGGGGGTCATGTGACCTTCTCAAAGTCACACAGTCAGTTAGTAGCAGAGTTAAGATTAGGCTACTATAGTGCTCACTCCTCTAGGATGCCTCATTATTCTGTCTCTTTTACAAATGATCATTGTTTAGATGGTTCCCAACCTTTTTTCCCAAAGAAATGTGGTCTTTAAAAAAAAAAAAAGCAGACAATTAATTATATCAGGGATATATTTATTTATTTTTACAAGCCTCAGACAGAGAAACAGTTTCTA
Source organism: Notamacropus eugenii (assembly GCF_028372415.1). Taxonomy (NCBI): domain Eukaryota; kingdom Metazoa; phylum Chordata; class Mammalia; order Diprotodontia; family Macropodidae; genus Notamacropus; species Notamacropus eugenii. The sequence continues at coordinate 82,766,847 of NC_092872.1, read as the reverse complement.
AGCCCAGTGCTCAAAGATTTCCCCTCTGGGGAAGAGAAATGGATTTTCTCTTTACTTAAGAATATAGATTAAAAAGCAAACCAACAAACATCTCTGCATCTTAATGCAGCCTTTACCTCTTGAGAACTGCCTATCGATCAGCATTTTTATTGTCAATTTTCTTATGGTTCAACTCCAAAAAATATAATCTTATTATGTCTGGGGTGACAGTCATGAGTTAGTCACCTTAAATTCAATTTTTTTGCGTATGATTAAGGTGTTTAATTTGGTGACCAGCAAAGCAAATTCATTGACAATGTTTGAATCTGGTTAATACAGGATACATGTAAAGTAGTAAAAGAACTATTGCCAAAAAAGAGCATTGCTCTCAGGGAGATAGAAAAAAAATAACTGGACATGGAATTGGTGGAAATGGGAAAATTTCTTAACCTCTGACCTTCAATTTTCTCATATTTTATGGGGAGGGTATTTGTATTTGCCACTTTATAATGGCATAAAGCTCAGACTGAAAGAGAAGACAATTCCTATGCAGACCAGCAAAACTAAGTTAGTCTGGTCTCTGGTTACACTAACATCAGGCTAGGTTGCAGACATAATATTTAATCAAATTTTCTTCAGAGTCATATAGATCAGGAAGTATTAAACTGGCGTTCAAAGGTCCCTCCTTTGAGGTCTGTGGATAGATTTCATGGGTCTGTGAACTTGGATAGGAAAAAAAATAAAACTATTTTCACATCCTGTAACTGAAATTTAGCATTTTCTTTAATTATGAATTTTTTGAAAATCATTCTGAAAGGGGGTCCATAAGCTCCCAAAGGGGTCCATCTCTCTCTCATATACACAGACACATATGCACACACACACACACACACACACACACACACACAAAGGCACACACACACACAAAATGTTAAGAATCCCTACTCTTGAAGGTAAAATAGTACTTAGACTTGGAAAGTCTTTTTTTTTAATTCAATCTTTCCCAAAAAATCCAGGGTATTCTACCATCTCTAAATTCCCTAGGTTTTAGTTCAGTTTGGGTCCTTTCTGTCTCCAATCTAAGCCTCTGTTGGGCATGAAAAGAACTCTCCTGCCCCTCTGAGTCTGGAGAATACATGAGAAGGGACAATCAGCCTTGACCGTATGGCACCCCTCTTTAATTCAGATGATCTCTAGAGCCCCAAAATAAGTCACTGCATTTCTCTTGGGAAGGTTCCAGAAGGATGACATTGCCTCTTGTACTGATTTAGAAGGGTTAGAAGGGGTGAGGGTAACTGTGTCTGAAACATCTGCTACACTCTATTTGAGCATAAGGTTTCAGTACTTAGAATAAGCAGCTGGGCTGATGCCACTTGGAGAAATTTTCTCCATCAATCAAAATGGCCTTACTCTCATTCAATATCTGAAGGGCCTTTTATTCACTTATATAAATTATAAGGTTTCAGAACTGGAAGAGACCTTAGAGATCATCTAGTTCAAACTAATCATTTTAAAGAGGCATGGGGAGTTTTAATGAGCTGCATATGCTCACAGAGAAAGTAAATCCCTGAACCAGGATTCAAACCCAGGTCTTTTGACACTAAATCTAGTCTTTGAAGATCTACCTACCTATTCTATTTCAGATCTATTCAAGTTCTTGATTAAGCCAGTCCCCAAGCTTTCCAATCTTTGAAATAGGAATAGGACATGATCAGCTGTCCATTAGTCTAGTATTTAAGCCTAATAAATGTAAAAGAATAAGATGTAAAGGATATAAAAGAACAAAATGTCTCATGTTCTCCAAGAACTTAATATCTGGTTAGTACGGCAAGAAGAACAACCGTGAATAGTTAGAGAATCATTATTAAATATAAAACAATGACCTTTAATATCCTTTCCAGCTCTAAATCCATGATCTCAATGCACTGCTGGTAATAAATGAAATAAGAATTCAGAGCAGGAAGAAATTAGTTTGAACTAAAAGTGGTCAGATATGGATGAGACAGAACTTCAGAGTAAACATGGTATAATTAGTAGTAGAGTATTTAGCTTAGAGTCAAGAACACCTAGAATCAAATACTTACTCCATGACCCTGCAAGTCAACTTCTCTGAGCCTCATCTGTAAAATGGGCTTAATAACAACTGTATTAACTATCTCATGGGGTTGTCATGAATATCAAATGAGATAATGCATATAAAGTGTTTTGCAAGATTAAATTTGTTATAAGTATTGACTGAAAAGAGTTTGAGGTAGTAGACTGAGAGTTAGCCTCAGTAAGAAAGTCCCACCTTTGACATATACTGCCTGTGTGACCATGGGCAAGTCACTTAACCTTTCAATGCCTTCTCACCCCATCCCAAAACCTATGATTCATAGGATGCAAAGCAGCTGCACTGTTAAAGGACTTGCACAGAACTCCCTGCATGAATGAAATTGCAAGTCAAAATCACAAATATAAACTAAATAGCAATTACTTTTTTTTAATTTGTTTTCAGTGTTCTACAATCACTTCCATAAATCTTAGATTTTTCCCCTCCCTCCCTGTCCTCCCCTCCTACCTCCATACTCCCTTCCTGAGATGGAATACAATATTATATAGGTTCTACACATACATTCCTATTAAATACATTTTCACCTTAGTCATGTTGCATAGAAGAATTAAAATGAATGGGAGAAATCATAAAACAAACCAAAACATAATACAAAAGAAAATGATCTGCTACATTCTGTGATCGAATTCCATAGTTCTTTCTCTGGGTGTGGAAGGCATTTTGCCTTAAGAGACCACTGGGAAATTTTGAGTCTTTGCAAGCAATTATTATTTTTATTGAGCTAGGCCAGAAAGGTTATTATTTCCCAGAGAAGTTCTACCTAACACGAGAGGAACTCTAGACCCCAGTTCAGAACCTAATGATCAATCCCCTCCCCAAACTTTTGTTTGAAGATGCTATTCATTTCTAAGGTAAGAGATTCCCTATCACCAACTCCATCACACTGTATTCCTGCATGCTTTTGTGGGTATTTAATGGAAGATACCCTCCAGGTCCCCAAGGAAATATTAAATACAGAGGGAAAAAGAAAAAAAGAAAAACCTTGTATCTGTTAACCAAAGGGTGACATTTAAAGAGCATAGAGTTTCATCAGAAAAGCTCTTGTCTGCTCCACCCATGCATAACCTTGGTTTGTTTCAGGGCTTGGCCTCCATTTAAACTGACTTAGGCTCCATTAGAGTAAATCATTTTGACTCAGAGCAAAAGCAGATTAAGGATAAAAGGACTCTTTTAACAAATATTTCCCCATAAAGTCTCTCTTTACTCAGTTCTACTTCTAATCAATCCCTCCTCCAGATCCCCAGTGAACGCTTCCCTAAACTTCAGAACAAAATAGTTGGGAAGTACAATGATGCCGAGGATGGAGCTTTAGAACCAGTCAGAAAGGTCGAGTTCAGACTCACATTGTGCTATTTAATACCTTTGTGACCTTGCTCCATTCACTCAGCCTCTATGACCCTCCGTTTCTTCAGCTGTAAAATGAGAGAACTCAGCTAGATGACCTCCAAGGTTTCTTTTAGTTCTATATCTATGATCTTAATATTTGACACGAAAGATTAGACTTTCAGCAGTTGTGTAGTTCTATGGGTTAAGATTTTTATACCCTACTGTGGAGATTATCTATTAGAAAATATCCCATCAAAATAAAATATCTTGCATGTATGTGGCACTTAATTTTAAAAGTACTTTTATACATAATAATTCTCATTTACATATTAAAATATAGTTATATCCTGTTTTTTCCACTGTCTTGTTTTGTCCTCATAGCTCTGAAAGATAAATAGCACAAGTATCATTTTCCCTATTTTACAGATAAGGAGACTGAGGCTTAGATAAATCATGTGACTTATCCAAGATCAAATGTTATTAAGTGGCATGGCTAGAAATGACTTCCAATAAGCTTTCCGCATTGCTGTTCAACAGTACCTAAATTATCCAAATATCTCAATGCCATGTGTAGGACATGTACTTCCTATTCCCATTTTGTAGATGATAGAATGAAGCGCAAAAAAGTTTGTGTTGTCTCCGTATTCCATCATGAGATAGCAGCGGTAATCTCCAAGAGGGGAGAGGAACAGGGGAGTGGCAGGGCTTAGGAAGTGGGCTTTTTCTGCTAAGGTAATTTCTAGCCTTTTCTACAGTATTAGAGTCCATGTTATGTGATCTAGCTCAGGCCCCACACAAAATGCTTCATAAATTTATTGAGTATAGTTGGTGGAAGTAGAGGCAAGGTGGCAAAGGGAAAGGAAGTACAGCCAAGCTCCTCCCCCAAAACTCCTCCACAGAGATCTAAAAAATTAGTCCAATTGGGGAATCCAAGAAAAATAATCACTGTGGACCATTTTTTATATCTAGGTCAACAATGGGAAACAGAGAAGTCTTTGGATAATGGGAATGGAGACAAGATTGCAATGGCTGCACAGGGCCTTCCAGTGAAGGATGAGGTTGTGCATCTAGTTAAGAGTCTGACCTTATGCAGAATGTAGGAAGAAGTTCCAACTTGTGGTTGGATCACAGAACCAGGACCTGCTGGGGTGTGGGGGGGAGTGCCCACAGGTGGCATTCCAGCATAACTGAGTAAAGAGAAGGTTCAGAAGCAAGCAATGGTTGTGTGGCTCTCAGGAGTAGAGTGGGGTCTTAGTTCCAATATCCAGTCCATTCTAAAGTCTACATCAGAACTACTAGGTCAGGAACCTCTGACTAAAAGGGACCCTGAAGTTCTACTACTCTGAAACAGCAGAGCCTTCTGGCTGGCTGATAATGCAATCTATGAGGACTCCAACCAAGGGGCAATCCTACAGGCATATTGCTCGGACCCAGACCTAAGTCAGAAACTTGCAGAGCTCAAACTGAAAGGTAGAAATTAAACTTTGCCTGGGATAATATCACTTTGGGGCAGAAGGAGGAAAACTGGTAGCTTACAAGTCCTCAGCCTGAGCTGTCGTCGATATTCTGAAATAACGTAATATTCAATACAGCAAGAAAGCAGCAGCATGACCCCAAAGGACACTGTTTTATGTTCTGTTTCACTCAATAGTTACTAGTAGGAGGGAAAGGGGAGAAAGGAAAGAGGGAAACAGGAGAAGAGAAGATTAAGGGTAAAGTTAGTCCTAAGGCAAATAAACAAAGAAAGCTGAAAAATATTTGTAGCTGCTCTTTGCATTGTGGCAAAGAATGGGAAACTGAGGGATGACCATCAAGTTTGGGAATGGCTGTCCAAGTTGTGGTATATGAATGCGATGAATACTATTGTCCTGCAAGGAATAATGAAGGGTACAGTTTCAGGAAAACCTAGGAAGATTCGTATGAAATGATGCACGGTGAAGTCAGCAAAACTGGGACGGCAATTTATACAACACTATTGTAAAGACAAACAACTTTGAAGCACTTGGGAATGTTTAACAATGCAGTGACCAGCCATGATTCCAGAGGACTTGGTGAAACATGCTACTCATTTTCTGATAAAGGGAAGATGAACCCAGAGTACAGACTGAGATATATTTTTGGACATGACCAATATAGGAATGTATTTTTCTTGACACTTTCATAACAGCAGTTCTGTTGGGTTTTTTCTCTCTCTCAGGTAAGGGGATATGGTAGGAAGGAGAAAAGGAAAATTTTCATTGATTCAACAAAAAAACTTTAATTTTAAAAAAATATTCTTGGACAGTTGTAGGGATGGGTTCTCTATTTTGACTGCAATCGTAGTGTATCACATAAAACAAGCATATCTGCAATCCGGTCTGAATGAGCTTTAGAGGAAAAATTATAACTGTTCCATGCCCCTCCCCCATTCTACTCTTCTCAAAACAGTGAACCTACTGTTCAAATACACATCTGTATCTGTTTACCAGTCTACAAAATGCCCTCTTCCAGATCAGGTGGCATCTTTGTGGTTTTCAGGGATATGAAGATAGATGGTCCTCTAAAGCACCAAACTTAATTCTTACAGTATCTTTGGAACAGGGAACTATTTCAGGAAACCCCAGTCATTCCTACCTGTGCATGATCAAGACCATTGCCCTCTTTACCCCACCTCATCAATTTAAAAAACTGTAAATTACATTTCTTAATTAGTACGTATTACAGCTAACTGAAGGTGATTTGGTTGACTACTGTTTGGCAATCCATAATCAATAAAACGATTACATTGTGCCACTCAACTGCTGTGCGTTTTCCCACCAGCAGAGCCTCCAATCCCTGCTTTAAATTAAGCATCTTAATCAAGTATTTCCTTCCAACCACGAACTGACCTACAAAGTTTCAGGATTTGGTTTTGTTAATCAGCTTCCACACAACAGTCAATAAAGGCATCCAGGAAAACAACCTTTCTCAAGCTTTGGCCCTAATAAAAAAAAAAGTGAGCCCATTGCTTTAATGCCAGTGCCTTTACTGTATTTACTATGTCTAGTTTATCCCATATATGTCTTGTTTGCATGTAATTGTTTTCATGTTGTCTCCTCCACTAGACTTCAAGCTCATTAAGGGTGGGGGCTGTCTTTTACCATTTTTTTTTTGTATTCCAGCACTTAGCACTTATGCCAGTGTCTGGCATATGGTAGGGTTTAATAAATGGTTACTGACTGATTGAGACTCTCATGTCCTTTTCCACCATAGCTCTACTTTAACTGGACCTAAGAAAAGCTAGCATGGATAGTGAAAAAGTTCTCAGTAAAATCCAAAGTTACAGTATTTGGATTTTATTGTTTATTTGGTGGGGGTTGGGAGAACATTAGGTCTAGGATCTAGGACCTAGGATACAGGTTAAAAGAACTTAAGGAAGGAAAATAAAATGAGTAAATATCAGGACAGATTGGACTGGCTTTACACCAAAGTAGCCAAAAAAGATCAGACAATCAGTGAGGACCACCAGCTAATTATGAACCACTAATATCAGTGCTTTTGGTTGTTAGTTTTTTCTTTCAAAAAAAATCATCTACTTACCTATGCTTCTAAAATTACTAGTAGCAAAAGAGACAGTAGGGGTATAGCAGAAGGAAAGTTGGCATTGAAGCCAGGAAGACCAGGGCTCAAGTCTTATCTCCCACATACTAGTTGTGTGACCCTAGAAAAGTCACTTTCTCCTTTCAGTTCCCCCCGCCCCCAGCAACTCTTTACAACTCTCAGTTACAAAGGAGGTGCCAGTCTGCTTTGCTAGAAAAAGATCCTCACCAACAGATTCCCTAGACATATGAAATCAGAGGTCTCTTCAAAACTAAATTTTTAAAAAGCTAACTTTTACATGGCACTTTGTAGCAGCAAGCACACTGACACATCCAAGATGGTCTGCTAGCACAGGTTCTTAGATCTGCTTTTCTAAAGAAAGCAACTTAAGAGGGGGACAACAATCTATTTTAACTACATATACCAACAGAGAAAATACAAGCAGAAAAATAAAGATCAACAGGCAGGGCTTCTGTCTGACCATAAGTAATATATGCACCAGAGATCAACAGACAGATCCAACTCTCTGACCATTACATACATACATAGTTACCAGAGAGAGAAGCACCAGCATCTGGGTTTTCAAGAGGAGGAGGAGGCTCTTTAATGACTACTCAGAGTCTCATCTGGTCATATAACATGAACATTCTTCCAAAGAGTAGGTCCTCAAAGCAAAATCCCACCTCAGAGTATATATATATATACTTTTCAGAGCCAGAAGGCATGACCCGTGTGACCCAGTGCCTCATTAACAATTAACAAAAGGTGTGAGCCTTCCTACAAAACAAAGGTCCCCTAATCAAACTTCCCCCAATGGGTTCCACCTGAGGCCTATTAATGGGTGGGAAAGATCTTTCATTAACAGAAACCTCATTAATATTACACACTTCACCCTCATAAGTTTAACAGGTTATGTTATTACTTTTATACTTGAGGAAAACTGATGTAGCCAAAGAGTTAGAATCTGAGGTCACATTCAAAGTCAGGTCTTCCTGACTCCAAAGCCAGCAATCTATACACTACCAGCTACCTAGCAATAGCAGTAGTTTACAAGAGCTTTCCAGTTACCAAGCAGAATCTCAATTCCAGGGCTGAAGAGACCTCAAAGGCCATTTAATTCAGCTTGTAAATGTTTAAGTAGACCTAACGAGTAGCTATCCAATGTTCACTTGAATATATTTAGTGAGGAGGAAACCCAGAATCCCTTGAGACAGCCCATTTTTTTCAGCTTCTCTAATTTTAGAGGATTTTTTTTCCACCTTAAATCTAGCCTAAATCATATTCTTCTCAATTTCCATATATTGCAACTGAAGCAAACCAAATCAAATCTGGCCCCTTTGCCTTGCAATAGCCCCTCAAATATTTAAATAGCTATTATGTCCCATCCCACCCTCTTTCTTCAAACTAACTATTTCAATTTATTTAGTCTATCTTTGTGTGATGTGATCTCCTGTCTCTTTGCTTGCTGGTTTACCCTTCTCTGGACATTCATTCTTCAACACAAAAAGGTGAAGTTCCTTGTACAGTACCACTCAATTAGGAGGTAGCTAAGGCAGAATTTGAATTCAGGTCTTCCCAAGTCCAAGTCCAGCACTCTATTCACAATTCCATGCTGATTGCCCAGTCAGACTCCAAGGATTCCTTGACTGAAAAAAATTAAAGCCCAATCCAGTTTCACTGGCCCCTACCAGAAAACCTAGACCTTCTCAAAGGTAAAACAGACCACTCTGCCAAAGTAGCGCTTTTTAGAAAGCCGGGAGTCAGTACATTAAAGGTAGCATTGGATAGATAGTCTCCCTTGCCCTTTGAAGGGAGATGCTGGTGGTTAACCTTTGACCTTGGCATAGTCCATAACTTACCATCCTCTCAGCCTTATTCAGTTCTAACCTAATCTATTGGCTCTATTTTTATTTACTGCATTATTCATTAGTCACCTCTGCCCATCGATGTCCTCCTGAGACCTCTCTTAGCAAGCTTGCTCTGAAGGCTTGCCTCCTGTCCCCCCATTCTCAATTCCTGGATCTGTTTTCACTCCATTCTTGGAATTTCTGACATATATCCCTCCCCACTTGGGTCTCTTAACCAAATATTCACCCTATTGAGCACAAAGATGAGTCAGGAAGAAGCATGACACACTCCTACCATGATAATGTTGGCATAGAAATGCTAGGTGAGAGTAGGGAAACACACGCAGTTAATCATGTTTTTTAAAGACCCAAGTTTTAGCAAACAGGGGAAAGAAAGGAAAGAATAAGCATATATATACATGTATGTATGTATGTATGTATGTATGTATGTATATAGTTCCTACTATGTGCCAGGCAGTGTGCTATGTACTTTCTTAACCAAATTATGTCATAACAACCTTAGGAAATCGATGCTATTATTAGCCCCACTGTGTAGTTGAGGAAACAGAGGTTAAGTTACATGCCCAGGCTCATCTAGCAAGCAAGTATCTGAGGCTAGATTGGAACTCAAGAATTCCTAACTCTAGGTCCAGTACTCTATCCACTGCACCACAAGATGCCTCGATTTGGCAGATGGGGCCAAGTCAGGATGTATGATTCTTGACTCCCTAATCTGGGTTTGACTTCCTGTCCTCGAATCTTTGACTCTTAGCCCTTGCATCTGGTGTAGACACTCTTGTACTAACCCAGATTGGTTTTTCAATTTACCATTGCTCTCTTCCTAATTGGATCTATCCTCCTTTGGCTCAAGTAAGAATTTCCCTTCCCACCCTCTATCCTGAGCTCTTCTCCCTCTAAATTCCTCTAGCCTTCATCTACCTGCCAAATTGTTTGTACTTCTCATGAATTTGTTTGTTTTGTATTATACTTGTTCAAAATATTGTCATTTGTGGGTCTTACCTCTCATATGGGCTTATAAACCAATAGCCAATACATCTAGTATTGGTTTACTAATCACTAACTCTTCCTCAAATGGGATGCAACATGCCCTTGTCTCAAATTAGGCAGCTCTGGATCAGATTTCAACCTTGTTTCCACATATTACAGCACTTGATAATTTAACTTTTTTCCCCTTTTTCCACCTTGGTGAGCATCTGAGGACATAACCTGGCTTAATCTTAATTAGGATAGGTCATAAAAGCTAAGTATTTTATGACACATAGTGAGAATATGCCAGGGCAGGTATATTACTGACAGCTTCTTCTTACCTTTGATTCCCATGCCTCAAGTTCTGGCTACGTATATCTCATACGGGATAAAACTCTTCAGTGCTTTAAATGTGGTATAAGTTTGTGCAGTTTAAAGTATATCTGAAATGTCTTTCCTGGCAACATTTCACTTCTATACTCAAGGGTACCTCTAGAAACTGAAATAACCAGAGGAAGAGAATGATTAGATGTTTTAAGTAATTATCAGATATTAAGAAATATACAGAACCCACAAATAGGAAAGTGAATGGCTCTCTTCCAAGGCTGAACTTGAGCTCTATTAGCAGCCTTTTCAGATGGAAATGGGAAGGCTCTTGGCAAGCATAAATAACAGCCACTTGTATCTCAAAACGTGTGCTCAGTGAATTGGTCCAGTTGGGACATCAGGAACTGTCATCTCGCATTAGCAAACTAATGACTGGTTGGAGGGATATGGATTCCATGTGTCTGAGCACTCCATACTTCAGGCGTAAGCAGGACCACAGCCTCTCATCCTTGAATGTTGACTTTAGAATTGTATGGGTAACTCAGGACCTGAAGTTTGGTACCATAAACAGGATAACCTATAACCCACATTTCACACAATGGTTATGTACCCTCCAATATGTTCAAATACCTCCAGGTATAGAGATGATACAATCTCCCTTACAGACTTTCACGGTGTATAATTATGCTATCAAGGAAGTCATACCTTATTTCTGACTTAACATTGTTCTTGGTTCAAATTCTTTCATAGAATTTTCCCTTCCCTCTCTAGCCCACAATGAGCTCGTCTTTCTCTAAATTCCTCTAGCACTTTTCCATACTACCAGCCACATTGTTTATTATTGTTCAATCATCTCTGACCCCATTTAGGGTTTACTTGGCAAAGATACTGGGATGGTTTGCTATTTCCTTCTTCAGCTTAGTTCACAGATGAGAAAACTGAGGCAAACAGCATTAAGTGACCAGTGCTCCATCCACTGCACCATCTAGCTGCGCTGCAAAATGTTTGTATCTCTCATGGATTTGTTTTCTATTATGTTTATTCAATACATATTTACTTATGGGTCTTATCTGTCATATCTTTTAGGATAGGGAGTACTTCTGAATCTTATTATTAATAATTTATAACTTATTACATATATAACTTATATAACTAATAATAACTTATTAATAATATTAAAATTATGGTGGTTGTTACATTATTATTATAGGTGATATTTATGTAGTGCTTTCAGGTTTATAAAATATGTCATATATATATGTGATATACATAAAATATATCACATATCTTATTTGATCCTCACAATAACACTGTATGGCAAGTTGTTGGTTGTGTTTGTCTTTCATTTTCAAAGAAGACCATGACATCAGATAAATGATGACATGATTTGCACTTGACTTTGTTCTGAGTGAGGGAGGGCTGATGGTAGGTACTATTTTAATCATTTTACAGAGGAGGAAATTGAGACTGAGAGAGGTTGAGTGACTTCCTACAAACACCACTAGAATGTCAGTGTTTGAGGCACGATTTGCACTTAGGATGTCCTGACTTCAAGTCTAGCACTCTATCCACTAAGCCACCTCGCTGCCTTTATTTATTGCTGCATCTTAGGGGATAAGGGATGGATGGGGATTCTACTGGTATAGGGAACATGAGTGAGGAAACTTCCTCTACCAAAGCACGCAGGCAATTTCTCTGCCACTTACAAGGTAGTATTAGAGAGTGGCCTAAGAGGTCAAGCAATTTCTTGTTGTTTAGTCATAACCAAATTTTCATGACCCAATGGACTATGGCATACCAATGCTGCCCATGGGGATGTTCTGGGTAAAAAATACTGGACTATTTTTCCAGGAGAACAAGGCAAACAGAAGTTCAGTGATCTGCCCAGGGTCACATAGCTAGTAAATGTCTGAGGTTGGATTTGAACTCAGATCTTCCTGACTCCTGGTCTAGAACTCTATCCACTGTGTCACTTAGCTGCCTCATGTGTCATTTTAATCAGTACCAATTCAACAAACATTAATCACCTTCTATTCAAAAGGCACTATGCTACATGGCAAAGATAATATTACAAAAATAAAATTGTCTTTGCCCTACTAGGCCACAGAGATGGGGAACCTGCAACCTTGAAGCCACATGTGGTCCTCTAGGTCCTCAAGTTTGGCTCTTTGACTGAATCCAAACTTCATAGAACAAATTCCCTTAATAAAAGGATTTGTTCTAAAAAATTTGGACTCAGTCAAAAGACCACACTCAAGGACCTAGACTAGGGCATACAATATGTACGCCTATAAGATAAGTATATGCAGAGACCTGTCTTGACAAAGAGCTAAAACGTCAAGTATCTATAAAGTCACCCCAAAGTGATTTCAAGAAGAAAGGACTACAGATAAGACTTCATGTCTTTCTAGGTTCCCCCTCCCTGGTTGGCGCTTGAGGTGTCACTTGGGCTGTGCTTTAAAGGAAGGGATTCTAAGAGGCAGAAATGGCAAGGAAGTGCATTCCACATGAGGGACTACCTATACCAAAGCACAAAAGAGAGAAATGGAATGTTATTTATGGTGAAGAGCTACTGAGGCCATTTAAGATGGACAAGGAGTGAAAGGGAGTAACATGCAGTAAGACTGAAAAAAGGTAGATCAGAGGTATAGTGTTGAGGTCTTTAAATATCAACGTGAAGTTTATATTTTAAAGAGGGCAACAGAGACACATCTGAACAAGAGAGTGACATGAATAAATGTGTGTTTTGGTGATACCAATTTGAGAATAGATAAAAGAGGGAAGAGACTGGAATCTGGGATACAAATTATAAGGCTATTGTCACAATCCAAGGGAGAGGTGATAAGAGTGCAAACTAAGGTAATCGTTACCTGAGTGGAGAGAAGGGGACACGAGCATGAGGTTTTTTGGCAATAGAAACCATAAGACTTTGCAAATGAGTAGACACAGGAACATAAGGGAAAGGTAATTGTATAGGAAGACTGAAATCACAAGCATAAGTGCCCTTCATAGAAACAGAAAAGTGTGGTGGAGGTATGGATTTGGACATAAAATCACAAGTTGAAAGTGTTTAACAAATGAAATGTGAAGGGGGGGGTTCTGATGTTGTAAAGGCAAAGCAAGAGGTATTTATTAGCTGTTTATCATGTGTCAAGCACTGTGCTAAGCACTAACAATACAAATAATAGCAAAAACAAAAAAAGATGATGGAGGGGCAGAGCCAAGATGGTGGGGTAAAAGCAGGGACTTGCTTAAGCTCTCCTCCAAACCCCTCTAAATATTTGTAAAAATGACTAAAATAAATTCTAAAGCAATAGAACCCACAAAAGTGCAGAGTGAGACAAATTTCCAGCCCAAGACAACCTGGAAGGTCGACAGAAAAGGTGGATCCCACAGGGCTGGGAGCAGAGTACAGTCCAGCATGGGCCATGCCAGCATAGACAGGGCCTCAGCAGACTTCAGGACACTTATTTACTGGCAACTGTGGTGGTTTCCAGACTTCTCAACCCCAAAATGCCAAGGACAATTTGGAAGGCCATTAGGAAAAGCCTGTTGGACCTGTGTGAGGGGATACTGTCTAACCCCACCTCTGGGGCAGTGGAGGGGTGGTAGCCATAGCAATAGCAGCTGTTTCAAGAGCTCCTAGCCCACAGATGGTGGGAGTGATCCAGTGACTGATCAGAGGGGGATTATATGGATCTCTTTGGCAGTTCTGAGCTGAGATTCTCCTGCTTTTTCCTGCTTGGATCTTGGTCATAGTCCTGAGTAATAATCTTGGGGTGAGGAGGAGTGCTAGTGAGGTAGAGCTTCTGGAAGAGGTGGAGAGGGAATTTTCCTCACTGTTTCAAGGCAGAAAAGAGGGCTTGTGGTCACTTACCAACCATAACCCAGGCAAGGAAAGGAGGAAACATCTCTCCTTTGATCATACCATCTTAGAAGAACTGAAAGTTTGCAGGCCCCTAGAAGTATCTATGAAAACAGCTGTATAAAACCCCTGAAGCTTGGGACAATAACCATCCCCACTGGAAACAGAGACCTATCTTGACGAAGAGCTAAAAAGTCAAGTAATAGGCTCAGAAAATGAGCAATCAGCAGAAAAAAAATCAGACTATAGAATCATACATTGGTGACAAGGAAGATCAAAACATACCACCAGAAAAAGACAACAAAAGCAGAGCACCTACATTAAAAGAAATATGAATTGGTCTCAGGCCATGGAAGAACTCAAAAAGAATTTTGAAAATCAAGTAAGAGAAGCAGAGCAAAAATTGGGAAGAGAAATGAGAGGAATGCAAGAAAATCAAGAAAAACAAGTCAATAGCTTACTAAAGGAGATCCCCAAAAATGCTGAAGAAAATAACACCTTAAAAAATAGATGAACCCAAATGGCAAAAGAGATCCAAAAAGCCAATGAAGAGAAGAATTTCTTAAAAAGCAGAATTGGCCAAGTGGAAAAGGAGGTCCAAAAGCTCACTGAATAAAATAATTCCTTCAAAATTAGAATGGAGCAAATGGAAGCTAATGACTTGATGAAAAATCAAGAATTTATCAAACAAAATCAAAAGAATGAAAAAAAGAAAAGACAATGTGAAATATCTCATTGAAAAACAACTGACCTGGAAAATAGATCCAGGAGAGATAATTTAAAAATTATTGGAAGACTTGAAAGTCATGATCAACAAAAAAGAATCTAGACATCATATTTAAGAAATTATCAAGGAAACTTGCCTTGATATTCCAGAACCAGAATGTAAAATAGACATTGAAGGAATCCATTGATGGAATCCATTGATCAACCCCTGAAAGAGGTCCCAAAAGGAAACTCCTAGGAAAATTATAGCCAAATTTCAGAGTTCTCAGGTCGAGGAGAAAATATTGCAAGCAGCCAGAAAGAAACAAGTCAAGTATTGTGGAAACACAATCAGGATGACACAAGATCTAGCAGCTTCTACATTAAGGGATCAAAGAGCTTAGAATATGATATTCCAGAGGTCAGAGGTGCTGGGATTGAAACCAAGAATCACCTACCCAGCAAAACTGAGTATAATACTTCAGGGAAAAAATGGACATTCAGTGAAATAGAGGACTTCCAAGCATTCTTGATGAAAATATCAGAACTGAATAGAAAATTTGACTTCAAATATAAGAATCAAGAGAAGCATGAAAAGATAAACAAAAAAGAGAAATTATAAGGGACTTACTAAAGTTTACATTCCTACATGGAAAGATTATATTTATAACTCTTGAGACTTTTCTCAGTATTAGAGTAGTTGAAAGATTATATATATATATATATATATATATATATATATATATATATATATATATGTATGTATGTATATACACATACATAGAGGGCATAGGGTGAGTTGAATATGAAGGGATTATATCTAAAAAATAAAATTAAGGGGTAAGAGAGGAATATATTGGAAGGAGAAAGGGAGAAATAGAATGTAGTAACTTATCTCATGTAAAAGAGGCAAGAAAAAGCTTTTACAATGGAGAGGAAGAGGGGGAGGTGAGAGGGAATGAGTGAACCTTACTCTCATAGGATTTGGCTTAAGGGGGAGAAAATATACTCACTCAACTGGGTATGAAAATATATCTTACCTTACAGGAAAGTAGGGGGAAGTGTATAAGAGGGGAGGGATGATAAAAGATGTGAGGAGGGGGTAATTGGAAGCAAACACTTTTGAGGCGGGGCAGGTCAAAGGAAAGAATAGAATAAATGGGAGGCAGGACAGAATGGAGGAGAATATAGTTAGTCTTTCACAACATGACTGTTATAGAAGTGTTTTGCATGACTGCACATGTATAACCTATATTGAATTGCTTGCCTTCTCAAAAGGGTTGGGTGGGGAGGGAGGGAGGGAGGGAGAGAATCTGGAACTCAAAGCTTTAAAAATGAATGTTAAAAATTGTTTTTCACATGCAACTGGGAAATAAGAATACAGGCAATGGGGTAAATCTATCTTGCCCTACAAGAAAATAAAGGGGAAGGAGATAAGAGAAGGGGAGGTTGTGATAAATGGGAGGGCAGATTTGGGGAAGAAATAATCAGAATGCATGCCTTCTTGGGATAGGGGGAGGGAAGAGATGGGGAGAAAATTTGGAATTCAAAATCTTGGGGAAGTGAATATTGAAAACTAAAAATAAATTAATTAATAAAACAAAAAAAAATATGATGCCTGCTCTTGAGGAGCTCAAATTTTAATGGGGGAAGACAATACACAAAAGAGCTGAAAATGGTGGATAGAGGTACTCATGTGGGGCATGATGTTGAAGTACAGAAAGTCCTAAGTAGAGCCAGGAGGGAATTAAGGTTGGCCAGCCTATATCCAAAATGGAGGTCTCTGAAGGGATTTACCAATGGGAGAAGGGAGGTGGTATGCAGAAAGATGTTTCAGGGAGAGAAAAGGACAGGGGTGGATGGATGCTATGGGGAGAGAAGGCCAGGGGTGATGAGGGAAGTTCTAGACAAAGACAAAAACTGAAGCAAGCTGTTTAAGTCCAGAAGCACAGACAGTAGGGGAACTGTGGGTATTATGTATCTTCTTTGTATCCTTCACAGTTCTTAGAAGAACACCCTGAATATAAGAGGTGTTTAACAAATATCTGTTCATTGATTAAACCTACTGCTGTGTCCAATGCCATCATCTTTGGTGTTAGAAACAAAATACATTCCAGGACTTTTGCATGTTGTTTCTTATCAAATTACCCACAATCTTATTTCAACCAATCCTCAATACCAATGTCTTTTCCATCCGTTGTTTTGACTTAATCATGCCCAAAACCTATAAATTCCCATTTCTCTATGTATCAACTCTAAGACCACCAGCTGGTGCTTTAAATCCACTTGCCAGAGTGGGGAGATGGGGAAAAGAGAACTTTTAGAACCTCAATCACCCCTATATTCCAGATAGTTCACATAGTTACTTTCAGGCAGGCCTGCTTAAAATTGTGGTTTTATAATCCCTCATCTTCCATCACTAATTCTTGTATAAATGAATTAATAGCATTTATGAGGATCTTATTTTGGGCCAGGCTTTGTGCTAAGCACCGGAAATGCAAATATGAAATAGGTAACCTCAAGAGTTTACATTCCAATAGAGTGAGTCAATATAAATGTTACTGGAAGACAAGGAAGTGATTTTTGGTCTGAAAAAAAAAAATTGTTATCTGGAAACTAGTTGGAGACCAACATCTCACACCATACACCAAGATAAGGTCAAAATTGGAACATGATATAGACATAAAGGGTGATGCTATAAGAAAATTAAGAGAGTGTGGAATAGTTTACATGTCAGATATATGAATAAAGAATTTAGGGCCAAACAAGATATAGAGAGCACTACAAAATGTAAAATGGACAATTTTGATTATATAAAATTAAAAAGTTTTTGCACAAACAAAACCAAAGCAAACAAAATTAGAAGGAAAGCAGAAAATTTGAGGGGTGGGGGTAGATTTTATACCAAGTGTCTTTGATAAGGACCTCATTTCTAAAATACATAGGGAATTGAGTCAAATTTATAAGAATACAAGTCATCCTCCAATTGGTAAAAGGTTAACAGACAAAACAGGCAGTTTTCAAACAAAAAAAAAATTAAAGCTATCAATAGTTGTATGAAAAAAATACTCTGAATTACTACAGATTATAGAAGTACAAATTAAAACAACTATGAGGTACTACCTCACACCCATCAGATTGGCTAATATGACAGAAAAGGAAAATTATAAATGCTGGAGGGGATGTGGAAAAACTGGGACACTAATGCACTGTTGGTGGAGTTGTGAACTGATTCAATCGTTCTGGAGAGTAATTTGTAACTATATCCCAAGGGCTATCAAACTATGCACACCCTTTGATCCAGCAACAGCATTACTAGGTGTGTATCCCAAAGAGATTTTTTTTTAAAAAAAAGGGGAAGTGGAGAAGAGAACTTATTTGTACAAAAATATTTATAGCAGCTCTTTCTGTGGTGGGAAAGAATTGGAAATTGAGGGGATACTCATCAACTGGGGAATGGCTGAACAATTTGTGGTATATTCTTATAATGGAATAGTACTGTGCTATAAGAAATGATGATCTGGGTGGTTTCAGAAAAACCTGGAAAGACTTATATGAACTGATACATAATTAAGTCAGAAGAACCAGGAGAACATTGCACACAGTAACATCAATATTGTATGATGAAATAGTTCACCACTCTGATCAAGACAATGATCCAAGAGAATCCTAAAGTACTTATCAGAAAAAACTATCTGCCTCCAAAGAAAGAACCAATGGCATCTGAATACAGACAAAAATGTAGTATTTTTTCACTTTCTTTTTTAGTTACAGTTTTCTTCCACAAAATTATTAATATGGAAATTTTTACATGATTGCACATGTATAACCAATACAAGATTGCTTGCCATCTCAGGAGGGAAGAGGAGAGTGAGAGAGAAATAAAATTTAGAACTCAAAACTTTAAAAAAAAGCAAACGTTAAAAATTGTTTTCACATCTAATTAAGGGAGAAAAATATTAAAAACAGAAAAGAAAATATATTTATCTATAACAGCTTTAATTCCACTCCCCAACCAAAGTTATCTTTCTCCCATTGTTTGAACAACTATTAAGATCCAACCTCCTCCACAAAGAAATTCCAGATCAATTAGAGATGAATTAGTAGCTTCCCCCTTCTAATTATAAAACATAATGACTAATTTAAATGATGCTCATGACCACAATACTTCTAATAGGTTGTAGGCTAGACATAGTACTTTTCCCCCTTACTGGGTCTCTAAACCACTGTAAAGCATTAGGGAAAGCATAAAGTATTACTCTCTGTCCCATTTCTTTTTTCTTGAAATATACCTGGTAACTGGTTCTCTAGTCAAGTCTTCCTCACTTTATAACAACCATCTTTAAATAACAGAAGCTATGCTTATAGATACAACTCAGTAGACATGATAGTGGAAGGATAAGGACAAAAATCTGTGATGTTCATTGGCATGAATAATTACCAAATAAGGAAATTCCCTACATCGGTACAGGTAGGCACCTTCTCTGCAACTTAAAAATCTTAGAGAGCTGTCCAAAGTATTAAGCCAAGTGACTTGAATAGTCACCCACATTCAGTATATGTCAGGGGCAGAATTTCAAGTTAGGTCTTTCTGACTTCAAGGCCAGCTCTACATCCACTGTACCACACTGCCTCTCTGGTATAATTAAAAAACATGGGTGGGGGGAAGATTTAAGACATCTGGGTTCTGACTCTGATTCTGTCACCAGATAATTGTGACTTAAGCAAATGACATAAAGTTTCTATACCCCAAGATGAAATTTTCTCAAAATAAAACAAGATAATTTGGTCTACATCTGTAAAGTCTCTTCCATGTCTATCATTATACTATTCTGTGACCCTATTCTGAGTCTCATCAACAGGAGAGAAACTTCCAGATCATACTCAGCAGATGGCTAAAATAGCATGAGTGATCAACACTTTAGTCTCCATGACCTTAGAATAATGTTTTAAAAGTGCTTTCTTTTTGCACATACACATCTTAAATTACTAATATTTCTGGCAAGAGAATCCACTATAACCATCACACTAAGTGACTATTTGGCATGTTAACTACAGCCTAAAGACAGCCCTTTCACTTGGATCTCTGAGAGAGAGAGCACTATGAGGATATAGACAGATTTTTATAGGAATGTATTCATGTCATCACAGAGTATCTCCCTTTCATCTTCAGACTACTTGCAAAGGAACTCTGGAAATGATTTGCAGCCATCTGCATATTATTTGCAACCTTGCCTAGACAATCTACCATAGTCTAGAAACAGGACGGAAGAAGGAATTTCCATCCATTTGATATTGGATCAGAAAGAAACTAGTCCACTGGAACAAGATAATGTGCACACCTAAATAACCCTGCCCAGCGCATCAGCTAATATACAGCCTCCTCAATCCATAAAGTAACAGATGAGCCCTAACACCAACAACAACTTGAATTTCTATGGTAATTTAGAGACAAAACACACATATATGTGCATACATATATGCTCTTTTGAACCTCATAACCACATTGTGATATAGGGAGTACAAGAATTATTATCTCCATTTAACAGAGAAGGAAATTAAATTTCAGAGAAGTTAAATGACTTATCCATAGTCACATGACTAGAAAATGACAGTCATGACTTGAACTTGTCTTCTAATAGCACAACACTGTTGTAGAGTGACAGACAGACACAACCTCCTAAGAGTTCCAAGTCTGCCTTTTGTCCTACTATGGGAATCCAGAAATGTAGAATCATTTTGAGTAGTTTACAAAGAAACATGTGGATGTCAGTGACTTTATCCTAAATAGTTAATATCTAACATGCACATAACATTTGAAGTTTCTGAAGCATTTTACATATAATTTCATTTGATAATAGATCAGGGCTGCTTAATCTGGGGCGCATAGATAGATTTGAGGGAGGGCAGTCTGTTAATTTGGATAGGAAAAAAATTATAGATACTTTGCTGGGAGCCAAAATGGTGAAGTAAGCAGTAAATGACTGTAGCTCTCCCATATGCACCTCCAAACTACCATAAAATAGCACCCCAGAACAGAGCCTGGAAGAGTAGAGCCCCCCTAAAGATGGGGTAGAGCAGCCTTTTACCCCAGGAGACTTGGAGAATCAGCAAAAAGAAGTCTATCACTCAGGTAAAAGGGAAGTACAGTCCAGAAGAGGAAGCATTCATTCCAGCCAACTAGCAGCAAGCTCCACCTCAGAAAACCAGTGGGAGATTCTGAGGTCCCGTGTGGTGGAGCTGGCAAATGCCAATATCAGGACCCTTGGGCCAGCAGACTCTAGTTCTCAGAAATACCATGTGCTTCCTGCACAGCCCCAGGCTGGCAGGCATCATGTAGTGGCCCAACCTCTGAAGCAATGGTTTCAGCATTGTCCTAGGTGGGCAGCTAACACCTCCACATATTTCAGTGTAGCTCCAGGGAAATGCAGAAAAACTCCACTGGGCCTCAGTACATACCAGGCACCACCACTAGGACACTAGCTCAGCACCAAGTAAGCTACCAGATCCCTACAGCTTCCAGTAGCACCAGCCAACCCCTACCCCTGCAGCACAGCACCAGATGCAAGAGTTCCTCATGGGTCTCAGTGCAACATCATCAGAGCACCAAGTAAACAGTCAGGGTCTGCAGCCACTAGCACAAAATGCCACAGACAGTGCCCCTTCCACCCTGGGAGCAGAGCTGAAATTTAAAAAAAAAAAAAGTACAAAACAGAACAGGGGAAGGAGAATGAGCATAAAACAACAAAAATAGAATCTGACCATAGAAAGTTATTATGAAGACAGGAAAGACCAAGACAAAAACTCAGAAGAGGATAAATGTCAAAACACCGAAGGGCAAAACTCCAGAGAAAAATGAGAAGTGGTCTCAGGGCCAGAAAGAACTCATGGAAGAGCACAAAAGGAGTTTGAAAATCATAAAAAAAGAAGCAGAAGAAAAATAAGGAAAAGAAACGAATGATGCAAGAGAATTATGAAAAAAAGGCTCAAAAACTTGGAAAACTGCTTAAAAAGTAGACTTGGCTTACTGGAAAAGGAGATGCAAAAATTCACTGAAGAACTCCTTAAAGAGTATAATTGGCCAAATGGAAAATAAAGTGCAAAAGCTAATTGAGGAAAACAACACTTTAAAAGTTTAGAATTGGGCAAGTGGAAGATAATAGCTCTATGAAACATCATGAATCAATCAAGCTCAAAACAATGAAAAAAGTGGAAGAAAAGGTAAAATACATCATGGGAAAAACAACTGACTTGAAAAACAGATCTAGGAGAGACAACATCAGAATCACTGCATTACCTGAAAGCTATAATCAAAAGGAGGACTTGGACATGATCATCTTTCAAGAAATTATCAAGGAAAACTGGCCTGATGTCCCAAAACTAAAGGGCAAAAAGGCATTGAAAGAATCCACCGATCACCCCAGGAAAAAGATGCCCAAAATAAAAATCCTAAGGAACCCTATAGTCAAATTTCAGAGCTATCTGGTCAAGGAAATAATATTGCAGGTGGCCAGAAAGAAACAATTCAAATATGGGGGAGTCATAATCAGGATCACACAGGACTTGGCAGCTGCAATTTTAAAGGGCCAGAGGTCATGGAACATGATAGTCTGGAGGGCAAAGGAGCTAGGACTATAACCAAGAATCACTAACCAAAATTAAGCATAATACATCAAGGGGCAAAATGATCATTCAACTAAATAGAATGATTTCAAGCCTTCATAAGAATAAGACCAGAACTAAACCAAAAATTTGACCTCCATAGACAGTTTAAAAAGGGAAAAGAATATAGAAGGAATTCAATAGAGCTTAACTGTTCACATCCCTACACAGGAAGATGATACTTGTAACTATTAAAAATTGTATTACCAACAGTACAGATTAAAAGAATAAACATAGACAGAAGGTATGGGTATAAGTATTTGAGGGAATGACCTAAAAAAAAGAAATGAGAAAGGGGAGTAAAATGGGTGCAGAAGGAAGGGAGAGGTAGAATAGGGCAAATTACGTCACATGAAAAGGTGAGAAAGATCTATTACAGTGGAGGGGAAGATGAGAGTAGGTAGATGGGCATTGCTTGAACCTTACTCTCATCAGTATTGGCTCAAAGAGGGAATAATTTATACGATCGAATGAATGTAGAAATCTCTCTTACGCACCAGGAAAGAAGGAGTGGAGAAGATTAAATAAGTGGGGAGGAGGTTACTGACAGAAAGGAAAGTAGATCAGGGGAGGTGGTAGACAGAAGCAAAACACTAGTGATGTGTGAAAGGATGAAAGGAGAGAGAGGACAAACAGGAGAAAAATAGAATAGAGGGAAATACATGGGTAGTAATCCTAACAGTGTAGGTGAATGGGATGAACTCTACCATAAAACAGAAACAGATAACAGAATGGATCAAAAACCAGTATCCTACAATGTGTTGCTTACAAGATATCCCAGAGTAAAGGAAAATCTGGAAAGATTTGTATAAACTGATGCAAAGTGAAATAAGCAGAACCAGGAAAACACTGTATATAGTACCAGCAACATCATGTGATCATCAACTATGAATTTTTCAGCCTTTCTCAGCAACACAGTTATCCAAGAAAAGTACGAAAGATGTGGAGGAAAATGCTATTCATATTCAGATAAAGAAATAATGGACTCTAAATGTAGATCAAAGCTTTTTTTTACTTACCTTATTCTTTCTCATAGTTTTTTTTTTTTACTTTTGATATATTTCTTCTTCCACAATCATGATGAATATGGAAATATGTTTTACATGAGAACATATGTATAAACTATATCAGACTGCCTACCATTTTCAGAAGAGGGAAGGAAGAAAAATTTGGAACTCAAAATATTGTAAAAATGAATGCTAAAAATTTTCTTCATTTGTAATTGTAGGAAAAAATAAAATACTATTTAAAATTAAATTAAAGGGAAAAAATACATGTATATTTTAAGTAACCTCAAACTAAAACGTATTTCCTTCCATTATGAATTTTTTTTAATGTTCTGAGAAGGAGTCCATAGGCTTCACCAGACTGCAAGAGATTCACACACAAAAGTTTTAAAACTCCTGTAGGCTGGGTAGCCAACACATATAGTATTAGACTCCAGGAAAGGAACTTTTGGTCTGAAAGTGATGCCTAGAATAGCCTTAAACCTTCTCCCCAACCTGCAAGTCATCTTTCCCCCCATCATCTGAACTTCTCTGAAGGTCCCATGTCTTCCAGGAAGAGTTTCCAGATTGATCAGAGAAAAATTGTGTTTCCTCATTCTGATAAAGAAATGTCAAACTCTCATGGCTAATTTTTAATGATGTTCAAGGTAGCAATACCTCTAATAGGTTGTAAGTAAAGAATTAATGAAAGAAAAGCAATAGAAAATTAACTTGGGCCTAGATTTCTAAGGCCAAAGCCAACAGCCATTGCACTTACCCCCAATCTCCTCCTTGCAGGCTGTGTGGACTATAAGAATGCTCCTAAAATATAATATCCCACAGTGGGAGGCTATTTACCAAAGATATAGGTGCATGTGAATCCTTAGTGGAAAGAACACACTGGGGAAGCTGTGCCTCAAAGACTTTAAACAGTGAATTGTTGTTGCCAATAGCAAGCACTACAATGTGACACTGGCTATAATCTGTAACCTGCAAAAGATGGCATCTTCCAAGTATAACAATGCACAAAGGAGAGGTCAAAAATGAAAATGGATGTAAATTAGACACAGTTCCACATGGTTCTTTTTAAAATCAAGGCTAACTGAGAGGTAGTTCAGAAAGAAAGAAAAGATCCTTGCAAAATAAGCACCAACATGAGTACATTATGGCTTTCATAGGAAAAAATCTCTAGGTCCCAATATTTTAAAATGTATGTTGCTGCCTGATAATTTTTCTAGGTACCTCACTCCTTCAGAAATAAGAATTGCTATTTGCCTCAAGTCAATATGCTCAATAAGCAACATTCTGAGTCCTCAAGGCCCAGAGATCAAGAGGGATAGATTCAGTCCAGGAACCTGTGGTTAAGTAGCCTGAAGCTGTCAGCCAGAGTACTTTTCAGAAGGTGTCTACAAGCAGGGATAGAGAGGACCAAGGACCAGTACGACCAAGAGACAGAAAAATATGAAGTCTGGCTTCTCCTGTAAAGCACCAGAATTTTGAGCAGCAGTGGCAGCAGGCTATACATTCTTGTTTCTATGATACCATGAGGGAAAAAAGAATGCTAAGCCAGAGAGCAGAAAAGGAAACAACAAAAATGAATATAATCTTAACTGTGTCAATAGCATTTTTACAGTACTTTTACCTCCTTTTCTTGTCCATGCAATCCATATTTTTCCCTTTGGGCCTCAAAGCTCCCTCTTCCTCTTCCTCTCCCTCTCTTTTTTCTAATTCCTCTCTGTAGGCTACCTCTACCCATCTGCGGATAAGATCTTACCCTCATCTTCCACTTCCATGGAAAGATAAAATGGCCTTGGAGCTCTTTCCTTTTTTAATATTTTGTTTCCAATTACATGTAAAAACAATTTTTAACATTGATTTTTTTTGAGTTCCCAATTCTCTCCTTCCCTCCCTCTTTTCTCCCCTCATTGAGAAGGCAAGCAATTTTATATAGGTTGTACATGGGCAGTCATGCAAAACACATTTCCATATTAGTTATGTTGTGAAAGAAAACACAGACCAAAAAAAAAAAAACCAAGAAAAATAAAGTTTAAAAAAGTGCTTTGATCTACATTCTGCCTCCATCAGTTGTTCTCTGGAGGTGGATAATATTTTTCATTAAAAGTCCTTCAGAAATGTCTTGGAACATTGTATTGCTGAAAAAAGCTAAGTCATTCACAGTTGATTGTTGTTACTATGTACACTATTCTCTTGGATCCACTCACTTATTTTGCATCAGTTTGTATAAGCCTTTCCAGGTTTTTCTGAAAGCCTCCTACTCATCTTTTCTTATAGTACAATACTATTCCATCACAATCACAAACCACAACTTACTTATCCATTTCCCAATTGATGGATATCTCCTCAATTTTCAATTCTTTTCCATCACAAAAAGAGCTGCTATAAATATTTTTCTATGGAGAAAGGACAAATTTTTGACCAAACAAGAGATAGAGAACATTATGAAGTGCAAAATGGATAATTTTGACTGCATTAAATTGAAAAAAGTTTTTGCACAAACAAACTCAGTGCAACCAAGATTAGGAGGGAACAGAAAACTGGGAAAGAATTTTTGTAACTAGTGTCTGTGAAAAAGACTCATTTCTAAAATATATAAAGAACTGAGTTAAATTTACAAGAATACAAGTCATTTCCAAATTGAAAAGTGATCAAAGGATATGAACAGACAATTTTCAGAGAAAGAAATTAAAGCTATCTATAGTCATATAAAAAATGCTCTAAATCACTATTGATTAGAGAGATGCAAATCAAAACAACTCTGAGGTACCACATCACACCTATCAGATTGGCTAATATGACAAAACAGGAAGGTGATAAACGCTGGAGAAGATGTGGGAGAGTTGGAACACTAATTCATTGTTGGTGGAGCTGTGAGCTGATCCAGTCATTCTGGAGAGCAATTTGAAACTATGCCCAAAGGGCTACAAAAATGTGCATACCCTTTGACCCAGCAATATCGCTACTAGGACTATATCCCCAAGAGATCATAGAAATGGGAAAGGGTCCCACATATACAAAAATATTTATAGCAGCTGTCTTTGTGGTGGCCAAAAACTGGAAATCAGGGGGATGCCCATCAATTGGGGAATGGTTGAACAAGTTATGGTATATGAATGTAATGGAATACTACGGTGCTATAAGAAACGATGAACAGGAAGACGTCAGAGAGGCCTGGAAGGACTTTTATGAACTGATGCTGAGTGAAAGGAGCAGAACCAGGAGAACTTTGTACACATCAACAACCACAGTGTGTGAGGAATTTTTCTGGTAAATTTAGTCCTTCACAGCAATGCAAGGACCTAAAAAGTTCCCAGTGGACTCATGAGGCAAAATGCCTTCCACATCCAGAGAAAGAACTATGGAACTAGATCACAGAATGAAGCAGACTACTTTCTCTTGCATAATGTTTTGTTTTGTTTTATAGTTTATCCCATTCATTTTAATTCTTCTGTGCAACATGACTAAGGTAAAAATATATTTAATAAGAATGTATGTGTAGAACCTATATAAAATTGATGCCATCTCAGGGAGGGAGTGGGGAAGGAGGGGAAAAATCTAAGATGTTTGGAAATGATTGTAGAAAACTGAAAACAAAATAATTTTTAAAATAAATAAATAAATATTTTTCTACATATAGCTCCTTGTCCTTTTTTTCTGTCTCTTTAGGATATAGACCTAGTATTGGTACTATTTAGTCAGAGGGTATGCACAGTTTTATGGCCCTTTGGGCAGAGCTCCAAATTGCTGTCCAGAATGACAGGATCAGTTCACAACTTACCACCAACCATGCATTAGTATCCCATTTTCCCACATCCCCTCCAACATTTGTCATTTTCTTTTTCTGTCATATTAGCCAATCTGATAGAGGTGTGAGGTGATATTTCAGAGCTGTTTTAATTTTCATTTCTCTGATCAATAAGGATTTAGAGCATTTTTTCATGACTATAGATAGCTTTGATTTGTCTGAAAACTACCTGTTCATATCCTTTGATATTTATCAATTGAAGATTGACTTGTATTTTTATAAATTTGATTCAGTTCTCTATATATTTCAGAAATGAGACCTTTATCAAAGAAACTTGCTGTAAAAAATTTTTTCATAGTTATAACTACTGTGTATTTTCTTACACCCTATTTTTTCCATTTATTATTCTCTCTCCCTCTCCTTTCACCATGTTCCTCCTCAAAAATGTTTTGCTTCTAACCACCACCTCCCCCCAGTTTGTCTCTCTTCTATCAGCACCTCCTTTCTTTTATCACCTTCTGTTCCTACTTTCCTGTAGAGTAAGATGTAGTTCGATACCCAAATGAGTGTGTATAATATTTACTCTTTGAGCCAATTCTGATGACAGTAAGGTTCATGTGTTGTCCACTCCCCATCAGCACCTCCACTGTAAAAGCTCTTTCATGCTTATTTTATGTGAGATAATTTGCCTCATCATACCTCTACCCCTTGTTCCTCTTTCTCATCCTTTAATTTTATTTTTTAGATATCAACCTATCATAATAAACTTATACCTGTGCCCTCTATGTATACCCTTTCTAACTGCCTTAATAATGATAAATTTCTTAGGAATTACAAGTATCATCTTTCCATATAGGAATGCAAACAGTTTACCCTTATTGAATCCTTTATGGTCTCTTTCCTGTTTACCCTTTAATGCTTCTCTTACTTCTTATATTTGAAAGGCATATTTTCTATTCAGCTCTGATCTTTTCATCAGCAATGCCTAAAAATCCTTTACTTCATTGAATATCCATTTTCCCCCAAAGGATTATACTCAGTTTTTCTAGGTAGGTGGTTTTTTATTGTAATCCTAGGTCCTTTGTCCTCCAAAATATAACATTCCAAGCACTCTGATCCTCTAATGTAGAAGCTGCCAAACCTTATGTTAACCTGACTGTGGCCCCATAACATCTGAAATGTTTCTTTCTGGCTGCTTACAATATTTTTCCTTGACCTGGGAATTCTGGAATTCTTATAATTCTTAAATTGTCTTTCCTGCATCCTTTTTCCAAGTCAGTTGTTTTTCCAATAAATGTTTCAATGTTTCTTCTATTTTTTTTCCATTTTTTATTTTGTTTCATTATTCCTTGATGTCTTGTTAACTTCAACTTGTCCAATTCAAATTTTTAAGGAATATTTTCTTCAGTAAACTTTTGTACCTCCTTTTCCATTTTGCCAATATACTTTTTAAGGGATTCTTTTCTTCAGTAAATTTTTGTGCCTCTTTTATTATTTGTCTAATTCTGTTTTTTAAGGTGTTATTTTCTTTAGTATTTTTTGTGCCTCCTTTACTACGTTAATGACTCTTTTTTTATTATTTTCCTACATCACTCTCATTTCTTTTCCCAGTTTTTCCCCTGTATATTTTACTTGATTTTTAAAATCCTTTTTGAGCTCTTCCAGGAATTGGGGGGTAGGGCAGCACTGAAGCCAATTCACATTTTTCTTTGAGGACTTGGATGTAGCTGTTTTGACTTAATTGTCTTCTGAGTTTGTGTTTTGATTTCCCCTGTCATCACAGTAACTTTCTATGGTCTGTTTTTTTTGTTGTTGTTGTTGTTTGCTCATTTTTCCAGCTTACTTCTTGACCTTTAACTTTATGTTAAATTTCAGCTCTGCTCTTGGGGTTGTGGGGGCATTGTCCCAAGCTTCAGTCTTTTTGTGCTGCTGTTTTCATGCTAGTTCTTAGTTTTTAGTTCTTCCAAGGTAGTATAATCTAAGGGGAGGTGTGATCACTATTCTTCTAGCCTGTTCTCTAGTCTGTAAGTGACCACAAGCATTCTTTTCCACCATGCAACTGTGACCAGGGTCCCTGCTACCCTGTAGTCACATGCTCTAGTGTGCTAGTGCTCCTCCTTCCCTAGTGACTTTGACCCAGCACTGTATATGGGAAATACAAGAAAGTACTGCACCCACTGTCAGCAAAGAGTCCCCTATAATCTCCTTCCGAGCAGTTGTCTGACCCCCTTATCATCTGTGGGTTGATGCTACTGATGATGATTTATTTGGCCCTAAGACCTGATGGGATGCTGCCTGCACTGGACTGACCTCCACTTTCACCCCAATGAAATCAACCTTTCCTGTTGACCTTCTAAGTTTCCTTGAGCTGGACAATTGTTTCACCACCATCCTTATGTTGGTTCTGCTGCTCCAGAATTCATTTTGAGTCATTATTTTAAAGTTGTTTGAGGGGGAATTTGGGAGAGTTCAAACAAATCCTTGCCTTTATTCTGCCATCTTTCCAGGATACATCCAGAACTATTTCCTCCTAACTTGGTTCCCATAATTCTTTCTACTCTTGCAAGGTAGGGGTCACATAAAACCTGCTATAAGGTTGGACTTCGAGGAAAGACTTTAAACCAGGGGTGGGGAACCTGACATCTTAAGGTCACATATGGCCTTCTAGTTCTTGGGTAGGCCTTTTGGCTGAGTTCAAGTTTTACAGAACAAATCCTTTTTTATCAAAAGAATTTGTTCTGTGAAGTTTGGATTCAGTCAAAGCGCTATACTTGAGGATCTAAAGAGCCATGTGTGCTCATAGCCACAGGTTCCCCACCCCCTGCTTAAACATTCTAACCCTGTGATTCCCTGAACAGACCTCTTGAACTCTAGCTGGACTCATTCCTCAATGAAAAACATATTCCCTCATATTTTCCCCATTCTACTGCTAATGATACACAAAATCCCATTCTCCACCTTTAATTGCCTACTACCTTACTCTCAATCACTTCAACTCTATTTCACCAATATCCCACTACAAATATGTCTGTCCCTTCTGGAATATCCACTCCTTAACTAACAAGCTTCTTTTCATCTTAACCATCTTCCTTTCTCATTCCTATCTTCTAGTAGTCACTGAGACCTGACCACTTCTTAATGACACTGCACTGAGCCCTGATTCCCTCTTAATAACACTGTTTTCCTTTCCATCTTTTCTTGTACTAACTATATTTTTTCTCATTTCCCCAACTCACTGGGCACAATACTTCTTGCTCCTCATTGTCACTTCTGGACTCTCCCTCTTCCACCATCTACCAACTTTGTCTCCTTTTAGATTCAAATGTTATACATATATACATATATATGTATGCATGTATCTGTATATGTGTATACATGTGTGTATATATACATGTATATGTATATACACATGTATATATATACATGTGCACGTATATGTCCCAATTCAAATCCAGATAGTCATTATGTACCTAACCCCCAGGACATTCTCCTTCTTTCTTCACTGAGGTCACTTCTTAGGTTACAATATTTTTCTTCACATTTACTCTTACCATTTTCCTAGAGGACTTCAACATATATCTTGATGATCCCTCAACTATCCTACCTTCTCAGTTCCTCAGTTTTCTCAGTTCTCATGAACTACTTCTCCACTCTACCTCAGCTTCACACAGAGATGGTCATACTCTAGGCATTGCAATCATTTTTTTATGTGTTCATGAACTCTGAAATCCCTTTACCTGATTATAATCTCTTACTATTCAATATTTTCCTAAGTTTTACTCTAGTCTTCATCCTCACCATGACCTCCAAGTCCACTACTCCTCAGTTCTTTCCATTTCATCACTCCTGAACTGGCTTTATTATTATCCACCCTAGAATCTTTTGCCTCTTTATCCTATGCCTGATCACACCTTGTCAAAACTCATCCATGGATTACTCTCCCTATCTACCTTCTTTATTTCTATTCATATGCTGCTGAATGGAGCTGAAAGAAAACACAAAACTGCACTAACTGGACCCAATACAAATTTTTATTATCTAATTTCAAAGGTAATTATTTGACCATTCAACAACTGAATTAATGTTCTCATCCTCATCTCTCCTCAAGCCTTCCATGGGATCCATTCCCAAACATGTTCTCATCTAAGGATCTTCATTTAAAAAAATGAGGCCATTCAACAAGAATTTCCTTTTCACATCACTCATACTTTTTCACTCCCATCTACTCTTTCACTCCAGTCTTACATAAAAAGGTAGCCCTTCCCTTTGCAGAGGCCAACCCTTCTATATATACCTTTGATCCCATCCTCTCTCAACTTCTCTGGTAGATTGCCCCCATTATCATTCTTCTCTCCCTCCTCTTCTCTCCTTCTCTCTCTCTTCTTTATCTGATGCTTATAAAGACATTCATTTCTCCTGCAGTCTTAAAAATGTCTCGCTTGGTCATATCATTCCCACTTGCTATCATCCTATATTTTTCCTCTCTCTCACCTGAACCTGAGAAAGTAGGTTAGGTTTGCTGCCTACAGTTCATCTTTTCTCCCTCTTTTCTAAACCCTCTGCAATCTGGGTCCCTATCTAAACAGAAACAGTTCTCTCTCAAAATTACCAATTATCCCAATTGCCAAATGTAATGGTCTTTTCTCAGTCCTCATTCTTCTGACACAATTAACCACTTTCTTTTCCTGGATAATTTTTTCTCCTTTGGCTTAGTGATCACTCTCTCTTGATCATCCTGCCTGTCTGACAACACTTTCTCAGTCTCTTTTAGATCTTTATCCATGTCACACTCACTAACTATAGGTGTTTCCCAAGGCTCTGTCCTAGATCTACATTCATTCTCCTTCTATATTATCTCACTTGGTAATTTCATAAGTTCCCCTAAATTCAATTATCTCTATGCAAATGATTCCAGATCTATTTATCCAGTCATATATTTCCATAGGCATGTCAAACTTAACATGTCCAAAACAAAATTCATTGTCTTTCCCTCAAAACTCTCCCCTCTTCTGGGAGTAGGGGCAGGAAATCACTCTGCTAATAGCCTCATCCTTCCTACCTAAGTAGGAAGTAGGAAGTTACTTAAGGTTTCTAACTTCAGTGTCTATTCTTCAACTCTCACTCACTCCACCACCCAATCTGTTGCCAAATCTTGTCACTTCTACCTTCACAACATCTCTTATATTTTTTTCCTTCTCTCCACTCACACAGTCATTCAATTCAGGTCCTCATCACATTCTACTTGAATTATTGTAATAGACTTTCTGGTTTATCTCTCAGCCCCAAGTCTCTTTGTGTTCCAATCTATTCTCTACTGAGTTACCAAAGAGATTTTCCTAAAGTATGGGTCTCACCACATCCCCCTTCTACCTCCTCAGTAAATCTAATAGCACCCTATTACCTACAGATCAAATATAAAGTCCTGTTTAGACATTTCAATTTCCTTATAACCTTATCCCTTCTACCATTCCAGTTATCTTATATTTTACTCTATGATCCAGCTACATTGGGTTACTTACTGTTCCTCACACACTATACTCCATCTCACATCTTGATACTTTTGCACTCTTCATTCCTCTCCATGCTTAACCTTCACCTCTTAGTTTCCCTGCTTTCTTTGCACTCTGAGCTTAAATCACACCTTTCTTTCCCCCTTCCAGCTGCTAATGCTTTATCCTTTGAGATTGCCTTCCATCTACTTAGTATGTATCTTGTATGTACCAAATTTTTCACATGTTGCCACCCCCACTGGAAGACAAATTCCTTAAAGACAGGCACTTTTTGCCTTCCTTTGTATTTCTAGTATTTAGCACAGTGCCTGGCACATAAGTCCTTGATAAATTCATGTGGACTGACTGAGTGTTTTATGGTTCTTTCATCTAAGGGCCTCTACTAGGGTTGAAGAACCTATAGCCTCAAGGCCACATGTGGCCCTCTAGGTCCTCAATTGCAGCCCTTTGACTAAATCCAAACCGCACAGAACAAATCCCCTTAATAAAAGTATTTGTTCTGTAAAACTTAGACTCAGTCAAAGGTTACACTTGAGGACCTAGAGGGTCACATGTAGCCTTGAGGCTGCAGGTTCCCCACCCCTGGCCTATACTGAGCTGAGTGAATGACACTGATTTTTCTCCACAGCTGTATCTTGGTAGAAGAGGTAGCTCTGAATGCTGACAGATTGTGGACCTTACCCAGTTACTCATCAGCACTTACACAGGCTTCTCTGGCATGAGGCTTGGGCTCCACCTTTGTGGCTAAGTATTAATTCTGATATTTCACAGCTTATCCATGGTCCCCTTCAGATCTCCATACTTAGAAACATAACATACCAGGCCCCCCACCTAAACCAGGTGGATTTAAGGAATTCATAAATGACTGGGTATTTAGGAAAAATAAACAAAGAAGGGCAGGATTTTTTTGTTCAAGTGTGAGTAATCTGACGACTTCACGCTGAGGCTGAATGGAAAGGGAAAAGGTCACCTCCTCTACTGAGCAGCTACACAAATACATGGTTCTCAGCAGCCTACTCAGTGGCCCACATGCTAATGGTCAGATGTATATGTCAGCTCCACATCAGGTATACCTGCTAGGAGAACTATACAAAAAGCTTCATATCATTCAGAACAAAAGAAAAAGGAAATGAAATACACCATCTGTTATTAACAAGTGCTTTTGAGCCTGGCATTTAAATATTCATGCAGACATTACCAAAAATGGAGGGGTGATCATTTCAATAGCTCAGGTTGTCCTTCTACTTGTGAAACCATCTTTCTCTTTTCCCTTCTCTGTCTCAATTCAGATTCTTTGTCCCGCAGTTACAACACAGAGGCCAACAGACCCAATTAGAACCTGGCTGCTAAAAGTTGACCCCATCAAGCATTTACTAGGAACTAACCTCAAAGAAATTCAAGAAAGAATCGGTAAACCAACTCCCCTATCCCTTTCTGTAAGTACAGCCCCAGTTAAGTGCTGCATTGTAGCACAGAGTAAAACACAGTGTATTCAGCACCATGGACAGCAAGATCTACTCTTGAGGAGAGCATATAGCGTAAACAAACAGTGCCCTCCCAGACTTGCTGTGTCACTATTTCTGAAATGCTTGCCCCAATCAACTTCCAAAGCAGGTTTTAATTTAGTATCTGCTGAACTGATTCCCCTATAGGTTATCAAATAACAATACAAATACTCTAATTCCTATGTAAGCTGCAAACCTGTGTGTTTTGTCCCAGTAGAGCATCTCAGAAGCGGAGGGGAGGAAGGGAGGGAAAGGGAGAATTACTGGAGCATCTTTAGCACCAAAGGTTCATGTATATTTCCAAGTACTGTAGTAGTTCATATTAGAAGATGGAGCACAAACAAATGCTAAACATTCAGATTCGATGTAAGAAAGACAAACTAGGCAAAAGTTCATCAGAACAAGGAATGGTTTCCTTCTCTGCCCTGATAGCAGAAATAGTTAAAATCTAAATATCCATTCAGAATGGCTCACAAACGAAAGTTATTCTAGACCCTTCACGTATCCCTTACCTAACCCCAGACTTAGCAACGTGGAAATTATAGGAATTAAGAAAGGAGTTAGAAAAGTAGGACATTAAACAGAACTAAATCAGGACTCCAAAGTAGAGGTAATAATAGTACAGTGGGGAAAAACTGGATTGAATTAGAAAACATGAGTACGAATTCTGTTTCTAGCCATTATTAGCTGTGTGACCTTGTACAAGTCATTTAACCTCTATAGACCTCAGCTTTCCTCATCTGTAAAATGTGGAAGTTGGACTAGATGACCTCTGAGGTCCCTTTGAGCTCCAAATCTTTGGTCCTATGATCAACAATCACTGGATCACTGCAAAACTTGTGTCTTATAGAGGAAAAGCAGAAGTAGGAGAGCCTTGCTGTTAGAAGCATGTGCTTAGACTATGGAAAAATGATTTGTAGTAACTTTGCCAGCACTACCAATTCCATCACACATACACACACACACACACACACACACACACACACACACACACACACACAAATGATCTCTAGCCAAACCAGTTTTTAAAAAACAGTTAATAAAATTCCATGTCATAGTACATGGACAGTTAGAACTGGAGACTGCTTGGAGATTAAAAGTAGCAAGAGATATTTTAACCCACAGAATTTGAGTCTTGCAAGTTCAAAAGCATGTCAAGTTCCAGTATCCCTATGTATTTGCTAAAAGATCCTAAAACTGCTAAAGCAAGAAATGGACCCAGTTTCACACTAAAACAACCTCAGAAATGAAAAAGTGTAAAGGAACCCACTTTCCCTAAGTGATCTAAAATGTCTAACATGGACAGCATGATTTCGTGTTCCAGTTCAAAGACATGTCTTCTGTTTCTCCTTCGCTCTTTCTTTTTCCATTCTTGGCTTTCAAAAAGTGGGTGAACTTCCTAGTCACTCCCACCCAAAGTGCTACTGGAACTTTTTTCACAATTTAAATGAAAAAGAATTATGTATTGTGCTGACTTTCTCTCCACTATACTGAACTCTCTCTCAGGAATCATTAAAACCACAAAGAATTGGACCTCCTGCATCCTGGTGACTCTAGCATTTCATTTCCTTAAGAAATTTTTTACTTAACCAAAGGAAAAGAACTCCTAAGAGTTAGAAATTAGGACCATGGGATCAGAGTTTTAAATCTGGCAAGGCCCTCAGAGGCCATCTAGTTCAGCCCCCTCATTTTACAGATAAAGAAATCAAGGCCCAGAGAGGGAAAGCAATGATAATGATAGCATTTGTATGGCACTTCAAGGTTTTCAAAGTGTTTTACAAATATCATTTTATTTGAAGTGACTTGTACTAGGTCACATAGGTATTAAATGATAGAGGAAGGGCTTGAAACTGGGTATTCTAACCTTAAATATATTGCTTTTCTCAGAGCACCAGACTAACGTCCAAGTAGTAACAGAACTGGGACTTGATCTTTCATGTTTTTTAACTACTCAATTTATTGTTATTAAATAATTCTAATATTTATCACAATGGCTGACACATAGTAAACATTTAACAAACACTAATTGACTCAGAAGAGTTACCAGGGAAATGTCTCAGATGGAGAGATACAAGCCCTTGTGAATCCAAGGATCTAGATGTTGGCATTAGTCTAAAACCTCTACGAAAGCAAGACTGCACAATCAAACACAAGGGAATAGTTTTCTGCCATTCCCCAGTATGATGAGTAAAACTATACTAAGCAATGATGGTTCTATACTGCAACAAACATTATTCCTGAGATTCTAGGTAAAAGCAGAGATGAAAGAAAATGAGAACTTTTTGATTATTTGGAAGACACTCACTAAAGTCCTACCTAGAAGTATCCTGAGACCTGTGTGGAAAGTCTGGATCTTTGTAGCTCATCAATAATGCAGCTTTATAAGTAGATATTATGGGAAAAACCATCTTGAGAGAAGAAAGACCTAAATTACTCAAATAATGGTCTCTGTTCTCTACTTTCTTTTTGCTAATATAGACATCATCATAGATATATCATATGGCATCTATTGAAGGAATTAGGAATGCATATGGTGAAGAGAAGAAGTCATCAGATATCCAAAGGATTTCCATATAGAAGAATCATTAGAATTCCTCTACTTGTCTACAGAGGTCAGAACCAAGAGCAAGGCAAAGAATCAGACTTTGCAGCTGGATAGAAGGGAATCTTCCTAACAATTAGGAACATATAAAAATAGGATGGATTAACATTAGAGAATATCTTCTCCCTCACCAGAGGACTTCGAGCAAATACTTCTTCAGTATGTTATGGAGTTTCTTATTCAAGAGCAGAATGAGTCAAGTCAATCATCTATTGAAGAACAAGAATTTTTTTTACTTATAGATATTGACTGTCTATATTGACCAAATTAATTAGACAATTTCTTAACCTTTTGTTAACCTTTATCTTTGGTACTATCAGGAGAAGAGAACAGAAAGAAATAAGGGAGAAGATCAGTGTCAAATGAATGGAAGTAGAGGAGGGAAATAATTAGAAGACCGTAAAACTTGGCAATTTAAGAGCAAAGATCAAGGCATCATAGATCCCAGAATGCCCAAGCTAGAAATAGCCTTGGAGTATCTACTCTAACTCCCTCCTTTTGCAGATGAGTAAATCAAGGCAAATGACTTGTCCACAGTCATATGAGCCCTGCTTGCATCATAACAAGAGAATTATTATACAAATAAGTCCTATTTAGGATTAGAATACAAGTGCTATCCATTAAAATAATCCAGCAAAGAAGTAGATGAACATTTTCCTTTGTTTGCCAAAAGGCTTAATGGGATTGTCTTCTTTAAATAATCTCATTACCAAATTGCAATTCATTTAACCTTTCTCAGAGGTTAAACCCAGAGACTTCGATCTAATGCTCTATGATTCTATCTCTTACATGTCGTTGGGCTAGACATAACTCCCAGAAGAGCTCAACTAATAATTACAGAAAAGATGAAAAATGAAGGAAGAGAAGGGAGGAAAGAAAAGAATTGTTTTCAAAAAAAGGAGAAAGTTTCCAAGCATTATAGTTCCATCGCCATTGAGTTTGTGACATGTGACGTTGTCTTCTCCTGTACCCTCACAAGCATTCTATGCTCTCTCCCTAGTCAACCTTCCAATAAAAAAAAAAGGTTCCCCTTCCAGAGAAGTCTAAGTGACAGCAGCATCTAGCTTGAGTGCTTTGGTAGCCCCAGCTACTGAATGTAATCACTGCAATCTACATGTGTGTGCTACTATCAAGACGATAACCAAAACAACAGCTGTAGTACAGTGCTATTCTGGGATTGAGTCTGTGTCAGGTCAGCTAGCTATGATGTTGCCTATCAGAAGAGGACAGGCTGATTGCTGCCTAAATGGAATTAGGAAGGAAGAAGGTGAAGTCTCCTGGGCAGCCCCTCATTAGACACTAATCAAAATTTTAAGACACACTCACTCAGATAAATGGTAAAAATAAAAATCTTTGGAAATGAACAGGCTGTCCCATTGTTTAGGTAAAACCCTTGAGACAGGGTATTCACCAAAGAAAGCAATATAGTCGGATAAGCCCTGATCTTTTCAACTCAAGCATCTGAATTCAGAACTTTAAGGTCAGGGAGGTCAGTTCCAGGTGCCCTAGACATAAAACAATTTGCCTCTGCTGTCAGATAGACAGTAGAGAATACAATTGGCTATGAACCATGAGTGCACACGTACACACACATACACACACGCAGGTGCACACACAGATAGATATATATATATGTGCAACTCTCTCTCTCTCTCTCTCTCTCTCTCTCTCTCTCTCTCTCTCTCTCTCTCTCTCTCTCTCTCTCTCTCTCTCTCTTTTCCTTCTCCCCCTCACAATCCCCTCAGAAGCTGAGGTTATACCTAGGAGGTATGCCAAAAACTTTGCCTTCCTGTACCTTGGGTGGGAAGGTGAGGAAGCTGCTGCTAGGTCTGAATTCACCTGTCTCCTCTCTGAACTCCTCATGTTTGTCTCAACCCATTTGAAACAGCAGTACCCCAGCAGTTAAAAGACCCCTGGAAAATCCGAGGGGCTTAAAGGTAGGTCAGTTAGTCAATACTCTAAACAGAGGAGAATTTTTGAAAAGGTTTTGCCAATTAACCCCTTGCCTGGTTAATTCTACCACCACTGCCACCCCCCACCCTCCAACACAGACACATCCATTGTCAAGTGGGAGCTATCACCACAGAAGCAGTCCATTAAGGTTTAGAAAACAGTCCTATTCAGAAGGTGAGGGGAGTAGCGGAATCAACACCAAGAGGTTTTCTCAGATCAGCCCATTTTGCCAACCCCTCCAACTCTACCCTTCCCTTTAGCTACCATTGGGATGCAGACTTTCCCACACATTACCCCTCTTGAAAACTGCATATTAAAACAAGTCTCAGGTACAAGGCAGGTCCTACTCAAGAAGTCAGGTCTAAAGCAGAAAAGGACTTATAATCAGTGAACCAAACCTTCCACACTTCCACTTTCTCAAGGATCCCAGATAGTCTTGTCATGTCCCACCTACACTTCCCAGTGCCCACTTATCAACTTCCCAATGACAAATTCAGAGCATCCTTGGCCCCTTCCCCCACCCCTCCCCATCACTTCCCCAGCAGGTAGAAGCATGTCTTCTCACTTACACTTCTGCCTTCACCACCTGTCTGGGTCCCGGTGTCTTCCCTGCCCAGACATGGTATATCTTCTCCCTCCTCCTTCCCGCTGTCTCCTCCTTCTTTTCCTAGCTTCAGCCTCTTTCCCTCCGGTGGGGCATCATCCTCTTCCCTCCTCATCTTGCCATCCCTGCCTCGCTGCTTCCCCGAGTCTTCTGGGGTCCCAGAAGGGCTTGCCATGGCTTTAAAATATCCTGCACTTTAAAAAAAATTCTCCCCTGATGAAGCAGCCTCTCTGTAGGAGACTCGGATTCTGAGAGGAGCTCGCTCTGTGTGTTCAGTCTTCTTTTAGATAGTGCTGGGGTTTCAGGAGCCCTCGACGGGCTCACCCATGGACCACTTGCATTTCTCTGCCGCCCTCTGCTGGTCCCTCAGCCACATATGCAGCCCTCCTGGAACAAGCTTCATCTGTTCTTAGTGGTCCTTAATAAAGGCAATAATCTTCTACATACTGATTGCCTGCAGATGCCTGCCACTGCTCATTTTGACAAAATCCCTTCTCTTCCTCTTTTCCTCCTCCTTCAATTCCATGCTATTCACTGACTTTCTTCCACGTTAACCCACTCAGAGGATGGGGACCAAGAACAGAAAAAGGCTGGCAGAAAGGGAACTGGGCCCCATTTCTCCCCCCTAACCCCGGAGTATGTCTGCCAACAACGTTTGCCCCATGGAGAGCCCTCAGGTCTTTGTGTATGCCTTTTGCCAGTTCTCTGCGCTGCCCAGAAAGCTGTGGGTGCTTAGTAAACATTAAAGTGTAATTCACCACTGATGATGGTTACTCTACTGGAAAGAAAAGACCTCTCCTTCCATGGAGAGCCAAGCTGCTTTCATAGACCTAAGAGAGGAAGAACTTTGCTCACTTCTAAGTTGAACTTGAGCTTTACCCATAAATGTATCTAGGAGAAAGAAATGGTATGTCTAAGAGGGTTGGGTCACACACACATATATAGTGTCCCTCTTTGTTTCTCAACTGTGTGACAAGTTATTCATTCAGTAGTTATTAATAAGAATGCACTTCTTACAAGGTCCTATGATAAGCACTGAGTAAAGACACAAAGATCAGTAGGACACAGGCCTGCCCTCAAGGAGCTTATCATCTAATAGGAAAACAGATCTAATAGTGTTTTATGATGATCAAGAGCTCTCTCTCTCTATTATCTCACTTGTTCTTCATAGCAGTCTTGTGAGGTGAGTGGTACAAGCATTATTTAATCTCTATTTTAGCTATGAGGGAATGGAGATTTAGAGAAATTAGGTGACTTTCCCAAAGTCACATAGCTAAGAAATGGTGAGCAAGGGGCAAGACTAAAAACCATGTCATCAGATTCCAAGTTCAGTGCTCCATTCCTCTATGCCATATAGGTCCAAGTTAGAATTAGATGGGGGTAAAAGGAGGGGCCAGGGAAGGAGAGAATGCAGTTCTTTGCAATACATTTAAATATTGCATTTATACCACAGAAAGGGAATCTTACTCATACCGTCTCAGGAACTGTATCCATAAACATCTCCTACCCAGCAATCAAAATTCTGCATTTTAGCCTCAATATCACTATCTCCCTCCAAATCAACCACTTTTCTGCATCAGTTTCTCAGTTATAGCCTCTGTGTTTACCTTTCCCTAAGTCCACATGTCAACATACCAGCAATTTTCCATCTTATGCCTTTCCTTAGGACAGAGAAACTTGGAGATGGATCTTTTGCCATCTCTTATTTAAACCCATTTCACAGGTCTAATCCTTCAAAGGCCATGACATAAACCCCATTTGTAATGTCATCAGAAACTAAGATGAAAAGCCATGGGTAGCCACAGCCAGTATAGAAGATATGACCCAGGGGGAAGGAGGCGTGACCCTAATCCTATTCTCTTGGCCTGAAGGCCATTGTCGTGTGTGTGTGTGTGTGTGTGTGTATGTGTGTGTGTGCTGCTACTGACTCTCAAATTTGATTAGGTCTCCTGAGCCTAAGTTAGAATTTCCATCCTTCCTGACACAAATCTGGAGCCTCAGTCCCAAAGAAAAAACTTTTACCCCCCAGGACTATGTGGTTCATTGTCACTCTGCTCTGTTATTCAATTCAATTCAACAAATATTTGTTAAGCACCTACTAAGGCAAGGTATTAGACTAGATGTTGAGGATATAAAATCCCTGCCCTCAAGGATCTTCCATTCTACTGAATTGTAACATCACCCACACAGATCTTCCTCAATACAGAAGAATCTGAGATCCAGTTTTGTGACACAGCATCACTATGGCAGGTGTAAAAATTAGAAGAAAACCAAAACTGATTCAAAACTGAGTGGTTATGAACATATGCAGGCACAGGCAAATTTTCTGGCTAGACAATTTCTTTTTCTTTAATCTAGTCATCCAGGCAAAATAGGTGCTAAGAATTCCCACAAGGAAAGCCCAGGTCAATCCAGCCCATAAAAGCTATGGATCAGTGTGGATGTTATCAGAATGGTCTAAAGAAAAATGTGTGGTGAGCAGAAAGCATCTTTGGGAAGAGCTTCAAGGTTGGAGATCATTCAGTCAGTTGCCACCTCTTATCAATTGTACCTCCACAACATGAATTTACTGTTTTAAAAAGTCTTTTGATAACTATATATCAATATAATTGGTTTCCTTTGTAATTTACATTGTTTGTGTTTTGCATTTTAAAACTCTATCAAATGTTCACCAGACTGCCCATGGGAGACAATAATACAAAAAAAGGTTGAGAACCCCTGCTCTAGCCCAACTAGTCTACTCATTCTTCCTTGTATACAGCATGCCATTTCCCATCTCCATGCCTTTGCACAGGCTGTTTCCCATGCCTCAGTTTTCTTTCTCTGTACCTCTACCTCTTGGAATCTCAAGGCTTAGCTCAAGTACCATCTCTTACATGAGGTCTTTTCCTGATCTACAATTCTTAACCTTCCCCCTAAAAATACTTTCCATTTAATTTTCATACAGTGTGAAATTTAGTTATGTGTATATAGGTTGTCCCCCATCTCCATCTTGCCCTAGTAGAATATAAGCTCCTAGAGAGAAAAGAATTGTTTTCATTTTTGTTTTCTATCCTTAGGACTTAGAACAGTATTTGGCATATCATAGGTGACTAATAAATGCTTGTTGAATTGAACTAAATCAAATATGAATACCAGATTTCCCAACCACACATGAACATTCTTTGCTCTTTGCCCCCAAAGCCATGAACAGGAACATATGTGTAGGAACATATAGGAAAAAGAAATAAGTTTTAGTTAGGGCAGTCGGTGATGGGGGTATTGGAGTCTTCGGTGTAACTGATGGACAGAAAGAAAAAAAGTGGTCAGAGCTAAAGGCCACTGTGGACAGCAGCCTCCTTACTATATAGGGAGGGAAGTAAGAATAATAAGGCATTTACAAAGTGCCTTCTATGTACTAAGTACTTCTCAAATATTATCTGTTGATCCTCACAACAATCCTGGGAGGTAGATGGGCAAACTGAGGCAAACAGAGGTTAACAGAGGGTCATAGAGCTACTAAGTGTCTGAGGTCAGATGTGAACTCAGGTCTTCTCAGTCAAGGTCCAGGACTCTCATTTAGCTGCCTCATGAGTGAGAAGTGATGAGAAGCCCTAGAGAATCAACATTCTAAACCAATTTGCTTGTATCCTTTTAGACCTAATGGAGGATTGAATAACAACTCATGCAAACTCCATGAGCACACTGTTTCAAAACCCCCATGCAAATGTTTAGAGACAGAAAAACACACAAAAAATGAGTAATTGGAATGGACAGAGAAATGCAAGTTAACCTTTGAGGCTGATATCTGAATCCATGACATTTATTCTTCACCAAGTTTATCAGATACAATCTATGATGCCCTGTCACTGGGTAGAATGTAGAGGGGCTCCAGACACTGCTGTTACCTTCCCCACCAAAAGAGTGCACTAAGGGGCTACATGCAGAACCCAGGAGACACACTTCTGTTATCCTATGCAAGATCCTCAGATCAAATAAATCCTTCATATCCCCTACAGGAAAAATAAGCCTCTGTTCTCAACTCATCTGCCCAGGGGACCCAAAAGAACCTACAACAGGCATTATTTCAGGACTGTGTGCTCTTCAAACTATTACTATTCATGTGTCATCCTACATTAGTGACTTCAAACTAGGCAAAAACTTTCTTCTCCTGAAAACCACCAACTATCCCTAATGGCCCTTGCTTACCATAGCTCATGCCAGTTCATCTGTAATGTGTGCATCCTTGTTCAAGGCACTTGAAAATTATTTGGAATTTTCCAACTCCCTACAGAAAAAGTTCTTAACCTTTTTTTCTCCTGTGAACTCCTTTGGGAGTCTGTGTTGAAACCTTTGGACTTCTCATAGTCATGTTATTAAA
The DNA here is from genome assembly GCF_028372415.1 of Notamacropus eugenii. Classification (NCBI taxonomy): domain Eukaryota; kingdom Metazoa; phylum Chordata; class Mammalia; order Diprotodontia; family Macropodidae; genus Notamacropus; species Notamacropus eugenii. The sequence goes on along the minus strand of NC_092872.1, from coordinate 82,723,195 downwards.
TGCAACAAATAAAATGCACAGAATTACAAAGGAAATCAATCATATTGAATTAGTTATCAGAATAGGATCATAAATAAGCCATTTATTGACTCTACCATAGGTGCACAAAGACTTGTTGAAAATTTATTTTTGGTTTTACATTTATTCATTACTTCAACAAGATGCAAAAATAATTATTCTGAATCATTATGTGCCAGGCCCAGAGATGGTACTTTTTTCTGTTCTCTCTTTTAACTCTGCTATGTGATCAGAATCTCAGATTTTTATTTCATTCCAGGATAAAACTATTGCCAGTCTTTGATTCAGTCTAACAATTCACCCATAAGCCTCTTGAGGGTTCCCCAGTTTCTTCTTTCTTCATCATTTAAGCAACTTAGTTTAAAAGACATATCCCAGAAAATAGAGAGCAAATCCACTAGAGCTAAGCTTTATCTAAAACTATTGCTGCCATTTCTTACTGAAGACTTGTTCCTCCATATAAGGATTTGTCTTGATTGCCCAAATCATTCCTCCTCTTTTTCCTTCTCATGCTGCCCTGTATGGGTGTTGGTTCTGAGATGCTGGTTGCCACAAGAGCCTTTTAATACACACATACCCTCTGACAACAAAGACTAATTCTTTCCTTCTCACTGGCATGACTGCACCATAAATTGCAGAGTTGAGAGAGGATAGCATTAAAGTGAGCACCCACGCACGGTGTGTGATGTGAGAGAGTGCTGGGAAAAGGAAGACAGAACCCTCCCCCACTGATGAGCTCCACAGCTCTTTCTGCCACTGCAGGACTCTGTCCTAAATGGGCTCACATGTAGGTAGCAATGGACATGAACATTCCTAAGGCAGATAGAATTCACTTAGTGAACCTTTGTCTCTGGACAAAACCACAGCTAAACCTGAAGAGAGGTCAGAATCTCTCCTGCATAATCTCATTACCTGTCACTCTCATTAGGAGAATATTTTGGTTTTGTGAGAGTAGTGCTTAATAGTTTTATATAGTCAATGTTTCTGTAACTTACTGTTTGGAGAATGACGAAACTATTTTGAAAGGTAATGACTTAAAGGTCTCTGTAGAAGGCTAGTCTGAAGCTTGTTCTGTTCACCCATTCCAATATGTAATAGACTCATTCCTCCTTGTATTTAACCAGAATTCCTCATACTGCAGACATCTTCCAGGATCACTATAGGATAAAGCTATCTTAACCATTTAAATACAAGAGGAAAATCAGGATGCTATGAGCATTTCACACAATGGGGTTTTTCACATTTGCAAAGAGCCTCATTATTTTTCCTTTCATTTCTTTCTGTTTTAGGCATCTAAGGGCCAAGCCAAGTACAAGAATTCAGATTCCTGAAGTGAGTTTCCTAGATCCAGAAAGTAAAAACAGACACTGGTGAGTAAGAGGTTCCCCACAGAGCACAATATGAGGAGTTAATCTGGAAGGCAGCAAGAGCCTGGTACCCCCAGAAGAATCCTCAAGAGAAAAGGATTTAACCAGCTGATATGGGGGACTATATGATGGGCCTAAGCAAGTCATTTCTTTATACCTTCAATTTCCCAGCATGTTCATACTATCATGGTGTAGGTATTACAGGAAAGGTGAATAAGAAGACCAGGAAGTCATGGGTTTCTCTGAGTAAATGTGCTAGGTAAAACAATATAATCTCCCCCAAACACTTGTTCCATTTGACTACTCAGATGTCCAAAGTCCATTTCCTCAGTACATAGACATGGCCTACTAACTTGTTCCTGTTTTATTTATCACTAATCCATAGGGCCCAATTTATAACTCAAGTTCACAGACTATATTACTCCCAGATGGAGTCCTGGCTTCCATTGCTATAGAACGGGATCTAAGTTTCAGCACCATGGTCAGAGCAAATTCCTTATTGTCTATAAATTTCTAATGACTATGATTTGTGTGCATATATGTATGTATATTTATATATACATATATATATGTACGTATAATACATGTGTATGTCTCCCATCCACCCCCTTTCTCTCTGACAGCACAGCTTGAGCATACCTGTGGGGATGAGGAAAGATATATCCTGGAGTAGGATGTTTCAGAGACAGATACAGGGACCTGGTCCAGCTGGCAAAGAAAGCACAACTTGAGCTATACTAGGCACATGCACCTGGAGCTGCCTACCTTATTTCTTACATCTGATTGATTAAGGCGCTGATCCCGAGGTCCCCAGAAGAAGAGGGCAAGAAGTCAGAGTTGAATCATCCTCTAGGTCAATGTTGCATGTTCCGTACCTAAGTGATGCGCTCATTCCTTTGTCCATTTGTTCATTGTTTGTCCTTCATTCTTGAAGAGGACCATGACATCAGGAAGATGATGTCATGACTTGCAAGTGAATTGGATTTAAGTGAGGGAAGGTTGTGCAAAGTCACTTTCTCCTCTGGAGCCATCTGAGTTCCGTGACAAGATGTAGATCAGGATAACTAGAAATAACCCTAGATACAGTGGGAGACCTTGGCTTTTTAAGTTAAAGTCTTTCCTAGGTCTCAATTTGACTGAGGCAACATCCATTCAGTGATTAAGCTAGATAAGAAATGAGGCCAAGAATGGCCTCTTTTACCTAGTAAAAAAAATAATGATTATCATCAATTTGGGAAGGGAAGACCCTCAGGGTTTCAGACCAAAACAGAAATAATTGATATTTACACATACTCTGAGCCATCATAGCCCAATGACCAAGGGAGCTTAGGCTGGTATTTATTGGAGGCCACTCCACTGAATAATGCAAACAAATACAACTTTCAGACAAAGGACCCTAATTCTCAGGCAATAATCAAAAGAAAATAAAGGTCAAAGACTAATAGGTTCAGAAGAATTCTAGGAAACAATATAAAATATCCTTTTCTCAGGGATTTTTGGATCTGCCCCCCTCTATGCCTTCATCATGGTTCTAAGAGAGAAGATTGTGCACATATATATGTCTATTTGTGTATATATGTATATGTGCACATATAAATGATCATGTGCACATGTGTGCATGCTATGAGAGGCAAAAGACATACCACAGAAAATCATAACACCTGGGCTATCATACCACTTAGAATCTCCATTTTACCACTTATTAACTGTAAGATTGCAAGCAAATCCCCCAACCTGAGCCTCAGTTTACTTCATGTATAACACGGAAATAGCACTATTTGTTCTAAGTGCCTTACAGGATTGTTGTGAAAATCAAATGTCATAATGTATGTGCATTCTTTAACATTACAAAGTGCTTTGTAGATGTAATATAAACTATGAAGAAAGAGCAAGATATTGACAAGAAGGAAAGAAGGAAACATTTATTTAGTGCCTACCATGCACCAAGTGCTTTACTAAAATGATCTCAGTTGATCCTCACAGCAACCCTAAGAGGTAGATATTATTATTTCCATTTTACATTTGAGGAAATTGAGGCAGTCAGAGGTGAAGTAATTTGCCCAAGGTCACAAAGCTAGTGAGTGTCTGAGGCAGAGTTAGAATCAGGTCTTCCTGATTCCAGGCCAACATTCTATCCACATAACCCCCAAGCTGTATTTGCTGTTGCTATTCAGTCGTTTCAGTCATATCTAACTCTTTGTGACCCCATTTGGGGTTTTCTTGGCAAAGATACTAGAATGGTTTGTCATTCCTTCTCCAGTTCGTTTTACAGATAAAGAAACTGAGGCAAACAGTAATGAGTGATTTGCCTGGGGTCACACAATTAGTAAGTGTCTGAGACCAGATTTTATCTTAGGAATATGAGTCTCCAGGTCCAGCACTCTATCCACTGCACCCTCTAGCTGCCACCCTTAGTGGCAACATATGGTATTGCAGGTAGATGATGCACCCAGGGAAGTGCATGGGTTATATAAATTAACAACTCGAGGAATAGGTTGGGGTGGTGGGTACTGTTAGATTTAGGGAGCAAAATGGACAAAAGTAGAAACTGACCAAATGGACCTTCAGAATGTAGGGAAGCTATTCTCAACCTTTGTCAGAGCATCATATTTCTTAAAAAGACATAGAATAATAAGGGGTGAGAGTAGAAAAAGACAAATACAGAGACAGAAAAAAAAACAGAGAAAGAGTGCAAATCACTTAAAGCAAAGGAGAAAAATTCATTGAGGAAAAAGTTCCAGTGACTGGAGAATAACCTAAAGGAGAGATGGCTAAATAGCTAAGATATGGCTTCTTTACATGATCCGTGTTCACTAGGTACCTTTATGAAAAGTATGCTGATCAAATGTTCTCTATGTTCGTAGAAATGAACAAAAGTAAATGGTCTTAAGCTAAATTAACAGCACATTTAGTTGTTTCTTTTTTCCAGTGAGGGAGGAGGTGAGACAGAAAAATAGAGATTTGTTCATTGAAAAAATAAACTTATATTTGAAAAATTAAGAGCTACTTGACTGTAGGAGTGATAAACAATGGGAAGCAGAGTGGTACAGTAGAAAGAATCTTGAACTAGAAATCCTAAAATACAAATAAAATGGTCCTTTCACTCAAGGAACTTATGATCCATTTGGGAACATAGGTGTGCATAGAGCATAGACTGACTGTGCCTTCCCAGAAGGGCCAATGGTAATGCTTCCTATATGATGTGACAACTCACCAGGGTACAGCTGGTCCATGCACTAAGCATGCTTATGCTGTTGACTAGAAGGTAATGTGCTTGAAGGGAAAAGACTATTTTATTCAGTTTTTAGAGTCTCTGATCCAGGGCTATTTCTGCCATATTCTTTTCCCTTGTGGAGAGAACCAATAGAAATTTTTGCCCTGAGGTGTGCTGACACATCCATCCCTTAATCTATGTAGTCCTTTGGTGGCAAATATGATTGGAATACAAACTATACTACAGATAAAGGAGAGATGTAAGAGATTCAAGGAAGGAGAGATTTTACTTTATGTAGGGGATTGAGGCTTTGTGAGGTGGTGCTTGAACTGAACTTTGAAGCATGGAAAGGATTTCAACAGGTAAAGATGAGAAGAAGAGGTCAGAATATCTTTAAAACATAAATGATAGTACAAGTAAGGTCATAGAGGCCAGAAAGAATGAGATTAGTCTGTAGGAATAATGCATAGTCCTACTTAGCTAGAACACAGAATACATGAGTAGAATCAGCTCATTTAACAAACATTTAATAAGCACCTAATATGTGCAATGGAAGCTCTTAGCTATGTACCATGGGGGATTTGAAGATAAATAAGGTATGATATGTTTTTCAATATGTGAGCAAAAGGTTGACTGGATGGGTTAGAGTGAAACTGTGGAAAGCTCTAAAATGCTGGGTAAGGAGGCAAAACTGGATATAATCACCACTAGGGAATAAGCAAAGGTTTTTAAGCTGGGAGAGTGACATAATCAGAGGTAGACATCAGGAAGACTGTTCTGATCTGTATGTAGGAAAAAATGAAGGGTAGGGCAGGAGGCAGGTAGCTCAGAAAACAGAAAATCTCTTCTAGCTTCAAAATTCTATGATTCAGTGAATTTTCTACAGAGGGAGGTTATAGAATCTCTCTCTTTGCTTCTCTTTCTCTTTTATGTCATGTTCTCTCTCCTCTCCTTTTCTTCCTCCTCTTCATCCTTCTCTCTCTCTCTCTCTCTCTCTCTCTCTCTCTCTCTCTCTCTCTCTCTCTCTCTCACTCTCTCTCTCTCTCTCTCTCTCTCTCTCTCTCTTTCTCTGTTTCTGTCTCTCCTCCCCCCCCCCAAAGAGTGGAATGGGCAAGCATCTGTCCTCATACATATTCAGAGGTCACAGCTGTGTGCCTTAGACCCAGCCAAACCATGTACAAAGGGGCAGCAATAGTCTATGGTGGTCTGTGGAGTCATCATAAACCTCATCTAACCAAAAGTCATCATTATGTCCCACATCCCCTCTGACAAGTCTGACCTGTCATAATTCCTTCAGGTTATAATCTGTCAGAGTGGGTTTCCCCCGGAAACAGTGCTAGGAGCTCTTTAGCTCTCATTTATGGCTATTATCATGAATTGATTTAAATAAATCATTGTAATGCTCTCTCTACAGTGGAACAAATTGTAAGAGTGCTTTATTTGTTCTGCTTAGAAAGCAAACTGGAGATGTTCTTCCATTAAAAGACTGGTAAAAGAAAAGGAAACAAAGGGCTGGATTTGATAATAATATTCATCACCATCATTATCATCTCTGCCATCTTACCTTACATTACAGTTCTCTTTCAAATACATTTTCCTTCTTTGGTGTAGGACTGTGATTTGAAATGTGTGATGAAACTCCTAGCATGGAAATTATCTTCATGAATGTGAAGCAGTGACTCTTCTGCAATTTTCAGTCTTAGAGAGTTGACTATAAGTACTGAGAAGTGACTTGCCTATACTCACATGGCTAATGTCTGTAAGAGGCAGGTCTTGAACCCAGGTCTTTCTGGCCCCAAGACTGGACCTCTGTCTTCTGCACTCTCTTCAAATACATGACTTATGGCAGTTAGTCTTCACAAAGGTCCTGTGAGGTAGGCAGAGTAGGGATTATTATTCCTACTTTATAGATAAAAAATCTCAGGATTAAAGAATTGAAGTGACTAACTCAAGGTCATACAGCTATCAAATTAGTGTACAAATTAGCATAGCAAATTCTCATAGCCAGATCAGTGCTCTATCCACTACAACCACACTTCCTCATAATACAAATCCATAATGCCTTCACCAGCAAGGATGGACTTTTTGTTACAACAACAAACCAATCCTAGATGTGCAAAACCACTAATATATGTCACACTAGGACTCTGCCACCAAGATATTCCTTATTTTACCTCTTAGCCATTATTAGTTTTGCCTGTATGATCTCTTAGGCTCAGTTTTCTTATCTGTAAAATGGGGATTACCTATATTGAATGCTTACCTCACAAGGATCAAATGAGATAATAAATGTAAAACACTTGGCAAACCTAAAAGGGCTTTATAAATGTCAAGCGTGCAGTTACCAATCAATCAACAAGCATTTATTAGGTACTATGTGTCAAGCACTGTGCTAAGTTCATATCCTACTTGTCAACGTATTAGGGATAATGGAATGCCTTGGAAGCAGAAGCAAGTGCTCTCAGAGAAGTGAGAAACAGCTAACACCATTGGCAGCTGATAGCATGGGATTGCTTGCTGAACTTGTTAAAGTGCCAGGGGTTGTGAAAGCTTCTGGCGTATGACTAGTTTGGTATATGCACAAAGCAGTCATTACTTATTGTGTTTAGTGGCTAAGCAGAGTAAGCCTATAGTGTATTATGAATTAGGGAAGTGCTTTCAGTGAAGATAGGTAGAAGTCTGGAAGACCCAGAGAAACTGAGAGGTCTATAATGCTGGTCTTGGGTTTCCTCCCCTTCAATTTTGTAGTTGCAGGGTAAGTATGGGAGAGTGGAATACTCTTCATGAGTACCTATGTTGATACAGTTTGGTAACTCATGCTGCTCAAGAAGCTCCCTATTGCCTTTGAATTGGAAAAGTGGGTGATAGCTGTGGTCAGATCCAGTCTGATGCTGATTATCTGAATTGTGCCATATGATTTTATTTTCATTTCCTGTCCATAGAAAAGAGTGAGCTCAAAGAAAGGCACTAGGTAAAATAACACCAGAGATGGTTAATAAGTAGTATTGTATTCATGACTGGAGGATACATTCTTGTATGTAAGTTATTGTTTCACAGATACTGGAGAGGCAAAGTAGTGGGGAGAGGGTCAATAAGAATAATTGTCTTCCCATATTACAGAATGAAGATTTTCAAAAACAACTAAGAGGTGTGGATTTGTTTTGCATGACTATACTTACATGTTACAAGGAAAAACGTGTATTTTTCTTTTATTCTGGTGGGAGAATAGACTTAAGAAGACAGTGGTAAGGTAATAATGATAGTGATAGTTTTAGTGAAAAAAAAGAAGAAAAAACTGAATCATTTTAAAAATCAGCTAAAGAAATCCTAGAGACATCAAGAAGGGTACACATTCTGAATTCAAATTAGAAAAAAGACCCCAATGGTAGTGAAAAACAACTATACATAACAAGTTCACTGAGTCAAACAATACCATTTTTTTTGTTTGTTTTTCTTTGGCTATTGAAATGTCCTACTTTATTAATACCTACTGAATCCATAATAAAAAAAAATATGTAAAAAAGAAATGAAAAAGGCTCAAACTCCTGTTGTCTTCCTTGGGGTAAAACAGGTCTACCCCTAACCACTGGGGACACTCAGATGTAATTTACAATTTTCCATGGGGTTGGTGTCTTGGAAATGCTACATTTGCTGCTTTGTCTCAGAGACCTGGACAACAGATGAGATATTGGTAGCATATCTACCCTTCTTTCATGTATTTATCACTGGTGCTTTGTATACCATAAATCTAGTAGTAGTAAGTAAGAGGGGGGAACTGTAAGTATGTCACATGATATGTTAGGGAAATGATGGCAGGAGAGAAAGAGGTAGAGACTGTGAAATCCTAGGAGCTGTTATCCCTAATATTAGTCTTGGATCTCCTTCTCTCATGTTGCTTTTGCTGCAGTGGCTGGTTCTTAAGATCGCCAACAAGAATAGGACTATGTACTCTACAGGAAAGTAAGGGAAAAGGGGATAAGGGAGGGTGGGGGGAATGAAAGAAGAGAGGGCAGATTGGGGAAGGGGGTAGTTAGAAGCCAACACTTTTGAAAAGGGACAAGGGTCAAAGTTGAAAACAGAGTAAGGGGGGGGCAGGATAGGATGGAGGAAAATATAGTTGGTCTTTCACAACATGATTATTATGGAAGTGTTTTGCATAACTACACATGTACAACTTATATTGAATTGCTTGCCTTCTCAGTGAGGGTGGGTGGGGAGGGAAGACGGAAGGGAATTTATAACTCAAAGTTTTAAAAACAAATGTTAAAAATAGTTTTTACATGCAACTGGGAAATAAGATATATGAGCAATGGGGTATAGAAATCTATATTGCCCTATAAGAAGGTAAACCATTTCTCTCAATCAGGCTCTTCAAAAAGCAAGGGTAATGTCATTTCAAAGAGGAGCTGTACCTTAGAAGTCATGGGGAGTTTAATATAATTGAAATTATCCATTTCACACCTAACGTTGCACTCTATCTCTTGTCTGGTATGAGCACAGTTCAGTGGAAAAAGCTCTGCCTCTTGAGTCAGAGGATATGAGGACATTGATTCAAATCTTCTAATAGTTAGGATTTGTGTGACTCTGGGTCATTTTCCCTCCCTGGGCCTTCAAATTCCTTATCTGTAAATAAGGGGATTGGACTAGATGACCTCCTTTTCAGTTCTGTGATTCAAAGCTCCTTGCTTCTTTATTCACAGTCTTATTTAATGACCTTCACGTAACAGTTTCCTGAAAATTGGCTCCAGCTGCTACTACTCAACTAAGATGGCATAGCCTACATTTGAGGGTCTTCACTTTTTTCCCTGCATCTTCTTGCCTTAACTTGCAAAATCCATGCAAATTGATCTTGTCCTACCAAGTCAAGTCTTGTTTGGGTAATTTGCAGGTAAGAGTAGGAAGCCTTTGGGTATGAGCAAAAAATTCTAACAGCACTTACCTTTAAATTAAAATTCCAAATCCGAAAGAGTTGGTAGGGGAGAGCTTTCTCTTTCTGGGACTTAGGTTCCATAGTTCCTTCCCCTAAAATATTTTAGGGAAGCCCTGCCCCAGGCTCATCTCCAGTCTCTCAGTTCCAGAGACCACCCCCGGCACATTAATCCTAAAGTTTCAGAAATCTAGACCTGCCAGCTGGGGACTAAAAATCACAGTTTCCTGAAATACTACCCAGAGCTAAAGGAAATACAGATTATGAGACCAGGGCATTCTGGAAAAAGATACTTTCCTGCTTCTTTATTGAACTTAAAGTTCTCCATGACAGGCTGCCTGTTTGGCTTTCATATGTACACCACCCTAACTTTCCCTGTAATCTAACAGATTTCTGACCTCTGAGAATCTTCCAACACCTAACCTGTGTCTGGTTACTTGGAAAGGATGGTTGGGAGACCACTCAAACATGGAGAAACAAAAGATGAACACGCAAGCTTTTTGACTCAGATTCCCCTGCCTACTGCCCTAGTGAGCAAAGCCTCCCAGCAGAGAGACAGACTGGAGACAATAAGACTATTCCCAGGAGGAATATTGGCACTGTGAATGAACAGAAGCACAGATCTAAGACTTAGCTTTCATACACTGAGCCAGTCCTGTTGTCTAATTCTGGACACAAGTTTGGGATGACATTGTGTGAAAATAGCACTCTCCCTAACCCATGGAAAGAGAAAAAAGAAGCCATGAATCCTGGGCTTAAGAATAGAGGGTGTGAGCTTGAATGCACCATTACCCAGCTGGGGTGATAGGCAAGGGAGAGAATAATGGGCTTCTCCTACCCTGTAATCCCTGCATCACCACTTCAACATCTGCTCTAACCTTAATTAGTTGTGTTCTGTTTTTCTGCTTTAATTTTCCCTGAGACCACAAGAACTCCTAAATCAATGGATCCATGATGAATATAAATTACTTTCATAAGCAGCAAACAAACAGACCTGGTAGCAGGCTTGCAAAGGTAGCATTGGTGCAGTGTCCTGACTCTCCCACTTCTGTCCAAATTAATTAAACAAACACATAAGTGCCCAATGTATAATTAATACTTTGCTTGGTGCTAGGGAAGATACAGAGTTTAAATAACACAGTCCCTATCCTCATAGAGCTTAGAGTCTAGCAGGAACATAGGACAAATAGCGCAAAATAAAACACAATAAATACATAAGTGAGATGGAAAGTGCTATGTGAGGTCCAAGAAAGGAAAGATCATTCATTACTGTATTTTCAAGCATCCTAGTACACAGAGTGGGCTGCTAGCACAGGTTCTTTGATCTGCTTTTCTAAAGGAAAGACAGCTTCAAAAGGGTCAACAATCTTATTTTCATTAAACATATAAGTAGAAAGAAGTGAGTATAGAAAATACAAGCAGAGAAATTAGTATAGAGATTCAACAGACAGGGCTTCAACTGTCTGAACAAATTAATACAACCACCTACATACACCACTAGACTGGCAGAGCACCAACATCTGAGTAGTCAGGCTCTTCACAAATGGCTACTCAGAGTCCCATCCAGGGAATCAAGAGGTCCTCACGAGCAAGCCCCCAGAGCAAAATGTCAACCTCCCAGAATATATAACAAAGAGGGGATCTCTGATTGACTTAGAGTCAGTAGGCACAAAACCTACATGACTCAGCACAGTTGTGAATTATCAGGATTCAAAGGAGATCAGTCCTTCAGATGTTCACAATTTAGCCTGAGCCTGGAAAACTGAACTCCAAAAAAGAAACAATAAAAATCCCACTTTGTTTGAGCTTACCATTCATTACCTATTGGGAAAATCAAGGAAAGCTTTCTCAGGAAAGGTGACATTGAGACCATAGAGTAGATAGGGTGCTAGACTTAGTGTTAGGAAGAAAGAGATGGAATGAAATCCAACTTCCAGCACGCATGAACTATGGGAACAAGGCTATTACTTAACATTTCCAAGCCTATTTCTGTTAAACCATGAATAGTCATATATGAATGTGTGGTTCACAAACTTGTTTTGAGGTTCAAATGTGATCATGTGAGTAAAGCACTTGGCAAATTAAAAAACATTACATAAATATCTATTATTTTTATTATCACTTTGTGCAGTCCACTCAATGGCCTTTATGAACATCTGCTCTTCTATTGTAACTCTTGCCCATGTCTTCCCACAAATTCGCCAAAAGGAGTCTATTTAATATGCTCTTGTACTTATTCTCCATCACATAACATTGAATGGATATCAGAGAAGCACAAGAGTTGTTCACTAGTTAATTCTTACTCTTGATACATCACCAACTCATTTTTTTAATCTGGTCATATATTTTTATCCTAATATCCTTTATCCAGATCTTCTTAAAATGTGTCACAACCCCATACAGGGTCACAACCCACAGTTTAAGAAGAGCTGAAGGGATCATGAGTGGAAAAAAGTTTAATAAGTCCAGCAGCTTATATCACTTCTCCTTTCTAATTCTTTTATTGTATAATTCATGCCTGACACATGCTTCTCATTGCCTTTTGCATGACACTCAATTTGAATCTTTCAGAGACTATAGTATTCTATAACTTATAGTCATATGAAATCATTGATCATTGAAAGATAAAGTTTTGTTTCAAGGAGAATTGTGAGATCATTGAAAGATTGTCTTTTGCAAAGGCAATCCAGCCCATTCTCCTGCTCCTGTTCGTTTCTGGGCTTAGCTCATATGTCCACTAATTGGTTATTGGACAAGGGTCTCACATTTAAAGCACCACAAGCTATGTTAACATGTATAGATGGTTCAAAAACTATGATTCTTAACACCCCTAGCTTCATTTTCTGCCATTCTACCACTGTCAGTGAATAAATGGAAGGGGCTATACAAGAGAGAGGGCCAAACTACATTTTGTTTCATAGGCTGCAATGGCCAGACTTTACAGCCAAGTGAATAGCTTACCACCAATGAGCCTCTCCATAGTTAGGCTGGACCTCAGAAAGCAGACGCCATCTGTTGTCAGAACAATCCTCAATGTCTTCCTAGCATGGTAGAACCTGCCAGAGTTTGTACCTGCCTGTCATGACCTTTGTTAATCCATGGTCACATGTTCCACAATGAGGCATCCAAGTAGAGTTTTGTGGAAGACTTTCTTGAGGACACAAAAACTAGAAAATTCATCACCCTCTGGATCTGAGTTCTAAACAAAGGTGGCTTGTGGAAGATGAGACCTCAACATTAAAGGTTTAAAGATTCCAAATATCCTTTTTGTGCTTTGTTTAGCAACAATAATGATAATTGTAACTGGTACTCCTACTCTCCCACCTCATTTTTTAATGATTATTTTCCCACGAGGTGATTGATGATGATTGTCCTACCTCCTATTTTATTTTCCCATAATGATCTTACCATCTTCCCTGGAATGATGATGATTCAGAAAGAAGAACTTTCTGGTGATCCTGGTACCACAAGAAGTGATTTTCCATTCCCCTCTTTAAGGGCCTCCTTGGGCATTAGCCTGCAACAAGAATAATCTATAATGGTCAGATGTGATTTCTTCTGATCCAGGGTTAACTTCTTCATTTCCTTCCACTGACTTTGGAATGGGACTTCCTGTCCATTATGAAGGAAATAAGGGTAAGTAGCCACTACCATTGTATTGAGACCACTGGGCTTCTATGAACAAAGTAGATAAGAGTGGTCAGGAGTGTAACTGTGATGCTGCTGCTACAACTATTACCTCTGCTCCTGTAACCAGAGGCAAGAGTGAAATGACCAGAGACCAAGGCTACAGGACAGATTCTGATCCTGGAGCAGAAATAGAGATTGGAGTAATAAGGAGAGAGGGTATTGCAAATCTTTTTGGATTGGTGAGCTAGAGGTGGAGGCTGAATCTTCTGGCCACTTTCCCCTCTCTCCCTTGTTTCTATTCCTTCATCTTGAGATAAGGGCAGATACCCCTTTTCTCTCATCCCTTTCCATAAACTGTAGGGGAAGGTGGTTTGGGAATAATGCTGGCTGCCCCTCAAATATCTAGAAGAGTAAGAATGAAGAGGCTTAGGAGGTGGTTAGAGGTTGATGTCATGTGTAGGAGCACTTCATCTATTTCCTATCATTTTATACCTTGTACAATAAACTATGTGATCATAGAATATGAAGACTGAATTTGTGAAAGTGGGAGGTCAAAAAAGGAAAAAGAGAAGTCCAAACAGCTGATAAATTGTATAGACTATTAATTTTATATTTTAAATATTTTAGTAATATTCCATTTCATCCCTGAGGTTAATTCTAGACCCAATCACTAGAGTTGAACTAAAACACATGGCACCCATGTTGAAACTATAAGTTTGGCAATGGGGGAAGCAAGGTAAAGATTGTTGCGAGTAGAGATACTCTGACCTTTTCAAAAGGGAGTCAAGATGCTCAAGTAGAGTGATTCTTGGTGAGCAACTCAAATTTTAGGCTCCTTTGCTGAAAAATCAATACAGTGACACAGTCTTCCTATAGGCTTAAGATAGCATTAACTATAATGTAGATTTGATCTGCTTACATTGTACAAGTGCCACAAATATCATGTAATAATAATATCTAAGCTTCATACTGATCTCAAATGAGATAATATATGTAAAATACTTCATTAACAAAGTGTTATGTGAGTTTTATTAGTAATATTAGACTCTGATGAATTTGTGGTCACTATCAGTGTGGATACATAATAATCGTTCACACTGATAGAGTCACACAGAGTTTATCAGCCAATGGATATTAAGAAAGATGGCAATCAGCCCTTGCTCACACACACAGGAGGAAGATTGGACAAGTCAATAAAGGGATCAGTTAAACGACACATGCATCTAACCCTTGAATGGGACAAATTAAATTCAAGCTTTTTAATCTAGGTTGCCAACTTGTTAACATCTACTAAAGAATTCTTCAAGTCTGAAACTAACCCTCATCAACACCTTTTTTAAATTTTTTATTGAATTTTTTAATTTATGAATAAAACAAGCATTTCCATAACATAGTATAATAAAAAAGATTATTGCACATGAAACTACAAATCTATTATGTAAAACTTGCTATTCTTTTTAAATATATAATAGTTAGCATCTGAATTTATTTTTTCCCCTTTTTTTCTCTGCCCTCTCCTCCCTCCCTGCCTCACTCCCATCATTATACAATGCTGGTTTTCTGGTGTTAACCCTTTTTCCACCTGTGTCACCCTTTCCCACTTTAGACTCTATTGGCTCAAAATACTCATTGATGTGTCTGCATAGTTCCTGATATTGGCTTGTTGCATCATGCTGTAGATTTACTCTTTGCTGTAATTTTCCCACTACCCTGCCCCTCCACACATCTATATGTCATCACCCTGCTCACCAAACAGAATAGGGACCAGTTATAGTCTTCCTCAGGTACCATTCTAGGTCCTGCCCAATACCTGGCCATATGGGTCAAGAAATTTATATACATTGTCATGTTTTATTATGAATCTAGCATCCATAAACATATCTAGCCCATTATTTATGTTTCCAGCCTATGCAACCCGTTAGGGCAAGGAATTCTATTATTCAATTTCATTTCAAAAAATACATTGAATACCCATCATTCTTTGTATTTACACTGTTACATTACTTTTACATCAAGATACTAGGTTACAGACCATTTCAAGACACTGCTTCAAGATAAGGATATTGTTCACAAAGGCGAACAAGACATGATCTCTGTCCTTAGAAAGTTTACAATCTACTAAGAAAGTTTATAATCTAAGAGAAAGCCTACGATACAGCCCATTGAACAAAATAATATCTCCTTTCGTTGTTCCAAGCTTATTTCTTACAAGCTTCAAGGGTCACTTGTAAGTTCCAGTAATTCAGCATTTAGTGAACAAGGTTTTATTTGGTCTTTTTTTTTTATACCCTTCACAATTTTACAGACATATCACTTTTCAGTCTTTATCTTTGCAGACTGAAAGTGTTTGTTTTTGAGCCCGTTCTCAGGTGGTAAACCCTCCATCACCTTAGTTATTTCAGGTGCCCTTCCATTCAGCTTCTCCAGCTCTGTTAAATCTTTCTTAATGTAGTCCGATGATCAGAAATGCAGGTAATAATATGGCTTATTGAAAATTAAAGTGTGCCAGAATTTTGTACAAGGGGAAGATAATTTCTTCTATACATTTCAAGTACTTATTCTGACTATGTTGAAAATTTTGTTGATTTTTCTAGCCAAAGAAGCACTTTGGGTTGATGTATTTAGAAAACACTCTCTCCAGTCAGTCAATAGTTTCCATATTTTGACTACACCCATCTCATAGATTAATTCAAACTTCTCCTGGAAGAGCTTTCCAAATATCCTATATCCCCATATCCAAAGCCTACCCAGAAAGTTCATAGAGGTGAGGGAAACAATTACCAATAACCAATTATTGGGGAGAAACAGAGTTCCTCCTTTTTCTAAAGTCCTTGTTTTTAAGCTCAGTCTTTGAAGGTTGAATTAACTTTCTCCTCAACACTGGTCAGACTCCCATCCAATCTTACAAGGAATTTAATCTAAAGGGGAATGGGTAAGGCGAAGAGGGTCTACACAGGTTTAAGTGGGGATAAATTCTTTGATAAGATTGCCAAAGGCTAGGGGTAATTTAGACATAAATAACATAATGGAAGTTCATTACGATAGGTCCAACACCTCATTGTAATATTCATTCTCGCTCATTACTTGTTAACCAATCAGAGTTGATTGCTACCCTCTGGACCATCCACATTTCCAAGGGCATATAAGCCTTGAGCCCACCACAATTATCTTTGGCATTTGAAAGTGATGCTGACCTCTTTTATTAGGGGCAGCTAGGTGGTGCAGTGCATAGAGCACCAGTACAGGAGTCAGGAGGACCTGACTGAGTTCTAATCTCACCTCAGACACTTGACACTCACTAGCTGTGTGACCTTGGGCAAATCACTTAACCCCAATTGCCTCATCCTGGGTCATCACCAGTCATCCTGATGAATATCTGGTCACTGGATTCAAATGGCTCTGGAGGAGAAGTGAGGCTGATGACCTGCACAGCCCTCTCTCACTCAAAACAAAGTCAAGTGCAAGTCATATCATCATTTCTCTGATGGCATGGTCTTCTTTGGCAATGAAGGACAAACCCACAGCATTATTAATAAAATGATTAATTACCCAGAAATTATAATTCTCAAACCTTATAAACATCGCAGAAGCCAGTGAGATGAGGCCCAATTAACTCCAGTCCCACAACCCTAGAACCTGCATATGATTTCTTCCTTCCTATAGCTTCCACCCCATACCTCAAATTCCCAAACTGTCCTCTTTCTGCCTTTCATAGAAAACCTCTCTAATTACATAACCCTTGAGCTCTTCATTCCCCATTAGATTTTAATCTGGTCTATACCAAATAAATAACCCACCTCTAGGCCCCTGAAACCAGAACTGTATCATATGTATAATCAGAGGATGAAAAATACCTACATGCCTGCTTGACATTTTTGAGCCTGTTCAGATACCTTAGATTTTAATTCATGTCAAGTAGCATGGATTAATTATGAATTGTTATCAAGATTTCAAGCTTGATCATAGTTCTGGATTAATGTCAAATTCAGCCTCTGACACTTCATGAAACCCTGAGCACGCACTTAACCTCTTAATGCTTCAAGCAATAGACCCATTCATCTGTATTAGCAGAGGAAGTTTCTCCCACCAGGTGCTCCATACTGAAAAAAATATCACGGATGCTTCATATATTGTGTATGATATTACCAAATCATATTTCAGGCCCTGGCACCCAGTCAGTGATCAATACAGGATGAGTACTCTTCAGGGCAATGATATCACCACTCCAGGGCTCCTCCCGGAACTGATGATGCAGAGTGGCAAGGAGAAGTAAAGACAGTCACACCGAGCTCACATCAAGAAAAAGTATGCTGGCCCTTTGCACAACATGAAATCCAGGAAGAGACGTTAAAGGGAAAACTTGACAAGACTTTTATATAGAATCACCCACAGAGGAAGACCTATGCAAGAGGAAGAAAAATAATTATTCTTATGAATTACACAGTGTGGGACTTTAAGCCTAGGTGAAGAGAGAGGGATTTTCTTCTTCCAGTAAAATAATTTCTCTTCTGGGAGAAACAGAAGGGGAGAAGGTGAGGAACATTTTCTCAGTAGGTTGTCTTATTCATAGAAATAATACAGTATGAAGAGTGTGCCTCACCTCCTCTGACAATGAATTCATTTGTCACTCCTTTAGACAAGACCAGTTTTACTTTACCCAAGAAGGTCAGTACACCCAACGGGGCAGAAGGGAGTTCTAAGAAAGACTGAATTCCAAAACTCTGAGCATCTTTTAGGCAATAATAATGTCAGATTTAGACATGGTGTCCCCAAATTTTTAGTGCAGTTTTAATCTACTAAAGTTTTTGGGGCACACTTGTGTAGTACTTTAAGGTCTTCAAAGGACTTCCCTCACAAACTCCTGGACAGCTGCAATTGCTTCCATTTTGTAGACAAGGAAACTAAGGCTCAGCAAGTACAAGTGACACACCCAAACTCACAGTTAGCAAACGTCAGAGCTAGCATTTAAACCTAGGTCTCTAATTGGGAAATAAATAAATAATGAAATCTAGGTAAATTGTATCTACAGCATTCCTCTAGTTCATCAAATCAGTAATTTTATCAAAAAAAGGAAATAGTCTTGGCTGTAAATATATAAATATATGTATATGTGTGTATATATGTATATACATATACATATGTGTGTATGTGTGTGTATATATATATATATACATAGAATTCCAGAGGACTGTTTATACACACACATATGTATATGTATATATGTGTATGTGTGTGTGTATATATCTATATATATATACACCCATGTATAATTCCAGAGGACCATGATGAAGTCTGCTTTCCACCTCCTTACAAAGATGACGGACTCCTGATATAGAATGAGATACATTTTTGGACATGACTGATGTGGAAATTTGGCTTTTGTTTAACTAGGTATATATGTTACAAAGGTTTGGGGAAATGGAATTTTATGTTCTGAGAATGGTTAATAGGCTAATTGGAATGAAGCGTAAAGTATGTGAGGGGATGTAGTATATAACTGGCCTTGGAAAGACAAGATGGAGCCATATTGTGAAGTGCTTTAAGTACTAAATAGATACACAGTCTGGCTCCTATGCTAGGAAGGCTCTCCTTTCTAACCTTGTCTCCAACAAGAAAATGAATCCATAAAAAAGTAACTCTTGAAACAAGAGATGGAAAAAGAATGGGAAGACCTAGAAGCAGTGATGCTCACCTTATCTCAGAACATGGCCCCATTTGAAGCTCAGGTGGAGAAAGTCACAAGAAACTCTTCCTAGTTAATCAGCCAGAGGCTTAAAAAAAACTGCTTGTCATGACACGACCCTCACAAAGGTATGTGGAGAAATGTGCCATCATCTGAAACAAACGAAAATAAAAAAGGATAAGGTAAAAAAGGAGCACGAAGAGTACAGAATAAAAGCTTTAAGAGTGCTTGAAATTAAATATCAGGAACTGATGGCTAGATTGGTTTTCCCATCAACCCTTTTATATTTCTTCAACTTATAAAGCTCCTATCAACTTTGGTGGAGGCTTAAAGCACAGAAAAGATACTTGGTACTAGGAAAATGAAACATCTGGGCTTCCTTTTTTCAAAATTAGGGTTTAGGTTTATATTTGTAGAAAACATGAATAATTTTATATATTAGCTGTTGTTGGGTGTTGTCATTTTCTATGTGAAATAAAGTGAAGTTCTGGTAAATCTCTTACACCCTGTATTTGTTGTAATGCACAATTGGTAGTGTGACCATTAAATTTCATCAAAAAAAAAATTCCTAGTTTGAGGCTGTTTTAGGACAGTTCTCTGACATAATAGAGTCCCTCCCAGGAGGATATTAAGTAACCAGGCTGATCTTTGCTTTCTACAGCTGGGCTCATAGTGCCAAGCTCCCGGAGAATACATGCAGCTACCAACAAGTTAAGTCATTGTCCAAGTATCAGGTTTATATCTAAAAGAAGGCCCCAGACAAGTTTGAGACATCAGGGAAAACAACCCCTTAATGAGATCGGATGCTAGAAATAATTTGTAAAACAACAGGAGTCAGTTCAATGGGAAGTTTAACTGGAGAGCAATGGGGAAGAGAAAGGAACTCAATATACAATTCAGACATATACAATAACAAAGAGTATAATTCACATGAGGGGGGTGCTGCCTTGGGGATCCCGAAGACGCTCATACGTTCAACTGGCAAGGTATCTTCCAAGGTTCCCTTCTGAAAGTAGGATATTTAAACCCTGATTTTGGTGGCACTGGCCACTTTGCATGTCAGGGTTTGGGGTACATGGGATTTTGAGGGTATGCAGGTGAAGGGAGAAAAACAAGCTATTGGAAAGATATTATTTTTGGATACACGGCTGCACTAACCTTACAAAATATTCTTGCCAGCATTTTTCTATGAATGGATTCTATAAGCTATAGCCTCCTTTAAGGGGAGACTGTCATGATGATCTTGAGACTACCCAGGCTAATCTTATAGCAGAGGCTTATCTCAGTGCCACCAGCTACACAAGGTCTTTGCTGATCTTTGATTTCCTAATGGTCTCCCACTTCCCCAAAATCATTATATATTTAATTTGTATTTACTTACCTGAGTTGCTTCTCCAATGGAGTTCAAGTTCTAGAGGGCAAGAACCAGTTTTTTGGGATTGTTTTTTGGTTTGTTTGGTTTTTTTGCCTTTGGATCTCTAAATGTGTTAGAACCTAACACAGTGCCCCTACACACATTTTTGCAACTGGCCCTATGATTTTGTTGCCATAGGGAACTTCTTCCTTTACTGATATAGATAATATACAACTATTGTAAAATGTCTCTGAGAGTTGCCTGGGGCACTGAGAAACTAAGGTACTTTACCCATAGTCAAAAACCAGTATGTATCAAAAATGGTATTTGAACCCAAGACTCCATGACCCTGACTAGCTCTCTACCTACAACGTTGTGTTGGCCTTCAATTTATACCTAGTAGGTACTTAGTAATGTTTGTTGAGTAGAAACAAATTATTTATACATGCATCTACATACAATGACTATCATGCACCCTGGCACCTTTCATTGAGCCCCATGAAAAAATTGATGCACAGTCAAAAGTATTAGGTTGGTCCTGGTGTGCCTCTTTTCCCATCATGGGGAACTACGTCAAAGAATGCTGGCCACTGAGCAAGAAGAACCTACAACTCAGCGGACTTTTAAAAGGAGAGACAACTTCCACTCTTGCTCTTGTGAATGTGAAATTTGTGACACTAACAGCTCTCCCATGGACTTCTCATGAATGGGGAAGAAGATTTCTCTCCTCCTCCTCTTCCATCCCAGAAGCAGTAAAAGCTTGTGGAAGCCTGAGTCTGGCCCTCAAGGCTCTGGGTGCCTCTTCTGTTTGGGTTTTCTTTCCCTGAGCATGGATAATGGAAGAGAGATCCAGTGTTTCTAGTTTTGGCAGCAGCCTAATGTAAACATGAATGAGTTCCCTTCCACATCACAACTTTCCCCATCATGGTTTCAATATGTCGTGGGTCAGCATAAGAAGTTAAATGGGAATTTTGGGGAGAATTTTGCAGAAGCTGCAGATGACACAAGAAGGTCAGAAGATGACCCAGAAAAAGTTTAGAAATTCCAAAATGCATAAAACATATGCATAGTATTGTATAATACCAACACCCCATAAAAGAAAGAGAAAAAAGTGACTTCTTCTGTGGTATGAAGGGAGAGCCAAAAAATTTTCCAGATGACAAAGGTATCATGCCCCTAATTCCCTGCAACGTAGAAGGGATAACTGTAGTTGCCCAGCAGGAGGTGACCTCTGAAACAACCTCTCAAAGGGGATGACCAAAGTCATGAAGATAAACCTAAGCCAGGGATGGGTTACTCACCCCTGCCCTAAGCCAAGCTCTGACTTGACAGAAAAAAGGGAAGTTGAGTGAATTGCTTAGACAATTCACTTAGAGCCAAGGAGAAGGTGGCATGCCTGTTCAACAGTCTTACAAAAGGTTTGGTGCTTTAATGTTTTATTTTCCAGGAAAGCATCAAGTATAATGGGTATACTGTATCATACTAAATATTTGCCAAAGGCGCTTTTAAGTCCTTTTGTGTTTTAAGTATTTCTTCTGTGGTAGGGGAATTAAGTGATTTTCTTATACCTGATACACTTTGTACACTTAGTATCATTCTAGAGGGGGACCCAGTTAATCCCTTTTAGAGGAGCTAAACTTGAAAAGATTTTCCCTGGGGCTCTGAGTTGAGGGAATAATGAACCAGAGTATATGAGAAGAGCCTGGCTCTCATCATTGGAACCAAGATCTTGTAGGACTGGGCTATTCCTTAGAGGATTTCTAACTGAAAAATGTTTGAGAACCACAGCATGAGGACTCTCACTTAGTTCTCCTTCTTTTGACAACTCTAACCATAGCTCCATAAATTGAGTATCAGGAAACAGCAATCCTTCAGCAAGTTTGAAATCTTATGTTGGCGTATTTTTCTCCGACATGTCACTAAACTGTCAAATTTCCCCCAAAGATGTTCCTGAGTTAGTAGGGACTTAAATAATATTTCTTTTCCAGTCAGTCTGGTACTTCAGCTCCAGCTATCTCTGGGAATCAAATCTGCCTCCTTAGAAAAATACCATGTCTGTCCCTTCTACCAGAAGGGGTATTGCTTGCCACAAGTCATCAGATTTCCCCAATCCAAGAAAGAAAAATATCTTCCTCTTGCCCTATGACCCAACAAGAAAATAAAACACGGGTCCTTGCCATTCAGAGGAGGTTGGATTGTACTTGGCATTCTCATCTCCGGGGCCATATTGATTGCTTCTAGCCAAAAAAAAAGAGTTCCATTTCTAATATATGGATACACAGCATCAGATTTATATACTTGAATTTGAAGGAAGCCAAGTAAAGAAGTTATCTATTCTTGTCACACTTGATTAACCTCAGTACACAAATCCTCCAAATCAATAGTTAATTAAAAATATGTGGCAGCATCTATGTAGTTAGGTTACCTCATCCCTCTGTAACCACCACTCCACACTAAGTGTCATTAAGCTGAAAGCTAAGGGAAACACCCTTTGGGGGGTAACCAAGAATTGCTGAGAGAATAGATGAGCATTACAGAAATATTACTGGAGAATGGCCCTAATTGCCTACTTTGACTCTGCTTATGGCTTCCCTTATAATCCACATGGCTTAGTTCATTCAATTCATTCATTCATTCAGCAAGTATCTTATCAAGTGCTTAATAGATATGTCAGGCCTTATGCTGAGCTCTGAGGATACAAATACCGAAACTGAACCTGCCCACAAAGAGCTTAAAATGGAGGGGGGAGGGAGGTAAGAAAATAACAAGTACATTGAAAAGTAAATACAAAATAGATAGAAAGCTATTTCAAAGGATGGAGGTCATTAGTAATTTAGAGGAATCAAGATTGCCTTCCTTTAGGAGGCAGCACTTGAATTAAGTTTTTAGTCCCCCACAGTACTTCCCCATTTGTCCATGTTGCCTAGGTCTACTGTAATAATATGCTCATTGATTTGGGGTGGAGAGGGACAGCGTGATGGAGGAGGAGAGGAAGGAAATAGAAGAGAGGAAGGTGGGTAGAGGAAGAAGAGGAAAGAGAAAGAGGAAGGGAAGGGGAATGAGAAAAGTGGGGAAATGAAGAGGAAGAAAAATGGAAAGGGAAGAGAGGAAGGGAGAGTGGGGAGGAGATAGGTAAGGAGGGAGAAGGAAGAGAAGTAAAGAGATAGAGGAGAAGGAGAGAAGTAAAGAAGGAGAAGGAAGAGAAAGAGAATGGGAGAAGAAGAGGAAGAAGAAAAAAAGACATCAGATTTTCCAGAAGGTGCAAATATATCAGTACCTTTACTCCTATGTTATGGCCAAACTGACAGCTGTTACAGACTAGGCGACAAGGCAGCCAGGGTCTGTCCTGTAAACTCATTCACAAGGGCAAATAAGAGGGAACTACAGGTGAAAGATAACAAGCCAGGAATTAATCAGGAGTGTTAATTAACAAGTCCAAGACAAAGAGATAGAGGTATGACCTACTGAGAGGATCAGACCACAATCCTTTATATCTTCAGAGGCTTAGACCACCACCCATTCAATAAACTGCAATGGCTCCCTATTACCTCCAGAATCAAGTGAAAAATCCTCTGGCTTTTAAAGTCTTTTGTAGCCTGCAGCCCCTCCTACCTTTCCCTTCTTCTTACACCTTACTCCTCTCCACAGGTTGTATGAAGACTGGCTTACTTGCTTCTCCTCACACACAACTCTCAATCTCCTAATTCTATGGTTTTCACTGGCTATCACTCATGCCAAGAATCCTCTCCCACCTCATTTCCTTCTCCTGCCTTCCCAGGTAAAATCCTACCTACTGTAAGAAGCCTTTCTTGCTCCTACTTAATGTTAGTGCCTTCCCTCTGAGATTATTTCCAATTTATCCTTATATCTATATCTTATTTGTACATAGTTGTTTGGATCTGATTGTGAGTTCCTTGAGAGCTGGGACTGAGTTGTTTTCATTTCTTTCTATCCATTAGCATCTTGAACAACAGTACCGGGCATATAACAAACACATAATAAGAGCTTGTTGACTTGTAGGGACTACAAAAGAATCTTATCGAGCCTATGGAGCAGCAGAGAGAATTCTTGTAAGTAATAATTTGATGGGAACGCTCTTCTTTTCATGCCCACCTCACTCATATAGGACTAATAAATCTCAGCTGATACTGATACCAAGCTTGCATGTTCAACCAAGCCTTTGATATAATAAAGAATGCTTTTGTTTGCAGGTGCAGACCTATGATTTTGATGGAGTCCTAATAGAAGCTGCCTCCAGCCCCAATATTCTAATTCCATTACAGGCCCACTGTACCTACCTAGTCTCCCCACCACCACCCCTTGACAATGTCCTAACTTCATACATGCTGCACTGCTCACTAGAACAGGTGTGACCCTGAAACTCATAGTTCTCACAGAAACAGTAGGTATAGGAACCCAGCCATTGCCTCTACCTAGGCACTGCCCCCAGACCCATTCCTTATACTTCCCACAGAAACAGGTGTGTTCTTGCACTCAAATGCAGTACCTAACTATCCATCTAGATCAGACAGTACCACAATAGCTAGCTAATCAGACAACCACCAGAATGTAGAGCAGGATGTTTGACCATCAAACCAAAGAAGGAGCCCACCCTTCTATAATGTCTTCCCAGTAATAGTAAAGAACTGACCTGAAATGAATTTGTGACATACAAAGGCTTACTATAATATCATTACCATATATACATACTCCCTCACTGTATGCAGTATGGGTAACTGTATGCACAGTTCCACTGAGGCCAGGACCCCTCTTTCATTACCCAATCCTTCAACAAATTCCTCCTGTCTTTTTAACATTAATGATATCCTATATCTTATGTAAATTTTGATTGTATAATCCGCATCATAGTCTCTATAAAATTGTATGTCTTGCCTTAATGAAGTGTCTAAATTCCTTTAAGGGACTTAGCCACCTGCCAGCATGTGAAACTTCAAAACTATAGTAAATCTTTCCAACTGGCTTGGAGTCGACCTGAGTCTTTGAAATTCTTTAGAGACGTCCCACTGCAACTCTACATGAACCTCATCAAAAGGTCCATACTTAAGGACCTAGAGGGCCACATGTGATTTGCTCTGTGAAGTTTGAATTCTGGCAAAGGGCCACACTTGAGGACCTACAGGGTCACATGTGGCCTCAAGGCTACAGGTTCCCCACCCCTGCCATCATGGTGCCTTTCATAATCAAAGATAAGAGAGCAAAAAGAATTTGTTTCCTCTGCTGCCCAGATTACTGAGTGGTATTTTTTCCCTTTATATCAATTATCACCACTATAAAACCATGTGGTAATATTTTCTTGACCATAACTGTCCATGAAGTAATGCTGTTAGGATATCCAATAGTTTGGCCTTTGCTAAAAGTCAAAGTTCCACCACAGTAAAAGGCAGCAGCATTATGATTAATTGTAATAGCTACCCTCAAGACTCAAGAAAGTCACACCTCCCATTCTCTTAATATGGAGTTGGAGGTACATGCACTAAATATCACATGGGGTCAGTTGGTTTTAACTATTTTTCTTTGTACAAGGGAAGATTCAGTGGTTGAGGATAGATAGAAGGTGGAGGGAGGATATAACAAATATAGTATTAAAGCAAAAGGAATCAAAAAATTTTTTAAAAATATATAAAGAATATTTAAGTCCAGGAGTGTGACAGAAGAGACCTGTCAAAAGCAATCACCTCATTGTTTTCATAAATAAGGAAGGATGGATGCTAAGTTGCTTGTCCTGGGTCACACAGGCATTAAGTAACAGAGCCAAGATTCGAACCCAGTTTCTCTGCTGTCAAACCCAGTGCTCTTTCAACCATAGCACCCTGGAGACATTTAAGGTTTTCCACCCAAGCTGACAGTCCTCTGTTTCTCTCAGGCTGGACAAAGGCTACAGGTGATTCTCCTGAGTCATCCCATCTCAGCTCTACGCCTCTGTCACAAAAATAAAAAGCAAGACTTTACAGGCTGGGAACAGAAGGTACCTCTCAGAGAGATACAAATGTCCCTTGAAGCAAGGCCCACGGATTAGATGGACATGGGCCCAAATCGGAGAGTACACAGTAGCTAATGGCCAATGAAATGAGAATTGCAGAACAGAAAGGAAATGAGGGAGGCCAGGCCTTATGCCCTGCCAAACCCCATAAATGGCAAATGCCATCCATCCGTGTCAATAAACCAAGGCTTTCAAAGCCACAAGCGAATTAGGATGGAGTCCAACAACAGTGATGTCCTCTAAGCATGTCCAAGAGCAGCCCTATTACTCCTCAGAAGAGGTTCACTGCTTATGCAGATCTAAGCACCTGCTGATGGTCCTTCGACCTCACTTCCCCTATTGAACCAAGGGTCATAGAGCAGGGTAGCCATCCCAGGAAAGGAGATCAAAAGAAAGCAGCATAAAAAGAAAATTAGGTATCTCTGTTCCTTTTTAGGGGAGCAAAAGTTAGCCGACTGAGGATGCCCATTTTCTCATTCTCTCCAGTGATTACTCCCAGGAGAACATAAAAGGTGTTTCTTTGTTTTTAAGTTAGCAGCCAAAGAGGTATCAAATAAGGATGGCTCAGCAACTGGATTAAAAACAAGACTGTAATCCTTTGGGTATGTTTGCTGGTGGGCAGCACATAAAATGAAGCGCAGGAAAATACAAGTTAGTGGTTTATGAAATGAAAATAAAAGACTCAACAGTGGAGCCTAGCCTGTGTGTAAAGGTCAGATCCAAGGAGATTTGGGAACAATATCCATAGGAATGAAATTATCCTGCAACTTGATTTTTATGCAAAGGAGGCATAAACCATCCAGAATCAACCATTCAGTAGTCCAAGACTCATGGTACTAATAAATATTATTTATTGAAATAATAAATAATAATAAATACTAATATAGAGCTTTAAGGTTGTCAAAGTGCTTTACAAATATTATTCCCTTTTATCCCTCCAATAAGCCTGGGAGGTAGATGCTATTATCATACCATTTTCACAAATAAGGAAACTAAGGAAGATACAGTTTGAGTAACTTACCCAGAATCACACAACTAGCAAATGTCTGAAGACAAATTTGAACTCAAGTCTTTCTGGCTCCAGGTCCAGCACACTATCCATTATATTGCTAGCCATATGATGAACATGAAACTGAAAAAGCTATTTATGTTCAATATCTCTTCTGAACCTCATCACAACTCTTCAAGATACTATAATTCTGACAGGTTTCATTATCCCCATTTTACAGATGATAAAACTGAAGCTTAAAAGGGTTGAGTGATTTACCTGGGATCACACAATTTAGAAATGTTTGAGGCAGGTCTTCCTGATTCTGATTCCAACACAACAGCTATTATACTACCCTATGTGGTTGTCTCTCTGTCTCATTATTTTCAAGATTTTTTTAGTAATTAATTTATTTGTTTTCAGTTTTCTACAATCACTTCCATATATCTTAGATTTTTCTCCCTTCCTCCCCCTCCTTCATCCTTTTCCCCCCTCCCTCCCCAAGATGGCATGCAATCTTATATAGGTTCGACACATACATTCTTATTAAGTACATTTTCACCTTAGTCATGTTGCATAGAAGGATTAAAATGAATGGGAGAAACCATGAAAAACAAAACAAAACACAAGAGAAAATGGTCTGCTTTATTCTGTGATCCAGTTCCATAGTTCTTTCTCTGGATGTGGAAGGCATTTTACCTCAAGAGACCACTGGGAATGTTTTAGGTCCTTGCATTGCTGTGAAGGGTGTCTACCAGAAAAATTCCTTGAGGGGTGGGGGGGGAGCCAAGATGGCAGAGTAGAAAGACACACATATGCTGGCTGTCCCCACACAGACCATAAAATACCTGCAGAGAGGGGCTCTCAACAAATTTTGGAGCAGCAGAAGTGGAGAACAACAAAGTGGAGGAGATTTCCAGCCCAGGGTGACCTGAAAGGCCCATGGGAAACGTTGGTTGCACCAGAAATGAAGTGGAGCCCAGCCCAGCCTTGGCCACATGCGGCTCACGAACAGCCCTTGGGGACAGAATCTCCAGTCACAGTAGCAGCGGTTCGCAGATCCTTCAACCCACAGGGACCAAAGGTCAGTGACAGGGTTTTTTCAGCTGGCCAAAACAGAGAAGGGCTTTCCCATAGCTCCGGCCTTAGGCAGTGGTCCGCAGAGACCATATCTGGCAGGCAGCAGCAGTTCCCACAGCAGCCCCTACAGCAGCCCACATCCATTGCTGGATCATAAAACCCCTGGGGGCACTGAGCAGCCAATTCTTACCTCAGCCCTGTGTAGAGGCCCTGAGGCAGCTGATCTTTATCTCACACTGAATAGCAACCCTGCCCATGCAGCTTATCTGAATCTCAGCCCCCAGTGCTGGCTTGACGGAACTGGAGGCCAGGTGGCTGTGGAGAGGAAACTCTGCTGAGATTCTGGGCACAAAAATCTCTTCCTGCTTCCAGACTAGCGTACACGCTTGATTGTGCCACCTTGGAGGAACTGAGATCTTACAGATTCCCAGAGTATACCCTACTCTTGACAAAGGACCCAAAAGTCAAGTAACTAGTTGGGAAAATGCCCCCAAAAGGGGGGAAAAAATAAGACTATAGAAGGTTACTTTCTTGGTGAACAGATATCTTCTCCCATACTTTCAGATGAGGAAAAAAGTCAAGGCTTCTGTATCCCAAACATCCAAAATAAATATTCAATGGGCTCAGGCCAAGGATTTTGAAAATCAAGTAAGAGAGGTGGAGGAAAAATTGGGAAGAGAAATGAGAGAGATGCAAGAAAAATATGAAAAGCAGGTCAACACCTTGCTAAAGGAGACCCAAAAAAATGGTAAATAAAATAGCCTTTAAAAATAGGCTAACTCAATTGGCAAAAGAGGGTCAAAAAGCCAATGAGGAGAAGAATGCTTTCAAAAGCAGAATTAGCCAAATGGAAAAGGAGGTTCAAAAGCTCACTGAAGAAAATAGTTCTTTCAAAATTAGAATGGAACAGATGAAGGCTAATGACTTTATGAGAAACCAAGAAATCACAAAACAAAACAAAACCAAAAGAATGAAAAAATGGAAGATAATGTGAAATATCTCATTGGAAAAACAACTGACCTGGAAAATAGATCCAGGAGAGACAATTTAAAAATTATGGGACTACCTGAAAGCCATGATCAAAAAAAGAGCCTAGACATCATCTTTCATGAAATTATCAAGGAAAACTGCCCTGAGATTCTAGAACCAGGGGGCAAAATAAATATTGAAAGAATCCATTGATCACCTCCTGGAAGAGATCCAAAAAGCAAAATTCCTAGGAACATTGTGGCCAAATTCCAGAGTTCCCAGGTCAAAGAGAAAATATTGCAAGCAGCTAGAAAGAAACAATTCAAGTATTGTGGAAATACAATTAGGATAACACAACATGTAGCTTCTACATTAAGGGATCAAAGGGTGTGGAATATAATATTCCAGAAGTCAAAGGAACTAGGACTAAAATCAAGAATCACCTACCCAGCAAAACTGAGTATAATACTTCAGGGGAAAAAATGGTCTTTCAATGAAATAGAGGACTTTCAAGCATTCTTGATGAAAAGACCAGAGCTGAAAAGAAAATTTGACTTTCAAACACAAGAGTCAAGTGAAGCATGAAAAGGTAAACAGCAAAGAGAAATCATAAGGGACTTACTAAAGTTGAACTGTTTGCATTTCTACATGGAAAGACAAATATTTGTAACTCTTGAAACTTTTTTCAGTATCTGGGTAGTTGGTGGGAGTATGCACACACACACACACACATACACACAGAGAGAGAGACAGAGAGCACAGGGTGATTTGCATAGAATGGGATCATATCTTAAAAAAATGAAATTAAGGGGTGAGAGAGAAATATATTGGGAGGAGAAAGGGAGAAATGGAATGCGGCAAATTATCTCATAAAAGAAGCAAGCAAAAGACTTTTCAGTGGAGGGAAAAAGAGGGGAGGTGAGAGAAAAAACATGAAGCTTACTCTCATCACATTCAACTAAAGGAAGGAATAAAATGCACACTCATTTTGGTATGAAAACCTATCTTACAACACAGGAAAGTGGGGGAGAAGGGGATAAGCGGGGGGGGGAGGATGATGGAAGAAGGGATAGAGGGAGGAGGGAGCAATTAAAAGTCAACACTCTTGGGGAGGGACAGGATCAAAAGAGAGAAGAGAAGCAATTGAGGGGCAGGATAGGATGGAGGGAAATATAGTTAGTCTTACACAACATGACTATTATGGAAGTCATTTGCAAAACTATACAGATATAGCCTATATTGAATTGCTTGCCTTCCCAATGGGGATGGGTGGGGAGGGAAGGAGGAAGAGAAGTTGGAACTCAAAGTTTTAGGAACAACTGTTGAGTATTGTTCTTGCAAATAGGAAATAAGAAATACAGGTAATGTGGTATAGAAAGTTATCTTGCCTTACAGGACAAAAGAGAAGATGGGGAAAAGGGAAGGGAAGGATGTTAGAAGAGAGGGCAGATTGGGGATAGGGGTAATTAGAATGCTCGGCGTTTTGGAGTGGAGGGAGGGGAGAAATGGGGAGAAAATTTGGAACTCAAAATTTTGTGGAAATGAATGTTGAAAACTTAAATAAATTTAAATACAAAAAAAGAAAAAAGAAAAATTCCTCACACACTATGGTTGTTGCTGTGTCCAAAGTTCTCCTGGTAATGCTCCTTTCACTCAGCATCAGTTCATATAAGTCCTTCCAGGCCTCTCTGAAGTCCTCCTGTTCATCATTTCTTATAGCACCATAGTATTCCATTACATTCATATACCACAACTTGTTCAGCCATTCCCAAATTGATGGGTATCCCCTTGATTTCCAGTTCTTGGCCACCACAAAGAGAGCTGCTATAAATATTGTTGTACATGTGGGACCCTTTCCCACTTTTATGATATCTTGGGGATACAGTCCTGGAAACCCAGATATTGCTGGGTCAAAGGATATGCACATTTTTGTAGCCCTTTGGGCATAGTTCCAAATTGCTCTCCAGAATGGTTGGATCAGCTCACAATTCCACCAACAATGAATTAGTGTTCCAACTCTCCCACATCCTCTCCAACATTTATCATCTTCCTGTTTTGTTGTGTTAGCCAATCTGATAGTTATAATATGGTACTTCAGAGTTGTTTTGATTTGCATCTCTCTAATCAATAGTGATTTAGAGCATTTTTTCATATGATTATAGATAACTTTAATTTCTTCCTCTGAAAACTGCCTGTTCATATCCTTTGTCCATCTCTTTTTTCAAAGAACCTAAATTATGGCTTCCCCCTCATTTGGACTCTAATAAAGTACTAAACAAAGTTTCATTCTCTAAGCCTGCCACTGCGTGGGATATAGTAGGAGCAACATCTACAGCCAGTTACTCCTAGTGGATTGTGTTCCTTTTCAAAATAACCTTACACAGTCATGCAAAGCCAGCCCAACTCACAACCCAGCAGTGCCATGAGTCAACCTGTCAGTATTTCCCTACAAACCCCTACCGTAAGCATTTTTAATCAATGCAACAGGAATAAACATTTGCCTCGGAGTGAGAATGTGCTGTGCTGCTTGGAGTGAGTAATTGCTCCAGCTTCAGCTCAGAAAAACAATCTTTTGGGCTGTTTGCATCTTCAGAGGAAGACGAAGTAGCAGAGCCCTCCTTCTGTTTTCAGGTCGCCTCTGTATTCATCCCTCAGGGACAAGTTGCTTCCTTGATAATTCACTTATGTTTCCAGGAAACCCCTATCTATGGTGATACTCTGAATTCACCTAGTCAGAGGATTCTGGGTCTAAAGCTGATGGGCATGTCAGAGGCTAGCTAGTCTGACCTCATCATTTACAGACAAGGAAAATGACGCCCAAGAAGGTCAAGTGCTATGCCCAATGACATTAAGTAATAAGCTTCAGAGATATGTTTTGAACCCAGGTTTTTTTATTCCAAAGCCAGTATTCCTCACTGTAACCCATTGCCTCTTTTCAACTTGTCAAAGAGCCTCAGCCCTTTAAATGGTCCCTAGATGTTCTCTAGGCAAGGCTTTAGGAACCTTTAACATCATAAAGAGTAAATATAGTATGTTATACACTAAGAATTCTGAGTAATCTATGAAAAAAACTACAAAAAACAAAAACAAACAAAAAAGCAGAAGCACTAGACTTTGTTCCCACACCTAGTAGAACCAGAAGAAAGAAAAGACAGCTAAATGAATGAATGAACAAATTAATTAATTAATGATGAATAGATCAGGTGAGATAATAAAAATGAGCAGAGGCAGGAACAGGAGGATATGTGACATCAGTGCTGTGTACGTGAGAGTCAGGTGACCTTCTTGACAAGGAAAAACACAGATGGGGTCAAGTCCAAGAGTTCATGCCAATGAATGGCTTGCAACATGAGTGTGAAAGCAAATAAGAGGCCTGAAAATTCCTTAAGTGGCACCATTTCCTCAATACCAGTTTGAGGCACTGAGAAATATTCCCTCAATAATTTAGGCTAGAGTTTAAGAAAATGGAGGGTAAGAAAAAGTGGTAGAAAGAGGTAAGAAGGTTGTGCAGGCTCTCTTTCCTTTCAGATAACTAAAAATTTATTTTTTTTGAGATTTTCCTACAAGACAATCCAACATCATAAAATCACAGATTTAGATCTAGAAGGGACTTTAGATGTACTCTACTCTAACCTCACCATCAACCATCTGAGACAATTGCCAGAATGAGATGTTTGCCAATTGAATCATTGTCTGTACAAACTATAGGTACTCTGTGAGGGTGTAGTGATGTAAACTCATAGGATCATAGATTTAAAGTTGGAAGAAATGGAGAGGCCATGGAGTCTCCAAAGGAAAGCTCAGAAAGGTCACGAAGATCTAGAGGCAGCACAGAGTAGAGGGGAAATTGCTGGACTTAAGAGTCCTAAGAATCTAAGTTCACACCTTACTTCAGACAGTTATTAGCTATGTAACTCTAACCACTTAAGTTAACCTCTCCACATCTCAATTTCCTCATCTGTGAAATGAAAGTGGAGACAAGGACTCAAGCTAAATCTACAATACACTGAGTCTAAATGCTCATTTTATAAATGAGGGAAAATAATATGGAGAGAGATTATGGCATTTGGCTATATTCAGACATGTAGTAATTTTGTGGCAGAGTGTTGAACCTGGAACTTCCTGATTCTGGGTCTAGAGCTCTACCCATGACATTATTTTGCTACTCTTCCATTGGGAAGATGCCACATGTAAGGGCTGTTTTCTTCCCACCTCCTCTGACCATTGCTGTGTGAATTATTCATTGGAAGGTTTGTCACAGGAGACTGAAATTAAGAACAGGATCACAGATTTAGAGTTGGACCTCAGATATCCTTAGTCTAGACCCCTCCTTTAATAGAAAAGAAAAGTGGGAGGTGAATAACTTGCCCAGGGCCAAATGGGTAAGATAGGAGAGCCAGAATTCAAACATGGGTCTTTAAGTTCAAAATTCAACAAAAGGACATCATCTCCATCCTGCATGGTCTGAGCATTTTACACCTAACTCCAAAATACTCATGATTTTGCATCATTTCTCTGAAACTCTATCCTAAGAGAGGGTCAGAAAGGTAGCATCTTGGAGTTACTAGGTGAGACCACTCATTAGTCATTAGAAATATTTTAGGCCTAGTATTCATGCTTGAGCAAAAGAAGATAGGTTACTTAAACACTGCCTTGGTAGGGAAAGGACCCCAAGTATATCACTGCTGGCATTGCAATCTGAAGAGTTGATATCTGTCAAGATATTAGAGACATCCTGTTTTCTAGAGCCAAGGCCCAGGAAGCAATCTGTGCCCTGAGTTTGGCATAACAACAATCCTTTGCACTCACCCTCTGGATGATTTCAGTCACAGCAAAATCCCAGAATTGTTTCATATAATTCTTGTATTTCTTTGACCAGCACCAGGTGCTCTCTGAGCTCAGATAAGCACCTGCTGTATCCACGTTCTTGTCATGAAGACCTGCTATGAATCAAACTTGTGACATTCTTTTGGTTACCCCTCATTGTCAGGGTTATAGCTCACTGGGCAACCACTGGTATAAAAATTGAGATGTGACCACACTAAAGCAGTTCCCCAGCCCCTCCACTAGGCGTGGGGCCCCAAATTCTTCTGTCCTTGCTTGCAAACTGTTTCCCTTACTTTGAAATTAAACTTCTGTTTGCTCCTTGACTCTCCTGCCTCTAGCCTGCTCTGTTTGACTCCTGCCACCCACAGGCAGGAGGCAGATTTGGTCAAGTTGACATAACCAAATAAAACAAACACCTTTCACTCATTCCTGGAACCATTTACTCCACAAAGTGGCTTTTTTCCATTGGTAAGAATGCACACTTCTGCACAAAGGCAATTCACACAAGTGTTTCTTTTGTCCACCTACTTTCCTTTATGATAGGTTAGGCAGGAAGTAAAGGCATCTGAATGAAGAATTTTGAGGCTTTCTGTTCTGTTTAATTTTTATGTTTGTTTGGTTTTCAATCATTTTTTTCCCCTTTAGCTTTCAGTGAAACCACTGGTTGCATATTACTCCAGTGCCTGTGGTTAAACTATCAGGAAGGTCTCAATTAAAATCTCTCAGCACCACTCAGAGAATTGAGATGTTGCACCCTCTGGGGCAATTTTCTACCATGTATCTACCAAATGAGCCTCTGGGTCCAAGCAGTGTCACTATCAAGTGTGAGAATCCAATTCAATTTTCTGTAATAGGTCTCTGCCAGGTACAAGGCCCTAATTCAGTTGCAGCGATTTTCTATTGATTAACAAGCTGGAGATACACAGGTTGCTTTTTGCAGCCCTTCTCTATGTCTGGAGGCTACCTATGAGTATTTCTTAATAAGTTAAAATGCTCCCAGCTGGCAGAAACAGAAGTGGCATTCAACCCCAGAAGAACCAGATTATAGTTCAATCACTTTGATTTGGTTTTTAATGGTGACAAGTCATTAATGCTACCAAATAAGCAAATTAGTTTGCATAACCAGATTTTATAGGCTACTGGAAAAAAGGGTTTTTTTACTAAGTGGATGATTTGTACAACGATAGCCTTTAGGTCTCTGATGGAACAGCTCTGATGAGGAAATGTTTCTTTAATTATGTGGAAGGCCAATTACCACATTACAGCCACATTGTTTTCTAGATTGCATATAATTTTGCCACTTCCATCGCTTCAGCACTATCATTCTAGGGAAAATGCAGGCACCAAGCAGACACTCGAGGCACATTACGCAGGAGATGAAGATGTTTTAGCGAATTCAATTTAAGCTCCAACATTAAAGTTATTTTGTTGAATAAAACATTACGCAATAATGAGCCTGTGTATGTCAACTCTATCGTGGAGGTAATAATAGCTGTTGAGTGAGATTCCCCTCCCCTTTCTTTTCTTGCTCATTAGGATAATAGATAATGCTACAGAGAGAACTTTCTCTAATGTGTACTTCATTTCAGGTTAAGTACGTTTCCTGCAGTTGTACTTTATGAAGAAAAACATGTTAGGGGGACTAATCTGGGAGCCTTTGTCAGAAGTGAGTTGGCTGATGTCATTCTGCTGAGACCTTAGACGCCCAGTGCCCCAAACCAGAAAATGGTTTCGTTCAGAACTCTAATGAGCCAATACAACGTTGGGTCTATGGTTTAACAGGGGTCTAACATCTAATCAATGTTGATGTTGCCTCCAACAATATAGCTCACAATACATCTGTGCTTGCCCATACTGTGTGACTATTGTGAATGTCCTCCCATAGATCTGTAATAAGGGTGCCAGCCTGCTACAGGCCATCTTGGAACCTCTTGACTATATATGGATAACATGTGGACTGTTCACTGGTTTATCCATTGGTCTCACAAGTGACCAATTTATCAGAACATTCAGAATAATCACTGTCTTTCTGTAGTTAGTAATGGGTGATTTGTAAGGAGCTGAAGATTAAATTGGAGAGGTAGTAAGGGAAAAGGAAAGTAATAGAGGAAAAGAAAAGCTACTTTAGAGTGAAAGTTTTCTTCAGCCTCCAAATCACTTTCTCAGATTAATGATTTCAGCTTTCCATTTTCCCCTTTGATTGTGTCATTCTGGAAAACAATGAAACAAAATGGTTTGCTTTTTTCACAACTTTTCTAACCAAGATATGTTCATTGAAGAGGGAGGAGGGATGCCTTTTTATTCAAAGTGCTTCCAGTTGAGAGAGTCTATTGGAACAGGACTTAAAGGGAAAAGAAGTCAGTTTGAAGCTTGTGTGTAAAGAGATGGACCCACCCTTGGGTTATGTTTTCACAGGACAAAACTTCCAAATGGAAGCAGAAAGTTATTGTTAAGATATCAAAATATTTGAATTTGATGTCTGAATCTGAATAAGATATCTAAAAATCTGAATTATGTAGACATAGTGAGAGACTAAGAGGAAAGTATGTGGATATGAGATGATAGTATAAGAGGCAGTGAAGCTAACTGGATGAGAGCCAGCCTCAGGGTCAGGAAGACTTGAGTTCAGATTTTGCTTCTGACACATACGGGCACATACTGACCCAGGGGAGATCATTTACCTCTCAGTGCACAAGGTGATCTTCTAAGACCGAAAGTTACATCACAGTTACTGATCTGCATTAATAAAGGGAATTTCCATATTGGAAGTTCCCTGTGCCAATGAAATCATGAACTCCAACTCACTTGCACCCCCAACTAAACAAATGTAAAGGACAAATTATATGTAAGCGATAAAATCTTTATGTGAAGGTTGGACCTCATTAGAGGAGAGTACTGAGAACAGAGGGAGACAGCTGAGTTCTAATCTCTGAGTTCCACCATAGGTTTTAGTTAACAGGACTTTATTTATTGCATAACAATTGTAGAAGATAAGAGAAATAGTCCCTATTGTTGTTCAGTTCTTCCAGCTGTGTCTGACTCTTCCTGACTCCATTTGGGGTTTTCCTGGCAAAGGTGCTAAAGTAGTTTGCCATTTCTTTCTCCAGTTCATTTTACAGACGAGGAAACTGAGGCAAACAGGGTAAAGTGACTTGCTCAAAGTCACACAGTTAGTGTCTGAGACCAGATTTGAACTCAGGAAGATGAGTCTTCCTGATATCCAGGTCTGGCACTCTATGCCCTGTGGTGCCACCTAGTCCCAACAGGATGTTACAATTTAATTGAGGAGAGAGAATTCACATGTGCAAAGAGGTGGCTCAGTGGATAGACTGCCAGGCCTGGAGACAGAAATGTCGGAATTCAAATCCTGCCTCAAACACTTATTTAGCTGTGTGACACTGGGTAAGTCACTTGACCTCTCTTACCTTAAATTCCCTCATCTGTAACATGGCGATAATAGCACTGACCTGACAGACTTGTTGGAAGGCTCAAATAAGAAAATATATGTAAAGAACCTTACAAACCTTGAAGCTCTAGATAAGTCCTAACAATTACTGTTATTATTTCCCAGAAAACATGAGAATAATTACCAAGTTACAGAAGAGTAAGTGTATAAAGTGACATACAATAGTACTGATTGATACAGAAATACAAGCCTGACCAGGGTATAGTAGTGTGGTTATCTGGATGTATGTGTAATATTACTTACTTTTATTTAGTGACTTAAGGTTTGCAAAGTGCTCGTTCCATACATATGTGTGTATATTCTATGCATATATGTATGTTTATATGTGTGCATGTATATGCATGTGTATGTGTGAGTATATATGTGTATATTCTGTTGCTGTTTTGTCATTGTTCAGTTGTTTCAGTCGTATCTGATTCTTTGTGATCCCATTCAGGGTTTTCTTGGCAGAGAAACTGGAATAATTCGCCATTTGCTTCTCCAGCTCATCTTAGAGATGAGGAAACAGGCAAACAGGGTTAAGTCACTTGTCCAGGCCACACAAACAGTAAGTGTCTGAGGCCAGATTGGAATTCAGGTCTTCCTGACTCTAGACCTGGTGTTCTATCCACTCCAACACGTAGCTGTGTGTTTATGTGTGTATGTGTGTTTATATGTAGATGTATGTATATATATGAATACATATGCATGAATATATATATATATAACATCTCATCTGACTTGATATAATCATCTTAGAAGATAACTATAATTATGATTTTCATTTTATGGATAAGGAAACCGAGATTGGCAGAGGTTAAATTAACTTGTCCAGGACATTAGTAAGACTCTGCAGTGAAATTCAAACCTAGTATATCCTGACCCTGAGTCCAACCTCTATCCACTGTACTATGCTGCTCCTTATGTGTGTATGTATCCACTCAGATCCATGGCTGGGTATACAGGACATATCTGGTCTCTGTGTGTAACCTTGAAGGAAACTTCCCCCATTTCACCTACATTTTACAAACATGATTTAAAGGCAGTATTTGTCCTTAAGTTCCACTAAAACCTCCAAAGTCGTGACTTACTATACATTAGTGCTGGCTCAGATTCCATAAATTCAAGCTTGAAATCGTTAGCATTAAGAAAAAAGAACCATTTGTGCACCATGGTCAGGGACTGTACCTTGAGGGAACTTTACAATCGGAAACTGACTCATCCACAATCAGAATTATGCTGTCTGCATTTCAATCGTTGAGAACCCTATTTTAAGAACGGTTCACTGCTTTCTTCATTCGTCTGACAACCATTTATTAAATACTTCCTACGTGCAAATGGTCCCTTACTCCATGGAGCTTACAATGGAAAGGAAAACTTAATGCATGCACAAGTAGACAGTGCTATACAAATATTACTCCTCCTGCTCTCCCTTCTTAGCTTGTTAGTTGTCCCCCTGCATTCAACAAACCATCACCCCCTTGCATGCCTTTGTATAAGCAGTCCCCCATGCCTGGAATTTGCTCCATCTTGACCTCTAGCTTTTGAAATTCCTGGGTTCCTTAACATTGCAACTTGGGGGACTTCTTCTACACAAGGCTTTTCCAGATTCCCCTGCGCCCCCACCCCCAATCCAGTTATTAGCATAGCACTCTCTGAATATACTTTATGTTGTGTACATATTGTGTCCCACCCAGTAGAATGCAAGTTCCTTGAAAGCGGAGTTTTTCTTGGTATCCTCAAAGTCTAAAACACTTTTGCACATATTAGGACTAACATACTTGGCACATAGTAGGAACTTAATAAATGTTTGTGGGATCTCATTGAAATTAAATTCTGGAGAATATAATATGGTAAAAGCATAAAAAACAGGTACAAAGATCTATTCAAAGTTTAAAGAAGGAAAGATAATATCTGATTGTTATGGGAGTGAGGTTAGGGTGTGGATGTGAGCCAGTTTCTTGGAGGACATGTCCTTTGAGCTGGGCCTTAAAGCATAGGTAAGTAGGATTTCAGCAAATGAATAAAAGGGAGAGGTCCCTCCAGGACTGAAGTATCATAGCTATAATCCAGGATATCATATCAAGAACCGTGATAGGAAAGGGCTTGGGAGATAAGCCACACCCCATTTCCTATACAGTGGGATTAACCCTGACAAGCGTGTATCCATGGAGTAAAATAGATAAGATACAATAAGATGGCTCTGCTTCCTCATCTGTACAATGAAATAGTGGGGATAAGATGACTTCTAAGTTCACTTCTACCCTTAAATCCTATAGTCTGTGACTTTCCGGGGTTTTCTCTATCCCAAAAAATCTTTTTGCAGCCTCTAAGGAGATTCCATGAGTTTAGCCACTGAGCAGGCTGGAAATTCCCTCTCTGTCCTTTTCCTGAGAATTTTGTTAAACCAGGTCCATCAATGAAATTGTAACCTTTCAGATGATGCCCAGACCCAGGGATAGAGTTAGAAGCTCAAGAATTTGGGTCAGAAGAAAATTAAATACAGATGCCACTTTCTGAGTTACAATTGAAAAGTGCAACTCAGATGAAAATGCAGGAAGCAAAAACCCCTCCTCACCATGAGGAGGATGGGGAAGAGAAGAGGAGGAATTTTTGAGTTGTTTAGCCTCTCCTCTAGAGAGCAGGGTCCCAGGATTTCTATATCTGTGACTCCTGAACTCGAGTCTTTCCTGAGCTCAAGCCAGTTTAGCTCGAACAATTAGCATGGGGATAGCCCTGTGTGGCCAACAGATCCAGAGCCTTGCTCAACATGAGATTCAACTTGGCTTTGAAATGTCTGAGAGGTTAAAAAAAAAAAAAAAAAAAAGACAACCTAGATGTAAATGGGGATTAGGTGCTAAACTGAAAACCCTTTGAGAACTGAATTTCGAGGGAGAAGCCCTCAATTCAAATTCCAGATCCCCTACCTACCAACATGAACTTGTACAAATCACTTCACTTCCTTCAGCCTCAGTTTCCTCATCTGTAAAATGAAATTATTGGTCTAAGTGATCATTAATGTCCCTTACAATTCTAAAGCTTTATAAAGTCAAGATTTGCCATGGTAGAGATTCACATTATCCTCCTCGTCCCCTATCTCAGAGCTCGTATGTATATCCAGAAGTCTCACATTAGTCAGAGATAAATATGATTTTTTAAGTTCTAAGGTCTGGCTTTATATGTGTCTATAAACTATGTCCTTTATATTGCAAAAGCAGCTTCATTTTCACGAGTAATACTTCATGTTTCTATAATACTTTAAGATTTTTTCCCTACAGGTCTACATCAGATCAGTGGGTATGTATGTGGGGGAAGGGGAGGTTGCCTAGCAGCTCTAAAATTGGCTTTCCAGATTTCCCCTTTTGTATAGGAAAGGTACCATCTCTAATTTGTGTCAAAGTTGTCCTTGCTTCTGAGGCATTCCAGGACAGTGGCTGGTGGGGAAAGCAATGTAAGGGAAGAGTATAATAGAGTGGAAAGAGCATGGGCTCAGGAGTCAGGGAACCTGGGTCCACATCTCTGAAGCTTATTACTCAATGACCTTGGGCAAGTCACTTGGTCTCAGAGGTAAGTTTCCTTATCTATAAAATGAAGAGATTCTACTTGATGACTTCTTGAGGTTCTTTCTAGCTCTAGAACTATGATCTTAACATCTATACCTGTAAATCTACTACTTTCTGCATTATCAGTGGTTGGGGGAACAGGAAAGGGGAAAAAGGAAGAAGGGAGAGCACTGTCTATGGTCTGGGAACTCCCCTAACACTAGAAGCTACAGAGAAGGAGACAAACTACATTGGTAAAAGAAGTTCCCTCCCTGGAGAGTTCTATATTCCTGCAGTCTTCAAACTTTTTGGTTTCTAGACCACATTATGCTCTTTTAAAAAAAAATTATTTTCTCCCAATTACATGTTAAACAATTTTAACTTTTTTTTTAAGTTTTGAATTCCAAATTCTATCCCTCCCTCCTTCCCTACTCCCTCCCCTAAAACAGTAAGCAAACCAATATAGTTTATATATGACCACACTATAATCTTAAAATTGTTGAGGATCCCAAAGAGCTTTGGTTTATGTGAGTCACATCCATTGATATTTGCCATATTAGAAATTAAAACATTTTTAAAGATATTTATTAAGTACTGAACAAATGTATTACATGTTAACATACTTTATGAAAAGTAACTGTATTTTCTAAAACAAAAAAATGAGAACGGCATTGTTTTCCATATTTTTGCAAATTGCTTTAATGTCCAGATTGATAGAAAACAACTAGATTCTCATATCTGCTCACAAATCTAGTCTGTTGCCATATGTTGTTTTGGTTGAAGTATATGAAGAAATTCAGCCTCATACACTTATGTAGTCAGAAAAGGGAGGCATATTTTAATAAGTAAGTAACAAATTAGTATTATTATGAAAATAGTTTTGATTTCACAAACCCCTTGAAAGGTCTCAGAGACCCTCAGGAGTCTGAGGACTACGCTTTCAGAACTACTGCTCTGTACCAGTAAAATCATTGTTAACTGTTTTGTCCAGGGGTGGGGAACCTGTGACCTTGAGGTCACATTTGGCTCTCTAGGTTCTCAATTGTGGCTCTTTGACTGAATCCAAATTTCACAGAACAAATCCCCTTAATAAAACGATTTGTCCTGTAAAATTCGGACTCAGTCAAAAGGCCGCACCCAAGGACCTCAAAAGCCACATGTGACCTCAAGGCCACAGATTCCTGACCCATGGTGGTCCCTCTCCCTACTGGGAAACAGGGGTACTGATTCTCCCATCCATCACTAGACCATACAAAATATTCCCAAAGACTAGGAAGTCACTCCTCTGCATAGGTGACTATGAGATCCTAAGAGGTTAAATAACAAAACAAAGAATAAAAATTCCCAATTTGTGGAGTGAAATTTCTTAATTTCTGATTTCAGGTGATACAAGCATGATTATCCCCATTTTACAAATGAGGAAAGAGGATCTGGAGTTGCCTTTGATCTCACAACTACTGACATATTGCATCAAGGATTGAAAGCCAAGTCTCTTGATTCCAAGTCCGGTGCCTTTTACATTCCTCCAGCCTAAGCAGATGAGGTAAAGATAGAAGTCATGCAAAGGAAAACAAGATAATGTTGTCTTCCTGTTTCCCTTTGGCAGGGGACTTAAACACTTTATGCATTTCAATTCAATATCAGACACTTTGCTATATGTTCAGAATATAAGGACGAAAAAGAAACTCCTTTCCCTAAAAGAGTTTCCATCCTTCATTTGTTTGTCCACTCCTTTAATCATTAAATGCCTCCTACACAAAAAAAAAAACCACTGTGGTAAGCACTGGGAGAGAGAAAAAGATAATGAATTAATGGTTCCTGCTTTCATGGAATCAATATGATGTAACAGGGAATACAAGACACACACAACATGGTGGCCATAGTGGCAAATGTAATATGAGGGTTTTTTTAAAGTTCCAGATATATAAATGTAATTCCAGTCTCAAAGTCCATTGGTATTAGACTCTCCTTGTTGGTTGAGATCAGTGTCTCTTGCCCACATGAGGGGCAGGGCAGAGTTGGCCAGAAAATTCAAATCTCTTCA
Organism: Notamacropus eugenii; assembly: GCF_028372415.1. Taxonomy (NCBI): domain Eukaryota; kingdom Metazoa; phylum Chordata; class Mammalia; order Diprotodontia; family Macropodidae; genus Notamacropus; species Notamacropus eugenii. Next base: position 82,680,106 of record NC_092872.1, on the reverse strand, counting down.
GTCTTCCTGGAGTTTTCTCTGGACTCTGCAGTCAGACATGTCTAGTTTCTGACTTCAGGAAAGATGATGGACAATGCCAGCCCCACTTCAGGTTGCTGAAGAAAAAGACTGATAAGAAGTAAATATGAAAGGAAATAGAAATCTTCATCATGCCCCTATCCCCAGTTTACTATAAGCAGAGACTTTGGAGCACTTCCCCCTGGGTGAGACTGGGACTCTCTCTCTCCTGGGTGAACTGAGTTACCTTATTCCCAGTGGGAGATCTCCTTCACTCTGTATTGTCTGGCATACATTCTCCTATATATACTTCCTCTGATTTCTGTCTTACTATTTGGTTTATTTGCTAAAAGAAAAACAAAGAGGTAAGGTCAAATGTTACCTAACATGAAAGTATACAAACTTTAGCTGAGATGTTTGAGGGGTCGGGGCTGAGTCTCCAATTTTGTCTCCAATACTCTGCAACACGAAAAAGAAAATCCTCTTTACTTCTTCCTCTCGGTGAAGCTACAAGTGCAGAGAAGTATAGATATGCACTGTGAATTCTGAGAAAGCAGGAAAAGTTACGCTACAGAGATTGTTTTAGGGTTTGTTACATGACCTTCAAGAAACTAATGTGATCAGAGCAATGCAGACATAGAAACCATGGCCAACAATGTCCAAGTTGAGACAAATACTCCTGAGCTTCAAGGACCAATATAATTCAGGTCTCAGCAAGCTCCAGGTCTACTCAAGTGTAGGCCATAGGAGCCAAGTACCCCCAGTACTGAGCCTGAGTCATAGGATCTGAGGCAATGAGGTAATAAATGGATCAGTGCACAACCCTCTTCTCCCTAGAGTGTCAAAGGACCAAAGGAATGGAGAACAGGAAAGTCTGCCATAAAACTACCTCTACCAGGTAATCATCAGAGTAATGGATCCACCTTTAGTAATAATTATGGATCAGATGGCCATGCTTACATTGGATGTACTAGCAAAGAGAATGCAGCATTGGTCATAAAGAATGTAAAATCTTATGTAGAGCTTTGGAAAACCAAAGCAGAGCCAAGGAAGTAAGTCACCCTGGGCCCCAAGGATAGTCACAGTGACTTCATAATGAATTCTATAGGAGTCTGTTCCACCTGTACTCATAAGACCTCATGCAGGCTTGGAACATTCATATCTACCAGGAGGAGAGAATCCCACATCAATGGGCTTTGAGATTGGGGTTACATAAATAACATTTAATTCATTTCTCTGTCCATTCAGAAGGATGTTTCATAAATTCTCATAAAGTTGCCATGCATATCTGCTTTTCAGTCAGGACCTGGGATTTCATTGGGCTAAGGAAACTCCTTTTACCAATGAAGTTTTGCATTTTCTTCAACTTACACTCTTAGAGAGTTCTCTGAGGCACTAAGAAGGTAAGTGACTTGCTCAGGGTCACACACTCATCTATCCTCCATAAAATAAGAGTCAGTAGGTCAATAAGCATTTATTAAGTGTGTACTATGTGCGAGGCATATGCCAAGTGCTAGAGATTCGAAGGAAGGCAGAAGAAAACCCTTACCCTCAAGGAGCTAATGGAACAGACAATATGCAAACAACTAGATACAAACTAGCTATAGACAGGATTCGTTGGAGATAATTAACAGAGGAAAGGCACTAGAATTAAGAGGGATCAGAAAATGTTTCCTGAAGAAGGTAAGATTTTAGCTGGAACTTGAAAAAAGTCAGAGGAGCTAAGTGGCAGAGATGAGGAGGGAGCATTCCAGGTATGAGCGACACAGCCAATGCAAATGCTGGGAGTCAGGAGATGGAGTTCCTTGCTCTAGAAAAAGCAAGGAGATCAATGTCACTGGACTGAAGAATGCATGAAAGATACAAGAGAAATAAAATGTAACAGTCCCCACCACATAGTCTTCCGTTCAATATTCAGTTAAGAAGAATTTCTACTACCCTCCTTGAATTACCCTTCAGAATCCTGAGAATGGTACCTCTGGCCTTATTCAGATTTGGGCTATATGAGAGAGGTTTTTCTGGATGTCTTTGTCCTATATTCTGTACGAAAATGACTAGGTGCCTGATCCTCCAACCTCTGTACCTCATCAAATTCCATACACCTCCATGTCTGTAGCACTAAAATCCATCATAAATTTAATTCTGAACTGAAACCATCTAAAACAACCATTTCTATCATCAGCCTCAAAGTCAGCTCATAAAATGATTTTTAGGTTGATATCCTTTAAATTCTTGCCCATATAGGCATTAGGGACACTGAGACTTGTCCCTTGCCATATTCTCAGGGATGGGGTAAAGGTGAGATGGCACAGGTCTGGGCCCATGCTCTTCAAAAACACTGAGGGAGGTTCATTTTGCAGGAATGATGAGAAAAATATGGTATGCAGTATTGCAGAAGAATCTGAAATGACCGTGCAGTGCTGTATCCAAAGAAACGCATGCTAATGAAAAATAAATCCTTGCACCCAATGACACAAATGGTAGGAAAAAAACACCACTTCCACTGATGTCTCCAGTCTCCCAAGGATGCCACGGCCCAGTGGAAAGTCTGTTATTACTCCCATAAAGGTGGTATGAAAATTCGATAAGACAAGATATCAAAGTTCTGGTGTTGTTTCAGTGAGATGACTTGCTTGCTGATAATGTGCAGATATGGCAGGTCAAAAAGTATTTCTTTATTACTTGAGGGTGCTCACTTAGTACCACAGTTTGAAAGCAACTAGCTGACTCAGCCCATTTGTAACCATTCAACCTTCCACATAATATCATCTCAGTCAATCTGCACTGCAGTGCTGATTTCTGAGATTATCCTCTGGGTAAAAGGGAATTGAAGGCGGGGAAACCCACTGTCCCCACAACAGCTATGTTTAGGTTGGCAATGCAGACAACAGTAGGGGCCCTAGTCCCCCCAAGAGGAGAGTCAGCTTCCTGCTTGAGAATACTGAGTCTTTGGAATTTAGGTTAAGAGGATCATAACCTCAGAAGTCAATTAATAACAGCTCCCTTCTCTTAGAGGCAAGAATACAGATGCCCCATTAAATGACTTGCCCATATTTTTACTTGTCCATGTTCACCCAGGTTGTAAGTATCATAGGTGGTATTTGAACCCAGGCCCCCTCACACCAGAGCCACCACCTTGATGGTAGTTCTTGAAAGAATTCCACTTTCTGATCAAGTCTGACATGAGTATTGTTAGCAGATGCCACACTCGACATTCACTTCCTCTGGGCAATTTTCTTTCCTAACATCTTTCCTCCTTTGGTTCAGACCTATGGTTTCCTTGATACAGAGAACTCCAGAGAGGAAACTCCCTCCACCAGTGCAGATTTGTAACTGCACTGTGATCTATATTCTTTTTTTTTTTTTAAATATATAATTTATTTATTTTTCAGTTTTCAACATTCACTTCCACAAGAACTTGAATTCCAAATTTTCTCCCCATCTCTCTCACCCCCTACCCGACCAGGACGACATGCGCCCCATCCCTCCTCCCCCCAGTCTGTCGTCCCTTCCATCACCCCTTTTCTTCCTGTGATCTATATTCTTAAAGAGCTGCCTAGGGCACTAAAAGATTTAATGATTTGCCCAGGATCACACAGCTAGTACGTATCAGAGATGAGACTTGAACCCAGGTCTTCCTGGCTCTGAGGCCAACTCTTTATCCATTAAGCCACGTTGTCTCTCTCCCCAGCAGAAGTTTTTCAGTATTGGTCCCTCCTATTCCCATGATAGGCACTGAGACAATTACCTGAGACCTCTAAACATAAACATTTTCTAGTACAGATAATTAAAAGGCTACGAATTATGGATAGCAAGTAAAAAGGACTGGGAAACTATTCAAAATTGTGAGAACTGTCTGATGACAAGAAATAGAAGGTGGTGGCAAGTTATATTTCTTCCACCCATCTCAGCTTTGGGGCCATATCACCCAATACCACACAATACAACAACAAGGTCTTATCCACCAAATGAGATATTTGGAAAGAACTTAGCATAGCTTTTGACACACACTAAGTGCTTAATGAATGCTTGTTCCTCTTCCCCTTATCATACGTCCCCCCAGGCAACTCAGAACAATAGCTGTACAGCTATACATACACATACAAATATACACACAGAGAGACCTCACTAAAGCCTCTATGTCCCCATACAAAAGCCAATGGCTTTGAAGCTTTCGGGATTCCTTGAATGGCACTTAGTGGTCTGCCAAGCAAACCATGCCAGCAAAGAGCTTTAAATAAGAAAAAGTAAGGTGGGTACAGCAAAACACACACACACACACACACACACACACACACACCAGTTAGCTATCCAGCTTTCCAAATAGTCTAAGAGTCAAAACCATCCTAATCGTGAATGTGGCTCTGAAGCCCTTGAATCCCTCCTCTTAATGGTCAGAGTAGAAACTCTTGGCTTTCTAACAGCTTGGGTCAGATCTGTGGGCAGGGATGGGGGGAAATGGGGGATGGAGAAGGGATGGATATTAGGAAGAAGGGGTCAGCAGGGAAGGTTAGGACTCCATCTGTGATTTCTTTGATATAAAAAACTCCAAACACAGAAACTCCCTCCAACAAAGCAGATCAGCATGTGCTCTTCTCATCCCCATCTTCTGGCCTTTCAAGTACCAGCTAAAATTTCACCTTCTACAGGAAGCCTTTCCTGATGCCCTTTAATCCTAATACCTTTCCTCTCTAGATTATCTTCAATCTATCCCATATATACATCTTCAATTTATCACATATTATATATACATATATATGTGTGTGTGTATACATATATATATATATGTGTGTGTGTGTGTGTATACATATCTCCCATATATCTCTTTGCATGTTTTCTTTCATTACACTGTGAATTCCTTAAGAGTAGGGACTGGATTCGTTTTGGCCTTTCTTTGCATCCCCAGTGCTTAGCACATGCCTTCCACATAGTAGACATTTAATAAATGTTTATTCATTGACTGATTCTCAGCTTATGGTCTTAGAGAGCTGGTGGATCCCCAAGAGGTCAAATGAATTGTCCAGGGTCACATAGCCAATATGTGTCAGAGGTAGGTCCTGAACTCAGATTTTTCCTAAGTCTGTCTCCACTAGGCAATACTACCCATCATTAGATTAATTACTTACTACTAATAATGATAAGTTTAATGTTTTATGTCTACAAAATGTTTTACATACAACATCTTTAGGGTAACTCTTAAAAATCCACATGCTTCATAACCCAGAACACTCTCTCCTTCTTAGTATGGAATAAGAGCTAGCTCCTAGACCATTCTCAGGCCCATGGCTTCTCCATCTGAGTTTATATCTGCGCTTTGAAAACTGTCATATCTTATATCAACCCCGGCATAAGTTGGAGGCATTGGCCCTGCCTGGATAGATGATTCTCCATCTGCACCTCCTGAGTCTTTGGAGTTGGATGTAGGTCAGACAAGCAATAGCCACAGTTCCATAGTCCCTTACAATCATAAGCTGCTCAGTGCTTGGAGGGTCATTAGAAAACATCTAGTTCAACTTCTATTCTTTCACTTTTTAATTTTAAATTTTCATTGATATCTTTTGCTTTTACATCCCCTTTAGTTCCAAATTATCCTTCCCTTTCCTGCCCTCCTCAGAGGTCCATTCCTTAAAGCAAAGAATTTGGAATATGAAGAAGGAGAGGGAAGCATTTCAACAAAGCTAACCAATACATCACCTAAGTCAAAGAGCATCTGGGACATCCCACATCCTCAGTCCCCTTCCTCTGCAAAGAAGGGAGGTACATTTTTTGTCATTACAATGATACAATGTTGCTTTCGTTTACATTGTTGTCATTGTGCATGTTGTTTTCCTGGTTCCCCTCACTTCACTTTGCATCAGTTCATAGAAGTCTTCCCATGCCTTCGGTATTCTTCATCATCCTCATTTCTTATGCCTCAGGACTGCCCCCTCACATTCTTGTACCACAGTTTGTTGAGCCATTCTCCATTTAATGCACCTCCTTCCTTTTCTAGAGGAAGAAACGGAGGCCAAGAGAGAGGGGAAGTGCTGTGCCGAACATCATAAATCTAATTAATGGCAGAGCAAGAACTAGACCTCTATCTTCCCTTACTCCTAGGCTAAAAGTCTTCCAGCTCTACAGAATTTGTTGTTAAATTTATACAGTCAGTCCCTAAATATGTATAAGAATCTGACAGGAATTGTGAAGCCTGATGCCTTTATGGAGGCCAAACTCCAGTATACGAAGAATCATCAAACAGCAATCACTTTTACAATGAGCAAGTCATCAAGCTAGTGGGACTAGCCAGCTGCTAGTATTCCACTATCACATGTGAGAGCTTGGCAGAGTAGAAGGAATTTTTAAAGACTGATTACATATTCTTTTTCATGGGTGCCTTGTTTGTAGCATTTGTTTGTCCCCATCGGGTGCCAAAGTAGGTGAAATAAAAAGATGTATGAATAATGTAAAGGACAGCTCAGTAGTCATCAAAGAGAGTCTCCCTGCCTGTGACGCAGAAACCATGGAGGGCAGAGAGAATAGATTACAGGGAACGGTCTTAGAAATGCATAGCCTCATTCAGTTTTGCTTCGTTAAAAACTAAAAGCATCAGTGAGTTTGAAGGAAGAAGCACAAGTGGAAACGTCATTGGGAAATGGAAAAGGTCCCCAAACAAGAACCTGAGGAGCATCAGATGGAAATGCCTGTGTCCAATTAATTAATTAATCCTGATTTAAAATGTGCGTGTGTATGTGTGTGCATAGCATATTAATACAGTAAAGATCAACCTATGTAAGGAATACCAAGAAATCTGGAAAAACTTTGATGAAATAATACAAAGGGAAAGAAATAAAACCTGAAGTGTAGAATATATATTCACTACAATAACAGGAGAGGGGAAAATGAGCAAGAATAAATAGACAGAGAATTCTAATGAGTTCTTATGGGAAGTTTCCAAATAATTGTTATGATGATAATATGTTGAAATCAATTCATTTAAATGGAAACAGTTATTAAAAAGACTTCTATTGGTTAAAATGATGTCTATGTATTCATAGCTCTAGATCTGTAAGGGACCATGGACTTCATCTATTCCCACCCCATCATTTTAAAACTGAGTCCCAGCAAGGATAAAGGACTTGTCCAAGGTCACAAAGATGGTGTGTGTGATTTGTCCAAATCACATAGAGGCACAGACAATATTCAGATCAAGTCCTATGACTCAGAATTCAACTTTCCTCCCAATGCCTCCTTAGGCTGATCTTTTAATAAAACATTAAAAGGAGGGAAGAGTATGGGGGAAAGAGAAGGAAAGGGCCAGATTCAAGATCAGCCTTGAGGGAGTTTATTTGGAAGAAGGGTTGAAGAGATCCAAAAATCTCACTAGTGAAGGGCTTTCAGTTCCTTTCACTACACTAGCTAGCTCTGCCCTTCTGAATTTTGAACAAGAGTTCCCAGGATTAAATTTGTTTGATTTTACTTCTTCTTACCTATGTGAGGTATGAAGGGGAAAGGTACTGACAACTAAGGGAGTCTGAGAAGCTTTCCTATGTGAGATGGCATTGACTTGGGCTTTAAAATTTGGATAAGAATTCAAGGGGGGAATCTTCTAAATTCAGTGAATAAACAAGGGAGAGTAAGAGCTTAGTGATACTAGGAAAATTATTTCCATTCTTTAGTAATCAATTAGCTTATTCCTTAAAAAAAAAAAAAGTCTACTTTTAGCAGAATAGCCTAAGAGTACAAGTACAAAATTAGAGCATGAAGACAGAATTTTGAAGCAACTGGAACAGCAGCAAAATCACAGGCTAAAAATCAACATGAAAACCCTATGATGATGCATCACCAGGGAATATCATTCCTGAAAAAAGCTTTCCACTGTGACCCAAAGGTTGGCAAACTGAGAATTTACTCAAACCTATGGGCAGGAACCTCTACAAGAAAGAGGTCAACACAAGTCATAGACAGAAGCCTTCAAGCTAAATATGCTGTCATCAGCCAGAGTTGATGACAAGGAGAAAGGTGGAAAACAGCTGTCTAAGCAGCACAAGGTTCATCACTGTCGATGGTTCCTAAGACTGGAGTGCTTTCACCTAGTCATTGGTAAGTTTTTCCTCATATTGAGCAATTTTTTGATTCCTTGTAATTTCTACCTCTGGCTCTAGCTATGTCTCCTGGTGCCACGCAGAACAAAGTCAAATCCCTCTACCAGATGCCATTCCTACAAGTACTTGAAGACAGCCACCATCCCATCCATCTATAACTTCCCCTTTTGGAATCAAACTTGTTGGAAGAAAAAAACTGTCTCTGCCAGGAAGGCTTCCCTGATTCTCCTGGGTTAGCAGCCATCTTCCCTTCATATCTCATAAAGCACTTTGTTTTGTTTTGTAATTTTTTTTTCACTTTTTTTTGAGGCAATCAGGGTTAAGTGACTTGCCTGGGATCACACAGTTTGTTTTATAATTTTCTAAAGCACATTTCATAAAATATTACATAAAGTCCTTGAGAACAGGTACCATCTCACTTTTGTATTTACATCTTAGCATCTAGCACACAATATCTGGCACACAGCCAGCACTTAGTGAATGTTCATTGATTGATTGATTTTGAATTGTAGCTACTAGATGGTAAAATTCTTAAGGACAAAGATCTATATCTCTCCCCATTGCCTAGGACAGTGCTCTGCACTTACTCTACACTGCTGTCTAAGTGATTTTCCTCAAGTACGGTCTGATCATGTCCCTCTAGTACTCAATAAACACCAGTGATTACCTCCAGGGTCCACTGTAAACTCCTGGTAGGCGTTTATATCTCTTCATAACTTAGCTAAGCCCTTCTTATCTGTCCAGTCTCGTTATACCCTTCTCTCCTCCATGATCCCAACTATATTTGCCTCCTTGCTATTTCACACACATGATGCTCCATCTCCCACCTCTGTACTTTTGTACAGGCATTCTCCTAGGCCTAAAATAAATGTACCATCTCCTTGTCTCCACCTCTTGGAATCCCTTGGAATCAAGATAAGTCTAAAGTAAAGTACCTCCTACATTAAAACTTTCCTGATGCCCCTCAGTTGCTAGTAAGTATCCTCCTTCCCAAAACTACCTAGAATCCATTTTTTGATACATTGTGTATATACTTATATGTGTGCATACTATCTCCTCAGTTAGAATATAAGTTCCTTGAACCCAGGGATTATCTCATTTTTGTCTTTAGATCACCAGTATTAAGTATTTCCATCACCTCTTCTGCTAGATCTCAAAATGCTCCTCTCTACATATTCTAAGCTCTGGTCAATCTAATTAGTGTTCCACATAGACACTTCTGCTGTGAGCCTTTGCTCACATTATACCCTAGAATGCTGTCCTGCCTCCTCTCCTTACACTTGCTAAATTTTATTCATCCTTTAAAATCCAGTTCAAATGGCAACCATCCATTAAACTATCCCTGATTCCAAATAGGGATCCTGACTTAGCTTATCCTTAACTCCTCTCAGCTGGAGACCTCCTAAGCCATCACTGTCTTCATTAGTTTCCATGGAATTTACTTTGAGGGCCTAGAAATAGTGAAGCACTTTGTAAAACTTCAAGACACTTGTCTATATCAATATACATATTTATATAAGCATATATGTATATACAGTGTATTCCAAAAGTCTTAGCATAGTCTTAAGCTTTTAACAGATCAAGACTTTGGGAATATCTTTATCATTGTGTTTGTCATTTGTTCTTGGAGAAGACCATGACATCAAGATGATGACATGACTTGCAGTTGACTTTGATTTGAGTGAGGGAGGGCTGTGCAAGGTCACCAACCTCACTTTCTCCTCTAGAGCCATCTGGGTCCAGTGGCCTGATACTCATCAGGATGACTGGAGATGGCCCAGGATACAATGAGAGACCCTGGCCCTTTTAGGCTAAGGTCTTATCAGATTCTCACTTTGAGTGAGATACACCCATTCAATAAATAGGCCTCTTTAAGTAGTTACTCAAGGGATGGCTCCTTTTAATAAAAAAAAATCAGACTGGCAGGGGAAGACCCTTTTAGATCATTAAGAGATTAATGAATACTTAACCTTTCTTAAAGAAAGTTTGGCATCCTTAAACTTTTCATACTGATGTCATGTCCTTCAAAAATTCTCCCTGTTCATAAACCAATGGCCTGGTCCGATTTGTCAACATTATGCCTTTCACCTGACATTCCAAACGCTCCTCTACTTGGCCCCAACCTGTCCTTGCAGCCTAATATCCACTTCTTCCCTGCATGATTCCTCCACTCCTATCAAACTGGATTACCCACTGGCCCTTAACCAGGTCTTACAATTCCCATTTTCACACCTTCACTTATTACATTCCCTCAGACTGCAATGTCTTCCTTCTCCATCTCCACCAAGGAAATTTTGACTGGCCTTTAAATCTCAAATCTAATCTCATCTCTTCTATTAAACTTATCCTGACCACTCAAGCCAGCCAGAATTTAATTTAACAAGCCTTTACTAAGTACAGTGCCCTGTCATATAGTAGGAGCTTAATAAATGTTAGTGGCTGACCTTTTATGCACCAGACACTATGCTAGCCACTGGATATATTTTTTATAAGTCAAAAGAGCTTACACTGTCCTAGAACAATGGTGTGTTACAGCTGGCTCACCCTGACTTGGAAGAAGTAACTGTTAAATTTTCAGTGGGAGTATTTTGCACCTCAAGAAATCAGGAAATGCTATAAATCAGGACTTTGTAATTTTGTTGGTTGTCTAGAATAAAACAAGTAATAGAGAACTACCACTGATTAAACTTAAAAGTGTGTCCTGTGTCCATTTCCCCCCCAAAGGGCCAGTTGTTAAACATTTACCAGTAACAACGATCACTACATGTACATACAGTTATGTACTCCCTTCTTCATCCAAACTCTGAAACATTTATTATCTGTACCCTTAGATGAACTTTTGCCTTACCTTTCAAGGAGACAGGACTCCACACCCGTTTCCAATCATCCCTATACTATGCTGCCTTCACTATAGACTTCAGTCTCACAGCCCTCCCTTGCCCTTCCCATCCCTCCATTCTGGACACTAGGGCCATCGGAACTTTGGACTCCATGTCCCTGGAGAGCACCCCAGGCTCTACTAGATGATCTTTAGCAACCAGTCCTTACTGCCTCCTCCCAGAAATGTCTACACTTTACAGCTGACCTTATTCTCCACCTAGTTTTCCAACTTCACTTTATGTCTTATCTTCCCCCCCCCCCCCTTAGAAATTAAGCTCCTTAAAGGCAGTCACAATCTCGTTTATTTATATTTAAATCCCCAGTACTTAATACAGTGCCTGGCACAACGTAAGTGCTTAATAAATGCTTAATCTACTGCTCACTCATCATTAATCACACACTTCCTTGTATTAGTTATAATGAACCTCAGTTATCCATTGCCCATTGTTTAATTCGTCATTTAGAAAAAAAAACATATCTCTTTTCTATGTCCTTTTAACATAGTAGCTATCTGCAATCTTGCTTTGTGTAGCATTGTTTAACACATGATATTGGGACTCTCCAGCGAAAACCTCTTGGAGTCTGAGAGCTTAAGGAGTCCCTGTAGGGAATGATGCAAAGGTGTCTACATGGGAGTCCTGCTTCCTTCCCTTTGCTCCCAAAGCACTGACATTGATTGCCCTCCCCTCTACTATTGGACAAGGAACTTAGTGAATTCTTTCATATGTACCTACCTTGTCTCTCCAACTACATTACTAGAGGGGAACAATCTAGTTTATACTTTTTCTGCAAACCCCACAGCACTTAACCCAGAGCTTTGCCAATAGTCAGCATTCTGCAAGTGCTTCTGGATTGTTTGTTATAGACTTTCCTCACCACTGTATTTTCTCTCCTCTCTCCCACCTCCTTACTTCCTCTCTACACAGCCTTCTCTCTGTACACTTGGCTGCCTCTTTTGTTAATAACACCGGGCAATCTTCCCAGCTCTCCCTGAAGTTTGTGATTTTTTTCCTTCTTCCAATTCCCCTTAACCCTAATCTTGCCCTGTCGTATGCTCTTATATCAATAGCAGTATCACTGATATTTGGAGCAGGAAAGATGGAGAAAGGAAGTAACAAGTAAGGATAGGCTTAAACTTGGTAGGTTTTCTGAACCTTTGTTCACAGGGAACATTAGATCAAGCAAATGCTAGAGATTCTATGTGGCGCCACCAAGGTCAACACATTGATTCCACCTGATAAGAGAAAAGGCCAACTTTGGCTCAACTCTCCCCAAACTTGTGCTACTTTGGAATCTTGCCTATAAAATTAGAATTATCTAAGCTTTGAGTTTGGGTCATTTTCTCTGACTGTCCCCAAGCCTAGAATGCTTTTCTCCACATCCTATACCCACCCTGTCTCCGCCTTCTGCTTTCCCCAGCTTTCAAGTCCCAACTAAAATTTCACCTTCTACAGAAAACCTTTCCTAAGCCCTCTTAAATCAAGTGCCTTCCCTCTGTTCCTATTCAACTTGTATATGGTTGGTTTGTTTGTTTTACATAGTTGTTTGCCTGTTTCTCCCCCATTAGACTGTGAGCTCCCCAAAGGCGAATTGTCTTTTGCCTTTCTTTGTATCCCTAGTGCTTAGCACTGTGCCTAGCTCTGTTGTACAGAGCTTAATAAATGCTTATTAACTTACTGACTAAGCTGCATCCCACTAACCTATTCCATATACAGTATAGTTTTCTATTGTCAGATAAATAAACAAACAAATAAAGGAAATTCTCTGTAGATAAGATGAATAATCAACCTTGTTTATGGTAACATTCTTCACTATATTAAAGGTGCTTCTTGATGCTGAACTGGCCCTTAACCACCAAACACACAAATCTCTTTGCAAAAGCTGATGAAGGACTAAACGCTTTAACAAAGAAGTTAAAAAAAAAAACTGAAGAGAACAAGGACTCTGCAGATAGGAAAACAAACATGTTTATTCAAGGAGAAAAAAAGTGGTGAGAGGGAAGGTTCTGCTCCAAACCCACTCAAGAAATTATCAAAAAATAATTCATATTGCCCCCCCACCCCGCCCAAAAATACAACTCTTGAGAATTTGCCAAGGTTAATGAGGCCTGTGGTTATCTGCTGAGTAAGTGCTGGTCATGCAAGTTAAAGCTGCCTGGAGGCAGATTCAGTTTATAGGTCCAATTTTTCTAAGAGTCAAAAGAAAGAGGAAAAAAGAAAAGAAAAATGTTTGCAAAAGAACAGGAATCAGACTGCAGCCCTGAGCAAAAAAAAAAAATGGAAACCAGGTGATGCAATCTTGGGTAAGAAAATGAAGGGAAAGTAAGGACTCCCCTGAAAGGACCCTAAATGGACCCTAAATTTAATGAACCCTAAAGTATGCTACTTATTCAATAAGTCCCTTCATTTCTTCTCTCCTCTTCCCCTTTTAATGTCCAATTCAATTCAGTTCAATTTAGCAAGCATTAATAACCACTTTTTATGTGCTGGGGCTTGAGATACAAAGACCAAGAAATGAAAATAAAAATAAGTCCTTTCTGGGGGAAGAGAGGGACAGGTGACCGAGTTGCTGAACTGCTGGACTTCAAGTGAATTAAATCTGAGTTTGAATCCGGCTACTGACACTTAGTACCTATGAGAACTTGGGCAAGTCTCTTATCTTCTTTCAGCCTCTGTGTCCTCACCTATAAAATGGAAATAAAATGATAGGAACTATTTCCCAGGACTGTTGTAGAAATAAAATCAGATAATATGTGTAGAGTGTTTTACAAACTTGAAAGTGTTGTATAAATTTTAGCCATCATTATAAAAGAGAACTTTTTTGAAGTACAACTCCCTCTTCTCCATCCCTCCCCATCCCATTCCCCATAACCCCATATCCAAATCTACAAGTAGCTCACTGCTAGCTTCACTGGTACTCAGTTCTCCACCAGCAATCTGAAGGCACAAAGAAGTCAGTACTCCCAAGTAAATAAGTATCTGAGTCGGAAAGGATTTCTTTTTCTTGGCATGATGGTTTACACAAAAGCCATCACACTCACACAGCACAGATTTACAAATATATACACATTGGACAGAGGTACTTTAAATAAAATGTAGCAATGCCTCTGAATTGTCGAGAGTTGTTTGGCCCATTTTATTTCTTCCTCAGGATCAATACTGCCCATTCTCAGAGCATGCTCCCTGTCTCATTAAGTTTATCAACAACACTCAGTGATACTTCGTCTTCTGCAGTTGTTTAAGGACTGGATTTAAGTCCATCTTGTCCATAGCCCATCAAACCTTTGGGCCATGACAGGAGACTACTTTTTATCTTCAAGGTATTTGGAGATGCCCTGGCTTGGTTTGGTCCAATATTATTCTAACATTATTCTAAACACACATCTCCCAAGGCTTACTACATCCCCTCCTCCTTTTCCCACCCCTTCTCGCTTTTAGGATCAGTACATAAATTGTAAGAATCATTCATAATCCACACGGATGTTTCATCTTACTCTTTTTGTGCCACGTTTTTGTTGACAGAGACTGGTGTGTTCTCCGTTCTTTCTGACAGTGATATATAAACAACCCTATTTCCACTGAGGCTGAAGGGCTAATGTTGACAGATATTGAAAACAATTTCAAACTACAGGATTGAGACTCATTTGGAGGGGATATAAGGAGACTTCCAGTCCTAACTGGACCTCTCTTGCACATTACCTGCTTCTGCAGGTCCATTAGGCAAAGTGTGTAGAGGGCATTAATGGGGTCTGCTGAAAGAGCTTCTGAGACCACAACTCACAGCACACTGATGCAGTGACCTGGTTAGTAGTACCCAATGTTTTGTTGAAAAGGACCAAGAGACTTTGGTCACCCCCCACCCCAGATGACCTTGGCTTCTGTGTTTTCATTAACATTATACTTGTTATCAAAAAAAGGTGTTATGCCCTAATAAACAAAGAATGCTCTTAGCTTGTTTGGGTTGGTAATTTGAACCTCACGCATACATACTAGTCAGCATGTTTAGTTTTCCTGCAGGATAAAGACATTTATTTTGCTTTAAAGAGCACCAGCCATCTCTTGGCAAATCCAGAAAAACATTCCAACTTACCAACTATATTTTCTTTTACTTGTGTTTTTTTTTTATTTGTTTCCCAGAGAAATCTATAGGAAGTATTTGGGTTCCTTCTTAACTCTTCAGATCCCACTGCCCATTATTCTCCTCTATCTTTAAGAGTTACAGCCAAGTAATCCCAGACATCTGGCAATATAGAATCATAGAGCTGAAAGGAATCTCAGAGATCTCCTAGTGCAACCATCTCATCTTACAGATTTGGAAACCAGGGACCAGAGCAGGACAATCTCCAGGTCTGGCCAAGGCAGGTGGGACACGATAAGAGAAACAGTGGACAAGTCATTTAATCTGTGTGAGTCTCAGTTTCCTTATCTCTTAAAAACAGAGATTTAAAATTCCTGTCCTGTATACTTTACAAATTTGTTGTATATATCAAACCAAATTTCTTTATAAAATATAAACCACTACATAAATGATGGTGGTGGTAGTAATAGCAGTAATGGTAAATTGCCATTAAATGTCTAGGAAAATTTAGGAGCAGGAAAGGACAAGTCCTTGGCAAAACTCTGGTAACTGGAAAAGTTACTTTTTGATGCTTTCCAATCTCTCTTTGTGAATCTTTCTCAGGTAACAACAATAAGGAGAAAAAAACTAAGTTATACAAAGCTTTAGCTTTTGCAAAGCATTTTTACAGTTCTCTCACTTGAGCTTCCCAACAATCCTGGGAAATAGAAATGACTATTTCCCCCATTTTACAGATAAGAAAACTTAGGCTGAAAAGTTCCATGACTTGCCCAAGTCCCCCAGGTAGTAAGTATCAGAATTTGAACTCAGATCTTCCTGATTCCAAGTCCAATCCTCTCTATCCATAGTGGTACCTAGGCATTCAAATCCTCATATCCATCCCTCAAATAGATGAAATGCCTATCTATATAGGTTATCTTCTGGTTGCCTAACCACAACCATTCACTACAGTGCCCTAAAAATGTTTAATACAATAAAATTACTTCTCCTTCCCTCTAACAAAA
Source organism: Notamacropus eugenii (assembly GCF_028372415.1). NCBI lineage: Eukaryota > Metazoa > Chordata > Mammalia > Diprotodontia > Macropodidae > Notamacropus > Notamacropus eugenii. The sequence goes on along the minus strand of NC_092872.1, from coordinate 82,664,067 downwards.
CTTCTGATACCTAAGTGACAATCTCAGCTAGGCATCAGGAGAAAATCTGATTAAAATAATCCATACTGATGAAATATGCTAGAGATAGAGATCTAATGGCTCTGAGTCCAGATGGAAGCACATTTTTTTCTTTATTTTTCTGGGTTTGGTTTTTTTTTTTTTGGTTGGTTTTTTTTTTTTTTGGTTTTCAGCTTTGGGAGTTTTTTGGTTTGGTTTGGTTTTACAATATGGCTAATATGGAAATATGTCTTACATGATATCATATGTATAATGGGCACAGTAGTACTTGTCTTCTCAATGAGTGGAGGAGAGATAAAGGGAGAGAAAGAATTTGGAGCTGAAATATTTTTTTAAATTAAATCCATACTGACGTATAAATGACTAATGATCCCCCTTGATTCTTCCTGAGGTAAATATATTTTTAAAGTGGATAACTTATTGTTGAAATGAACTCCAAATTGGTGGGATTTCAGAGACTATGGCAATTCTACTTGGGAGAAGAAGACTTTTCTCCAGTCACCTGAAATAAAACCACATAGGCAGGTTCCAATTTTGCTGATACATAAGAATAGCCTCCAGAGTTGACTGAACAAGGGGAACTCTGGGTAATCACAGATAACAGCCTTTGAGATGAAGGGAAAGAGCTAAGATTGACAAACCAAAATAGCAGTGTCAGTCACAAACTAAAGGATGATACTTGGTCTTTTTTGCCACACCTACATACACACACAGATAGCAGTGCTATCAGTGCCCTATCATCTCTGAATGTGGAAAATAATAATGTATATTGCCTAAGTTATATTCATATATTTTATGATGTCTATACATAGAGATATTGTGCACTTAATATCAATCAACAAACAGCAAATTAGTCAATTGCACTTGGATTGATGCTTTAGTTCTCAACCTAATGGTTTATATGTCGACATAACAAAGCGAGGTCTCTGTTTAAACTGAGCTGACTCGCCACTTTATATTTGTCTGTTTATCTAGCAGTGTGGCCATATTGGAAAGAGTAGCAGACCTGGAATTTGATGAGACCTGGATTCAAACTAGCCATTTAACTGCTTTGAGGCTCAGTATGTATCCTTAGTTGTAAAACGGAAATAAATGCCTGCAGTACCTACCTCATAGAATTTTCATAAGGATTAAATTAAATAATGTATACAAAGTGTCTTGGTGGTTTTAAAAACATTATGTAAATATTAATTATTATTATGTTCCATAGCAATTTCAGAAGGAATTGGCTGATTTTCATGAAATTTTATATGCTACTAACAGCTATGAAGGTAACACCATTAGTTTGATTTGTCAGTCAGCTTGCCATCTTGAAACAAAATGGAGTCCAATAAAAATTTTCAAATATGTATAGCTTCAATGATTTTTTAATGTGTTTCAAAGACATTAGATACCATCAGTGAAGTTTACAGTAATTACAACATGTAAGTGAATCTATAATTCACAGAACCATTCATTTTACTGTTCTAATTGTGTCTTCTTCACAAAACAAAGGGTATGATTTTAAAACATTAGCCTTGCAAATAAAGGATTAAACCTGCTACCTTTACAGGCTAGCAACCCCTAATAAAGAAAAAAACCATAAGTTAAATAAATGAACCATTATATTGAAAACAAAAATATCAAAACAGAGATAATCCACTATTTTGAAGATTATTGATGGAGATCGGCCAAGTCATGGATATCATCGTTATAATTTATCTTGTAACTTTTTGTAATGCTGTGCTAAAACCTGTAAAAAGTAAAGCAAGTTAGTAAACAAGGTACCTATAAAGAATTTCACGCTTTCCAACCCAAAACACCTGACAAGTGCCAGTTTATTTTCTCCCATCTAGGAAGCTTCTCTCCACAAATTATTCCCCAAATCATTATTTGGTAGATATGTGATGGCCCTAACAAAGTAAACTCCTCTAATTTCAAAGTCCCTCAAACCATGACCAGAACGGAGTCCAATTCTGGTTCCATCCAACCTAACAACCATATGACTCTTTCCCTCATGTGGAACCTAGTCAAAATTCTCCTATTTCTTCCCCCCGTTTCTCTAGATCAGACTCTGAGAAATGAAATCCTCAAGATACTTGCTTTTTTTCCTGTCTATTCCAAGTTAAAATGTTTGACTGGGAGGGAAATAGGAAAGCATTAAGTATCTGTTCCCCACCACTAATTCCATCAAAGATTTCTCATTATTCATGGCTGGCAGTTTAATTTTCTTCTTTCTCCTCTCCTGGAACAACCGTACCCTTAATTATTGACCTTCTCATCTTCCCAACACCACCACTTTTCCCTGTATTAGCTCTTCTCAAGATCTGCCTGCCATGTTATCTATATAGTTGCTCAACTGGGAATAGAAAAGCTCTCTTGAAGTTTCTTGCCCTCTAATACTTACCTGAAAAATCTTGTGCATTAGATTCCTAGAACTAAGAGGCTCACCCATACAAAAAGTCTGAGGACAACTTGAATCTTTAGGCATTATGGTTACTGAATTCAGACTTAGTAAGTCATGTTTTCAGTTACTTTTCCTTATGTTGGGTGCTGGATAAAGGACAGATTTAAGAACCTCCATAGATAGATACTGGCCTAGAAGGCAGGATCAATATGAAGAATTCAAAGAAATTTGGAAAGACTTGTGTTCCTAAAAGGGCTTGACTCAGGTCAGTTCACTGGACACTTGAAGTTCAAGATTAGAACAAATTGACATAATAGGAGATGATTCAACAGTTAACAAAAGGAGATTTACTCAGCCAAAGCAGATGTTCAACAAGGACAGGCACTGAGGACATCACAAGTTGATTCAGATGAGCAAAGATCCCTTGACTGAAGTGCTCATAGATTTCCCCCAGTCAAGCATCAGAGAGCACCTGAAGCTTCTTAAGACTATTATTTGTACTCAGGTGACTAAGAGGTGATATCAATAGCATGAGCCACTAATTTCCTGAGGATAGTTTGAAGATCTGGTATGAGGAACAGTGACTACAATGTTCACAATGATGTGAAGAAAACGGTATTAAAGACGTGTGAACTCTGATCAGTACAGCGACTTTGGAAGTCTAGTGCTGAAAAATGACTACCTAAACTCTCTCGGCAGAGGGATAATGGGCTACAGGTATAAGATGGTACACATGTTGTTAGATTTGACCAAGGTGTTGGTTTGTTTTGTTTACCTGTATTCTTTGTTACAAGGAAGGGTTCTACACTGGAAATGGGGGAGACAAGGCACCTCCATACTATAGAACCTTCATATTAACTAAAATTCCACCAATTAATCATGAAATCTAACAATTATATAGTGTTTTAAGTTTTGCAATGTGCTTTGCATATGATCCTCACAACAACTTTGAGAGGTAAGTATAACTTTACCTATTTCACAGACGAGAAAACTGAGACTGAGAGAGATGGTCACACTGCTTTCTGAGTATCTGAATCAGGGTTTGAATTCAAGTCTTCCTGACTATGTCCAGTATTTATCTATCATATCACCTAACTACCTAATTAGGGATTTGTTTGGACTACTGGTTTGCTTATCTTGTCAAATGACAAGAATGGTATTTTTTATGTACTAATAAAGCCTTTCTTTAAAAAAAAAAAAAAAAAGAATAAAAGCCTCCATAGACCATGTCTCCAAAAGTATCAATGAACTAGTAAGAATTTCCTAGAAAACAATCCATTGTTACTCCCCCTAACCAGCTCTAAATATATGTATGTGTGTGTATGTATGTGGGTGTATATACAAGCATATATATATAGTTTTATAAAAATATATATACATATATTTTAAAGATAGGTCCCCACTGCAAGTGTCTCCACCATTACCCTCTGGGCTAGTACCTAGCAAAGGATCTAGCTGGAAAAAATCAATTTGCTTAAGTCACTAGACCATATTCCAATATTTAACCTAGCTCAAGCAAAATTTGACTATATGAACCACACCTTTTGTGAGAGGTGTAAAATATTCAGTTATCTATAATCCATTCCCTCTTAGTAATAAATATCTAGATCTAGACCCCAAGCAGAAGTCTTCTGACAATGAAGGTAATTTTCTGAGCCTTGGAGTAAGCTCAAGAATAAGATATTTCCTTGAGACTTTAATAGGAGATTCCAAACAAGACACATTTAATTGATCATGATAATTCCAGTATAACTCATGAACCTTAAAACAGGTTAGATAGAGACATAGGCCCACATTCAGGAGGTTCATCCAATGCCAGCTGGAATGTGAACGTGACATTCACCCATGAGGGAGAAAGAAAGCAGAGAACGTTGAAACACCTGATTCCTTGATACCTAACTTAAGCAATACCACATACATTCTAGTAAAGTAATTAATCTTTGGGATGGCAACTTTGACCAAATGAAAGTCATGCCCAAAATGAGGTTCATAAACATGGAGCACAAAATTAAGAGAGCAGACTGAGGCTTCAACACAGGGGCTTCTCCGGCCTCAGTAGCAGGATGTTGCTATTAGACACAAACCCCTACAGTATCTTTGCCATGAAAATCCCAAATCGGGTCACAAAGAGTTGGACATGGCTGAAATGACTCAACAACAAAAACGAGCATTTCTAGTAGACTGAAGTACTGAGATGGAGTCAACAACGTTACCTGAAACTACAGGGAAACAAAGGAGCTATGACAAGTACTTTCAAGAAGGTGCATCCATTTCTTGACTGTGTTTGACATTTACCTCAAATAACAATGGGAACATGTACATTCCTCAGCTACCCTTAGGCTTCAAGTGCAGCTCCCATTTGTAACTTTTGCAAAGTATAGTGAACTTCCATCCTTTATATCATTGCCTTATATAGACTTATACATAATGTTACATTATATGATTATATATATATATTATGTAAGATATAGTAAATAACATTAATAAAAATCATACAGTTTCATAACATAGATCTAGGGCTAGAAGGAAAATCAGAGGTCAGCTGGCCCCATTCCTTCATTTTCTATATGAGGAAACTAAGGCCCAGGAAGATAAGTGATATGCCCAAGGTCACATAGGTGAGTAAGTAAATGACAAAAAATGGGTCCTCTAAACAAAAAGGCAGCATTCTTTCCTTCTTTTTGCTGTTGTTCAGTCTTTACATTTGTGTACAACTCTTCATGACCTCCATTTGGGGTTTTCTTGGCAAAGATATTGGAGTGCTTTCCTCCTCCTCCAGTTCATTTTACAGATGAGGAAACTGAGACCAACAGGGTTAAATGATGTGCCCAGGGTCACACAGCTAATAAGTGTCTGAGGTTAGATTTGAACTCAGGAAGATGAGTTCAATCTCAGTCTCTCAATCCACCATACCAACTAGTTGCCCTACTGACTTCTTTAAGGTTTGTATAAGGTCACAAAGTGCTTTCTTTTACTTTAAAATGTGCAAAAGACTCTTCACCAAAGCTCTCCGAGGTAAGTTGTACAAGACTTATTATTACATTTTACACATGAGGAAATTAAGTCTCAGAGAGGAAAAATACCTTGCTCACTGTCACAGTTAGTAAGTGATAGAGTCAAGATCCAAACCCATGTCTCCTCGCATGAAGACCAGAATGCTGCCTTTAATGTCCATCCATGTAGCCCCCACCCACCAGTCCTATTTCTCTCTGAAGCAATCCAAACCATCACAAAGATCACAGAACAGGCAGAAAGTCTGTCACTCTTTGGGCATAATAAGACTAGACATTTGAAGATAGTTATCATTTCCTGTCTTCGTCTTCTCTTCCCCTTACTAAATTTCACAAGTTCTTTCAAGCACAATTTCCAGACTCCTTGCCATTCTGTTTGCCCTACTCTGGATCAGTCCTGGTCTGCAAGTCTCTCTTAAATGAGACATCTTGAATTGAAAATAAAACTCTAGATGTATTCTGACTAGCAAAAGAACCAGCAGGAAAACTTCTATTTGGCTAACATAGTCATTAACAAGTCAACAAGTCTTTATGAAGCACATAGTATATATCCTTTTTCCTAGAGGAAGAGAGGTAATAGATAATGGCAGCTTACATGAGAAGTGAATATCCATGAGTATAGCCCCTGCCTCCAAAGCAGACCCTACTCATGATTGGTATATTCAAAGGTACTTGAGACACTCAACCTGGATTACTACACCTATTAATCACTTATGATTTGCCAGGCAACTATTATATGCCAATCTCTATTGGGCACTAGAGATAGAAAACCAAAAATAATAACATTGTCTTTGCCCTCAAGGAATTTACAATTTACTAGGAGGAAATAAGGAAATACAAACAAGGAAATACAAAATACATACAAAGCAAATTCAAAGTAATTAATAGAGAGAGGGCAATAGCAATTTAGAGAGCTCAGGGATAGGCCTCATGTAAAAGGGGATACTTGAACTGAGTCCTGGAGGATGCTAGGGATTCTCTAAGGCAGAGGTGAAAATGAAACAAATTCCAGGCAAGGGAGATAACCTGTGCAAAGACACAGATATGGGATTATATACAGGGAATAGAAAGTAAGGTCAGTTTGGCTGCAGTACAGATTGTGTGAAGGAGAGTCTAATTATTCATGAAGTAATCAGTGGGCTGGGTAAGTAGCTAAGAGGGTAAGCATGACCATCCAAAGTCAGATCAGACAAGGGCCAAAACCAGGAGGATTGTAACAGCAGAGTATACGATCCTGGTCCTTTGCTCCTCCATATCAAGCTTGGCTTTAGTCCTTTACTAATATTCTTTCCCAGGATGAGTCCCCATGGGCAGTTGTCTTCTCTCCAAGAGGGACATTCAGGAAATTCCCCTTTCATGAACAGACATTTAAATCTCTGAGCTCTAAAACTTGGCAAACCCTGAGGCTACTGCCACTCAGGATATCTCCGTTCTTGGGCTAGAAGGCCAAATTCTAGCTTTTGGGGCTGTGTGTTATCAAGGTAGTAGAACATAGTGGATAGAGAACTGGTCTCCAAGTCAAGGAGACCTGGGTTCAGTTCCTCCCTGACAAATACTAACTGTGAAATGGGCAAATCACTTTACCCATCAATGCCCCCACCACCACCCTTAAAGATGATAAGTTGTAGAACAGTTGCTGATCTGCATTGATAGGCATTTCCTCATCACCTAACCTATCTAGAACGATAAAATCCCAGGTGTAACTTTTCCATCACACCCATCCCCCCAAGAAAAACACCTGTAGTGACATCAACAGAATATGAAACTTAATCTCTGTTCCTTAAAATTCTGGATCTGGAAGCAACTAGGTGACCCAGTGGATAGAGAACTGGCCCTGGAGTCAGAAGGACCTGAGTTCAAATCTGGCCTCAGACACTTGACACTTAGTAGCTGTGTGACCCTGGGCAAGTCACTTAACCCTGACTGCCTCGCAAAAAAAGAAAAATCTGGATCTGACCAGTACAGTCTGCATATTTGAACAAAATGAAGAAGAAAGATTTTGATTACTGTAGCCTTAGCTTAAAGGGAAACATTTAATGTTTTTGAAGTTACCCCTTGTTCTCTCTTGGCCTACCTCCCTCCATGTGCATACATGTGTGTGCTCATGCATACACGTGTGTACACACACACACACACACACCTGAAAAAAGACTGTAGGACAGAAATGAGGAAGAAAATGAGCTTCAAGTAACCTTCTAAGAGGGTCCTCACATCTCAGGATAAGCCTAGAAAATGTGCATTTTCTATATTAGGAAGTCATGAAGTCTCCAGGAGCAAACACTATATACAGAGTTTTATGAACTGTAATGCTCCTTGAGAGCAGGGAACTTATCATTTTTGCCTTTGGTATTCCCAGAACTTAGCACAGCAGCACAAAGGCAACATGGTATAGTGGATGAAGGGATAGTCTCAGAGTCAGGAAGACCTGTATTCAAGTCTTTTCTTTGACCTATTCTGAGTGCATGATCCTACACTGGTCCTGCCCAGTAACCTCTCAATATCCCTAAGCAACTGTCTAAAACAGTAAGCTGCAAACAGCTGCCTATTGGTATTGGTGGAGGAAGTTTGTTCAACAGGAAAGCCTCTGTAACAATTAAATCATATATCTGGACCAAAAGAAAAAATCCTCAGTCTCTTTTCCATAGTAAGCATTTATTGGCTATTAAATTGAAATATGTGTTGTGGGAGGTTACACGTTGAGTAATAATAGTTCTAAGCTGAATTGGTAAGAGAGCTGTCCTGCTGAGGTCCCAGCTCCCACCCTTGTGCATGGTGTCATTCCTTTCCAAACATTTTCCTTGGACCATGATTTCTCTATAGCCCCTCTCCCAGCTCTTCCCCTAAGGCATGGCTCAGTTTCTCTTTTAAATCAACTTGAAGAAAAAAAACAAATAATAGGAAGACTTAAGTGGCTATGACGTCTCTCATACTAGCCTACTTCAGTGTAACTTCCCCTAACCAAAACTGCTAATCTAAAACTCTGGGTTTGTTCTGGGAAGATGAAAAATTGAATCAATAATTCCCTTGGATACAGCCCTGAGCCCCTAGCCCAGAAAACTGCTCTGGTCAATATATTGCCATTATAACATCTATTTCTCTAATCTCTTCCCAGGCATTCCATTCCCACAATGCCTCTCTCTGCTACATTTGAATAATGAAACATTTAGATCCGTAATGAAACGGTTAACCACATTTCTCTTAAAAACCAACTTTAAAGATAAGATGAATAGAAAGGCAAAAATAAAATTTAATGAAACAGAAGTAAGTTTTGAAAACTAACATATGTTCTCCCAAGAAAGAAGCAGAAGGGAAAGAGAGATGTAGAGTAATAAATTACCAGCCTTGAGTCTGTGTCTCTGAGTGAGTTCAGAAAAAGAGGATCCTCCCAGACAGGCCTTATGGCCCTGGAGCTCTACATTGGCAACCTCCTCATTGCACAGCCCTGATCCCTCAACTTACTCTCCCAGTATTCTGCCTCGCTGCTTGTCAAGCCATCATCTTTAGAATGCCTTCTTCTCTGCTGCTTCTCTTAGACTTACCTCACTGCTGGTACTCTCACTGTCACACACTTAACTCTCAATCATTGGAATGCTCCTAAATCTTCTGCCCTCATCTTCCCTTCAAGATAGGAGGGGCTGACTTATCAGTCAAAGTCTGGCTTCACTAAGTCACACAGCTCCCCAAGATATCAAATAAGGGAACCCTGGAGGATCTTCACTGACCATTGGGCATTCACATGGAGAGTCCTATTACACAAGGAAAATAAAAGATACCGTCTGCTTTCTAGTTGCCTACTGCCCAGTAGGGAAGACAGAGAGCACACACATGAAACAACTGAAGAACACTTATGTGCAACAACATATTCAGACATGCTTCTCTTTCTTCCCTTTAGCTTAGCTGGTTTTCAGTACTTTCTAAAGAGACAGAGACAGGTTACTATAATGTGTTCAAATAACATTACAAAGCCAGAGTACATTCTATTTATTTTCTCCACAAAGACACCATTTTTGGTCTTCTATATTAGTGATTTAAAAGAAAGAGAACCCAGATGAGTCAGGAAGAGAAGGAATTTGGGTGGTTAGGTATTTCTTCTTATAATCAATGTGGTGTAGTTGATAGAATTCTGGACTTGGAGTCAAGAAGATCTGAGTTCAAATCCTACCTCAAATATTCACTTAGCTGTGTGACCCCAGGCAAGGCACTTAATCTCTCTAAATCTCAGTTTTCTCATCTGCAAAATGGGGATAATAATAGCACTTGCCTCCCAAGGTTGTCGTAAGAATCAAATAAGACAACGTATGTAAAATGCCTTGTAAACCTTAAAGCACTATATGAACGTTAGCTATGATCATTACAACCACAAGTAAATTATTTTTAGGGAACATAGTCATTAATGGAGAATGAGATGTAAGAAACCAAGAAAGGAAAGACACTTGTGAAAAAGATGGCAAGGATCAAAACTTCTAATCCTCATCCTTATCAATAGGTTTTTGAACTCAGTTCCCCAAGCAATCCTTTAAGATAAATTACACAATAGATGCCAATATGCCAGTAGATGCAAAGGAGGTTTCTTCACCAGAATTTCTCTACACCAATGAAATCACAGATTCATACAAAAAAATAAATCAACTTCAGTTCAGACCCATGAATTCTGAATTAATGATAGAACTGTAAGGTCATCCTACCACCTCCCACTGTCCACTCTTTCTCCAATTGACCCTCATGCCTGGGATACCCCCCCAGTCTCACCTCTACCTCTTAGTAACCCCGGCTCCCTTCAATGCTCACAACACAAAGATATAATCTCCAGGAAGTCTCTCCTGATTCTCCCAGTTGTTAGGACCTTCACTCTCTTCAAATTTCTTTGTAGCTCTGCCAAAGAGAAATAACTCCAGAGGTGACCTGGTGTTACTTTCTAGCAATGAGGAATCCCATGGGCTAGGCAGTATCCGAGGTTATTTCCTCTTAGCAGAACTTGTTATCCAGTTGGTACCCAGGCTAAATCTTTATATTTGTTTAACCATATATATGCTGTATCCTTCAGGAAAATATAAGTTCACTGGGGTCAGAGATTATTTCATTTTTTATTCTTGTTTTGCCAGTTCCCAGCACAGTGCTTTATCCAGAATAGGTATTTAATATTTAATTAAACCAGTGGGATATAAATTAGCAAAGTTTTATGGGATTTGCCTTTGATTGGTGGTATAATCATGGAATCATTTATTCTTTTCCTATGAAAACACTTTTAAACGTTTTGTTATTCTCTGAGTGTTTTTCATTCTAGGACAAAGCTAATACAGTATTATCAACTTGGACTTTGCTCAACCTCAGATAAAAAAGGGGAGGATGGAAGTGCTAGGTCCAGCACCGTCACTGTGTCTCAGCTCTCAAAACATGGAGGTGCACAGATGTCTTGCTCTCCTGCTTATCCTACTGAGCCATATTGCCTGCCATCCTGTCCCCAGGACAAAGAGAAGCTTTAATAAGTTGCTTTTGATTTCCTTTGATGGGTTTCGCTGGAACTATGATCAAGATGTTGACACACCTAACATGGATCACCTCACAAGGGAAGGAGTGAAGGCCAAGTATGTCACTCCACCATTTGTCACCATGACGTCTCCATCCCACTTCACCACCATCACTGGTAAGTTCTGATCCTTCAGCCAGAGGAGAATTTTTTAAATAAATGAAACCACAAGGCCCATGTTGACATTCTCCTTCCTCATTTTCAGTCATGTCCAACTCTTTGTACCCCATTGGGGTTTTCTTGATGATGATAGTGGAAAGATTTGCCATTTCCTTCTCCGGCTCATTTTATAGATGAAGAAACAGGGAAACAGGGTTCTGTGACTTACCCAACATCACACAGCTAGTAAGAGTCTAAGGCCAAATTTGAACTCAGGAAAATGGTCTTCCTTGACTCTAGGCCTGGAACTGTATCCATTTTGCCACCTAGCTTCTCTATTCTCCTTCATAATGCCTCTAATTCCCAAACAGCTGTACTACTAGAAGACTATGATAGCCTGCTCATCTCAGGAATGTTTTTACAGTTTAATTGAATATTTACTCTGGTAGATATGGTATGGAAGTGCTGTCCTTGATACTCAACTTGCATGGGTCACTGCACTGTGATGGATACATAAAGAAGAGTTTGGAGTTCATAGAATAAGAAGGATCTTTAGCAGTCAATCCCCTCAATTTGTAGATGAGGAAAATGAGGACCAGTGAAGTCAAAGTAGGTTAATCAAGTTCACATAAGTAGTGTCGGAAGTGGAACTGGAAGCCAAGCCTTCTGACTCTAGACTCAGCTTTCTTTCCATACCATGCAAATTCCTTGGATATTTAAGTCTGATACACTACTGCTATTGAACTAGCCTTATCTGTACTCTTGTGCCCCAACACTGTAATTCAGCCCCCTACCACCCCTCTTCTGGACCATGGTGATAGCCTTCCAACTGTTCTCTTTGCCTCTAGTTTCATCTCAACCAATGTAGCCTTCCTACAACTGCCAAAATAATATTGCTGAGACAGATCTGACAGTGTCACTACCATAATCAAAAGTCTTGTGTGGCTCCTTACTATTTCTAGGGTTACAAGTTTAAAGGCTTCTGCCATCTGGAATCATCTTCATTTTTTAGATTTCTCTCACAAGACTTCCATGGTTTCATATACTAAACTAAACTGCTCCCTACACTTGTCAGTTCATCTCCTGCCTCCTTGCATTTGCACACATCATCTTCCATGCCTGGAATACATACCCTTCTCAAGGCGCCTTCTCTCACTACTCATCTTTTCTTCAAGGATCAGTTCAAGTGCCACCACCTTGAAGAAGGATTCCCTGATGCCTTCAGTAGTTAATCTTTTCTCTTTTCTCAAATTGTACAGTATGTACTCATATGTGTGCATATTATATCATATATAATCTTATCAGTAAAAGATAAGCTCCTTGAGGGCAGGAATAGTTTTTGTTTTTTATCTTCATATCCCCTGCATTTAGCATGAGAGTTAGTAATGGCTAACATTTATATAGCACATAATATGTGCTAGCATGGTGCTAAGAATTTTTTTTTAATTATTTTGTATTATTTGTATGTTATTCCTCCAGCAGAATATAAACTTTTTTATTATTTTTATTTTTTTTTTTTGTTAAACACTTCTTTTTTTAATTTAAATTTATTTATTTAAGTTTTCAACATTCATTTTCACAAAATTTTGGGTTCCAAATTTTCTCCCCATTTCCCTCCCCCCACCCCAAAACGCTGAGCTTTCTAATTGCCCCTATCACCAATCTGCCCTCCCTTCTAACACCCCTCCCTTCCCTTATCCCCATCTTCTCTTTTGTCCTGTAGGGCCAGATAATTTTCTATACTCCATTACCTGTATTTCTTATTTCCTAGTTGCAAGAACAGCACTCAACAGTTGTTCCTAAAACTTTGAGTTCCAGCTTCTCTTCATCCCTCCCTCCCCACCCATCCCCACTGGGAAGGCAAGCAATTCAATATAGGCCATATCTGTGTAGTTTTGCAAATGACTTCAATAATAGTCATGTTGTGTAAGACTAACTATATTTCCCTCCATCCTATCCTGCCCCCCATTGCTTCTATTCTCTCTTTTGATCCTGTCCCTCCCCAAGAGTGTTGACTTCTAATTGCTTCCTCCTCCTGCTGTCCTCCCTTCCATCATCCCCCGCACCCTGCTTATCCCCTTCTCCCCCACTTTCCTGTATTGTAAGATGGGTTTTCATACCAAAATGAGTGTGCATCTTATTCCTTCCTTTAGTTGAATGTGATGAGAGTAAGCTTCATGTTTTTTCTCTCACCTCCCCTCTTTTTCCCTCCACTGAAAAGTCTTTTACTTGCTTCTTTTATGAGAGATAATTTGCCCCATTCCATTTCTCCCTTTCTCCTCCCAATATATTTCTCTCTCACCCCTTAATTTCATTTTTTTAAGATATGATCCCATTCTATTCAATTCACCCTGTGCTCTCTGTCTCTGTGGGTGTGTGTGGGTGTGTGTGTGTATGTGTGTGTAATCTCACCAACTACCCAGATACTGAAAAAAGTTTCAAGAGTTACAAATATTGTCTTTCCATGTAGGAATGTAAATAGTTCAACTTTAGTAAGTCCCTTATGATTTCTCTTTGCTGTTTACCTTTTCCTTCTCTTGATTCTTGTGTTTGAAGGTCAAATTTTCTTTTTAGCTCTGGTCTTTTCATCAAGAATGCTTGAAAGTCCTCTATTTCATTGAAAGACCATTTTTTCCCCTCAAGTATTATACTCAGTTTTGCTGGGTGGGTGATTCTTGGTTTTAGTCCTAGTTCCTTTGACTTCTGGCATATCATATTCCATGCCCTTCAATCCCTTAATGTAGAAGCTGCTTCTACATTATTATAGATTGTATTTCCACAATACTTGAATTGTTTCTTTCTAGCTGCTTGCAATATTTTTGCCTTAACCCAGGAACTCTGGAATTTAACCACAATGTTCCTAGGAGTTTCTCTTTTTGGATCTCTTTCAGGAGATGATTGGTGGATTCTTTCAATATTTATTTTGCCCTCTGGTTCTACAATATCAGGGCAGTTTTCCTTGATAATTTCATGAAAGATGATGTCTAGGTTCTTTTTTTGATCATGGCTTTCAGGTAGTCCCATAATTTTTAATTGTCTCTCCTGGATCTATTTTCCAGGTCAGTTGTTTTTCTAATGAGATATTTCACGTGATCTTCCATTTTTTCATTCTTTTGGTTTTGTTTTGTGATTTCTTGGTTTCTCATAAAGTGATTAGCCTCCATCTGTTCCATTCTAATTTTGAAAGAACTATTTTCTTCAGCTTTGAACCTCCTTTTCCATTTGGCTAATTCTACTTTTGAAAGCATTCTTCTCCTCATTGGCTTTTTGAACCTCTTTTGCCAATTGAGTTAGCCTATTTTTCAAGGTGTTATTTTCTTCAGCATTTTTTTGGGTCTCCTTTAGCAGGGTGCTGACCTGCTGTTCATACTTTGCTTGCATGTCTTTCGTTGCTCTTCCCAGTTTTTCCTCCACCTCTCTTACTTGATTTTCAAAGTCCTTTTTGAGTTCTTCCATGGCCTGAGACCGTTGGATATTTATTTTGGATGTTTGGGATACAGAAGTGTTGACTTTTATGTCTTTCCCTGATGGTAAGCATTGTTTTCCTCATCCAAAAGGATGGGAGGAGATATCTGTTCATCAAGAAAGTAACCTTCTATGGTCTTATTTTTTTTCCCTTTTTTGGGCATTTTCTCAACCAGTTATTTGATTTTTGGATCCTTTGTCAAGAGTAGAGTATACTCTGGGAATCTGTAAAATCTCAGTTCCTCCAAGGTGGCACAATCAAGAGGGTCTTGGAGCAGAAAGATATTTTTGCGTCCAGAATCTTAGCAGTTACCACTCCACAGTCACCTCGCCTCCAATTCCGCCAAGCCCACATTGGGGGGCTGGGATTCAGTCAAGCTGCGGGGGCAGGGCCGCCATTCAGTACGAGATAAAGACCAGCTCCCTCAGGGCCTCTACACAGGGCTGAGGTAATATTCAGCTCCTCAGTGCCCCCAGGAATTTTACTATCCAACAGCAGATACAGCCGCTGTAGGGGCTAAGATGGGAACTCCTGCCGCCTGCCAATGTGGCCTCTGCAGGCCGCTGCCTGAGGCCAGAGCTATGGGAAGGTCCTTTTCCCTTCCTGGCCAGCTGAAAACACCCCATCACTGACCTTTAGTGCCTGTGGGTTGAGGGATCTGTGAACCCGCTGCTATTGGGACTGGGTATTCTACAACTGGAGATTCTGCCCTGAGGGCTGTTCCCGAGCCATGCTGCCTGGCCAAGGCTGGGCTGGGCTCTGCACTCAGCTCCGTGTCCGGCGCAACCGACGTTTCCTGTGGGCCTTTCAGGTCACCCTGGGCTGGAAATCTCCTCCACTCTGTTGTTCTCCACTTCTGCTGTTCCAGGTATTTTATGGGCTGTGTGGCAAGAGCCTGCCTTTGTGTGTCTTTCTACTCCACAATCTTGGCTCCGCCCCCCCGGTGCTAAGAATTTTACAAATATTGTTTCATTTGATCCTCATAATGCTAGGAAGTAGGTACTATTATTATCCTCTTTTTACAGATGAGAAAATTGAGGCAAGTAGGGGTTAAGTGATTTGCCTAGGATCACATAGCTAGTAAGTATGTTTGAACTCAGGTCTTCTTGACTCAAGGTCCAGCATTATATACTCTGCACCACCTAGCACTTAGCATAGTACCTTGTGCTTAATAAAAGTTTGTTAAACTGAACTTAATTGAAGAAATCTTTGGGGAACAAGAAGACATACTCTGAGCCAAAAGATTAGGAATAGACCCATGCACAATCCAATAGAAGGCATTAATAAAGCTAAGACTGATTTACACTGGGGATTGGCTACCTCAGACAAATATACACGACTTTGAGTTATTCTTTAAAAAATAAAATAAAAAACAAATAAAATCTTTATCCCTGGATGAGCTGTATAACTCCATAAATAGACCTAGAAGATGCAGTAAGGCAATATTATAAGAAGTCTTCCTCCAGGAATAAGAAAAGAGTAACCAAAGGAGATACTGATCAGTTTATTGTCTGAAGAAGTCTACAAGGGAGTCATTTATGAAGCCAAGGTAATATTTGTTGAGCCAATCTTCTTTAAGTAAAGTTTTCTAGGAAGAAAATGAAGTACTTTTCAATGATACATCAAGTCTTTCAAGTTTTCAAGTGGCTATTTGCACATCGAAGCAATAACTTGCTAAAAAGTCCTTTCATGGAGAGAAAATTAATGATATATCCCAAAGGGTTGAACTTAGGACCAAGTAGAAAATGACACCTGCAGGGAATCTGGATGTCTTGGAGGAAAGAATGTGTTAGGCACTGACATTAAATAGTAAGTTTGCCTTTTGGTGCCATCCTCTGAAATTTTCTATTGGGAAGAAAAACAGTATATAGCAAAGAAAACTTAAGAATTTGCCCAAATGGAAAGAAATACCTACTGTTCCTCTAACCCCAAACAGCCTTTGGTTTAATGAAGGGAAGGCCTAAGGAGAGGCAGCATGGCATAGAGGAAAGGGAACTTGTTGTGTTTATCCTTCATTCTTGAAGAGGACCATGACATCAAGATGATGACATGACTTGCCATTGACTTTGATTTCACTGAGGGAGGGCAGTGCAAGGTCACCAACCTCACTTTCTTCTCCTGAGCCATCTGGGTCCAGTGGCCTGATATTCATCAGGATGACTGGAGATGGCCCACGATGCAGGAAAGGGAACTAGTCTTGGCAGAAAGACCTGGAGTTAAATTCCTATCCATGACACAGAATTAATGTTTGACCATGGGTAAATTAGTTTGTTGGTCCCTCCAGAAGGCTAAGGCTTTACAGGGCTACTGAGTTGCACACTAGCATGATCTTCATTGGTAGGGGAAGCTTCCACACTGGGTGATCCATGTTCTGTGTCAGCAAGGGAGTTTCCATACTGATTAAATTACAGGTCCTTCTCCTCCCTCCACCTCCACTCTCAGATTCTTCCAGGATTCCAAAGTCCACAAGTGGGTATACAATCTAATAATGAAACTATGACCATCCCAGACTTATCAGAATTCACTGCTATTTATCTTCATAAACAGAAATGAAGTCAACCTTTGTCTGATCCTAATGTGAAAAAGAATAAGCTGTAATAGGAAAAATAATGGATAAAAATCAGCACTGTCAGTACCCTAAGACCTAGTCAGATGCTAGTAGATAGACTTGACACAGACAATGATAAAACTGGACCTCTGTTCTCAATTACTAATTAACCATTTTCCTTGAAAATACCTTCTGTCAGTTTTAAAGAGGAAAAAAGAAAGCTGATAAGGAAAAGAGTTTCCCCATATTGTTTCACATTTATCAGCATACAATAAAAGACCCTATTGAGTATACCAGAAGCCAAGAGGGTCTTCCATTCAAATAACCCCTAAAGGCCATTCCCCAAATGTTCCAGTCTGGGATAAGTGAGGCTGGAGATAAGTCGTCTACCCAAGGGATAGTGGAGCCTTTTGAATAAGATTCTACACAGAGCAATGATCTAGATCTGAGTTCTTAGCCTTGTCTGTGTCTGTGGCCCTCTGGGCAGTCTGGTCAAACCTATAGGCCCCTGCCCAAAATAATGTTTTTAAAACGCATAAAATAAAATGCACACGAGTACAAAGGGAGCCAAATGTTAGAGAAACAAAGATGTAATTTTTTATATCGAAATTCATGGGCCCCCTGGAATTGACCCAAGGGATCTATAGATTTCACATTAAGAACTACTGATCTAGCCAAACTAAGTGGATCTGCAACACTGGCCCTTCCTAAATCTAGTTCATTTAAGCCACAGCTGGAATCTAGACCCAGTTAAACACATGCCACAGGCCCAGGAATAGTTCAAAGGCTTCAGAGCAGGTCAAACCCAAACCCAAGGAGACAGCTGACCCAAAACCAGTTTTTACTTTTATAACGACAAAGTTCACAAACCTTGCAGGGGATTTAGGTCATAAAAGCACATGTACCTATTTTTTTTTTAGAACTTTTGTACCTGTTATTTTCCCATTTCAGGTTGGCAGTGATCTTACAGAGGTAAAATAAGGCTTTATTATCTCCATTTTACAAATGCGTAAACTGAGGCAGTGAAGTAAAATGCCTTATCCAATGCTATGGTTAGTTAATGGTAAGACTAAAATTTACATCTCCTGATTTCCAGACCAAGGTTCTTCTCAATAGAGCAGGTGTTCCTAGTATATTAATAACTATATCTCAATATAACTGACTTTCCTGTAATCCTATATATTTTGTTTGATATATTCAAAAACATTATTCGGAAAAGGGACCCAAGTGGTCAAAGGCATAAAAAAGCAAACTGTTTAAGACGGCACCTGACCAGTGCCTCCAAAAACACAATAGTTGGGAATTTGACATCCACTAGAGGATGGGTTCAAGTTCATTGTCAAACTACAACCCAGCAGCCCTGACTTCTGCTCATTAGGAGACTGCTTGGGACCATCTCCAAAGAGAGGAAGCTGCTATAAACAATAAGGAGCTCACTCCCTTTTCACAAATATCCCCAAGAAAAGTATAATCTTCTTATAAGAGCCTTGCAAGATTCCAGAACACCCATCCCCTTCCAACTATCCATGTCACCTCAGAGAGCTCACTTGTTCCTTATTTATGTTTCCACCAGAGAAATACAAGAGATGAAGCCAAGTCCCATCTCATGCATGAAACATGGAGTCCAGAAGCTTGTAGACAACACGCATAATTGAGATAGATTATATCTACATGTTAAGAAAGGCAGTGTTGCATACTGGATAGAGAGTCAACCTCAGAGTCAGGAAAACCTCAGTTCAAATCTTACTTCTTACATGTACTAGCAATTTGTTCCTCAGTTACTTACTGTCCTGATGTCCCAGTCTTAGAGGTACAGGGTGTTTCAATGAAAGTTCCCTATAACAATGAAATCATAGTTCTTGTTCAAAATATTCATATGTGTCTATACAAACACATATATTACATATATATGATATTAAAAGGCTACACTATCAATAAGATCTTCAGGCAGGTATTAAACTATACTACCACTAAGATCAAGAAATCAGTAAGTATTTAGTAAGTGCTTATTATGTACCATGCACACTGTGTTTCACACTGAGGATTCTACTACAATGAAGGATACAATTTCTGTTCACAAGGAACTTACATTCTAGGGTCTCTTCTAACCCTAAGATTCTCTGAGTTTCCCTCTAATACGTCACAATGTAGTTCCGTTATTAACAATGCATTCCTTTAAGTCAAAGCACCTCCCCCTAGTACCCTCTTTTAAAATAAATATACCTTCATGTAAGAAGCAATAAACTGTAACAGGAGGCAGGGAGGGGGGAGTCAGAACTGAGATCTCATTGGAATAGATCATTTCCAGTGAAGAAATTCTCTCTGCCAATGCAAGTGGGCACCCATTCTGTAATGTATATATAGTCTCAGAGAGTTGCCTGGGGATGCTAAAAGGTTATGTAATTCACTGAAAGCCACATATAGTATATGTCAGAAAACAAACCTTCTGGCATCAAGGCAGGCTCTCCAACCACTACTCTACACTACATAAAAATCAAAAAGGTAACATATTGAACTCTTCTCAGTTACTGATACCTGAGTGTGATTTGGTTTATGATGCCTAATTAAAATAATAGCAATAAAATAATGAGAATACTGATAAAGAAGGAAGGATCATTTTGTAGCATGCCACACTGCCAAGAGAGGGCAGGTCTAAGTCAGATTTAGTACTAAAAGACAAAGTAACATCTGAGGACACCCAGACTCCAGAAGAGAGAGAAATGAAGGGCAGCAGAAATGAGTATAGGGACACTTAAAAGAGAATGGACTTACAAATTTCCCAGTTGGCACTAATGTTATCCCTGCCTTGCCTCCTCAGTATAGGACCAAGCACAGCATTTAGGATCTAAAGTTCAGCGGCACATTACTTGACCCCAAGAAATGGAACTTGGTCCAATGGAGATTTAACATTGACTGCTAAAAATGCACAAATCCCCACATATGCATCCTTCCCCAGACCCACTGGCCACCTCAAATATAGGTCTGGGAAATTTGCTCTCTCTACAACACTGGTCCCTCCAATCTTCTGAAGAGCTGTCTAAATTCCCCTCAGGTCTCTCTAGAGTAAGAAGCAATTCTCTGTGGATTAGCAGCCCATTTTCCTATCTTAATATCTCCCTCTTCTTTCTCTGCCTCCCTCCCTCTCTTTCCTGAAAGGTTGTAGTTACTGCTCCATCACCGGTAATGACAATGAACATTTTTGCAATCTCAGTTTTTATTATAAAGTGATTGAGGAGCAGTACGAATAAGTTATGCCACTGAAACTAAGGAAATCCTGTCAAGCAAATGGTGTGTGGATAGAAAGTTTTATTGTAGCAGCCTGTATTTTTCTCCCCCAATGAATCAGTTGGAAATAAGAAGCCATCACCTCCCTGTTTTGGACAAAAGCTATCAAAAGTATAGACAGTGATATTATAATTTTACCAGTGACAATTTCAGCTCTAGCTGAATAGATGAGATGCCCCAGAGGTGAAAGGGGGAACATTACATAACTAGACAAGGGCCAAGAGTAATAAAAGTAAGGTCCTCTCTACCCAGCCTTAGCTTGTATCAATCTCATATAATTTCTACTTGCTTGGAATGATACATCTGTAGAGAAAAAAGTGGCTTCTAGTGGCTAAGAATTAAGTCATTCCTAGTTGCTCTGGGCCATTCCCAAAAACAAATGATCACTGTACAGAGGGACAGGAACCTAAAATAAAGAAGGGTTTGACTTCCTTGGGATTTTTTGATTTTGATCAGTCTCTGTCTCTCTGTCTCTGCCTCTCTTTAGGGAACTGTTCTTTCTGAGTCACCAATAGTAACACCATACTAACTTATACCAATGGTCTATCCAGCGCAGTATTCTGACTCTGACAGTTAGATTTCGTGACAGATCATGGTTTCCCTCTGTAACTTATACTTTAAATAGATAGGGATATCCACAAAGAGATCAAAGAAAGGGAAATGACATGCATAAATATGTATACAATCAATCCTCATTATTTGTGGATTCTGTATTTGTGAATTTACCTTTTGCTAAAATTTATTTGTAACCCCAAATACTTAAAACACTTTTGTGGTCACTGATGAACATGCAGAAAGTGGCAAAAAAATTGAGTTGCCAGACATGTTCCTTCCCAGCTGAGTACAAACCAGGCAATGCTCTGCCTTCTTGTTTTGGCTCTTACACTGTAAACAAGTATCTTTTGTGTGGTCTATTTAGTGCCACATTTCTTGCATTTTGTGCTTTTTGTTGGTGATTTCACTGTTCAAAATGATCCCCAAGCATAGGGTTAAAGTGCTATCTAGTAATCCTGTGTCACAAAGGCTGGATGTGCCTTATGGAGAAAGTATATGTGTCAAATAAGTTTTATTCAGGCATAGTGCTATCATGCTGTTGGCTGTGAGTTCAATGTTAATGAATCAATAGTATGGTACATCCAAAAAAAAAGAAAGAAGAAATTTTCCAATCTGTATGAGAGAATGCTCCAGAAAAACTTGCATGAACCTAACTCTATTTCCCCTTGGAGCAATGGTTCAGTATTTGCGAATTCAATGTTTGTGGCAACTTTATAGAACTACCACAAACGATAAGGATCGACTGTACAAAATATTTAGAGCAGCTCTTCTTATAGTGGCAAAGAATTGGTAACTAACAGATTACCTTCAACTGGGGAATGGCTAAACAAATCATGATATATGAATATAATGGAATACAATTGTATCATAAGATGAAAGAGATTCTTTTTTCCTTCCCAAAGTACTTTTTTTAATATTTGTTTTAATTTTTTCTTACATTTGAGTTCCAAACTGTTTCCTCCCAGCTGTGAACTAGAGAAAGTGAACATTTCACATAGATGTGTGTGTGTGTGTGTGTGTGTGTGTGTATGAAACTATATAACACCCTTGAGCCTTGACCAGGACCCATAGCTCAGCTGCAACTACAAAGGGTCTTGCTCCTTATGGTCCCTCAAGCAGCTGCAAATGTCAGCTCACTACTCTGCCCTAGGAGCAAAACTAGTGATTCTGCTCTCCTGCAAGTGATCATCACCCCTCTGTGACTGCTACTGCCTGAGCCCCCAGACCATCCCTAAGGCCACTGACACAGCTGCCCTCAGGACCATGCTGCACTGTGGGAGGAAGGAAGCAAGCAGAGGGTATTAAGAATCAAACAGTTTTTAGAGCATCTATAAACTTTATCTTGGCTGTTGGTAGTCAAAGTATGAGGTCTTTGGGCAAAGACCAGTAGGTGACCACAATACCAGAGAGGTTGAAGAATATCAGTTTCGACATTCCTGCTTTAAATAAAAACCAGAAGAGAGTATTGGTATTAAAAGCTTGGTCATTGTTTCAGGAAGAAGCTCCAGGTCATTAAAGGCACTTCACCTTTTCAGAAAGACCTTTGCAGGTGTGACCTCCCCCAACTTCCTCACCTCTGCTAATGCTTTTTCTGAGATTTACATCCATTTACACTGAATATAGCCAGTATGTACATAGTTGTTTGCATGTCATCTCCCTGTTTAAAATGGGAGCTGCTTGAGGACATGGACTATTTTTGGCACAGAGCCTAGCACATAATGTGCCTGTTTAATAAATGCTTCCTGACTGACTGACTGACTGACTAAACTGCACTCTAGCCAAATGTCCTCCTCATCTTTAATTCTGAGCCTAACTCTAGTTCATTGTTAGTGTCTGTCTTAGATAGACAGATCTAGATACATACATATATGCATACATATATATATACATAATGAACAAACTTCGTAGGTTGTCCATCTGACCACTTAGAAGCATGTTTGCTTTCACCCTGCACTATGTCATGAGCATCATGAGCTCCTTTGTTTCATTTCTTGCCATTTTATCCAAATTCTATTAAATGCAACAAAGTCTGTTACAAAGTTCTATTCTGCAACCTATGGCAAATAGGAGAAGGGAAGAAGATAAACATTTATACAGCACCTGCTATATGCCAGGCATTGCACTAAGCCCTTTACACATGTTATCTCATTTGATCCTCACAACAACTTTGTGAAACCGACGCTATTATTAGCCCCACTTTACAGTTGAGGAAACTGAAGCAAAAAGAGTTGAAATGACTTGCCCACGGTCACACAGCTAGTAAGTGTTTGAGGTTAGATTTAAACTTAGATTTTCCTGACTCCAGGTCAGTGCTCTATCTACTGCGCCACTAAAGTGTCTTGATAGTTCCATAAGGGCTAAAAGGCGAACTGGCTCTAAATGTCCCCACATACATTATAAGTGAAAACAGGGGAATTATATTCAGACTATCAGCTAGGAATATGTATATGCTTGTATACACACACATATAAAACATTTATATATCACAGATGTGTGTACAGATATATCTATACAGACATTTCTATATAGATATAGATATAGATATAGACATGGATACGTGCAAATTTGAAAAACCAAAAATCAGACAAAGCACATTAATTCTAAAATGAGGGAGAGGAGGAGGAGGGAGAGACAGAGACAAAGAGATAGACAGAGATAGATAGAAACAGGAAGAAAGAGACAGAGGTAGAGAGACAGAGACTGACAGAGGGAGAGAGACAGAGAGAGAGAAAGAAAGGAGTCCCCAAAAGGGAAGGTAAGAGAGATAAAGATTTAAACAGCTTAAATATATTCTCCTGTCAGTAAGACCTTAGAAGAAACTGTTAGAAACCTACCTAGACAAAGCAGTAAAAACTACTCAGCTAGCCCACTATTCCAAGAAGAGTTCCTCTATGTTTAAAAAAAAAAGCCCTGAAAGATTTCAAAACAAGTTAACTGAATAAAGAAAACCACAGACTGACAGAAGGAAGGAATCCCTTAAGAACCAGCCATTTCCATGGGGAAAAAATATGAAACTATAAAAGAAAATGATGAAAAGATTGAGACTAGAATCTAAGAAAAAGTTAAGGAATTGGTATTATTAAAGCTGGAAAAAAGTCCTAATAACAGCCTCAAAGCTCTGAAGGACCAGAGAAGGATTAACAACTGCCCTCCTCTCCACTGAGGCCACAACAAGAAGGAGGCACTGCTGCTTGGAGTAAAAATGGGAGTGGAGATTATAAGGAGTGAGAAGATTCCATCAAGTGAAACAAGAAGCTATTTCTAAAGGTTGAGGAGTCAGAGGGACCAGGGTCGAATCTTGCCTCTTAATATCTGAACCTCTTTCCTCATCCATAAAATGAAAGGCGGTGACTCAATGACCTCTAAGAGTCCTTCCTATGTTCCTGTGAATTTCACTCCTACATCAGCACCAAGCACACAGATACCAAGCAGCAGACTCCAATGACCACAGATACAAGATGGGCCATTGCTGATCAACAGATTTGCCCAGGTAAATAAGACAAAGTGAAGGCCCAAGAGGACTGGAAGAGAAGGTGAAATCCAAGGCACTAATCTCTACATTAGGCACAGAGGTGTGCCAAATATAAATCTCTATGTTAGTAAAGTTAAAAATAGAAAGAATTCTGCTGCTGCTGGTTATTTCCATAAGCTTACAAACATCATTTTTCCAACTCCTACAATAGATTGGAAAAAGAAGTGGGAAGACCACATTCACTTTCTCTGTTAGGCACTGGACTGAAGAATGGGGCTTTTTCAAGGACAGCATGATTTATTGGCTATTATGATTACAAATGATTTATATATTTTCCACTTTGAGCTTCAAATATGAACAGGACCAATTCAGAACACTGGATGCTTTAAAATTTTATTTTCTCTATTCAGAGAAGAGTTACCATTACAAGGTAGTAATATTCCTCTTGGGCAAGCACCATTTATGATGGGGGGGGTAGGGTATGATAAAGTTTTACTCAGCATGTTGGCACTCCTGGCTCTGCAACCCAACTGTTCACACTCCGACTCTGTATTGAATTTGCGGGTTCATGCAGGGAAGCAGTTTGGGTACAGGAAATCATGACAAATAATGTTTTAGATAGATAGCTTTTCAATAGGTGCTCCTTTCTCTTTGATGCACTTGGTGGTCCTGAATAAGCTTCCTTTCCATGTGTTTTGGATCCCTCCATTAGTTTAAAGAGGTTTGTTGGTGGAGACAGTCAAAGACAGCTCTTTGCTGGGGTTTTTCATACTAACTCAGTGAAGAAGATGCTTCTTTTGTTAGGGACATCTGTTAGTTTGATGAAACACTGGCCCACATTTCTCTTAATGGCAGTGAAGGTATCTTTTCATTTGTATGTGGGAGATTGGCCCAAAGGAATCCTGTGGGACTGTGTAGTATTTACCAATGGAGTCAAACAATAGATAGGCTGTGGTGACATGTCTTTTGTTTGTTTTTTCCCTTTTCTGACTAATCTGTGATTTCATCAGTATAGGGAACAGCTGAGGAACTTTAACTACAAATGCAGGTCAACATCTGTCTTCACTACAACTTATCACTGTCTGAGGCACAGAGAGGTTAAAATATCTAACCAGGGTCACACAGAAATTTTCAGAGTCAGGACTTGAACTCAGGTCTTCCTTCTGCCTCCTAGGTCAGCTCTCTATCCACTAGACATACTGCATCTCTGGGGGTTATGCTAATATGATACTGGGGGAAAGTCCCTTTCAGTCTTGGATCCACTGGCATATGTATTTGAAGGAGTCAGAAATATGGCAATGGTATCAAGACTAACCTAGACATTGACCCTTAGGTTAGATTTACCTCTGAGCCTTTTTTCTACCCACTCATACATATAGGCATATGCACCATCTCCAGAGTTAAAGAACAAGGGTCCAAATTCTGTATCTGACACCTTGCTACCTGTGTGAGTTTGAACAAGTCCCAACCTCCAAGGGCCTCAGTTTTCTCATCTGTAAAATGAAGAATTAATGTAGATGGTCCCTAAGGTTCCTTTTAACTCTACAATTAGATCTATGCACAATCTACACAGACAAGAGCTATTTAGTGATCATTAGGCAAACTATTTTACCTCATTTATGGCTTAACTTTCAGAGATGAAAATTTGGAAAATATATCAATCACACAGAACTAGGGTAAGATCTCTAACCCAAAGGGACCAAGTTTCCAACAAGGAAGAGAAGGGAGAGGGAGTAAGAAACTACAAAGTCTTAACGGTCTTAACTGGCTGGACAAATCTCACTTTTTGTCCTAAAAGGCTTGACTCCTGAAGCTAAGACTATCCTGCCAGGGAGATGAGAAAACTTCAGTTGTAACCAAGTCCTTGAGTAGAGGTTATCATACCACAGAGCAGCATACTGCAGAAAGCAATGTCAATTCAGCTAGGAGAAACTATGAGACTAGTGTGTGGAGACTGTAAAACTAGTTGGAAACAGACCCATCTAGGCAGCAGTAGGGAGCAGTCCCAATCAGCAGACTTTACAAGACTAGTGTGAGCAGGAGTAGTGGGAAGACATCATTAACTTCATCTCTCCATTTCTGTTCTCTAGTACTGTCTACTCTTCCCACTGATGCTGTGTGCATCTCTGGGAGAGAAAGTCCAAAGTATATGGGGAAATTGGTGAGTTAATATTTTTCTTACCATGTCATTTTAATAAATGCTTTTGCTTTGAACTTTTTGTATCCTTTGGCTAACAATTAAAGGTAAACAAATCGGTAATAACTTATAAACTACAGTTTTAAAGGTGTGGGCTTATAGACCTTTGAACTTTGAATAGCCATCCATTAGGAGTCCTTCCTGCAAGTTGGGGAGATCCTAAGTTGCTGTAGTAAAAAACTGGCCCATTTGAATATAAACTATTCCAGGAAAAGGAGACAATATGAGCAAAGACTTTTGGAGGCATGAAAGAACAGAATATGATATGTTTGTAAAACTGAGTTCAAATCCAGATTCAGACACATCCTAGCCACATAACTAGTGTGTGTTAGAAGTAGATCTTGAACTCATATCTTTCTCATTTCAAAACTGGTCCTCCTTCTGCTGACCTAGACTGCCTCTCTTCTATAGCTCATCTGATCATTCCACACATCTGGTGCCTGTGTGTCCCCCTTCTCCCAAGGACTTACTACCTTGCAATTATTCCTGAAAAACGGTCTCCTAATTATGATGGACCATTTATCTAATTTTTCAAGTCACTGAATCCTCTCCTGAAGCCAAGCTGCCCAAGATGATGTCATTCATACTTAATGGGCATCATCCAAGTCAATGATAAAAGCATTCTTTTGGATAAGTAGTCAGATGTTCTTACAGAGTCACCTTGAAAGACAAATGCTACCCTCACACTCTTGTCTAACTCATGGAGAGTTCTAGGTCATTCATACCATCCCAAAAAGGGAAAGAATTTCAGCAGCTACTGACAGTAGTAGTAGTAGTAGTAGTAGTAGCAGCAGCAGCAGCAGTAGTAGTAGTAGTAGTGGTGGTGGTGGTGGGAAGAGCTACTGCTCAACTCAATAGTCACTTGACAACCTATAATCTTACATAGTTTAGCATTAAATTTATAACAGTCACTTCATTTTAAACTTAGCAACTTTGAGCAGTACTGTTCCTGCCTCTGGTACTTACTATCTGTGTGACCTTGGGCAAATCCTTTATACCTCCCTTGCCCTTGATTTCTTCATATTTAAAATGGAGAGAGGATGGAATAGAGCTAGACTAGCTGACCTCTGAGAGACCTAGGTCAATAACTCTGTGATCCTTTGGGCCCATCCTCAAGCAATGTCATTAGAATAGTTTGGAACATCAACACCACAAGCTGAAGGGAGCAGTTATCGATGTCATCAGCACAAAGTAACAAACAAGCTGGGGCCAGAAGCAGTAGAAGGGTCCAAGATCTGAAAGTGCAGCTCAGCAACATGAACATGTCAGGATTCAAATGGCAAAATGGAATACATGGCCTAAGGTCAAGCAAAAGTCCAAGAAACCAGATGTCCAAGCAGGTTTAAGATCCAATAGAGAGGCACACTTCTGACTAGATTCATTCAGTACAGTAGTTTTGCCAGCATGCTTTTGCATCCAAGAGTTAGTGACTAGCTTTGTCTCCCTTACTGTTCTGAATAAGTTCAAGCTGTGGACAGCTCCCAACCACCACTAGCTTATCCTGAGTAGGAAGATAGTTATGTTTTCTCAGAAAGCCAAAATAGAAAGAGATGGGAAGAGAAAAGTTACCAGAGGCTCTTACCAGTTTAGAAGAACA
Organism: Notamacropus eugenii; assembly: GCF_028372415.1. Lineage (NCBI taxonomy): Eukaryota > Metazoa > Chordata > Mammalia > Diprotodontia > Macropodidae > Notamacropus > Notamacropus eugenii. The sequence continues at coordinate 82,635,906 of NC_092872.1, read as the reverse complement.
ATGCTTTATGTATGCAACCACACAGATTCAACTGTCGACTAGACTAGTACAGCACAGAGTTCTATCTGTTCTCACTGAAACTCATTCAGAAGATGAGAGAGTATAAGGTTAGCTCCCACAAGAAGAATATCAGCAAAGTTACCACAATGAATGGGTCATATTGGAAAATATGATTCTAAAGTGTGCTCTAACCCATTTGGACACACAGCTATTTAGGCTTTTTCCTGATCTTGAACTCTGTTGACCTGTTTTGACTTTTAAACATCAACACGTCTGCACTGGCAATTCAATCAACAATCATTTAAGTCTGCCTTTTTAAGTGTCAGGCACTATGCTAGGCACTGGGGGGTACAAAGACAAAGAGTGAAACCATCCCCAATCTCAAAGATCTTATATTCCAATGGAGGAGACAAGAATAAGGATACATAGAATAAATATAAAGATAAGGAATACAAATAAGTACAAGGAAGTTGAGAACGGAGGACACTAGCAGTTGCGAGAATCAGGAAATGCTTCTGAGAGAAGGTGGTGCATGAGCTATGTCTTGAAGGTAGACAGGAGTCTCTGAAGAACATATGAAGAAGGAATACATTCCAGGAGTAGAGTGGTCAATACAAAAGAGATAGAGATTATGTGGATTGACTTAATAGATTTGAAGATGAGAGGCCAGTTGTTCTGGATCATAAAGCCCAGAGGATGTATAATGAATGGTGAGGTTGAAAAGACAAGCAGGTTGTGAAAGGCCTTACATGCTAAAAAGAAAAGTGTATAGTTTATCCTAAAGGGGTTATGATAAGGAGCCACTGGAATTGACTGAGCAGGGAGGTGACATGGTCAGAACTGCTTTTAAGGAAAAATCACTTTGGCAGCAGTGTGGATGGAGGATGAACGGGAATGGAGAAAGATCCGAGACACAGAGGGCAATTGGGCAGCCCCTGCAATAACTGATGCAAGAGGTGATAAGCACCTGAACCAATGTGGCAGCCAAGTGAATAGAGAAGGACTTAAATGCACTAGGTATTGTAAAGGTAAAAATGACAATGGCACCACAAATTTGGAAGAATATAGAGAAGTTGGAATATATACAAAGCATGGCAACATCAGAACCATGCCATAGGAAGATCTTTTGCCATAACTAAATATCTTTAGCCCAGATAAGAGAAGACAGCAGAAACAAGATAGTTGTCTTTGAGTACTTAAAGAGCTATCATGTAGAAGGATTTGGTTTGCTCTGCTTGATCCCAGATGGCAGAATGAGCAGCAGTGGATGGCAGATTTAGACTTGATACAAGGGAAATTCTTCCCTAAAAATTCCCCTAAAAAGGAATAGACTATCCTGGGAGGGGAGGAGCCCCCTTCAATAGAGGTCTCCAAATGAAGGCTGCATTGGCACTCATTGGTGATGCTTCGAGAGGGTATTCCTGTTGAGGTTTATGTTAGAATAGATAGCATTGGAGGTTGCTTCAAACTCGGTTCTGTGTATCTAATGTGATTCATTCCATAACCCTAGACATCAAGAAATTACTATGGCTAGATAACACTGGGGGTGGTGAACTTGGCTTCCACAAGAGTAGTGCTCTAGCTGCAGTGATTCAGGGAGCACGATGATAGAAATGATGACTCAAAATCACATAGCACTTCTAAGTTTGCAAAGCAATTTCCTCACAAAGCAATACTTTTACTTCTCCCTATTTGATTTTCTATCCCATTCCCTGCAGCAATTCTTCCAAATGTTTTTTCTTCCCTCCTCCTCTTACTACCCAAACCACCTCTTTTTCCCTCCCCACTCAGTCAAGGACATCACCTCATACACTGCTAAGAAATAGAAACCATTCGCTTTAGCTCCTTCTCTCCATTTCTACCTCTCATAATCACTTTGACATCAGTCCCCCATTTGCTCTTCCTTTACACCATGTGACCTTGATCCCATCCCCTTGCATTTTCTCTAACAGATAGCCCTCATGATCATCTCGCCTCTCTCTCATCTTCAGTCTCCATCTATTGGTCCCTTTCCCACTGTCTATGAACACATTCATATCTAATGTGTTTGTTTTGCCTAAATATAATTATTTATAACTAGGAAGGTCTTCAGTTAGTGAGAGGAGTGCATTGGTGAATAATCATAGGTATTAAGGAAGGAAACAAAGAAATCAGTGAAACATTTAAAAAGACAGAAGAAAACAGAAGGGAATTCAGAGGGGACACAGGCAAATAGGACGGCTTTGTTATTGTATCCAATGTAATATGCTCTTAAAAACAGATTGCATGTAACAAAAGTTTACAATTACGTATAGAATCCTCATTTTTCTTTGTATATGGCAATGTTCATATTTGTTGGTGTTTGTTAAATTCATAATGAAAAAACAAATGGGGTTCAGTAAAAAATAAAAATTCCTCTCTAGACACTATCATCCCCTCAAGCTATTCAAGCTATTATCCTATTCCCCATTCTTAGTCAAACTCCTAGAAAAAAACTGTTTTCACTCACTGCCTCCATTTCCTCTCTTCTCACTCATTTCTCAACGCTTTGCAATCTGTTTTATGACCTCCTCATTCAACTGAAAGTGCTCTCTCCAAAGTTACCGAAGATCTGTTAATTACCCCCCCTCCCCCAATCACCTTATACTTATTTTATATACATATATATGTACATATATATACAACATGCACACACACACATATACACACATACATACATATATATATTTCCAAAATGAAAGTAATCTCCTTGGGGGCAAGGATGGTATCAATTTTATCAGTATCTAACACATAGTAGCTATTGGTAAATGCTTGTTGATTGGTTATTGGTTGGCTGACCCCATGAGGAAGGTAGCACAAATATTAATCACATTTTACAGATGAGGAAACTGAAGCACTGAGAGGTTAGTTGACTTCAACCTGATTACAAGGCTAGTGAGAATCAAAAGACATTCATACTCAAGTCTCCTCGCTTCAGTTTCAGCATTCTATCCACTACACCATAGCTTCTGCACTACTTCCACACTCCAATCCACTATTTCCACCATCTTAGCCACTACTTCAGCCATTCTATTGACACACTTTTAGTGGACATACCTTCCCTGAATGTAGTACACAAGAGTAAGATCTAGTTCTTTTCAAACCTTCACAGTAATAGCGAGAGTCTTGAGATAAGATAAGCCATGGAATGATCAACATCCTTCATGCTAAAAGCCTAGCAGTACTAAAAACTTTTCTTATAAGGATAAGGAGAAATCCTTGGCAGATATGACTTTTAAATTCAAACTTTAACCTTACTTGAGGAAGTAGCCAGTTAAAAAAAAATGGTATGGGAGACAGTAGGCTATCCCAGCTGTCAAAAACCCAGAAGGTACAATGGAGCAGAGGGTATATGAGTGGTCATTATTACAAGTAATCCCTTCAACACAAGGTAGAGAAGTAAGAGTCCTAGGGAGAAAGTGTTAGATCCAGGCACACTTAGAAATGCCATGACGGTCTTTAAAGCAACTATGCAACAGCTGTTATAATCTATATAATGCCTGCCACTAGGAAATGTGAGCATTCAACAACAGGTTGTTTTAAAGACCTTTGAGATCACAATGCCAACAAACAAGAGAAAGATGCCCATGATTTAGCAAGTAAAACAATACTTCTTTGAGTTTCTCAAGTGGAATCTCTTGGTCAGTTCCTCTCTGAAGCTCAACTCTTAATTTCCAGGACTAACTCTCTCTTGAGTTCATAACTGACTCTTTTCTGCTATGATAGGACCCACTCCTCAAAGCTTCCTGAACACTGCCTCTTTGCATCCATGTCTGATCTCTCAACTTTGTGTCTGATCTCTCAACTTTGCCCAAAACTGTCTCCAACTGACAGATGGGTTGTCTCCTTCTGGCCCAGTAACTCTGCTACTAGATGCTATAACTAATGAGGAAAATGATATCAAGAAAATTCCCCCCAAGAATTTAATTTTTTTTCCTGCTGTATAGGAGGTTCTTAACCTGGTGTTGGTGAACTTTTTTTTAAATATTTTGATCAATGGTTTTTATTATAATTGGTTTCTTTTGAAATCCTATGCATTTTTAATAAATTTAAAAACATTATTCTAAGAAGGGTCCATTAGCTTTACCAGACTGTCAAAAAAGTCCCATGATGCATAAAAGGTTAAGAATCTCTAGGCTAAGGGACATAGTCCCATATTTTTACTATTCTCTTGTTTTTATTAATATCTTCTATATTGATTTCATTTTCAAATATATGCCTCTTCTCAGGCGAGTCATCCCTTGTTACAAAGAAAGAGAAAAATAAAAAGCAGTTAGACAAAACTAACCAAAATTATCAACCATGTCTGACAATATATATGATAGCAAATACCCTAGCCTCCTACCTCTTCAGTGAATGGAGGAATATGCATTTTCTCAACTCTTCTTCGGGGTCCAGCATGATTATTAAATTGCAGAGCATCTAATTTTAGTTTTCTGTTCTTTCTATTTATATTCCTTTAATCATTGTGTGTACTCTTTCCTTGTTTGTGCTTACTTCATTCTGTGTCAGTTCACACAAGTCTTCCCATACTTCTCTGAATTCCTCATATTTTTTGTTTCTTGTGGCATAGATATTTACCATCACATTCATGTATTACAATTTGTTTAATCATTTTCCCAATCAGTGAACATTAACTTTATTTCCAACTTCTTGCTACCATTAAAAAGTGCTATTATGAATATTTTGAAGTATATAGGGAAGTTTCCTTCTATTTCTGGCCTTGAAGTATATGCCTAGAAGGAAACAATACACTTTAAATGCTAGGCAGGATATTTAATGCATTGAGTTTAGGCCATTATTTCATTGCCCACTAAGTAATAGTAATATTTCATATTTGTATGGTACTTCTAAGCTTACAAAGTGCTGTATGTATATTGCATCATTAGATTTTTACAACAATTCTGTGAGGTGGGTACTCAGTTTCTAAAAGAGAAAATTGAGGTTCAGAGATGTTGAGTGACTTACCTAGGGTCACAAAACTAGTGTCAGAAGAGGGATATGTATCAAGGTCTTCCTGACTTCCACCCTACCCACTATATCCTAGTACCAGTCCCTGTACATAAGAGGAAAAATAAAGTCTTCTGGAACTAGTATGGCAGAGTATAATGGCTTAAGTTATGAGTGCTAATCCCAGATCTTCAACTAACTGATTGAGGAGCCACTTTAAACTGTACATATAGTCTCTCTATAACTCAGGATGATGCCCCTACCTATATGTAAGAAATACATGAGAGGTAGGATAGTGTAATGAAAAACGCTGCATTGGGAGTCAAAATACTTTGATGTAAGTCCCATCTGTTTTACATCCTTAGGTGATTCACTTAACCCCTCCAAGCTTCCATTTCCTCACCTGTAAAGTTGAGAGAGTCACACTTTCCTAGTCTGCCTCAGAGGAAAGCACTTTGTAAAATCATGATACACTGTCTAAATCTATATGATTATTATCACCGTGGTCATTGTCATCATAAAGTTTGAAGTCTCATTTTGTATTTCAAGAGTGATTTTGGAAATAATCCTATAGGTTCCAATTGTTTTGGTTTTATTCTGGTTTTTACCCACAAAACACATTACTTGTCTGAAAGAAAATAAAAATATCTTATGTTTCTATAAAGCTCTTATTCTCAAAATGTCTTTATATATGATGTGTTTTATCAACATATCAATGCTACAAAGACAGGGTGGCTTAGGAAAAGAGGTCTTTGGAACCAGGAAAACCTGGGTTCAAATTCTACTTTTGACAGAGGTTGTGTGATCCTGGGCAAATGACAACATCCCAATGTAGGAAGTTTTCTGGGACTCTTAAGTGAAAAGAAGGTACCAGGGCAGCTAGGTGGCAGAGTGGAGAGTATAGCCACCCTGGAATTAGGAGGACCTGAATTCAAATCCAGTCTCAAACACTTGTCACCTGGATAAGTCACTTAACTCCAACTGCCTTGAGAGAGACAGACAGAGACATAGTGACAGAGAGACAGAGAGAGAGACACAGAGAGAAAGAGAGAGACATAGAGAGAGAGAGAGAGAGAGAGAGAGAGAGAGAGACAGAGACAGAGACAGAGAGACAGAGAGACAGAGAGAGACAGAGAGACAGAGACAGAGAGAGACAGAGACAGAGAGAGACAGAGACAGAGAGGTGCTGACCTACACTGATAGAGGGAGTTTTCTCACAAGCTCTCTATACCATTGAAATCACAGGTCTCGTCCCTGTTCTCCTACCAATGCTATGAAGTATGTGAAACAAGCTCCATAGTCCCTACTTTACCCTTGAGGAAACTAACACTCAGAAGGTCACACAAGAAGTCAGTGAAAAATCCAAGATAAGAATTCAAATTTCATAACTTTTAGATGAGAGGTTCTTAACCTTTTCTATTATTGTTATTATATTCACATCTGATAGTCTGGTGAAGCCTCTGTACTCCTCCAAATAATAATTTTAAATAAATAAAATAAAGTGCAAAGATTATAAAAGAAACCAATTGTATTGAAATGCAGTTACCAAAATAACAATTAAGAAAAAACCAAATTCACTGGCCCCAGGTTAAGAACTGCAATTCCATGTCCTTTTACTAAGCTCACAATCACAGTAGAACACTGAGGGATGCCCATACTCCAGAAGGAAACGCCTTTCCAATTACTTAAAATTTCATGAGACCCACAACTCTTTATGGGGCCCCATTGCTTTAAAAAAAAAAGCCATGCTGCCCAGTTATTACTGCTAGCTCATCCTGCTGCATTTGGGGGTTCCCTCAGACAACATCCTGCACAATATCTGTAAGAAATTTTTTTATATTTTCAGGACATCGTGACCACTGGTTATTCAGAAATGAAGCAAATAAGCATATGGAAACGATTTTTTAAAAAATTATAGAATTTACCTAAATGCTGAGTATCTACATACAAAATGATATGGTTATGCCTTTATATTCCCTTACCCCCACTTTCCTCCTTTTCTGTTAACAACCATATAGAAGCCTACCCTGGGGGTGAAAGGCAGGATCATATATGACCTGGCAGGTGTGTGATAAGATTATCTATGCCTCTGATACCTGTCGAGGACTGCCCTGCACTCTCCCCTCTGGAAAAATAGGTCTAAATCTCAGGGGTAGAACCTCAAAGTGACTTCAGATCTAGGACCCCCGAGGAAAGGAGGACAATCACAAGGGATGTCAGCAATTTTAAAGAATCATCCAGTTTGCTCCATGCAACCTTTTCTGTTCAGCCTCTGGGTTAATACTATGTCACTTAACTGAATTCAATCACAGGGCTTTCCCTAGGCCTTAGGAAGGAAAGAGGGAGCAGAGCAGGAGCTCAAAGATGCTGCTAGGATAAAGGATTTTCCTGCTTATTCTCCAAGGAATAGGCTGCATAACATCACGATAAAGAAAGGGAAGCTGAAATAGCCCCTATGCGTACCACCCCCAGCCATGTGTCCTAAAAGCAATAGAAACAGCATATTGTCATACATCAGGAAACCTAGGTTCAAGCTTCAGCCAGGCCACTCTGTGTGCCTCGGGACAGGTCAGTTCATCTCCACTGGAGCTCAGTCTCATCATCTGAAAAATGGGGAGGGGAGAATTCATTGATGTCCAAGTCCCTTCCAGTTCTAAAACCATATGATTATAGCTAATTTATTCTTGCTATAGGTTCTTTCTTTCCACACTTAAAGTATTAATCAGCATTCCTAACAACGGTAAGCCAAACTGTACCTCAGGCCATTTCTTCATAGGTCTTATTGATTTTCATTTTTCCAAATCACAAGATGCTGGACCTAGAAAGAACCTTTAAAATCATCCAGTCAATTCTCCTAGTTTTACACAAATGAAAAAGACTGAGACCCTGTGAGGGTAAATGCCTAACACACCTGAAGCTAATTAATCCAACCCTTTTATTTTACAGATGAGGAAATGAGGTGAGAGAAGTTAAATAACTTGGCCATGGTCACACATTTCATAAGGAGGAGAGCATCTATCAACCACTCAATTAATTAAGCTCCTATCATATGCCAGGCATTGTGCAAAAAGCTACGAATGCAAAAACAAAAATGAAGCAATCCCTTCCCTCAAGGAGCTTATAATCTTTCCTGGGAGAAAGAGATGCATATATGCAAAAAAAATAAAATACAAAGTGATGGAGGAAGAGCTCTACCATCTGTGAGAATCAGGAAAGGCCTCATGTAGAAGGTGACACAAGCTGAATCTTAAAGGAAATTAGGGATTCAAAGATGAGAACAGAGTGCATTGTTGGCACCAAGAGCAGCCAACAGAGATGGGAAATGCAGTGCCCCATATGAGGAGCTGTTTGATCAGACTGGAGTATATGAAGGAAGGTACTATGTAATAAGGCTGCAAAAATAGACTGAAAGATGTGAAGGGCTTTAAAAACCAAACAGGGGAATTTATATTTGCTCCTGAGGGCAATAGGGAGTCATTGAAGTTTATTGAGTAGGGAAGTAACATGGTCAAACCGCTGGGTGCAGTAGTAACACAGTAACACAGCTGGCATACAAAGCCAGGTCTTCTGTTTCCAGATCCAGATTTCACACTTTTCAGGCAAAGTCAGGATAGACATTTAATCCCTTGACAAATGAGTAGTTATATAAATATATTTTAGATGAAATAGCCTTCCCTAAACCCTCTCATCATAGTAAATCCTTGTTGTCACTTAACCTCACAGTCTCCATTTGACAGGCAGTTAAGATGACAGCAAAATCTGCACACTTAGAGACTCTGTCTCCCTGTGATTTCTGACCCCACCCTCCCCCCTCCCAAAGCACTCTGCAATCACTCACCCTGATCAGGTATATTCACCACAGCCACAGAGAACAGTGAAGACAGCAGGAATCTGGGAATGCTTTTAAAGAAACAAGGTGGTAACAAAAGGACTCTATTTGCATTCCCTCTACACTTCCCTTTGTTTTCCTCTGTGCATTTTTTAAAAATGTTTTATTTTTGCTCCAAAGAAAAGCCAGCCCTTACAACAAACTGGATGAAATCAAAATAGATGTAGAGAGGTAGGTATAGACTTAGATGTAGATGTAGAGGTAAATATAAATCAGACATAGATAATATGATCAATGTTTGTGGATGATTAAGGTCACATTTCCTAAAAGAAAAATACTGTTTTTTTTTTAAAAATGAGATAAGGTTCTGGAAGCAAGAACCTCTATTCTAGGATCCTAGCAAATAGTTTGGAAAATACCCATGTGTCTACTTAGATAGAATGAAGAATTAATTAGGCTGGGAGAGTCTTAAAGGTGCTACTTTAATTAATTATTTTAAACTGGGAACTGCCAGTTTAAAGACTCTTCCCATCAAATGATCGGTAACACAAATGTAATAGAGTTGCCTAGGGAACTGACAGGCTAGGTGACTGGCTCATGGTCATAGAGCTACTGTGTGTCAGAGGCAGACCTGAAACATAGGGCTTCCTAGCTCCCTTTATCCCCTGTTCCATATTCTCTCAATTTATTTTATCATCTGAAAAGGAAAAGGAGAAGTCGTAGAATCAGAGCATATTAGAGATGGAAGGGTGCTTAGAAATAATTTAATCCAGTGCCCGTGCTTTATAGACGATGGGCACAAAGGCCCAGAGAAAGCAAAACTCCCACCCATGTTCATACAACTAATTTGTCATCAAATTGGGATTCAGCACAGGCTGAAAAACAACAAAAAATGAGCTAATTTGAAAGACTGACTTGGAGGAGAAAGGGTATAGACAATCAGAGGTTATGTCCATACTTGTACCCACGTTTGTACTAAAAGAACTAGAAATCGGTTCCTAAGACCTAAATGGTTCATCCAGAGAGGTCTCCCAGGCCCTTCTCGGTGGATGTCATTGACTTTTGATTATTTTCTGGTAGAAGCAGAAGATGGCAATATGTAAACTTATACTTGATGACCGAAGCTGTAAATCTGGTGAATAAAACAGAAATATCTTACATCATCTGCTGTGTGGGTCACAGGATTTTAGTAACAATTTAAAAGAAATGCAGTGTCTATTTTCTTAAAAATCAAAAGATGGAGATATTACTCCATGAAAGATATTTTTCCTTGCTGCTAATGAAATGTAATCTTCATAACTTTGAAGACCAAGAAATAAAAACTTTTCATCAGAAAGGATTGAAAAAAATGACACAAAGGCAGATTTACAAGAAGGCCTGTACACTCCTAATATTTCTTTTAAAATTACTTTTCAAAATCTGTCATGTTTTTTTTTGATGGCAAGGTTATTGTTTTTCAAAGAATGAGTCAACCAATAATCAATAGGCATGTAGAGATAATATGTATATAAGCCTACTACGTGCCCGGCACTGTGCTAGGTGATGGGGATGCAAAAACAAAATAGTCCTTATGAGGTCTGCATTCTTTCTGGGGAAAAAACATGCACATATACAAGTAGGACACAAATAACTAGAGAGGATCAAGAAAGACTTAACAGAGAGTTGAGCTGAGTGTTGAAGTAGACTAAGGAATCTATGAGGTAGAGGTAAGGAAAGAGTGCATTCCAGATTTAGAATCAGAGAGAAAGGAAATGTGCCATGTATGAAGAAGAGCCTGCTTTGACCAAATCACAGCAAATATGTCAGGGAACAAAATAATATATACTAAGCCTGGAAAGATATGTTGGGGCCAAGTTATGAAAGGCTTTAAATATCAAACAAAGGAGCATATATTTGCTCCTATTACTCATATCTGACTTCTCATGATCCCATTTGGAGTTTACTTGACAAAGATACTGGAGCAGTTTGTCATTTCTTTCTCCATCTCATTTTACAGATGAGGAAACTGAGGCAAACAGGGTTAAGGGACTTGCCCAGAGTCACACAGCTAGGAAGTGTCTGAAGCCATATTTGAACTCATGAAGTTGAGTCTTCCTAACTCCAGGCCTGGCACTCTATCCACTGCACCACCTAGCTACCCTAGGAAGCCACTAGAGTTTATCAAGTAGGAGTATGACATCATCTGACTGACACTAGGAAAATCACTTTGGCAGCTGTTTAGAGGATAGATTGGAGTAGAGAGAGTCTTCAAGCAGATAGGAAGTTAGATCTTAACTCCTAAACATCCATAGTGCATCTCTGTGTCCCAACAGCACCTCAAAGTTAACATATAACTAATTCCAAAGATGAGTTGAATAAGAGGATATACTCCAGGATGCTTCAAAAAGGATGTTTCTTCATCCTTTCATCCTTCATCCTTCAAAAGGATGTTTCCTTTTCTGGAAATACAATCCCCTCCAGAGAAGGAGACATGGAAAGATGGGGAGTCCCATATTGTAGAAACACTCCTTATGTTCCCAACTCTGTCCATCCATACTCATCTTCTGAAATAAAATACAAACTCTATTGTTTGCATTTGAAACCCTTCCCAGTCTGGGTCCAGCCTATCTTTCCAGATGATTTTCTGTCTCCCTTTCACAGAGTCTACACTACAACCACACTGGCATACTTCCTGTTCCTTGTAGGCAGCATCTACCTTCTCATTCCACACCTTTTCACAGTCTGTCCCACATGCCTCCAACACGCTTCTTCCTCACCTCCATCTCATACAAATCTTTAATTCTTTTCAGTCCTCAAGACACCTTTCCTGATTCCCCTATTTGTTGGTGGTTCTCCTCCAATCACATTATATTTTATATATGCACACATATGTATGTATATCCTGTATTTACTTATCTATGTACATATATTCACCCAATAGAAGGTATGCTTCTTGAGGATAGGGGCCATCTCATTTTTTCCTCCAGCTCCTATATGTAGATGGTAAAGTGCTATTAAAAGGTGTCAAAGACATGTGTGATCAATATGAAAGACAGACTGAATATAGACAGTTCTGCTATCCATAAAATATTAAGGCCTAGAGCAAGGGTTCTTAACATTTCTGTGGGTCATGGACACTATAGGAATCTGGTGATGCTTATGGATCCCTTCTCAGAATGTTTTCAAACGTGTGAAAGAAATGTTAAATTTCAGTTAGAAGTTAGTGAAAATAAAGATCAAATTTTTTTTCCCATCCAAGTTCACAGACACGCTGAAATCTTTCCACAGACCCCATATGGTTTGGTGGACCCCAGGTTAAAAACTCCTGGCCTAAAAAGAAAGCTTCCTATGCTCTGGGTAGATTTGCCTTTGCGTCCCCAGTACTTAGCATAGTGCTGACTTCTTCATTTCCTGCAGTTTCACACCCATGATGCATATTCATCCCTTTCCCAAGACTTTGTCCTTCTCTGCAGTATCCCAATACTTTCACTCCTTTATTCAACAGGTCGGTGGATTGAAGATCATGGAGTCATTCACAACATGATGTTTAACACAGAGACACTCTGGAAGTACACCTTCAAAGACACACAGAAGAAGTCAGAGTGGTGGAACAATGGTACGCTACCTCTCTGGATCACGGCCCAGAGACAGGTACTGTCCAAGTCGCTAGGAAAACTTCCAGAGACCTCACCTCTTATGTCTATGGCTAAGAGAAAAGGGAACTGGTTGAGGGAGCAACCATTACTGCTCATGGAGAACAATCTATTAAGAGTATGGTGACTATATGTCCCTTCCCTTGGGATTGACTCCATTTTGACCCATGATCCCAGAAATAAGTTCCAGTTTTGAGGAACAGCCTAGTGAACCTTGTCTCATATCATTGGCCCCACTTCTTTCTGTGGATCCAAAGGCTAGACTTCAATACGACTGGAGTACTCTGAAAACTAATTTATTTCAGGTAAATCAACAAATACTTACTGAGTGCCTACTATGTACAAGGCATTGCCATAGATAATGAAGGAGCCATAAATATGAATCATGTGTGGTTCCCGACCTCAAAGGGCTTTAACTGTAGTTCTTAGACTCTCGGGTGAGGGGAGGGAAGAGAAACACATATTTATATCCATATTATGTATGTGTGTATATGCTATACATATATGTATATATATGTGTGGTTGCATATGTATATGTATGTAAATATATACATATAGATGTGATGTTAGACTTTACCTGAAATACATTTAGCCTCACATGTGCATATTTTATATTTATATGTATATAAGGAAAGAAGATAGAATGTAGGTCCCACATGGGTGTTTGGCTCAAAGAGAGGCAGAATAGACTTCTCTCTAGCCTCTTCTCCCACCCCTTCTACTTTCTCCAAGGGAGATGTTCATTCCTGCCAGGAAGGGAAGCAGGAGGTTGGGACCAGAGATCACTCTGCCTTACTCAAAGACAGGAGGTACTAGGCTAGAAGTATATCTATCTGTTCCCTTAAATCATGTTAGTCTAGGGGATATGATCAGATTTTATCTAACTTCTGATCATTTTGTTATTTTGGGGGAAGTAGGACTCCAATTTCTATATCCAAGGCTTGATTTCTTTCCTACCTAATACCAGTTCTACAATAAACATACATAGCAAATAGCAAAGAAATCCATTTATCCAAATAGTAGCAAAACAGAAATCAAAGAAAGTATGTATAAGGAGAATATATACCAAACAATACAAAATGGAAGAGCTCTCCCATTGGGAACGAAGTCATTTAGCTCAGAGAGTGTCCTGGATCTCACCCAAAGAGAAGCTCCCTAAAATTTCTAAAGTAGCACACTAGGAATCAGGACATGAGACATCATCTCACTCCTATCATGTGCTCCCTAAGTCTTCTCCTTCAGCAACCTGAAGTGAGGTTGGCTTCTTCTTCTTCTCTCTTGAAGTTGAAAGTCATGAGTGCTTCAAGCAACTCACCACTTGAAAAGTCCTGAGGAATTCTCAAAACTTGATGAGTCCCCAGAGGGGGATGGCCCTAAAGAGCCACAAAGGAAGACTCAAAGGGGACTTGCCCTAAAGAGTCTGGAAGAGGGACTCTGGCTTAAAAAGTCCCCAAAGGGGGACTTGCTGAGAACTGAAGCTCTTACCTCTCACCAACTCTGCCCCACTCCTCATGCAGGGAAGGGCATTCATCTCCATCAATAAGGAAAGAGTCCTACACCAAAGGGCTTTGAGATACCCTAGGACAGTGTAATTTTTCATCTTTGTATCTTCAACATCTACGTACATGATGGCTTAGGGTGTATAGGGTGTTCAAGGAGCACTAGCACTTCTGCCATTCAGCTCTCACCCATGGCTTCAAAAAGCTGTAGTATGTGCAGCTGTGTGTCTCACTACTATTATGTTGTAAGTTTAAGCTTACTCCTCCCATGGATATGTGTATTTGTGGGAAAGAGTTGTCAGGTTTTTTGAGAATATTTTGTATTAACTGTCTTTACTGAGAGAGGACTACCTCTCTGACCTCTTGGAACCCAAGAAATGCTGCTATTTCTTCTTTTTCTTCTTCCTTCTTCTTCTTCTTCTTCCTTCTTCTTCTTCTTCTTCTTCTTCTTCTCCTCCTCCTCCTCCTCCTCTCTTCCCTCTCCTCCTCCTTCCCCTTCTCCCTTCCCTCTCTTCCTCCTCCCCCTTTTCATCCTCCCTCTTCTCCTCCTCCTCCTCCTTTTTCTTCTCCTTCATCTTCTCTATCTCCTCCTCCTCTTCTTCCTCTTCCTCCTCCTCTTTGTTCTTCCTTCTCTTCTTCCTTCTTCTCTTTAATTTTTATTTATTTTTAAGACATTTTCCCCAAAAAATATGGGGCAATTTACTTTTTGTCCCATGCAGTTTTCATTTTTTATTTCTCTAACTATAGCTCTGGAAAGATAGGCTTTTTAAAAATCCCATTGAGTCTTAAATGGAGCTATTTAATTTGAACCCAAATCACTCAGGCTCCCATTGAATGGCCAATAATAGCTCCAGCCCAAGCCTCTGTCGCTCATTGTTTAAGTTTTGACGGCTTAGAATGAGTGTAAATAGCAATAGTTTTCTGTGCCTATCAGAAACTCTGAGGGTCTTCCCCTCCCAGATACCTTTATGAGGGTTGTGGTTTGTGCTTCCTTCTTGAAGAGGACCATGACATTAGGAAGACAATGCCATGACTTGCAAGCGATGTCACAGTCTGCTTCAAGAATGAACATACAACCTGCGAGTACTCCAAGCTGCCCAATGGGGACCCAACTGGCCAGTTTCAGTTGGGCAACTCTTCTCCTCTCTTCTCCTCTCCTCTCTCTTCTCGGGGTGTCATGCCCTTACCTGACAGTATTCTGCCCAAAGGAAGATAAATTTTGATGGTTGAAGCCTACCTTGATATCTTGGGGTTTACTGGCTAGATTTCTTTCTAAAAGACCATGCCTGGAATCCAATTCAATATAGCTCTAATTGATAATATAATAATATAGGTCCCTGTTCAAACATCACTTACTGGTTATTTGGGGGGCCCTGATAACTCAGAGTGAATGTAAATAGTAATTGTTTCTCTTTTGGTCAGACTCTAAAGGTCTCCCCCTCCCAATTTGGTTTGATTTTTTTTTTTATTAAAGGAGCCATCCCTTGGCTCACTTCTTAAACAGCCCCAATCACTGAATGGGCATTGCCTCAGTCAAAGTGAGAACTGGAAAAGACCTTAGCTTAAAAGCCAAAGTTTCCCACCGCATCTTGAGCCATCTCCAGTTGTCCTGGTCTATATCTGGCCACTGGATCCAGATGGCTCTGGAGGAGAAAGTGAGGCTGCTGATTTTGCACAGCCCTCCCTCACTATAATCCAATTCACCTGCAAGTTATGGCATAATCTTCCTGATGTCATGGTCATGATGTCATGAGAACAAAGGACAAACCACAAACACATGATGTTGTAAATTGAGCTATCTCTTGTCTCACTCTAACCTAGCCCTTAGTCACTGAATGGGCACAGCCTCAGACAAACAGACCTGGGAAAGGCCTTAACTGAGGAGAGCTGAGGTCACCCACTGCATCCTAGACCATCACCAATTACCTTGACCTTTGTCTTGCTCCTAGACTTCAATGATTCTGGAGGAGAGAGGCTGACAACTTTAAGCAGCTCTTCCTCATTTATATTCAGTTCACAGACAAGTCAAGATATCACCCTCATGATGTCATTGGTCCTCTTGGAGAATGAATAATGAACAACGGTAACAACAGCATTGTAACAGCCATACCCCGATAAAACCAGCTTGGCCGATGGGCAAAACCAGGTCAGGGGGAACCAAGAGGTCTCAAACCCATCAATGAATTAGAGGGATGTCCATCCCAAGCATAGGAAGACTTCCCCTGGTGAAATGGGTAGATGAGAACAGTTTGTTCCAACGGCCATGACTCAAGCTAAAGCAGACACTATGGAGCACTTCAAACTTGGTCAGATATCAAAGATGATTTTGATAAATTAATAAATGGTCAATGGATATGAACAGGCAATTTGCAGATGAAGAAATTAAAATTCTCTATGCTCATATAAAAAAATGCTCTGAATCAGTATTGATTAGAGAAATGCAAATTAAAACAACTCTGAGGTACCACCTATCTAATTGACTAATATGACAAAAAAGGAAAATTATAAATGTTGGAGAAGATGTGGGAATACTGGAACACTAGTGCATTGTTGGTGGAGTTGTGAACTGATCTAACCATTCTGGAAAGCAATTTGGAACTATGTCCCAAGTTTAACCAAAGTGTGCATACCTTTGGACCCAGCAATACCACTACTAGGACTGTATCCCAAAGCAATAATAAAAAAGAGAAAAGCACCTACATATACAAAAAATATTTAGAGCAACTCTTTTTTTTGGTGGCAAAGAATTGGAATTTAAGGGGATGTCCATCCATTGGGGAATGGCTAAAGAAGTTGTGCTATAGGAATGTAATGGAATACTATTGTTCTGTAAGAAACGATGAGCAGTCAGATATCAGAAAAACCTGAAAAGTCTTATATTTACTGATGCAGAATGAAGTGAGCTGAACCAAGAGGACAGCACACAGTAACTGCAACATGGTGTGATTACCAACTTTGACAGATTTAGTTCTTCTCAGGAATTCAATGAGCCAAGACAATTCCAAAAGACTCATAATGAAAAATGCTACCCACATCCAGAGAAAGAATTATGGATTCTGAATGCAAATCAAAAGATACTATTTTCTCTTTTCTTGTCATTTTTTCTTTTTGTCATTCTTCCCTTTTGTTCTGATTCTCCTTTTACAACATCACTAACGTGGAAATATGTTTAATATGATTGTACATGTATAGCCTATATCCGATGGCTTGCTGTCTTGTGGAGGGAAAAGGGAAGGGAGGGAGAAAAAATATGGAAATCAAAATCTTATAAAAATGAATGTTGAAAACTATCATTACATGTAATTAGAAAAGATAAAATTCTACTAAGTGGGGGGAAAAGTTTAAAAAGTTCTTAGCTTTCAAGCTAAAAGACTGTCACCAGCTTAGGAGGAAAATCTAGGGCTGAATGAATGCTAATACCCTAAGGATATCCAATATAATACTCACCTGTGTCCCAAAAATGGAAGAATTCAGATCTGGGCAGACTTTCCTCAGTCACTAATCCCCAGGTCTACAATATTTCACTTTCCTACTAGTTATAGGATCAAAATTTTGACTATACACCATCCTTCAAGGGATACTGGTAAAGAAGACTCCCTTTTGTTCTGTCCTTTCAGTCTAATGCCTTATCTCTGACCTTCAAAAAACTACCATGAATTTTTATCCTAAAGGATGTTTTTCACTTTGGTATTTGTTGAACTGATCTCAGACAACGAAAATTTGTAGAGACTCTTAGGGAAGTTTCAGGTCCCAAAGATGAGTCTGTCTGTCTGTCCGTCTCTCTAGATAGATAGATAGATAGATAGATAGATAGATAGATAGATAGATAGATAGATACTCATTCATGCCATTTCTACTTCTTTTTTAATTTTTTAAAATTTTTATTATTAATTTGTTTTCAATTGTCTACAGTCACTTCCAAAAGTCTTAGATTTTCTCCCCCTCCCTCCCCATTCCTACTTCTTAGATTCCTCCCTCTTGTACCCTTTCCCTTTATTTCTGAACTTACAACACAGAAAATAAGAAACAAATATTCTCATCAAATAAATTCTACCTAAAAACACTAGTCCCAAAGTTTTCAATATGGCATGACAGGCTTTCTTCATGATGTAGTAGAAGGAATACCAAATCAACAAGTATTTATTAACTAGCATCAGCTCTATCACATACTCTGTGCATCATCTGTCTCTGTGCAAAGCTCTGGGGATAAAGAGAAAAGCAAAAAAAAAAAATGTCACTGTGCTCAAGGAGCTCACAATTTAATGGACAAGAAGGAGACAACATGTAAACAACTATGCAAAAACAAAATATATACAGGATAAATCATAGATAATTTCAGAGATAAGTCTCTAAGTCTTGAGGCAGAGAGACCAACCAAAAGGCCAAGCGTGAAGTTCTACCCCAGAGTGGTAGCAGTGTCAGAGGAAAGAAGGGGTTATTACAGGAGAGACATTGCTTAATAAAATTCGAGAAGTCAGAGGAACCAGATTCTGTCCTTGACTTTACCACCCTAGGGAGCTATGTGACCTCAAGTAAGATACTTCATTTTTTTCTGCTTCCATTTCCTTATATATAAAATGAGCTGAGCTGATGGGACAGAAAATTTATAGCATGTTCCAGCTCTAATATTCTTTAATCCTTTGGACTTTTAAGTGGGACTTGAATATTTTTCCGTAAATTCCTATTCAAATCCTTTAGCCTCTCTGTTGTCTTACTCAGGCATTATTCCTTCGCTGTCATTTGTCTTATTCATAGTATTTGTCTTATTGTCATTTGAGAACTCCAGTGGTTTTTTTTCCTTCTACACATTACTCATATGCTGAACTTTCTTCCTCTTGGCTGAATTTGTAAGGGGCTGTGCAGAAAGAGCATCTGGTAGAAGAATGATTTGATTACTTGCTATTCATTTGGCAGGTGAATGTCAAATTGTTGCATCTCCCTCAGTGGTCTATGGACTCTGCCACAGACTCAGGGCAGGCAGCCAGTTCCCTCAGGAGAGAAAGAAAAATCTGCCACAATTAGTGGGAACACATGGCCATAGGTCAATCTCCTAAGAACAATGACCCCGCGTGTCCCAATTTGGCTTTTGAAAGCATGCTCACATTATCAGGCAAGTCTCCTTCATGACTGGGTTGAGGGTAGTTTGTATCATCTCTATCATCAGGAAATCCATCCCTCTGCAGAGTCTATTCCAGATGATTTTGTAAGACTGATGCAGTAAACTTTAATATGGATGAAATATTTTCCTTCAATGAGACTAATGTTGCAGGAGTATATAAAGATGCATGGTAATTGATGGACCTTTGGTGGATGAAGTTTAAATAATGATTGAGTCCCTCGACTGCCTTTAGGAATGGACATCCCATCATTCACAGCATACAAGTGGATCTATGCTCTGGCAAGACCTTGCTAATGATCAGGTACAAAAAATGAGAGCATTTCATTTGGAGCAGGCTCAGACTTTAAATGAAGGCACAATGAAAAGAATTTGATGAATGGCAGGGATATTTCACAAAGTTCTAAATTCTTGATCCTCCGAGAAACTCATCCAGCCATGGCTATAAGACTCAGAAACCATAAAGACATAAAGGAATGTTTCGCCTGTGTCCAAAAGATTTATATGGAATGTTAATAGGGGAAAAGGGCAGAAGGGATAAGCTAAGTAATAGAATCACAGCTGATAAGTATCAGTAATAGTATGGCATTAGGTTACTACCAAGGGGGGATTTGAATCTTGTGTGAAGTCTGACAGCCAGATTTTCATTTCCTAGCACTAACCAAATCTCCAAGAAAATCCCATCCTAACTCAGTGAAGCAGGAAGGAGGAAGGTGCCAACAGCTTCAGCCTAGAAGAATGTTAATGCCTAAATAATACATCTCAGTGTTGGCCAAAGTCCTCTCCTTGCTGTGAATAATAAAGGCCCTAAAAATAATGAGCTGCCCTCTACTTAAAAAAAAAAATTGGAATCAATCCTTTAGATTCACTACTACCCATCCAATTTGAGAAGGCTGAAATGGAGCCAACCGTGCGGAAAGAGGGGCTGCTAGATGCAGTGGATGGAGTCAGAAGAGACCTAAGTTCAAATCCTACTTCAGATACCTAATTAGCTGTGTAATCCTGGGCAAGTAATTTAACCTCTCTCAGCCTCACTTTCACATTATCAAGTTGTTCTTAGGTCTTACTAAAAAAATATGCACACATTGAAAACAGTATCACTGATCCCTGAAAAGAGAGGTAGACCAAATATTAAACCAATATGGAACCCTATTAATATATTTGTTCTGAATAATTTGATTCTATCAAGAGAGAATGTTGGAACTTAGAAGTAAAAAATCAGCAACACTCATTTTAAAATAGAAGCACAAAAGGAAGAGGAAGAGAAGAGAAAGAGGAGAAAGAGAATGTGGAGAAAGAGAAGAAATAAAAGAAGAAAAAAACTAGTAGCAGTAGGCATTTTCATGGTGATTGCCTTCATCATCCAGGGAAAGTAAATTTATATTGAAAACCACAATACACTGTCCTTTAACAATTGTAATCTTATTGTCTATTGCTAATTGGCATGAATAAACTACCTATTAGATGGCTTTGGAAACTCAAATAACATCAGGAAGCATTTTCTGTGGTAATGGTATAGGTTACACAGACTAAAGCATTCAAATATCCAAAAGTCAGAATGTAACTAACCAGTGTCATCATTTTGATGAAAATGAAAATGGATGTTTTGGAAGTAAGATTTCTCTCACCAGTAGGCAAGAGACCAACTCAACTAGGGCATGGGCACAAATAGCCACCAAGCTGCTTTCCTTGCCTTTCCACAGAATGAGAAAAGTTTTGATTTTGAACGTTAGGTCTAGTTTTCCACTTTCACTTACTGACCAAATTTTCAAGGACCCAATTCCTTCCAATACAGAAGTCCCTGTTTCCTCAATTTTACTCAAAGGTAACATTCTTATTCCCTTTTTCCTCTCAGCACCTACCCCACCTATAGCCCAGTGAATGCTTTTGGTTTGAGAATATTTTTCAACATTTTCAAATCCAAGATGATGTAGAAAATGTCGTTCAAGTTAACTTTTTTGTGGGGAAGGGAATGACCAAACCTATGATTTAAATCATCAATGTCAGGCACTTGTGGTATAGAAACATGCTCCACAGGCAGAGATCAGCAACCCACCTTTAACGGCAAGTCTTAGAGAATTAATAGGGGCACTGATGGGTTGGCTACGTGACTTCCCTATTGTTCCACAGCTACTAGAGATTAGAGTCAGGACTTCAACCTCGATTTTTCTGATTTCAAGGCCTTCACTTTATCAATGCTGTCTCTTCAAACGAATATTCTAGATAAAACCAAAAAACCTGCTCCTCTCCAAAAATAAAGTAGTTGAAGTGATTGCTTTAAATGATTTACATTCAGGTGCAAGATTGGAATGATCAGTGTATATCATGGAAGAAATTTATGCTATGCCTTTATCACTGAAAATCAAGTAATGTTGAATTATCTCTTTTTTGGACAAGATGGGAAATTTCATCAACATAGGGTGACCCTGAGGAAGAAACTCCTTTGACCCATATGGATCAAGACCTTCTCTGTAACTTAAGCATCTTAAGAGAGTTTATTTGGGACACTGAGAGTTTAAGTGACTTACCCAGGATCACATAACCAGTGAGGAGGACTTAACCCCAGATATTTCTGACATCTTCCAACTCTGGGAATTTTTACTGTCTATCACTCATGCCTGGAACTCTCTTTCTCCTACTCTCTGCCTCCTGACTTTCCTGGCTACAAGTATCAGCAAAAATCCCACCATCTGCAAGAAATCTTCCCCAGTTCTACTTACTCTCAATGCCTTCCCTCTGAGACCACCTCCAATTTATGCTGTCCATATCTTTTTTGTACATAGGTGTTTTTATATGTTGTCTTCCCTGTTAGACTGTGAGCTCCTTAGGAGTAGAGACTTTTTGTTCCTTTCTTTGTATCTCCAGTGCTTAGCACAATGCCTGACACATAGCAGGTGCTTAATAACTGTTTGTTGCCTTGACTCTGAGGCCAGCTCTCTGGCTGCTATGCTTCTCATCTTTTTTTTTTTTTTTTTTTTTTAATGTTTAACAATCACTGCCATACAATTGAGATTTTATCCCCCCCACACCTACCCCCCACTACCCCCCTACCTCCCCACGACTGCATACAATTCTGTACAGATTCTACATATACTTTCCTATTGAGTATATTTTCACTATAGTCATGCTATGTAGTCAGACTAAAATAAATGAAAGAAATCGTATAACAAATCAGAACATGATACACAAACAGATACACATACACAAACATGATCTGCTACATTTTGTGAGTGACTTCCATATTTCTTTCTCTGAGTGTGGAAGGCATTTTGCCTTGAGAACCACCATTGGGATTTTTTTTTTTATAAGAAGTTTTTGCGTTATTACAAAATTCCAAGTCTACCAGAAAAAACTCTCGCACACTGTGGTCATTGCTGTGCACAAAGTTCTCCTGGTTCTGCTCCTTTCACTCAGCATCAGGTTATATAAGTCCTTCCAGGCCTCTCTGAAGTCTTCTTGTTCATCATTTCTTATGGCACAATAGTACTCCATTACATTCATATACCATAATTTATTCAGCCATTCCCCAATTGATGGACATCCCCTTGACTTCCAGTTTTTGGCAACTACATAGAGTGCTGCTATAAATATTTTTGTACATGTGGGACCCTTTCCCATTTTTATGATCTCTTGGGGATATAGTCCTAGTAGCGATATTGCTGGGTCAAAGGGTATGCACATTTTTGTAGCCCTTTGGGCATAGTTCCAAATTGCTCTCCAGAATGGTTGGATGCGCTCGCAGCTCCAACAATGAATTAGTGTTCCAACTCTCCCACATCCTCTCCAGCATTTATCATTTTCTTGTTCTGTCATGTTTGCCAATCTTATAGGTGTGATGTGGTACCTCAGAGCTGTTTTGATTTGCATCTCTCTAATCAATAGTGATTTAGAGCATTTTTTCATATGATTATAGATAGCTTTAATTTCTTCCTCTGAAATTCATATCCTTTGACCATTTATCAATTGGGGAATGACTTGTATGATTATACATTTGAGTCAGTTCTCTATATATTCTAGAAATGAGGCCTTTATCCCCGAGCTTAGCTGTAAAAATTCTTTCCCAATTTACTACATCCCTCCGAATTTTGGTTGCATTGGGTTTGGTTGTGCAAAAACTTCTCAGTTTAATGTAATCAAAGTTATCCATTTTGCATTTCATAATGCATTCTATCTCTCCTTTAGTAAAGAATTCTTCCCTTCTCCATAGATCTGATAAATACACTATTCCTTGTTTCTCCAGTTTATTCATGGTATCAATCTTTATACCTAAATCATGTACCCATTTGGACTTTATTCTTGTGTACAGTGTCAGGTATGGGTCTATGCCTAATTTCCGCCACACTGTTATCCAGTTTTCCCAGCAATTTTTGTCAAACAATGAGTTCTTATCCCAGAAGCAGGGGTCCTTGGGTTTATCAAACAGGAGGTTGCTATATTCCTTGCCTACTGCATCTTGAGTGCCAAGTCTATTCCACTTGTCTACCTCTCTGTTTCTTAGCCAATACCAAGTGGTTTTGATAATTGCTGCTTTATAGTACAGTTTGAGGTCTGGTAGCACTAGGCTCCCTTCCCAAGCATTTCTTTTCATTAGTCCCTTTGATATTCTGGACCTTTTGTTTTTCCAAATGAATTTTGATATTATTTTATCCAGCTCTAGAAAGTAATTGTCTGATAGTTTAATTGGTATGGCACTAAATAAGTATATTAATTTAGGTAGAATTGTCATTT
Organism: Notamacropus eugenii; assembly: GCF_028372415.1. NCBI lineage: Eukaryota > Metazoa > Chordata > Mammalia > Diprotodontia > Macropodidae > Notamacropus > Notamacropus eugenii. The sequence goes on along the minus strand of NC_092872.1, from coordinate 82,612,134 downwards.
TTATTATATTAGCACAGCCTACCCATGAGCAACTAATGTTTTTCCACTTACTTAAATCTGACTTTATTTGTGCAAAAAGTGTCTTGTAATTGTGTTCATATAATCCCTGGGTTTGTTTTGGCAGGTAGACTCCTAAGTATTTTATACTGTCTACCCTAGCTTTAAATGGGATTTCTCTTTCTATCTCTTGCTGTTGGACTTTGTTGCTAATATATAGGAAAGCAGAAGATTTGTGTGGGTTTATTTTGTAACCTGCAACTTTGCCAAAGTTGTTTATTAATTCAAGTAACTTTTTACTTGAATCTCTGGGATTCTCTAGGTAAATCATCATATCATCTGCAAAGAGTGATAACTTAGTTTCTTCTTTGGCTATTCTTATTCCTTGAATATCTTTATCTTGTCTAATTGCTACAGCTAACATTTCTAGTACCATATTGAATAATAGTGGTGATAATGGACAACCTTGTTTCACCCCTGATCTTATTGGGAATGCATCTAGCTTATCCCCATCGCATATAATGCTTGCTGAAGGTTTTAGATAGATACTGCTTATTATTTTATGGAAAGTTCCCTTTATTCCTATGTTCTCCAGTGTTTTTAGTAGGAATGGGTGTTGTATTTTGTCAAAAGCTTTTTCTGCATCTATTGAGATAATCATGTGGTTTTTGTTAGCTTTGTTGTTGATGTGATCGATAATGCTAATAGTTTTCCTAATATTGAACCAGCCCTGTAGTCCTGGTATGAATCCTACCTGATCATAATATATTAATCTCGTGATAAGATGCTGTATTCGTTTTGCTAAAATCTTATTTAAAATTTTTGCATCTATATTCATTAGGGAAATTGGTCTATAATTTTCTTTCTCTGTTTTGTCTCTTCCTGGTTTGGGTATCAAAACCACATTTGTATCATAGAAAGAATTTGGGAGGACTCCTTCTTCCCCAATTTTCAAAAATAGTCTATGTAGTATTGGAATTAACTGTTCTTTAAATGTTTGATAGAATTCACTTGTGAATCCATCTGGCCCTGGAGATTTTTTCCTAGGGAGTTCATTGATGGCTTGTTCAATTTCTTTTTCTGAGATGGGGTTGTTTAAGTATTCAACTTCCTCTTCTGTTAATCTGGGCAATTTGTATTTTTTAAAATATTCATCCATCTCGTTTAGATTATCGAATTTGTGGGCATAAAGTTGGGCAAAGTAGTTTCTAATTATTGTTTTAATTTCCTCCTCATTGGAGGTGAGTTCACCCCTTTCATTTTTAATATTAGTAATTTGATTTTCTTCTTTCTTTTTTTTAATCAGATTGACCAAAGGTTTATCAATTGTATTAGTTTTTTCATAAAACCAACTATTGGTTTTATTTATTAATTCAATAGTTTTCTTAATTTCAATTTTATTAATCTCTCCTTTGGTTTTCAGTATTTCTAATTTGGTATTTACTTGGGGATTTTCAATTTGTTCTTTTTCTAGCTTTTTCAACTGCAAGCCTAAGTCATTGATCTCCTCTTTCTCTATTTTATTTATGTAAGCATTCAAAGATATAAAACTTCCCCTAATAACTGCTTTTGCAGTATCCCATAAGTTTTGGTATGTTGTCTCACTATTGTCATTCTCTTGAATGAAATTGTTGATTGTTTCTATGATTTCTTCTTTAACCCAACCCTTCTTTAGAATTAGATTATTTAGTTTCCAATTGATTTTTGGTTTCTCTTTCCATGGCCTTTTATTACATGTAATTTTTAATGCATTATGATCTGAAAAGGATGCATTGATTATCTCTACCTTTCTGCACTGGATTGTGAGATTTTTATGTCCTAGTACATGGTCAATTTTTGTAAATGTTCCATGTACCACTGAGAAAAAGGTATATTCCTTTCTATTCCCATTTAATTTTCTCCAAAGATCTATCATATCTACCTTATCCAGAGTTTTATTTACCTCCTTAACCTCTTTCTTGTTTATTTTGAGGTTGGATTTATCGAGTTCAGAGAGGGGGAGGTTGAGGTCCCCCACTAGTATAGTTTTGCTATCAATTTCTTCCTTCAACTCCCCCAACCTCTCCTCTAAGAATTTGGATGCTATACCACTTGGAGCATACATGTTTAGTAATGATATTGCTTCATTGTCTATGGTGCCTTTTAGCAGGATATAGTTTCCATCCTTATCCCTTTTGATTAGATCTATTTCTGCTTTCACTTTGTCTGAGATTAGGATTGCTACTCCTGCCTTTCTTACATGAGCTGAAGCACAATATATTCTGCTCCATCCTTTGACCTTTATCCTATGTGTATCCCCCCGTTTCAAATGTGTTTCTTGTAAGCAGCATACTGTTGGATTATGGCTTTTAATCCATTCTGTTATCCGTCTCCGTTTTATGGGAGAGTTCATTCCATTCACATTCACAGTTATGATTACAATCTGTGTATTTCCCTACAACCTCTTTCCCACCATTTGTGCTTTTAGCTCTCCCGTCTCCCTTCCCCTCCTCAATAGTATTCACTTTTCTCCCCCTCCTCCTGCAGCCTTCCCCTCCTTCTTTTAGCCCCCCTCCCTTTTACTCCCCTTTGCTCTTATTGCTCTTTCCTCCCTTTTAGCCACCCTCCTCTTTCTTCCCCCTTCCCCTCCTACTACCTGTAGAGCTAGTTAGGATTATCTACTTAAGATTATTGTTCCCTCCTTTGAACAAATCAGATGAGAGTACCTCTCAAACAATGCTCATCTCCCTCCCCTCCTTCCCTCTACTATAGTTTTGTACTTCTTCCTGTGATATAATTTGCCATTTTCTGCTTCCCCCTTTTCACACCTCCTATTACAATCCCTTCTCATACTTAAATCATATTTTTGACATGACATCATTTACTTTATGCCCGTTCCCTCTACATATATCCCTTTTATCATAATAGCTGCACATTTCTCAAGATTCTCCCTTATAGGGAGGTAAACAGTTTGCCCTAATTGAGTAGCAAGTTTTTGTTTTTGTTTTTTCCCCTCTGTTTACCTTTTTATGATTCTCTGGAGACCTGCATTTGAAGATCAAATTGTCTATTGAGTTCTGGTGTTTTGGTCAGGAAGCTCTGGAAATCCCTTATTTCGTTGAATGACTTTCTCCTTGCCTGAAATGTTATGCTGAACTTTGCTGGGTAGGTGATCCTTGATTGAAGTCCCAACTCCTTTGCCTTACGGAATATTGGGTTCCAATTCTTTCGATCTTTTAGTGTAGAAGCTGCAAGGTCCTGTGTGATCCTGACTATGTGTCCTTGATATTTGAATTGTTTCTTTCTGGCTGCTTGTAGTATTTTCTCCTTCACTTGATAGCTCTGGAATTTGGCAACAATATTTCTTGGGGTTTTGAGTTTGGGATCCCTTTCGGGAGGGGAACAGTGGATTCTTTTGATGACTATTTTGCCCTCTGAGTCTAGTACTTCTGGGCAGTTTTCCTTGATGATTTCCTGGAAGATATTGTCCAGACTCTTTTCTTCATCATGGGTTTCTGGCAGGCCAATAATTCTTAAATTTTCTCTCCTGGATCTATTTTCCAGGTCAGTTGTTTTTCCAATTAAATATTTTACATTTTCTTCTATCTTTTCATTCTTTAGATTTTGTTTGACTGATTCTTGTTGCCTTATTGAGTCATTAGTTTCTACTTGCCCAATTCTAATCTTCATCGTATTGTTTTCTTCAGTTAGCTTTTGCATCTCCTTTTCCATCTGACCAATTTTTCCCTTTAAGGAGCTATTTTCTCCATTTAATTTTTGTACTTCTTTTTCCATTCGACCAATTTTCCCAGTTAGGTTTTGTGTTTCCTTTTCCATCTGATCAATTTTCCCAATTAGGTTTTGGGTTTCCTTTTCCGTTTGATTAACTCTTCCTTTTAGGGAATTATTCTCTCCAGTTAATTTTTGAACTTCCTTTTCCATTTGTTCAATTTTCCTTTTCAGAGTGATGTTCTCATCAGTGAATTCTTTTTTTATAATTTTAAAATCATTGGCCAGTTTTTCTTTTATTTCCTTCTTCAGATGTTCCAGGTAATCCAGTTGTGCTTGCGAGAAATTCATAGTCCCTTCTGAGGTTTCAGATGGAAGTACAGTCTCAGCTCTGACCTCTTTGGTGTTTATGTTTTGGTCCTTATCCCCATAGAAAGATTCTATGGTTTTTTCACTTTTCGTCTGCTTTTTCCTATTCATGATGTTGGCTGAGTGTTAAGGTACAGATCTTTAAGTTGAGCTGATGTGTGTCTAGGCTAAAAGCAGGCTTTTGTTTTTTGTTTCCCAGATCAACCCTGGGGTTAGCTTGTTAGGTGTGTGGGAGGGGTGGTCTGGTCTCAGGAGATCTCCTCAGCTGACCTGAGGCAAAGGCAAGGTCAGGGGATGGTGATCCTAGCTTCCCTATTGTCTTCCCTTTTCCCCTGGAGGGCTGGGGCACGCCTAGAAGCTAATGTGTGTTCCCGCCCCTCCTGGGGCTCGTCTCCTGGGGCTCGTCTCCCAGCGCTGAGGCTTGCCTGGGTCTCAGTGCGAATTTTCTCTGCCCTGGGTCATCTGTCCTTCCAGATCACCTCTGCCACAGTAGGAAGAATCCCCCTTTGCTATTTTTCTAGCCTCTGGTGTTATGAGACTATTTGCCCCCTTCTGCTGTTCCCGCTGATCCAGGATTTATCTGGGGAAGTATTTCATGTTTCTTTCACGGTCATCAGCGGGGAGGAGAGAGCATTTACTGATTACTCCGCCATCCTGGCTCCCGGAAGTTCAAGTAGGTGACTTACCAAAGTTTAGTCTTCAGGCTGAAGGTTTCAAGGGCTGCTGCGCTGATATCTGGTGCTCAGCAGCTCTCACCGGCTCGGTTTGGCTTGTCTCCTGCTCCGCTGGTTTCGCCCGCCACTCTCGGGCTTCTCAGGTCCCTTCTGCCCCACTGCGCTGACCGCACTGCGCTGTGCTCTGGGGGCTTACCCCCGCGGAACAGATCCTTCCCGTGGACCTTCCAGTCCAACCTGGGCTCCGAATCTGTCAAAGTCTGTCACCCACTGGATTCTACACCTCCAAAGTCTGGTCAGATTCTCCTTTCAGAGATATCCAGAGGAGTTTGTCCAGGAGCTTAGGTGAGTCGTTGCTTTCACTCCGCCATCTTGGCTCCGCCCCTCTATGCTTCTCATCTTTACAAAAACTATCAGCAACAGATCTAGTTCCCTTCTAATGGCTAATGCAGGCACTTAGATTAGATTCAATCATTTTCATAGTTCTATCATTCTGAAGCTACCTTTATCATTATTATTATTATTATTAACCAAAAGAGCCAAAGAAAGTCAAAGCTATAGCCACATTATATGCCCTCAGTGAGTTTAGTATATAATGTAGCATTCTGATACAGAAATTGGAGGTCTTAAAGAGTGGCTGGTCATATTCAAAGAAATCGTAGATAGACAGATAGACACCTAAGTTCGGGGTCTTAAATATAAGGAAAATCTTTGTGGTAAGGATACAAGAAACAAGAATGGATGCCTGGAGGAAACAGTAGTATTATTAAAAATAGGACAGAGCCCTCTCTGTCTAGCATGGGTCAGATGCAGTTCTGCCTAGAAGCAAGATGGGTAATGAGATGACCTATCCAGGACCTGTCCTACATGAGAACTTTGTGGAACCTAAGAAACACTTCATTAAAGTAAGCTTTCATGGCTTAGTTAGGCAGAAAACCAATCAAACTCTTGCAGTATATATGCTGTAAATAGCCTAGGGAGAGTTAAAGAATAAAAGGACTATAAAGTCATATTCCATCTATAACTTGTCTGTGTGTACAGTTGTTAACATCATCCCATGTTCCTAATGATGCCCCACTTTGTTTTGGGTTAGCAATATGCTTGCATATTAAGTGAACTTATAATGAAGGACCATTAATTTATATTTTGCTTCTTCTGAATATGACATAAAAATGTTCCAGTCAAATCATGTTCAAAAATCATTTCTTATTTATAGGGAAGGAAAACTGCTTCATTCCACTTTCCAGGGGGAGGTGCAAACTACAGTGGGGAGGTTGTGCAGAGATCTCTTTTGGAGTCCTTTACCCATCCTGATGACAATGAGACTGAATGGAGGGAAAATATTGACATTGTCATGAACTGGTTCACCAAGGAGAATTTTGATTTTGTAACTCTTTACTATGGAGAACCTGACAGTGTTGGACATAAGAAAGGCCCTGAGACAGAAAACAGAAGAATTATAATCCAGCAAATTGATAGGACTCTTGGTTACCTAGTGGAAGCCATTGAAAAGAATGGCTTGAAGGACAACCTCAATGTCATCATTACATCAGACCATGGAATGACCACAGTGAAAAAGCAGCCCAATGTTACCGAAATCTTGCTGAAAAACTACATTAAATTTAGAGATTTGGTGAAATTTGATATACTGGATTATGGGGGTTTCGGTATGATTCTTCCCAAGCCAGGGAAAGAGGCAGACATTTACAATGCATTAAAAAATGCACATCCTCACTTAAATGTATATAAGAAAGAAGAGTTTCCAGAGCATTTCCATTTTGCCAAACACAGCCGTATTCTACCCATCTTGGTTTATGGTGACCCTGGCTACAGTATTAATGGGGTAAGTTCATTTGAAAATATGTGGGTTTGGGGGTAAACTGAACTCAATTTTTTTTAAATTATTAAAGAGCTACTATATGCTAGGCACAAAGATGACAAAGGATGAGTCTTAGACGTAATTTATTTTATAATGGGGAGGGGAGCCCACAGACTGGTACAGTGAGGAACATCCACATAGAGATACCCCAGCAGCTGGACATTTGGGCCTGGAACTCACCAGAGAAGAGGTAAAGGCTGGAGATGCAGGTTTGGGAATCTGCATAAATGCTGGTGTTGGAAGTCATAAAAGAATGAATGAGATTGCCAAGGGAAAAAATAAAGAAACTAGAAAAGGCCCAGGGATAGAACCTTGGGGAACATCAGTCTTCGGACAAGAGATGATCCCCTCGAGATAGGATTTTCAATTAGCATATAACAAGGGTCTTTTTATGAAATTTTGTCTTGGGGATCCTGAAACTCATGCAACCAGCTTAAAGGAATCACATGTTCCATTTTCAGCTTTGTACAGGAATTCAGGAAACTCAGTGATGTGCCTTTCTGCTCAATCATAAAGTGAGCTCTCTCTTTAAATCCCTACCCCTGATTCATAAAACACAGCCACTCCTCTTCACTCCTTCACACTCACTCTCCAAAAGCAGATTACCTCTAGACCTATGATTCTCAGTTATTATAATCCCTCAGCACCTAGCAGAGTACCTTGTATATAGGAGGCATTTAATTAATATTTGTTGAACTGAATTGAAGTTTTTGGTTTATATGCCCCTTCAAGAAATCAAAAGACCATTTTCCTCACTAGCTTATACTAACAAATTGGAGAAAAATTATCACCAAATAGTAGTGTTTTTAATGAGATGTGAATATACTTGGTGGTCTGTTTTTTACTAAATATTTACTAAATAAAAATTCATTATCCCAGAACTCCAATTTCATTTATGTATAGAAATCCCAGTGTGGAAATTTCCTCTTCTGATTCAATGACAACTAATCTGCAATGTACAGTCTTAAAGTTACCTGGAATACTGGAGTTGCCTGACTATACAGTTACAGGACTTGTGCTCCAGTCCTACCTCAGACACTGACTATCTATATGACCCTAGGCAAGGCCCCTGGGCCTCAGTTCTTTCATGTCAGGATGGCATACTAGATAGGGCACTGCACTTGGAGTCCAAAAAACCTGGGTTCAAATCCATCCTCAGACACTTATAGCTCTGTGACTCTAGCCAAGTCATGTAGCATCTCTGTAAAATTAGGGTGCTGGATGTTATAGCTTTATTTCCAGTTCAGAATCTATAATCTTATGATTTGCCAATAAAATAAATAGATGGATGGATGGATAGATAGATAGATAGATAGATAGATAGATAGATAGATAGATAGATAGATAGATAGACAGACAGACAAGACAGATAGATAGACAGACAGATACAGATAGAGGCAATTTCCCTAGAGAAAATGTAAACTCCTTATGGGCAGAGATTATTTCATCATTGTACCCAGTGTCACAGTACCTGGCATATAGTAGGCACTTACTAAATTATTGTTGATTCCGTGATAGTTACCCAGTCCATATACATCAGAGACAGGACTTGGATTCAGGTCTTCCTGATGCCAAGACTAACATTTATCCAATACATCACACTGTATTGAATGCTAATTTAGGCCAGAAAAAAAAAGTGTGAACAAAGCTATGTTAAAATAAAAATGTGAAGTCTAAATTTGTTGCTAATGTCTATCATTATGTGTATGTGACTATACCTAAATATGATTGTCTGGATCTCACTTTCCTCATCTGTAACATGAAGGGGTTGGGCTAAATGGTTTCTAGGATCCCTTTGTGTCCCTATATCTATGATTCTAAAAACTATAATCCTCAGTAGTAACAGCTCATAGTTATAGAGTGCTTCATGGTTTACAAAGCATTTAATTATAGTATCTCATTTGAGCCTCCCAAAAACCTTGAGGCAGAGATGTTCTGATTTTTCTCATTTTACAGAGAAAGAAACTGAGGTCAAGAGGGTCTATGACTTGCCCAGGGACACACAGCTAGTAAGTTTCTGAAGTAGAATTCATGGTCTTCCTAATACAAGTCTAGTGTTCTATCTATCCACTGCCCAGTCATCTGACTGCCCTTGCAAAATAGCTGTCATATGTATCATGTTTCTGAAATGAAATATTTCAAAAATGAGCTTAAATTTACCTCCTTCATTGACTCTCCCTTGTGTTACAAAGAATTAGTTCACAGATAACACACAGAACTCTTGTCCACTTATCTAGATGTAAAGCTAATATTGTAACTGTTTTTATGGCCTAGCAATGCCTACGCACATGTATGATGATCAGCGAGTGCCCAGATTGAGAAGGCAAAGTGAAACAAACGGTTGCCTCCTGGGGCTGGTGGAAATGTGCTCAGTGTGTTCAATGATACATTCTAAAAGATGTTTTTGAATTCCATACGTTGTGGTCACCTTAATGCTATCCTTGATGATGTATTGGATTTGGGAAGCCATGATACTTAGTAGTCAGTTAGTCAATTTTGTTGTTGTTCAATCATTTCAGTCAGTTTATAGACCTAAGTAATTATATTTCTAAATAATTAGGAAATGAATGGTGTCATCCACTGCTCACTGTAATCGTAGGGGGATGTGACAAATGATTTCTAAATTATAGATTTCTAAATTACATGTAGGTTTAGAGATGGAAGGAACATTCAAGGCCATTTAGTCTAACCTCCTCATTTTACATATAAAGTAACTAAGACCTGAAGGAGTTTACCAAAGAGTCTTACCCAAGGTCACACCAAAAGTAAATAGTAGAGCTAGGATATGAACCCAGACATTCTAACTCTAAATCTAATGTGTCTTCCACTGTGCCACATAGTAAACATGATTGACCAAAATACTTGATAAAATACAGTATTCTGACTAATGTAATTTTCTAGTTAGCCAAAGACTGGGTGGCAAGATCTTTCTCTTCATCCCTTCTGGATAAAAAAAAAAAAAAATGCATCTAAAATATATGTTGATTTCCTTGCCTACCATATAGAATAAATAATTTTGTCCTTTCTTGATTACTGAGGATCTCATATTGCCTCAGGACCATCAAAAACAACCATTTTCATGTAATGGACCACAGATATAAAAGTTAAGAGATGGGGCCAAATTCAATTAAATCTTCAACACTAATTTATTTTATTGTGATTTGTTTCTTTTTCTAAATGGTGAAGCACACTTTAAAATTCCAGTTAATTGATTGTTCAACATATTAGTAGAATCTTGGAAAATCAAAGTTCTGCTGTACAATCCGGAAATCATCCTTGTTTCATAGGAAGCAGTCTTTAAAATGCCTTTAACAATAAAGTCTTTGCAAAGAATACCTTCTGCTTCAACAGTTTTTCAAAAGAATCAGCCCTTTTTGTGTTTTATACTAACACATTTCACCACAAAGACCCAAGTTCCTTTTAATAGCAATAACAAGCATTTATTATATGCTTTCAGTGTGCCAGGTACAACGGTAGACACTGGATGACACAAAGACAAAAATCATAGTATTCCCTTCCCTCAAGGAATTTGAATTCTATTGAAAGGTGGGAAGGGTCCAAGCTAGAACATCATGCAGAAATAAAATTAATTCAAAATATATACAAAGCTATTGTTTTGCAAGGAATGTTTTGCAAGGAGAAATCAATAATCTAGGAACTATAGGGTAGGAAAAGTTCATAGGTTAGAGTAGCAAAGATGCAACTCTGTAACACAGAAAGATTACTGACACAAAGCAAGACAAATCAAAGTAGATTTTGGCTTTCTTCAAATTATCAAGACGACCCCTAAAGCTCTGGTTGACTATGTTTGACCTGTTATCATAGTGGGACTGCTTTTTGTTTTGTCTTTTTAGCACTATACCTTCCGTAGAGTAGTGATCTAAAAAATAGCCAGCAAGTAACCTATGGTTTGGATTACATAGGTCTAGCCTTTCTGTATTCATCAAACCAGATTGTTTGCTACCATGTGGAGGGCGCTATACTTTCTGGACAATGAAAAATTTATTAATTCTGGTAAGAGATGAACAGTCAGTGTTTCAATGCTATTGGAAAATTATGATTTGGATTGCTTGCTGATGTGTGTAAAAAGAAACAGGGGAAAGTTGAAACAATCATCATCAATGACTGTCCTGAACAATGATTGATTCTTGGCCTTCAAGTTACAGGAAGCATATTTTATTCCCCTAACTCCCTCTAGTTTTTTTAAATGAATATGTACTCTTTACACTCTATCTAAAATTATGGAAATTTTTGTTTCTGGATCCAAAAAGAGGGATCTTTTTTCTGGATATTTCTCTGTCCCAGAGAAGGGGGAAAGGTGTTGTAGTTAATGTTTACAGAAACCTTATGACTCTCAAAAGTTGTAAGGTATTACACAAATACTATAGATTAACAATAATATGCTTTCATTTCATAGAATTGTAACCTCTCTTGACTCTTTCTAGCGGTTTATACTATATGTCAACAAAGGGGATCATGGCTTTGATAATGCAGACATGGACATGAAAATGATATTCAGAGCATTTGGACCAGATTTCAAGAAGAATCATGTGGCAGAGCCTTTTGACAGCATTCACATTTACCCACTGATGTGTAAACTCCTGGGAGTGACACCAGAACCTCACAACGGGTCTCTGACAGTTACACAGGACATGCTTGTGGACACTTTCAATCAGGAGTCAGGTGAGATTATAAAACCAGCAGCCAAGTGAATCTACAGAGAATCTACTTTAAGAAAAAAATTAAGCACCACTGTATTACCTAACGCTTCTGCAGGATGACAGAGATTCTTCAACATTCATTAAGCTCATAATCTCTGCATTTTCTATTAGAGCTCAAAACAGTAGGAGACATCTTTAAAACAAGAAATCAGGGAATAATCCTTGTCTATGTCACTGAGCTACCCAGGAATAATGGAGAAAGGTAGACCACTTCGTGATTTCTCTTCTAAAAAATCCCATCTGCCTTCTGACAAATTCATGTGTCCAAAAGCTGCCTTGTGGTTGCTCACCAAGATTAAAGAGTGGTTCTTTGAAGTGGAATCAGAAGCTTCATAATCTCATCCATTGCTGAAAAATAGAACTCTGGAAATCCTTAAGTCTAGGGTACTTAGCACAGAGATCTAAGGGTGATTTGAAAGAATCAAAGAATAGTTTTCCTAGATGAGTAATATCTCCCTTGAATAGACACTAGCAGGTTATTTTACACATTTGGATAGTTGTTTCTTCCCATTCAAGAAACAAGCCCAATAAAGATACTACCTTAGTGTGTTCCACCTAATAAGGAACAGAAAGACCAGTTTTCCATGATCCATTTTTTATAGAGCAGATTTTGCTTAGATTTAGGGTAGAATTCTTTTCAATAATGAATATTAAATTATGACTGGATATGACTTTCCTGAACTGGGGGAACAAACATTTCACAAACTAACTACTAAAAAACTTTTCAAATTTGGTAACAGGAAACAAGACTTGGAGGACAATCGCTCTGCAGAAAACTGCTATTGGCTTAAGCGTTGTTACAGGCCTGCTTGCCATCTTGTTTGTCTCTGCTGTAGGGTACACAGCTGTTAGTCGAAAAAAGGGGTAAGTGGACTTTGCATTGCTTGTGGTTCATCAACATTATCAATACAACAGTTCCATTCAAGGGAGGAATATTCTGCTTTGGTGGAAGCAGCAATGGTGCTCTTGTCAGAGGACCTGGGTTCAGATCTTGCCACTGATATTTACCACCTCTGTGATCTTACCAAATCACTTACCCTCCCTGAGTCTTAGGTTCCACATTTATAAAATGAAATTGTTGGACTTATCGGATATCTGCCCTAGATTTATACTCATATGGCTGCTGATGGGGATGAGTGCTTTGATAGTATGGTGAAATGCTATCTCCAACAACTAAACCAATATTTAACTCAGTTAATCAACAAGTATTTACTAAACATCTACTCCCTTTACATCCTAGAAGTAGTAGGTATGTGTTACCATGTCCCATTTTAAGTAGCCTTCATCACTATTGCACGACTGCTGCCTGTGGGATTATAAATTGTCTAAAAAGTTGGAACTTTACTTAACCTTAAACTCCCTTTCAAAATCCACATTTAAAGTAATTTATATTTGAACTATAAAAACTTGCTATAAGCTGAAACATGACCTATAAGGTCTCTAAACCCTAAAGCAACATTTAAGAAAGAAATCAATCAGTCATTTTCCATAGAAACCATTAGCCAAAGGAGAGATAAAGGAAAAGTTCAATTTACTGATTCAACCTCCTATGCCTACAGCATAATTTGGGGGGGAAAAGCAGTCATTTCATAATGTTAACTTACATTGAATTTTTAATGAAATAAGGCCTTGAATACTAACGTTAAATCCTGAATGCAGTACATATACATTTCTTACCAGATATGATACAACGATGTCTTCTATATAAATACTACCTTGGATTTGGGAAGTTGGAGGGAAACTACTAGCCCAAACTCTTACTTAGACCTGGACCCACTGAACCTGTAAGGGTCCCTTAGAAGTTACCACTTAAGCACACAAGGAACTCTTCCCTGACTCAGCACATCAAGTTCAAAGTCTAAGGCTATTTCTATTACTACTAACTTAGCATATACTACCTGAGATCTTTGTCTGCATGTCAAGACTAGAACCCACAAGAGAAACTCCCCAATCCCATTCTCCAAATCTCCAGAGCCAAGAGGGGCTAGTGGGCCTGTGATGTATTGTAACCAAATCAAATGTGTCTTTATATAGCAATTCAAGTCAACATTTGCTACATGTTACATGTAACATGCTATTACATGTGTAAGATCAGAGGCAGCATGGTATATGTAGAGGACAGAGGATAGAGGACTTGTTAAGAAGGCCTCAGGTCCTACCTATGACATATAATGGCTGTGAGACCATAGGCCAATCACAATGTCTCAATGTCCCCACCAACTCTCTAAGAGCACAAGTTCCAGTGGGGTTACTACTCTGCATTCACTGAATGGAGTTTCCATAACAGGAGTTTTCCACGCTAATGAAATCACAGATCCATATCTCTCTCTTTTCCTCCTAAAAGTGCAAGACATCATGCTAAGCACTAGACATACATAACAATAAGACAGTCCCTGTCTTTAAGGCATTTATATCCTAGTATCAAGTACTAGGATAAAAATATATGTAATTATTTCCATATTATTATTTATATAATTATTTTATATATTATCATATAATATAAAATATATAATTGTTATATATTATGTATCACAATATATAACATATAATATAATTATGATATATAATTTATACATAAATATGTATATCCTAGTAACAAGTACATGGTACTGAACACTCTACATGTATACAAATAAATTACTTCGAGATAATCTGAGGAGGAAAAAAAGCACTAATAAGTAGTAAACTCCAGTGATAGGCTCCATAGGGTCAAATACCAACTTCTCTGGCATTTAAAGCCCTTCACAATCTGGCTCTAACATGCCCTTCCAGTCTATTATACATTTCTCCCTTTCAAGAACCATTTGCTCCAGTCAAACTGGATGTGTCGCTGTTCCTTGCATGCAGCTGCCTCCCTCATCTCTGCCTCTTAGAACGCTTAACCTCCTTCCAAGTTCAGTTCAAATTCCATCTCCTCTATACGAGGTCCTTCCTGATCCTCCAGCATCTAGTGACTACTCTACCCCCCTCCCCCAAAAAAAATCCCCCTGAATTTGTTCTGTATATGCATTAGTGGTAAGAGAGCTGAACCAGAGCACGAGGCCCACAGAGAGAAGCCAATCAGCAAGCATATATTAAGCACTTACAGCGTGTTAGACATCGTGCTGTGCACTAGGGATGCAAAGGAAGGCAATGATAATAATAATCTCTGCTCAAAGCCTCAGGCAAACATGAAAACAACTAGGTAAAAACAAACTATACATAGGATAAATTGGAGTTAATCTCAAGAGGAAAGGAATTAGAGTTAAGGGGGACTGGGAAGGGCTGCTTGAAAAAGGTGAGATTTTAGCTGGAACTTGAAAAAAGCCGGAGAAACAGGTGACAGAGTCAAAGAGGTAAAGTATGCCAAGAGTAAGGGACAACGTACGAAAATGCAAGAGTTGGGAGGTGAAGTATCTTATGCAAAAAACAGCAAGGAGGTCATTGACACAGGACTCAAGGGCATCTGGAAGTGAGTTAGGTTTTAAAAAAAAAGACTAGAAAAGTAGGAAGGAGACTAGTTATGAAAGGCTTTGAACACCAAACAGAACATGTTATGTTTGATCCTGGAGCCAATGGAGATTATTGAATAGGAAATGACATAGAAAGAAGGGCTTTAGGAAGATCGTTTTGACAGCTGAATGGAGAATAAATTGGAGTGGGGAAAGACTTGAGGCAGGGAGAAAAATAAGAGGGCTAGTACAATAATCTAGACTTCAGGTGCCTTCACTTGGTTGTCAAAGAAGAGAAGAAAGTATGCACAAAAGACAATATAAAGGTAGAATCCAGAGGATTTGTCATTGATGGGATGTGGGGCTAAAAAAGTGTAAGAAGTCCACCATGGAACTCAGGTGACTGGAAGGAATGAAAAGATAAGGCACATGCTGAGCTCCCTGGATCCCTTTTACATATATTTTACGTATACATATATATATATATATATATATATATATATATATATATATATATACTTAAGTGGGGGGAAGGGAGGGAGAGACAGAGACAGAGAGACACACAAAGAGATACAGAGACAGACAGAGAGAGAGTCAGAGTCTCTCCCAATTGAAAATAAGCTCCCTGAGGGCAGAAAGTGTTTCTTTTTTGTCTTTGTATCCTATCACTTGGCCAAGTGTCCAGCAGATAGTAGGCACTTAAATATGCTTAATTGATATGCCAAGTACCATAGACTCAGTGGATTTCAATAAACACATAGAAATGAAATCATATATTAAAAGTTTAACTAATCTGACCCTTTTACTTTTCTCCACAGGCAAAGAAGTGAAAAGCAAGAAAGCAACAAAGATTTACCTCTGGCAGTTTTGAGCCCAGTACCTCAAACTGTGTCTTTCTGAATTGAAATCCAGTCAAATCCTCTTTGCTCTACTTAATAGATTTATTGAATATTGGGTATTTTGTTATAAATAGGGGTTATAAAATACAATGCATGTATGTGCTCTGAATCTTAACACAATGGAGGCATATTAGAAAACACCAGTTCAAAACCTTTACTTAAAGCAACAATGTCAAAGGGGGAAAAGAAAGATTTTGCTAAATTGTGTAGGTTCAAATATAAGCACCATAAGAAAAACAATTACATTCAGTTAACTCCCTTTAATGATTTTTCTAAGTAAAATTTCATATCAAAGAGTGCTATAGATCATGAACTGTCCCTTCATCAATCTTCTACCAGTATATTAACTTTTTTCTTTTGACAAAATAAATGTTTTCACCTTTTTTCAAAAAATTATTTGTCAATAAAAGAAAAAAGCATTAATAATAGCTCCTATTCATACGATCACTTTTTTTGCAAAGTGTTTTTCCTGGCATCTCACTTGATCCCCACAAAAATCTTTCAATACAAGCTATGATTCTCAAATCCATTTCATAAATGAGTAAACCTTTACTGAGATTTACAGAAAGATTATGTGACTTTTCCAGGATCACACAGGTAGTGTCAAATACAGGAACCCAGATTTCCCTGATATCAAGCCCAGAACTCTATGCATTATGCCACGATGCTTCTCAAGTAAAATTGGGTGAAATCAACAGTGGCCATGTCTGACAATGATGAGCCTCATCCTGCTTTACAACATCAAGCCTCTGAAAGTCACTGCATTGCCGAGATTTCTGATACCTTTCAATGTTGCTTCCCTTTATATTACTGTTGTTATCCTGCAACTTCTCTTTGTTCTACTTATTTTGCTCTGCTTTAGTTCATAGGTGTTGCCATGGTTCTGTGAGTTCTTCATATATGTCATTTCTTATCAAGAAATCACATTCCACTATATTCAGCCCCCTTCCCCAATAAATGGGAAGCCATTTCTCTTCTATTTCCTCACTACCACAAAAGTGCTATGACAATATATTACTTCTGAGTTTTGCTTATTTAATGTGTTCTATCAATTAACATTTCAATTACTTAACCAGTACCAACGAGTTTTGAAGACCTTGCTGTTACAGTCTCTTCTCAGTTGTGTCCACCTCTTGGTGACTCCATTTGGGGTATTCTCGGTAAAGATACTAAAGTGGTTTGTCATTTTCTTCTCCAGCTCATTTTACAGATAAGGTGAAGTGACTTGCCCAGGGTCACACAGCTAGGTAGTTTCTGAGGTCAGATTTGAACTTAGGAAAATGAATCTTTCTGAATCCAAGCCTGACAGTCTATCCACTGCACCACTTAGCTGTCCCAGGTATAAACATGGAATTTATCCCTACTTTTCACATCGTTTCCCTTGAGATTCCTAACCTTCTATTCCACCCAATAACTGTGTTATTCTTTGTCTAGCCTCCCCCTCCCCCATCCCCCACTTTTCCAAGACTTCTTGCCTTTGCCCAGGACCCTCCTCTAGAACCTCACAACTTGGAATGGAGCTCCTCCAGAGCCTGGAACCTCCTTCCAAGACCCGTTCCCAGAGCCCATTTCCTGGGTTTCTCTCTTGCCTCCTTTAGGATGGTCTCTAGGATCCCCCTAGCTTCACAGGACTGGCACCTCCTTCACTACAATGTATTCTGCCTCTCGGGATAAAAATCTTCCCCCAGGGCCCGCCTCCAAGTCAAATACCCAATCACAAGTCCCGCCTCTAAAGAAAATGTTCGCCCCCAAAGGCCCCGCCTCATGTGCAACTACCTATCCCAGGCTCCCGCTTACCACATGCCCCGCCTCCAAAGCAAAGGTCCGCCCACAGGCCCCGCCTCCAAAATAATATTCTACCACAGTCCCCGCCTCCAAAGAGAGTGCCCGCCCCATGGTCCCTGCCTCCAAAGCAAACGCCCCGCCCCGTCCCCCCCACCGTATCACAAGCCCATCCCATAGGTCCCGCCTCAAAGGAAAATACCCACCTCCAGGTAAAGCCTTCCAGGAAAGTGTCGACAAGTCCCGCCTCCAAATCCCTCCCTCAGCCCCGCCTCCAAAGGCAAAGATCCGCCCCCAGGCTCCTCCTCCAAGACAAAACTATAACGGAGCGGGGGGGGGGGGGGGGGGGGTAGGGGGAGAGGGGAACCTCCTCCCCGTCGCTGTTCAGATGCCCCCAAGATCAACACCTCCCAGGGCCAATGGCATCATCCTCAGAAGACACGTAAACCCACAAGCCCTGCCTCCAAGGAAGTACTTCTCCTAGACCCCGCCTCCAAACCAAATAACCCATCACAGGCTCCACCCCTAAAGCAAATGCCTGCCCCCAGGCCCGGCCCGGACGAACACCGCCCCGCCCAGTCCCACTACGAGCCCCGCCTCCAAGCCAAATACCCTATCAGGCGCCTCTAAAGCAAACGCCCCGCCCCCATGCCCGCCTCCAAAGCCGACCGCGGTTCCCCGGACTGTTAGGGCCTCCCTCACCCCGCCCTGGTCTCCGAAGCTCCGCACTGCGCAGCTGCCTCCAGCACGGTGGCGGCGGAAGAGAGCATGGCCTGCGCGGGCTTGATAGAGAGTTTCGAGCGCCGCTTCCTGGCGGCGCGGCCTCTTCCATCCTTCCCCTGGCGGGTGAGGGAGCGCGGGGGGAGCCCCGCGGGCCCAGATCGGGGGCAGAGTCCCAGCTGGGGTGGGGAGTGGCTTGTGTCCTGGCCGGCCCTGCCGCAGGCCGCGGGCCGGGGATAGAACCGGGGCGGGCGACGCGGGATGCGGGATGCGGGGAGGAACGCGCGAGGAGCCGGGCGGGCGGGGTGGGCGATCGCGCCGCGGGCTCCGGCACGTGAGGAAGGGCTGCGCGCCGCAGTTCCAGGGCCCCGGAACCCCTTTGCCGGGCTCCTCAACGCGCCCTTCCCGCCGCCGCCCATTGACACTTGTGGCATTCAATCAACAAGCGTCTTACTTAGCGCTCCTGTGTGCCAGGCACTCCGCGGTGAGTGCTGGCGATGCAGAGAGACACAAACACCGCCTGCCTCCGGGAGCGCACCCTCCCTAGAAACAGCCATGGAGACCGTGTAAGCGAACAGAAACCTCGAAAGACACGTGGTGGCTCGGTCGTGTCCGTGACCCCGCGGACCACACTCTTCTTGGCAAAGGTCCGGGTGGGGTTTGCCATTTCCTTCTCCGGTGGATTAAGACAAACACAGGTTAAGTGACTTGCCCAGGGTCACACCAGCTAGGAAGTGTCTAAGCTCTAGTCTTCCTGACTCCAGGCTCAGCCCTCTATCTCCCAAGCCACCTACCTGTCCTTATTCAGACCTCACTGAATGAATGAATGAATGAATGAATGAATGAATGAATGAATGAATGAATGAATGAATGAATGCCTCCAAGAAAAGTTTCGCACACTCAGAATAATAAACAGTTCACCTTGACCTCCCAAGGATCCTCTACTTGACCTGGAGTCACAAACTCAAGTCCAAATTCTTTCATAGACGGCAGCTGCCTACACCAGCCAAGTCATTTAACCTCTGTCTGCCTTGGTCTCCTCAGCTTCAAAACGGAGATAACTAATAGCACCTTCCAACCCTGTCCTGTGGATAAAATAAGATATTTGTAAAACACTTCACAAACCTGAAAGCATATAAATGTTTAGCTATTATTATAATCCAATTTTCTGAGGTCCTGAACAACACTTCATGATAGGTTTAGTTGGTTTTTTTAATTGGGTTTTTTTTTAAACAAAAAGTTATACCCCTCATTGAAAAAGAAGCATATTACTACCTCTCCCATCTTAAGAAGATTTTCAAAACTACTGGGAGGTGGCAGGGAGTGAGAAAGACATAAAATAGCCTTCCCACATATGTCAAAACAATACCCCCAAACATAGAGTGGAAAATAGTGGAAATTAGGTCAGAGGACCCTGACTTAAGGGTGTAGCACATTTAATACTGCTCCCGAAGTACATTTTTCATTCTGCCAGTATTATAATTATGATTTTAAAAGTTTTCACTTAAAATTCCCTTGATGTGTAGTGAACTAACTGTGGCTATATGTTCTGATTGCTTTATACAGATTGGTTTATACCTTATGAAGTATTTCGTTGCCTATTGTAGATATTTATGTTATTTCAGTAACTTCAGTATCATGGTAAACAATATTATGAACATTAATCATTCAGAAAATAACATGGAAATTGTTATTGCCCTGGTTCAGACTTAAGATATTGTCAAGGTACAATCTCTCCATACTGGAGTCAAAACTCTAGTAAACATAGAAGCACTTGGTGTTGTGTTTGTAAAAACTTCTTATCCAGGACATAAACAGGCCTATTGAAAATAACTTTGATTGTGCCTAAGTTAACATTTTATTAATATGAAAAGATGTTTCCATAATAATATGAGGAGCCCATCTTCCTCACCTGTAAAAAATGGGAATTGAACACTACGATCAGTAACATCTCTTCTTCTGGCTTGGAATGGGCTGTATGAAAACCAGTGATTTGGGGTTGTCTTTTATGTTTGTTTGTTTCCTCTCCTTCATAGATAACGTCTAACATATCAAGGTTATGCTTTCTGAGTATGGGTTCCACTTCCTCTTGGTCTAGGGTCTCTAATGAATCTTAACATTCTTTAGTAAAAAGTACCATTTGCAAGTTTAATGTTCCTCTGAAAATGTCCTTGACATTTTTCTTCATGTTTTTTACTCTCCTTTGAATAGAGCCTTGAAGAAAAATTAAAGACTTCATTGGATTCTGAGCTGCTGCTGAATATTCTGCAGAAGGTAAAAAAAAAAAAAAGCAACAGATTTTAATGCCCTCTCACTTTGAGATATTCAGGTAGACAATCTCTGCAAGGATGTGCTGCTACCTGTATTGAGGTATCAACACAGTAGACAGTTTGGGATGCTTTGTTTCCCTGAATGAAGCTATCAGAAAAAATAAATGAAAAATGGTGAAAAGCTTACTATGAGCCAAGCACTGGGGATATAAATAGGAAAATGGAAACATTCTCTGTTCTCAAGGAACTCACATTCTGTGTGGGGACAGACAACACGTAAAAGAAAATTCAACTATAAAGCAGATGGGAAAGTCGCAGGGTTCAGGTGACAAGGTTCAGGCATTCTTGGTTTTCCAGACATCAGATACAGTCAGGGGACAGAGACTGACGCCTGATGGCCTTCTGTCTGACCAGAAGAAATAGAGTTGGTGACTCCCAATTCATCCAAGTGAGGTGAACAGTCAGGCAGGCCAGATGGGTTCTGGGCAGCAGGAAGTGAGGAAGAGGGTAGAAGGAAGTAATGGGATAAAGCTTCCCTGATGGTGACTCCAAAGGGAATAATACCTTAAGCACTACTGTTTTAAAATGTAACATTGTCTGAAAGTCTAAGCCAGTAGAAAATAGGATACATCCCAACTGCGATGATATTGTATCACATTCTCTGCCAAATGAGATAATTTGTTAGAACTGTAATCTCTTAGTTGCACGTACCTATAGGCTTCCTAAATTGCAGATTTCATTCATAGTTATCCAGTGTGTTTGGTTTTTTTTACTCATTTGCAGCCCAAAGGTAATCTGGACAGAGTCAATGTGCTCTCAACTCCTTCCAAAGGTCAAGGTCTTTCTCTGGATACAGAAGTACTTTTCTCAAATTTCCTTTCTCCAGGGAAACATATTTCTTGTGATATCACTTCTGACTCTTGAGTTAACCTTTTGAGTGTATCATGGATGATTATGGTTATAACCATATGTTCCTACCCTCCATTTTCCTCTGAATCAATAATCAATCTGCCAAGAATGTATTAAACTCCTGCTATGTTGTCAGGTACTTTGCTAAACACTAGAAATACAAATACAAAAGATAGACCCTGCCCTCAAAATCTCCTTACTTTGAATTTATCAAGCTGGTTTGGAACTGTGCCTCCAAATTAAAGCTTGCAAAACTAAGGAATAATAAAATAGATTAAAAGACTAGTTTTATTAACAACATCTTGCTTGTTATTTGTCACAGACTGTCCTGCATCCACTGTGTGTGAAACATCCACCGTCAGTGAAATACACTCGATGCTTCCTCTCTGAGCTAATTAAGAAGGTAAAGAATCGATAGCTCTCCCTCACAGAGAATATCCTGAACCAAAGCAGTGTGTGCTCTGAAGGTGAATAGGGTTTCTGGAACTCTTCCTGATCTCCCCTGAAAATGTGGATTAGATTTGTAGGAAGAGGTCAAACTTCCTCGTTCATGATCAGCAAGTGGGCTTTGAGGTGACGATTATATACAGGTCAGTCCAAAATCTAGGCTCACAAACATACCTTTATGTTCCAACTGTCTGCTTCCAGGATGGCGACTCAGAGACAATAGACCCACCACAGCTGGGTGGATAGGAGAGTCTGCCAGTCACACCATTCTTTACCACCTAACCAAGAAACAATTGATAATCGTCATTTAATCCTCTCAGCTGAATCCTTGAATTCCTGCTCACTCTTGTATATCCACAGCATGAAGCTGCTCACACAGAGCCTTTGGATGAGCTCTATGAAGCCTTAGCTGAAATTCTTTCTGCCGAGGAATCCACCCAGTGCCACCGGAGTTACTTGCTGGTAGGACAGTTTCTCCTACTTTCCTTACACTTTGACCCAGGAATCATTTGTGTACACTGTGTCCAAATTGGGCCAACAGTTCCTCATATTTGGCACTTCATGTCCCAACTCCATGTCCCCCATGTTTAGAATGCACTCCCTCCTCACTTCCATCCCTGAGACTTTCCTCATTCCCTTCAAGGTGTAACTCAAATGACATCTGTGTAGGAAATAGTTTGGATCTTCCCAGTTGCTAGTGCATTTCCCCCTCAGCTCTCCCCCCCAGATTACCTTGTAGTTATTGCATACATAAATACATGTAGCATCTGTCTACATATGTAGAAATGCACACAACGCACACACACACACACACACACACACACACACACACACACACACACACACACACACACACCCATACACATTGTCTCTGGCTAGACTTCAGATTCTTAAGGACAGGAACTGGTTTCCTTTTTCTCTATATACCCTGTTCCTGCCACAGAGTAGGGAGGCACTGGAGAAATGCTTTTTACTTGATGGGCAAAAGTGTCTTATCTCTAGTGGCACAAATGTTATCTCACAGAATGCTAATTCCAGAAGATATATGTGATATACATATACACTTCGAGAACAAACAGAAACAACTCACCAGGTTATTCAGTTCATTTTCCTGAAGAAACATAAAGATTCTATGTCTGGATGTCATGCATGGTCTTATCTGACAATCCAAATAGTGTTCTTGGTGCTATATATAGGGAACCACAAAGGTAAGAGAATGTGAGCTTCATGTTGTTGAGTTTATAAAATCAGTAACGGCCAGAGGGACATGGCATGAGTAATTCAGGGAGTCCAGGAAAGCTCTAACTGGGATTTGTGATGATTTGCTGTTCATTTCATATTTAAAGAAGCAGGCGGTTTTATTTTGTTAAAGAACTTTTCTCTCTCCCTCTCCCAGCCCTCTGGAAATTCAGTCTCACTCTCTGAAAGTACAGCAATCATTTCTCAGGGGACCACAGGCCTGGTCACATGGGATGCTGCTCTCTACCTCGCAGAATGGGCCATAGAAAACCCAGCAACCTTCACTAACAGGTAACAGATGGGACAGGAGCTAAAGCAAACAGGGAGGAAAGTAGGTTGATACTGCAGAAATACTAATTTGCTGCCTTTCTTTACTTCTCACACCCAGAACAGTCTTGGAACTTGGAAGTGGAGTTGGTTTTACAGGCCTGGCTATTTGCAAGATGTGCTCTCCCAAAGCATACATCTTCAGTGACTGTCACAGTCAGGTTCTTCAGCAACTCAGAGGAAATATCCTCCTAAACGACTTCTTGCTAACGCCAGACGCCACAACCCCCCTGCAACCTTCAGTCAGTACATTGGTCTCACCAAAACCCACTGTGACGGCTGTTCAGTTGGACTGGGATCTAGTGACTATGGAACAACTGTCCGTCTTCCAGCCAGATGTCATCATTGCAGCAGGTATTGACCAAGACAGATCAAGTTAGAGATGAGGAGTGCAGCTTGATCTGCCTCCTAGGCTAAGAGAGAAGGGGCATGGTGGTAGAAACTGTTAAGAACAAGAAAACTCAATTGAATGTTTGGGAAATTATTTTTCATCCCTTGGGTAAAATAAATACAAAGGACTGTTACCATTGGTAACAATGAGTTACTAAATCCATAACATCCTCATTTTAGGTTGCAGCTGTTCAGGTTGGTTTCATGTATGTATGTATCAGATGAATGATCTCTGGTTTTGCCCAGTAAGAGAATGAGCAGTTATGTCACAGATACCAGTTTTGAGATGAAATTCCTCAGTGCTCCTAGCAGAAAGTCTGATCCTTTAACCAGGTTAGAGTCAATTAGAGGGATTTTTATTTCATCATTTCAGCACGTTTGTTTTTTGCTCTCCACCTTACTTTGAGAGTACTAGCAGTACACTATGTAATACTTTTAGAAAGCCCTACTGAAAAAATCTCTGCTGAGATTTTTGGGCATTTTTGGCTACCTGTCTCCATAGCCTGTCTTCCCAAGAGAACATGAGAAACATGTTCTCATCCCTTCTTTGGTTTCTTATCATGCTTAAACAGAAGTGATAACTCTGATTTAGAAAGTGCTTTACAAAAAAATCTAAGATATATGGAAGTGATTGTCAAACACTGAAAACAAATAAAATAATTCAATTAAAAAAAGGAAAAAAAGTGCTTTCTTCACAACAATCCTATTGGGGTAAATAGTGCATGTATTAATCTCTGAGTCATGGTTTACTCATT
The DNA here is from genome assembly GCF_028372415.1 of Notamacropus eugenii. Lineage (NCBI taxonomy): Eukaryota > Metazoa > Chordata > Mammalia > Diprotodontia > Macropodidae > Notamacropus > Notamacropus eugenii. Next base: position 82,587,617 of record NC_092872.1, on the reverse strand, counting down.
GGTCAAATGAGGATCTGACTTGCTCATGATCACACAGCTAGTAATTCTTCTAACTCCCAACCCAGTGCTCTTTCTACCTTAACACTGTTTCTTAAACAACTTCCATTCATGTCTTCTGTTTCTAAAACACTTTACAGACATCCCTACTTGGGTAACAAGCCTTAAAGATAGCTTCAAAGAAAAGCACCATTTTAAAAACTTATGGAGAAAAGCAGTGTTTTTCACTTATCGTATTAGGAGGCTTCAATATTCCTGTTATTCTCATCTTTTGTGCACACAGAACCTGATTTGCATCACTGACTGAAGTCTCTTGAGGGTCTATCTGCCAACCCTAAAATTCTGTGATTCTTTATTTCTATTGTTTAGGCTGGTTGATTCTTCATTTCATTGTGAGGCTTTCAGCTAGAGTGGCAGTCTACCAAAGGAATAGGGCATTTCATCCAGTTGTTTTTAAAGAATCTTTAAAAACAAAGTCTTCTTTTCTCCCAATCACGGGCTACAGTCATTCTGGTAAACTGGAACTGAAAAATCATCAGAACATCGGAAAGCTGGAAAGGACCTCAGACCTCTTCTTCATTTTTATCTCTGAGGGTGAGAGAGGTTAATGAGTTGTTCCCAAGTTGTAGGATCGTAAGCAGCAGAGTGGGATTCGAAGTCGGGCCCTACACAGGACCTACACAGGTCCAAATCTAGTGCTCTTTTTCACTGTACTAATCTTAGAACATAGAAATGGTTAAGGATAACTTTCAAGTTTTGTTTCACATGCATCTTTTATATTGGCCAATCAGCTTAAAAAATTATGTAAATATATTTAAGGGCACAGGTCATTGCCTGTGATTTTTATTTTTTGGTAGTACCTTTTAGCAGCTTGAAAATAAACTTTTCTCCTGGATTATTCCATTTTAATCAGCGTAATTTTCCTCCACCCTAATGAAGCATAAGACAAATGTAACTGCTGTATTCTCCAGGCCTTTCTTCCTAAGTCAATGATATACGTAACACTTATAATTTTAAGAAATAAACTTAAAAGGAAGTGAATAATCTGAGTTTCTCATTGTAGATGTGCTATATGACCCAGAGATCATCCTCTCCCTCATTGGAGTACTGCAAAAGCTCTCTGCTTGCCAGACAGAGCAGGGAGCTCCAGAAGTGTACATTGCCTTCACTATACGGAACCCAGACACTTACCAGCTGTTCAGGATGGAGCTCAGTAAGTACATTGATGTGGAGGTGAGAAAACTTTTAGTCTAGTTACTTTCCTTAAGGAGACAGATCTAACCTGTACTAAATATGTACAAAGAGGACATAGAGAAGGTAAAGCGAGGAGGCCGGAAGAGTGGAGAGAAAAGAACGGTGTGGCTCCAGTGACCCACTAATATAAATTACTAGCGATGGCAATTGCTTCTTGCAACAAGAGTTAACTCCCAGAATGGTTGTGTCTAGTCCCAAGGCAAAGAACGAGTCAGGGTATGCTACCAAGAATCAAACAGAAATCTTGTAGGCATTTGAATTCTATCTCTCAGATTTGTGTTACTTACACAACTAAAATGACTTCTATTCTCCAATGTTGAGAGCATAGTACTTTTTTTAAAATACCTTAAACCTTTTCCTTAATTTCTTCTCTCCCTTAAGCCTTAACGCTAAATGTAAATTTATTATTCAAGAGAATATTGCCCAGACGTCTCTCTACCCTTCTAGTGTATCTGACAGTACGACAGCCAAAAAAGGATTACTGTTAAGGAACAAATCTTTTATAAATTCTTCAGTTTTCATCCTATAGCTAACAGCAGGAAGCAATTAGCACACTTGGTTTTCTTTTTAATCCTAATCTTATAAGTAATTAAGCATTTCTGCTGTAATTACAGCCATTAGTAAATGAAAATGTGTTTTCATTTCATAAGTATCTTATTAGGAATCAAGTTTCACAAACACTTTTATGTGCTAATACCCTCCTCTTAAGGCAGAAGGCCTTAAAGAAATAATGAACCATGACAACACAAGCATTATTAATGAATTTGGTAATGCTTCTTCTATACTGTGGATTTTAGCTAAAACCCAGTAGCACTAGGAAATTAATAGATTATGCCTAAAGTGACATTTCTACCCTTAATCTGATTTCTTTTCTTTAATTCTCATCAAAGTATTGATATACAGCATTACATGCATCACATTACTTTATATCATTTTGTTTATTAAGGACAACAAATAACCAAAAAGTCCCTCTGCAAAGATCAGAATCTGATGTTCTCACAGCTAATTGAACAGAAGTGTTAAAACATAATATGAATGACAGGTACAAAGCATACAGCTCTATACTGACAGCACTTCACTAATGCCTCCCTCTAAACCACTATACTAAAACATTTTCTATTTCTTTCTAGGTAGAGTTGGGATTGGATGGCAGAAAATTCCTAGTCACAACCAGAAATTGTTTCCATATGAAAACCATTCAGAAATGGTAATTCTAAGATTATTGGTGTAGATTGTGCAGATAGTTCAAGGCTACAGTGAAGATTTAGAGAATTTTTAGGAAAAAGCTCTATTTTGGAGCTCCTGCATAAAACTTGAATCATCGGACCAGTTATTTCCTTATAAAAAAGGAAAATGTGACATGTACTTATTGCTCTGTGAGCAACTCCCTGTAAATACAGGAACTAAAAATGAGTGAAAATACAAAGATTTTACCTGTAAAGATAAAACTATCAGAGTGCTTTTTTTCCCCATTTTAACATTAGCACACATTTCATTTCAACCTCCAGAATTTTGATCTCTGAACTTCCCATCTCTACCATAGCCTCCCACCCTCATTCAGATTGAATTTAATGCCTGCGTACTCCTTGGGTCTCCTTGCCACTATCCCCAGTCTTTTCTCAGCCATTTAAAATATGCTTTCACTAGCATCCTGGCACCTTTTGGCCTTTCACTCTCCTCCATTTGCCACTGTCTAGCCTTAGGTAAGTGCCAGTAAGTTACTTCAGTTTCTGCACTGTCAAGTGTTACAAAGGAAAATCCTAACTGTGCTAACATGTTGCATTTATACTATCTGCCCTCAGCTTGGTGATTCCTAGCATTCATCAGTTGATCCTCCACCACATTCTCAATTCTGGGCATTTCAGACTTTTCTAATGTCCCTAAGCACCTAATCTCACCCCTTAACTCTTTGTTCTCTCATGGCCCTTATTCCTTTCCTGAGGTAGTCAGGGTCATCTAATGTGAACTACCTCAGCTTCCTTTTCCATCTGGAAAAATTTCTTATCATTTCTTTTCTGCTTAAATTATAAGGAAGAATTATAGGATTTTACAGTCAGAAGGGACCTGAAAGATAAAATCTAACCCCCTCATTTTTCTTAGAAGTGTCCCTCCCTAAATATGAGTGTTCCCCTACAGTTCTCTCCTCAGCCTTTTACTTCTCTGCTTGCACCCAAATCATACACTCACAACTTCAGGTATCACCTCTACAAACAAGATTCCCAAATCTACTTCTCCATGACCTCAAGCTTTCTGGAACCAAATTTCCAACTGCCTCCTGTAAAGCATTTCAAAGTCAACAAGTCTAAAACTAAACTTATTATACCCCCAAGGTATTAAAGAAATAATAGCTAATAATAACCGCTAGTTTTCTATAGTGCTTTATAGTTTGCAAAGTCTTTCACATATTAAACTCTCTTTGAGCTTCATAACAACCATGTAAGGTAGGTGATATTATCATCACCATCTTTACGGGTGAGGAAACTGAGACATAGAGAGAGTAAGAGGCTAACCAAGGATCACCTAACCAAGGAGGGTCTGAGGCAGAATCTGAAGTCAGGTCTTCCTGTCTCCAAGTCCAGTGCTCTGCTTACTGCACCACTCATATTTAGCTAGCATATGTATATCGCTTTAAGAATTACAAAGCATTTAATCCTCACAACAACCCTGGAAGGTAGGTACTGTTCTTCCTATTTTACAGATAAGGAATCTGAGGTGGTAGTTAAGTGACTTACTCAGGGTGACATAGTTGGTAAGTGTTTGAGGCTAGATTTGAACTCATGTCTTCCTGACTCTAGGTCTAGTGCATTATCTACAAAAATATTTATAGTATCTTTTTATGTTAACAAAAAACTGGAAACTAAGGAGCGACGCATCACCTGGGGAACAGCCAAACAAACTGTGGCCTGTGAATGGAATAGAATATCATTGAAAGGCCATTTCAGACAAAAGTGGGAAGACTTATAACAACTGATACAGAGTAAAAAGAGTAGAACCATGAAAATAATGTACATAATAGCATTATAAAAGCAACCTTTAAAGACTTGAGAACTTCAGGCAACGCAGTGAGAAGCTTCAGTTCCAGAGGACCTACCTATGATGAAACCTGCAACCCACCTCTAACAAGCTGATACACTCAAGATCAGAATAAGGCATGATTTCCTTGGACAAGGCCAGTGCAAGAATTTGATTTACTTTGCTGTGTATATTTGTTATGAGAGGATTTTTTAATTGTTTTTATTTGGGGGTAGGAGAAGGATGAGAGGAAGAGAAAATAAATGCTTTTAAAAAAAAATTTGATGACTAAAACTAAACTTTTGTTACACAAAAAAGCTATTCCTCCTCTTGTTTTTTCTCTGTCTAGGAACAGTTTTATGTCTTCTCTAACTTAAAACATCTCTGTCATCTCTTAAATAATCCCTTCACTTCCCAAAATATCAATCACCTCCTTCCCATCCCTACTCCTCTGGTTTAGATCCTGACTGTCTTTATCCTGCTAACTGTTGCATTGCCTTTGGAAAACTTCAAGTGTTACGTGACTTTTCATAGCCTTGTTCAGATGATATTTCTTCTATGAAGCTTTTCATAATACCCTCCACAAGAATTAGTTTCTCTCTGAATTGAATGAAAAGTCATTCTTTTACCTCTCCTATATATTTAATCATTTTCTAACATATTATACTTCATGGACATGTTCCTTCTGTAAAACCACATATTAGTTAAGGACAAGAATCTAATTTGTTCAACTTTATCTACAGCACTGTAGCATGGTGTGTGATGCACAGTGAGTTCTTACTTAAAAGATGTTTGTTGAATTCAAGTCTTTGGCCAAACCCCTCAAGTGTGAATAAACAATGGAAACATATAACCCAGCACATATCAATGCTGGGCAGGCCAGGTAGATTCTATGAAAGAGACAGTCAAATCAAAAGCAAGAAACTCTGAAGCACAGAACTAGAAAACTAAAGGTACATAACCCAAACTCAATTTAAAATGATCTTCTTGGATCTTCTTCCAGGAACCAAGATAGTGGAGTAAGCAGTAAATCGCCATGACCCATATTTACCCCCCAACAACCATAAAATAGCACCCCAAAACAAAAGAGAAGAACAAGCAAAAAGAAGGGGTGAAACAATGTTTGAGATCAAGAAACTTTGAAAGATCTGTCCTGGGTAAAAGGGGAGCATATTCCAGGACAGGAAGCATACCAGCAAGCTCCACCTGAGCAAACCTGTAGGAGATTCTAAGCCCCAGTGTAGTGGAGCAGGCAAATACCAACACTAGGACCCCTTCCATGTACCTTAGCATAGCCAAGGGATCAGGCAGACTCCAGCTCTGAGAATCACCAGATGCTTCAGCTTAGCCTCTGGCAAACAGGCAGCCTCCAGTGGCCAGACCTCCACATGCTTCAGGATAGTCCTGGGCAAACTTAAACCTAAACAAACAAGAAGCAGTCAATCATAAAACAGTCATATGCTCCAGTGTAGCCCTGGAGAAATGCAGAAACACCCCAATGACCTCAGAACACACAAGACACCAGCACTAGGACCTTGGCTCAATACCATATAAGCTGACAGACCCCTACAGCCTCCAGCAGTGCCAGCCTCCCACCCACTCCACCCCCTCATTTCAACGCCTATAGATATCAGGGTCACCCATGGGCCTTAGAGCACACCAGTACCAGGTAAACAGCAGCCTGAGACAGTGCCCCTTCCACCCCAAGAGAAGAGCTCAAATTTAAAAGGAAAAAGGCCAAAAACGATGAGCAAAAAACAGCCAAAAAAAAAAAATCTGACCATAGGAAGTCATCATGGTGACAGGGAAAATCAAGATACAAACTCGGAAGAGGACAACCATGTCAAAACACCTATGGGCAAAGCCCCAAAGGAAAGTGGGAAGTGGTCCTAAGCCCAGAAAGAACTCATGGAAGAGCTCAAAAAGAAGCTTTAAAATCATATGAGAGAAATAGGAGAAAATTGGGAAAAGAAATGAGAGTGATGCAAGAGAATTATGAAAAAAATGTCTACAGCTTAAAAAAAGAAAACAACTGCTTAAAAAGCAGAATGAGCCAAATGGAAAAGGAGATACAAAAATCCACTGAAGAAAACAACTCCTTAAAAAGTACAATTCAACAAATGGAAACAAAAGATAACTAAGGAAAACAACTCTTTAAAAGTTAAAGGGCAAGTAGAAGCTTATGACTCTATGAGACATCAAGAATCAATCAAAGAAATTCAAAAGAATGAAAAAATAGAAAAACTGTAAAATACCTCATTGGAAAAAAAAGTGACTTGGAAAATAGATCCAGGAAAGACAATGTCAGAATCGTCGGACTACCTGAAAGCCATAATCAAAAGGATTGCATCCTGGATAGTACCTTTCTAGAAATTATCAAGGAAAACTGCCCTGATATCCTGGAACCAGAAGGCAAAAGAGGCATTGAAAGAATCTAGCAATCACCTCAGTAAAGAGATCTCAAAATAAAAACTCCAAGGAACATTATAGCCAAATTACAGAAATATCAGGTTAAGGAAAAAGTACTGCAAGTGGTCAGAAAGGAACAATTCAAATATTGGGGAACCACAATTAGGATTATACAGGATTTAGCAGCAGCAGCATTAAAAGATCAGACATCATGGAACATGATATTCTGGAAGGCAAGGGAGCTAGGATGACAACCAGGAATCCAGTGAACCCAGTGAAATTAAGCATAATTCTTTGGGGGAGGTGGGGGAAGGGAGATGGTTATTCAATGAAATAGAAAGATTTCAAGTTGTCATAAGGAGAACTGAACAAAAAAAAATTGATCTCCAATATCAAGACCTAAAAGAAGCCCAAAAAGGGGGGGAAAAGGGAAAAGAAAAAAATAGTTTATTGGAGCTGAACTGTTTACATCCCTACACTTGTAATTCTTGAAAAATGTACCACTAATAGTAGAGGTAGATGGAATATACATAGAGGAGATAGGTGTGAGGTGAATTTGAGGTAATGACATAAAAAATTAATTAAGGAATAAGAACGAGGAGTACACTAGGTACAGAAGGAAGGGAGAAGTAGAATGGGGTAAATTACTTCACATGAAGAGGTGTTAAAAACCTGTTACAAGGGAGGGAGGGCAATGCCATCACTTGAGCCTTAATCTCATCAGTACTAGCTCAAAGAGAGAATAATATACACAATCAGTGAAATATAGAAATCTGTCTTACCTGACAATCTTGGGGAGAAGATTAAGTAAAAGGAGAAGGGGGCGGAGGCTAACAAGAGAGGGCAAACCCAGGGTAAGGCAGTAGATAGAAGTAAATACTGTCGAGGAGGGAATGGGTGAAGGGAGAGAGAGGAAAAGCAAGATGGACAAAAATCATAACTGAGTGTAAATGGGAAGAATTCTCCCATGAAATGGAAGCAGATGGCAGAGTGGAACAAAAACCAGAATCCTGCAATATGTTGTTTACAAGAAACACACTTAAAGCAGAGAGACCCACACAGAGTAAAGGTAAGTGGCTGAAGCAGAATCTATTATGCTTCAGCTGAAGTAAAAAAAAAAAGAGGGGGGGTAGCAAAAAAAAAAGGTAGACAAAGCTAAAGCAAAAATAGTCCAAATTAAATGAGATAAGGAAGGAAATGATAGGCAATATAGTAAAATCAATACTAAACATACATGCACCAAGTGGCATAGCATCCAAATTCTTAAAGGAAAAGTGTAGTGAGTTATAGGTTCATGCCAAAAAAAGAAATAGAGAGCATTATGAAATATAAAACAGATAATTTTGATTATATTAAATTAAAAGGCTTTCACACAAACAAACCCAATACAACCAAGATTAGAAAGAAAGCAGAAAACTGGGAAACAATCTTTAAAGCAAGTGTCTCTAATAAAGGAATCATTTCTCAAATACATAGAATACTGAATTTATAAGAATAGAAGCCATTCTCCATTTGATAAATGTCCAAAGGATATGAACAATTTTCAGATGAAGAAATCAAAGCTATCTACTGATATATGAAGAAATACTCTAAATCATTTTTTATTAGAGAAATGCAAATTAAAACAACTCTGAGGTACTACCTCACACTTATCAGACTGAGTAATATGACAAAAAAGGAAAATGATAAATGTTGGAGATGATGTGGAAATACTGGAACACTCATATAGTTGATGGAGTTGTGAACTGATCCAACCATTCTGGAAAACAATTTAGAACTATGCTCAAAGGACAACCAAACTGTCCATATCCTTTGATCCAGCAATACCACTACGAGGTCTACATCTCAAAAAGATCATAATAAAGGCAAAAGGACCTATATGTGCAAAAAATTTTTATAGCAGCCATTTTCATGGTAGCAAAATATTGGAAATTGAGGGGATGCCCATCAATTGGGGAATAGCTGAATAAACCATAGTTTAGAATGTAATGGAATACTATTGTGTAATAAAAAATGAGGAGCAGGCAGATTTCAGAAAAACCTAGAAAGGCTTGTACAAACTAATGCAAAGTGAAATGAGCAGGATCAGGAAAACATTGTACATAGTATAAATAACATTATGTGATGATCAATTATGAATGACTCAGCTCTTTTCAGCAATGCAATGATCCAAAAAAAAAAAAATACAAAGTACTCAGGAGGGGAAATGTTATCCACATCCAAATAAAGAATTAATGGACTCTGAACACAGATCAAAGCATACTTTTTTCACTTACTTTATTCTTTTTTGTGTTTTTTTTCCTTTTGATCTGTTTCTTCTTTCACAATTGATATGGAAATATGTTTTTCATGATAGCACATTATAACCTATATCAAATTGCCTAGCATTTTAGGAAGAGGGGAGGAGAAGGAGGGAGGGAGAAAAATTTGGAACTCAAAACCTTGTAAAAAATGAATGCTAAAAATTGTCTTCATGTGTAATTGGGGAAAAAATAAAATACCACCAAAAATTTAAAAATAATTTTTAATGATCCTGTGACCTAGGAACAGGCTATCCTAAACAATAGCCACTGTGACTAAAGAGAAAATATTTCCCAATATCTTTTCTAATGTTGGAACTTTATGGAGAAGATGCACGGGATTGTCACAGTTAGTCCCAAAAGGCTCTCTTCCAACAAAGGATCACTCATACACAAGTTAAAATCCTGCAAGATTCCTTGAAAGATGTCACAATAGAAGTGCCTATGTTAAGTAACCCTCTGATTAAAATTGTAAAAAGCCTAAAGCAGGGAGATATATACTCAATAAAGACGTTAGTTATTGTCAAGGGGCAGCTAGGTGGTGCAATGGATAGAGCACCAGTGCAAGAGTCAGGAGGACCTGAGTTCAAATCTCACCTCAGACACTTGACACTCACTAGCTGTGTGACCTTGGGCAAGTCACTTAACCCCAATTGCCTCATCCTGGGTCATCTCCAGTCATCCTGATGAGTATCTGGTCACTGGATTCAGATGGCTCTGGAGGAGGTGAGGCTGGTGACCTGCACAACCCTCCCTCATTCAAAACAAAGTCAAGTACAAGTCATGTCACTTTTTCTCTGATGACATGGTCTTCTTCAACAACAAAGGACGAACACACACACACACACACACACACACACACACAGGTATAGTTACTGTTATGGGAAATGTCCAATCAATCAAACAACATGCAATTATTGATGTCCTACTATGTGCCCAACACTGGGGATACCACGACAAAAATGAAGTCCCTGCCCTCCAAGAGCTTATACAGCACTGAATCCAAATAGAATTGGGGTTTGTTAGCACTGCAGAGACAACTAAATGAAATAATGAATCACTGAAAAGAGTTCAGCCCAACTATACATGAAGAAAAAAAGGTCTATTGCCCCAATTCTGATCTGAAGTTAGAAGGACACCCCATACAATTGGTCCATTAGTCCATATATTTTAGAAAAATACTGCATGCAGATGGACAAGGAACTAGACCCAGAACTGAGCAGGAAAAAGAGAAGAATTAATTAAGCAAGAACAAATTGCATTTGGGAAATTGTTTATTGCCTTTAATGACCCCCAACTTCTTCCTGAAAAAAAGTCCATCTTATTAACACCAATATTATTCCAGTGATCCAATATGGCCATAAGTCATAGTGAATCACTCATCTCCTTAGAATTTATGTTGCAAGTGACCCAAAAGGCAATGAAGAGGCACATGGCAGGTTTGCACGTACCTGCAACATATCACCAAGGAAGAAATGCCCACCAGAAGCAGTGTTGATGATATCATCAGAGATATAGGCCAGAAAAAGAAGGTAGAGCAGTAATGTACTGAAAACAAACAATAAGCAAAGGACAGACCACCTGCTGGGAATGACTTTGCACACATTTCATACTTAATTTTCTATGTACAAGTTGTTCCCTCCCCACCTAGCCAAAGAAAATGTAAGATTCTTAAAGATTAAGATCTACTCAATGTCCATGGCTTATTCCTCCCATTTCACTTCAACTACACACAGGGATGGTCTTACCTTTGATCTTGTCATCACTCACAGGTGTTGTACTTTCAAGATCATGAACTCTGAAATTCCTTTTGATCATAACCTTTTATCATTTCATCTTACCCTCTGCCTTAGACCTCTAACCTCATCCTCATCATGACCTCTAATCCCTCCATCCTCAGTTATTTCCCAGGTCATCACTCCTAAACTGGTTATAATCTCTTCTCTTCCCTACACTCATTCCTTGGTGAACCAGTCAACACTATACTATACACTCAAGTCCATGGCCCCTTTGTCCTCTTACCTATCAGGACTCCCAAATCCCAACCTCAGATTATTCCTACCATCCACTGCCTTTGTTCCTTTCATATACTACTGAATGGAAGTAGGGAAAATGATGAAACCGTTCTCACTGGGTCCACTACAAATTCATGTTATATAATCTCACATGGACCCTCACTATTCAAGGCAATCCTTTTACATTTCCCTAATCAAGTGTTACTCCACTCATCACAGCAGCTATTACAACTCTTTTCATCCCTCCTCAAGCCTCCTATGCCCTCCCCTCACCCTCTGAGCTGAAGACCTTGCCTCACACTTTACTGAAAAAAATGGAGGCCATTCATTTAGAGCTCCCTCTTCTCTCCTCCTCCTCATGTCACATCATTTAGATAACCTTTCCCCACTACTGTATTACTTCCTTCACCCATCTTACACAAAGAGGTGATTCTTCTTGAAGCAAATTCCTCTACGTGCACAAGTGATCCCATTCCATCATGTCTCTTCAGATTGCTTCCTCTGTCATACCCAGTCTCTAATTTTCACTTTCTCCGTTTTGACTTCCTGTTTCCCTGATGCCTCCAAATGCACTCATGTCCTCTCCATCCTTAAAAAACCTTCCTTTGATTCAACCTCTAGCTATTGTCTTATCACTCTATCTCAATTCCCCTTCATGACTAAACTCTCTGAGAAGACCACCCACAACCAATACCTCCACAAGCTCTCCTCTCACTCACTTCTAGATCTTCTATAATCAGCTTTGCATCTCATCATTCAACAGAAACTACCCTCTTCAATGTTACTAGTGATCTCCTACTCCTCTTCCTTCTTGACCTCTGCAACCTTTGACACTGTAGATAATAATCTTCTTGATATTCTCTAGGTTTTCACAACATTGATCTCTCCTGGTTTCCTCTGATCTGTGTGACAACTTTCTCTGTCTTCTTTGCTGTATCTCCATCCAGGCTACCTCCACTAAATATGGATGTCTCCCCAAGACTTTGCCCTAGGCCTCCTTCTCTTCTGTCTGTATCCCATCTCTCTTCAAGACATCTCAGATTCCATGGGTTCAAATGTCTTCTCTATGTAGAATATTCTCAGATCTATTTATCCATCTTTAACCTGTCTTCTGACTTTCAGTCTTACATCACCAATTGCCCCCTTAGACATCTCAAACTGGATGACTCAGGCAAATCAAATTCACTATATGCACAAAAGAATCCATTATCTTTCTCTCCAGACTCTCCTCTTTTCCCAAATTCCCTGTTACTATCAAAGGTACCATCATATTCCCAGTCATCCAGGTTCATAACCTGGGTGTCATCCTCAATTCCTCACTCACAGCCACCTTCATATAATCACCCCCAGCACATCTCACTCAGATGCCAGCCTGGTGCCATCACCTAACACCTACACTATTATAACAGTCTTCTAGTTGGTCTTTGCCCTTAAGTCTCTTCCCACTCCAATCTATTCTCTACTCAGCCACTAAAGTTCTCTTCCTTAAGTGGAATTCTAACCATCACACACACACACACACACACACACACACACACACACACACACTCAATAAACTCCAGTGGTTCTCTATTACCTCCAGGATTAAACATAAAATTGGCTCTGGCCTTTTAAAGCCCCAGCGCCCTTCTTATCATTCCATTTCTCTTACATTTTACTCCTTCCACATACTCTACAATTTAAGGACACCAGCCTCTTTGCTGTTCCTTGCACAAACATTCCATCTCTAGACTCCATGCCTTTTATTTATTTATCCATGCTTCATGCCTGGAATGTTCTTCCCTCCTCACATCTGCCTTCAAGACTTCTTTCCTGACTCAGTTCAAGTCCCACCTACCATAGGATGCCTCACTCACTCCTACCCATTGCCAGTGCCTTCCTTCTCCTTCCATTTACACAGTACATATCTTATATGCACAATTTTTCACCTGTTTCTCCACCATCAGAATGGGAGCTGCTTGAGGGCAGGGTTTGTGTTTTTACCTTTGTATTCCCAGTGTTGCCACACTAAGTAAATTTTTGTTTTCATACTGCCAGCACCTACCACAGTAATTGGCATATAGCAGGTCAATAAATACTCAGGGATGGGGGACTGGACATGTGATTTCATTGGTGTATAGGGAGCTGCCAGTTGAGGAAACTCCACCTACCAATGCAGGTATGCAACTTTTCAGCAACTTCCACAGTCTCTTTGTTGCCTAAAGCTCTGAGAAGTCAGAGTCACACAACAGCATGTTTTAAAAGTGGGCCTTGAAAAAAATAAAATCAAGTCTTCCTGGCTTTTAAGGCCAGCTCTCTATCCACGACACCATGCTGCCCCATGCTATTTACCCAAGGTCCAGAGAACTAGAAAAAGGTCCCCAGAACATTAGGCTGAGCCCTTGCTGAAGTTGCATAGGAAAATGTGAGCTAGTCAAACAAGATGAAAAGGCTCAGAGGGGCTGTAATCTGTACTGACAGAGGGAGTACCCAACTCCATGAGATCATAAACCCATTTTACTCTGGAAGAAATATCTTGGTATTTCAAGAGTTTCCCAGTCTGGTACTGAATTTTCCAGTCATCCCCTGCTGCCTAGCCTTCACACACTACAGGACAAGCCAAAATGGCATACTCACCCTTTCATTCTACTTCTGCCTTGAGCCTTTGCAGGGTTTCCCATATCTATAACAAATTCTGCCCCACTCCACCCCACACCTTACTCTATTTCCACCTATCAACTTTCTTCACCCCCTCCAAAACCCAGTACAAATGCTACTTCCTCCACAAAGACTTCCCTGTTGACCTGTCCCATGCCCAGAAATGAGTCCCATATATTCAAATCCCTCAGTCTACTCTTTCTGACTTGTCTGAACTCAATCATTTTTAACCTGTATTATTGTTATTTGTGCAATTAGTTCATCTCTAGACTTTAAACTCTTTAAGGGTTGTTTGAATCCCAGTATCTAACATAGAGGTCTATAAACAGTAGGACTGAAATAAACATTTGTCCAACTGTAGTTGGTACGTATGAATGAAGGACAAACACAACCTGTGAGAGAGTAGCCCTTCCTCTCCTCTCCTCCCCTCCCCTTTCTTCCCCTCTCCTCCCCTCCCCTTTCTTCCCCTCTCCTCTCTTCCCCTCTCCTCTCCTTTTCTCCCTTCCCCTCCCCTCCCCTCCTCTCCTCTCCTTCAGTGCTTTACCCAGGGGAAGATACACTTCCACGTCCAAAAGCTGCCTTTTTTACCTTTGAGTTTACTGGCTAGATGTCTTGCTGAAAGACCAAGCCTTAACCCCAATTCACTCTGGAGCTCATAGACTGGAAAATAGGTCCCCACCCATCTAGCATGGAGTGAATATAAATAGTAACCCTTTCTCTCTTACCCTGGAACCCTGAGAGTCTTACCCTCCCAGTTTGATTTTTTTTTAATTAAAGGGGCCATCCCTTGAGTAACTACTTAAAGAAGCTTATTCATTGAAAGGATATATCTCACTCAAAATGAGAATCTGATAAGACCTTAACCTAAAAGGGCTTTAGAGTGATTATCAATAGTAACTGTTGCTGTTTCCCTCCCAGCCTGAAGTCTTTCTTTTTCTTGGCCTCATTAAAGGGGCCATGCCCTGGCTACTTCTTAAATAGGACTATTCAATAAATGGGCCTCACCTCACCCTGAGTACCTGCAAAAACCTTGGCCTAAAGGGCCCAAGGTCTCCCAGTGCATCCTGGCTCATCTCCAGTCATCCTTATGAATATTTGGTCACTGGATTCAGTTGACTCTGGAGGAGAAGTGAGACTGGTGACTTTGCACGACCCTCACTCACTCAAAACAAAATCAAGTGTAAGTCATGTCATCATTCTCTGATGGCATGGTCTTCTTCTGTAACAAAGGACGAACACAACAATCTCACTCAAAGTGAGAATATGATAAGACCATAGCCTAAAAGGGCCAGGGTCTCCCATTGCATCCTGGATCATCTCCAGTCAGCCTGATGAATATCATGCCACTGGACCCAGATGGTTCTGGAGAAGAAAGTGAGACTGGTGACCTTGCATAGCCCTCCATCACTCAAAGTCAACTGCAAGTCATGTCACCATCTTGATGTCATGATCCTCTTCGAGAACAAATGACAGACCCAAAGTTGGTATGTGTACAAGGAAGCTGCAGAGTTAGCATGGATCCCCTTCACAGAAGTCACTCTGGAGAAGTCTTCCTTCTAGATGACCAGCATTTCTAATCTGCTTCTTAGTGAAGTGGAGATGGCCAAAGAAATGGCAAGACCTTTGCCCTTGGGGATCACTAAGCTGACAAAACAGCCCCAATTACATGAGAATTCTCCACCGGAGTGACAGGAGTCTGTTTTGGGAAATGGGGATGGGGGAGGAGTGCTTGTTGATTTTGAGGTATCAGGGGAGATATCTGACTGATAATGTGGGGTTGGATATCAAGAGACAAGGAATAGACATATAGATTTGGAAATCATTTGTGTAAAGTTGATCATTGAATCCATGGAAATGTATGAGATCACTCTGGCAAAGAGAGGGCCTGTCTGGGAGCTAGTTATAGGTATGAAGAATCAAAAGATTTAGAGGTGGAAAGGTTCCTAGAAATTATCCAATCAGAACGGTTTAGTCTATAGGCCACGAATATCAGGAAGAAATAAGAGAAGCCTTCCTGCTCTCTTCAGCAGGCTGGGCCTAAGCATTTCCAAACCTAAACCAATGCAAAATTAATGTTCTCCTCAACACTTGCTTGCTTGCCATATGTCTACAGTAGTAGAAATCTTTGCTGCTTATTTTGGTCAATGAAAAGGAAAGGAGGGAATGAGGGAGAGGAGTGTGTACCTAGTACAGAGGCTGCTATGAACCACTTGGCTGAAAGAAGGGGACTAGATATGTACCTACTGGAGCTGCTGCTGTCCAAGCTGCTGCTGCTGTTGCTACCCCTGTGTTTCCAATAACTCCTCAAACAGCAAGGTTGTCATAAGAAAAAGAATGCTTCCTGCTCTGGAAAAAGTCACCTCTTTTGTGGAGAAAAGATTCAAGGAGATTAAACATCTGTGATCAGATTACTGATCCTGGAAGAGAGTGTGACCTACCCTTTTAACAGAGTTTCTATTCAAATTTTTTTCATATATTTCAGTTGATGGGTTAAATAGAACCTGTGTTTAAGAAACAGTGGAGAAAAAAAATTTAAATTATACCTCCCCAACATAATGCTACAGGTCATCTATTCAGATCAAAGCTAGAACTCTCTGTGGATCTTGTTCAACTAACATAGGTGGAGAAAACACAAATATTCTAGAAAATTATTTCATTCTTGACCCCAGGAGGAAAGAGGCAGTTCTCTCAGCTAGCAACGCCTCTACCCCCCCATGGACTAATGTAAGTCCTTACTGAGAAGAGTGAGGTTATAGATATTTCTTGACCATGTGTAATGACTTTCTAAAAGGAGAGAAAAGAAAAGTAACAGCTCCAGAAAATGTTTGGCTCAATTTTTCATACTCCTCTGAAACACACAGCATCCATTATACTAGTCTCAATGACCAATTTTGCAGCTTTAGACATAACTAAGTTGAATCTTTCAACTCTGGCTATTTCATTCTTCAGTTGACTATAGTTCCAATTCCTCAAATTTATGTCAATACACCTAAGTTTCCTAGTTGACTTACATTCACTGTCACAGCACTTCTGTGAAGACAAAAGGGGATTTATCTTTGGGGAAAGATAAAAAATTTATCTTTGAAACCGTGAGGATATGAGAATGACCCCTGGATTGTGAGCCTAGGGAGGAGAGTGGTACTCTTGAATAATAGGAGAGTTAGAAAGAGGAGGTTTGGGAGGAAAGGTTAGTTCAGTTTAGGATATGTTAAATTTAAGATTTCTAGGAGATATCATTTGAAGATGTCCAATAAGCAGAGTTTAAAATGAGAGACTGAAGGCTTGGGAAAAGATTAGGGCTGGATAAATAGATTTGAGAAAACATGTATATAGGATGATAGCTGAATCATTGAATCAACATCTTTCATCAAGTAGAGAGAAAATAGAGAAAAGAGTCTAGAATAAAGTTTTGAGGATCCCCACTGGTAGTGGCTGTGACATGGATGGAGGTCCAGCAGAGAAGACAAAGAACTACTGGTCTGACAGATAGGAGAATGAAGAGAGAACAGTGTTGCCAAAACGTAGAGAGAAGGAAGTATAAAGGAGAAGAATGTGTTAGCAAATGAACAACTTCAAAAATTGCACATTTTCCCATATACACACATACATATATACATACATTTTATATATGTGTGTGTATACATATATGTGTTTGTGTTTTCATATATGTGTGTATATGTATACATATAGAGTATGTATGTGTGTATGTATGCATATTCTTTCCCCCTTGAACCAATTCTAATGAGTGAGGTTTTGGCCACCACTCCTCCTTTTTCCCCTCCACCATAAAAACACTTCCTTGGGGGGGGGGGGGGGGCAAGGGGTAATCATTCCAACATAATTGATGCACACCCATGCTCTCTATCTACGGAGGTTGCTTCTAATTACCCTAAAAATGATAAATTCATAGAAGTTACATGTATCCTCTTCCCATATAGGAATATAAACAGTTTAACCTTATTAAGTTCCTTATGATTAGTTTTTCCTTTTTATGTTTCTCTTCAGAATTTTGTTTGAATGTCAAATCTTCTATTCAACTTTGGTCTTTTCATCAGGAATACTTGAAAGTCCTCTATTTTATTAAATGTCTGGGGTTTTTTCCCTGAAGGATTAGACTCAGTTTTGCTGTGTAGGTCATTCTTGGTTGTAATCCTAGCTCTTTGACTTCCAGGATGTCATATTCCAAGCCAGCTTTTAAAGTAGAAGCTGCTAAATCTTATGTGATCCTGACTATGACTTTATAGTATTTAAATGGTTTCTTTCTGTCTGCTTGAAGTATGTTTTCTTTGACTTGGAAGCTCTGGAATTTGGCTGTAATATTCCTGGAAGTTTTCATTTTGAGATCTCCTTCAGGAGGTGAATGGTGAATGCTTTCCATTTCTATTTTACCCTCTGGGTCTAAGATATGAGAGCAGTTTTCCTTTATAATTTTTTGAAGTATGATGTCTGGGCTCTTCTTTTGATCATGGCTTTCAAGTAGTCTAGCAATTCTTAAATTTTCTCTCCTCAATCTATTTTTCAGGTCAGATGTTTTTCTGATGAGATATTTCACATTGTCTTCTATTTTTTCATTCTTTTGACTTTGTTTTATTGTTTCTCGCTGTCTCATAGAATCATTAGTTTCCGCTTGCTCAATTCTAATTTTTTTAAGGAGTTATTTTCTCCAATGAGCTTTTGTACCTCTTTTTTTTTTTATTTGGACACTTCTACTTTTTAAGGAGTTCTTTCCTTCAAGTGAATTTTTGTACTTCTGTTTCCATTTGGTCTCCTATTCTTTTAAAGGAGTACTTTTCTTCAGTTAATTTTTGTGCCTCTTTTACCATTAAGCCAATTCTATTTTTTAAGGTGCTATTTTTTTCAGTACTTTTTGTTCCTTTTTTACCCAGTTTTTCATAATTTTCTTGAATCACTCTCATTTTTTTTCCCAATTTTTCCTCTACTTCTCCTATCTCTTTCTTTAACTTTTCCCATTCTGCCCCCTTCCTTCCCCCTTTCTCACTCCTTTATTTGGGGGTGGAGGTGGGGAGAGAATCATCCCAACATAATTGATGCACATTAAATTCACATTAAATGTCTTCTGAGTTTGTGTCTTGATTTTCCTTGCCACCATAGTAGCTTTTTATGGTCAAGTTTTTGTTGTTGTTGTCTCTTGTTCATTTTTCCAGTCTATTTCTTGACTTTGAATTTTTTTTTTTTTTTTTTTGCTAACATTGGGTTCTGCTCACCTAGAAGCAAGGAGGCCCTGTCCCAAGCACCAGGCTTTTTTATTCTACTGTTTACAGAGCTAGTTCTGGAAGTCTGAAAGTTTTAGGTGCTTCTAAGGTGATATTATCCTGGGAGAAGTGTGGTCACAGCTCTCTTGGTCTCTTCCCTTGTTTCCCTGCAGTTATAAGCACTAATTCTCCTCTTTGAAATGGAACTGCTCTCCTGAAGCCACAAATTCTAGCATTCCTCTTTGCCTAAGAACTGAGACCAGGACCCCTGCTCCCTTGTGACTGACCACATGTGCTCCTCTCTACCCTGGAACTGTGACCCAGAACTGTTGTTGACAATGCAATTGCCCATCAGTGCCAGCTGTATCCAATGCCAGAAAAAGTGTCTCCTATAATCTCTTTCTGACCAGTTGACCAATCCCCTTACTATCTCTGAGCTAAAAGCTCCCAAAACTGCTGTCACTGCTGTTGTAGTGACTACAAGGCCCATCCATAGTCCTAGCATCATGTGAGCAGTGCTCTGAACAGACCTCCACCCCAGTATCAGAGCCCTCTCCTGCTGACCTCCCAAGTTTTCTCAGGCTGGAAAATCATTTCACCCTGATCTTTTTTTTTTCTTTTTTTTTTTTTATTATTTTTTAAATGTTTAACAATCACTGCCATACAATTGAGATTTTATCCCCCCTACACCTACCCCCCACTACCCCCCTCCCTCCCCATGACTGCATACAATTCTGTATGGGTTCTACATATACTTTCCTATTGAGTATATTTTCACTATAGTCATGCTATGTAGTCAGACTAAAATAAATGAAAAGAAATCATATAACCAATCAAAACATGATACACAAAAACATACACATACACAAACATGATCTGCTACATTTTGCGAATGACTTCCATATTTCTTTCTCTGAGTGTGGAAGGCATTTTGCCTTGAGAACCACCATTGGGATTTTTTTTTTTTAAGAAGTTCTTGCGTTATTACGAAATTCCAAGTCTACCAGAAAAAACTCTTGCACACTGTGGTTGTTGCTGTGCACAAAATTCTCCTGGTTCTGCTCCTTTCACTCAGCATCAGGTCATATAAGTCCTTCCAGGCCTCTCTGAAGTCTTCTTGTTCCTCATTTCTTATGGCACAATAGTACTCCATTACATTCATATACCGTAATTTATTCAGCCATTCCCCAATTGATGGACATCCCCTTGACTTCCAGTTTTTGGCAACACCCTGATCTTTTGTTGGCTCTACCATGCCAGAGTTTGATTTGGGACATTATTTTAAAGTTGTTTGGAGAAGAATATTGAGAGAGTTTCGCTGGGTTGTTCCCTCTAATTCACTATCTTGGCTCCACCTCTCTGCTTTCTTCTTTTTAATCAGATCAATTAAGATTTTATCAATTGTATTAGTCTTTTCAAAGAACTAGTTTTTTGTTTTATTTATCGTTTCTATGGCTTTTTTGTTTGTTTCCAATTTATCTATCCATTCACTTTTAAAGTTATGAGAGTTAGGTTTATATTTTCCTCCAAGTCTCTAAAATTTATTTTCAAGTTGTAATTCCCCTCCCTGCCTTCTGCTGTAAACACAGTATTATCTTCCTTCAATTACTTTAATCTTGTTTTAAAGGGACCTTGCTCCCACTGGCTTTCTTCCCCTTAGCCCTTAGCCCTTCTTCTCATTTGTTATGCCTTTCCCTCTAGGATTTTGTTTATTAGTTCCTTTTACTCTCTTGTTTTTATCTAGTTATATATTTCTTCACCCTTTTTTTGACTCTATTAGTCAAATAAATTCCCCCTTCCTCTTCTCCCCTTCAGCTAGTTCTGTTCATTAGTTTTTCAAAATTCTTTTTTTTTTTGGTGTCCTTTTCCAAAAAGAATTTCTCAGACACTTCATTATTTATTCTCTCTGTATACTCTAGACCCACATTCTCTGATTCATGACCCCCTATAACTATTTAGTCTCTTTTCTCTGTATTCTTCATGTAATCAAAGCTTCTAAGGTATTTTGGATTTTCCACTTTAGGCTCATTCTACCACTGCCTTGGAGAGCTTACTCCATGGATTCCCCTTTTCCATTGTTCCTTATTCCCACTACAATGCCAATTATTGAAAGTGTCAGAGAGAGCATTGCCCCATGGTAGTCCCTGATTTTGCAGCTCACCACTGATCTTTACTCTCCCTTAGCTACCTTCCCTCACCCCCAATGTTTGTCTCAAGATCTTCCTGGGTCCATGCTTTCTCACTCCTCTGGTAGCCCTTAGGGGTTCCAATTCCCCCTCTCCCAAAGTAGGAAAAGTAGACTTTTCAAGCACCAAACCCCACAGCTCTCAATGTAAGGTCCTTATGTACCTTCATCCATTATCTTTCTTCATCATTCCATAATACCATAAAAGCATTCATAAGTGGAACTCCCTCCTACCTCCAAAATAAGACTTCTTAAATTTTCATCCCATTTTCAATCTTTCTTCACTCTTTATCACCTATGCTGTAGGGGAGGACAGGGAAGGGGAGGACAGGGGAGGAGGGGAGAGGAGGAGGGGAAGGAAGGGGAGGCGAATATGAGAAGTCTTTCGGATTCATTCATGGAGCATTTCTAGGTTTGAGTACTAACAATTCACACAACCAACTCATTTTGGATTTTCAACTGTCTGTAGCCTCTTCTCTTTCTGAGAAAGAGATCACCTTCCCCTCATTGCTAGCCCTGGATTTGATACCAGCACATCACGCATTTTTCTCTCCTCCCCTGTTCTTTTTCTCCTCTTTCATATCCCCTCCCATGGTGTAATGTAGTTCCCCCCCAAAATTTATTTACCTGTAGGCAGGTTCTCACCAGGTTCTACCCATAATGCCCCCATCCACCTCTTCTTTACCTCTTTGAGATTTCTGCCTTTACCCTATCTCCTTGCATAAATTTAGAAAGTAGTCCCTTGGGGTAGCTAGGTGGCACAGTGGATACAGCACTGGTTGTGGAGTCAGGAGGACCTGAGTTCAAATATGGCCTCAGAAAATTGCTAGCTGTGTGACCCTGGGCAAATCACTTAATCCTGAGTGTCTCCCCCTCCACAGTCACCCCCTCAAAAAAAGTACTCTCTACCTGGTCTTTCTTTTGTCACTGTTGCTGTCCTTTTATTTATTCACTCCTGCATTTCTGTTGTTTGGGGTATTCAAGAAACAAATCATTTCTTCAGCTCCGGTTTTCTTTCTAAAAATGTTTCAAACTCTTCTTTACATTTGGGTTTTTTTCCCACATAGTTACACTCAGATTTGCAGATTAAGTCACCCTGGGCTATATCCTTAACTCCACTGCTCTGTAGAACACATTTTTCCATCCTCTTTTTCTAGTGGGGGAAGAATAATCTTGGTTTCTTTAAAATTTCCTTTCCTTTGTATTTGAAAACCTCTTTCCTGATGGCTTGTGGAACTTAATTGTTTCTAAACTGAATTGTTAAATTTAACCACCATGTGTCTTGAAGTTTGCATCCTTGGTTTTTCATTTTGGTTTGGTTTTCTTATGGAGGTGATTTGTGAATGCTTTCAGTTAGAATCTCATTGTCTATGTTCAGTTCTGGACAATTTTCTTCTATTATTTCCTTCATTATAGTGTTAAGATTTTTTGCCCTGTCATAGTCTTCTGGAAGACCTGTGATCCTTAGGATGTCTCTATACAGCTTGTCTTTGAGATGCTTTGCTTACATTTTTTAACATTTTTTTTTCTTCTAGTCTTCTAGATTATCCTTCATTTCTGTATATTTGCACTCCCATTCTATTTTTCTCCCATTTGTTCTTTGGAGAGGCTGGATATACAAGTACCTCAGCCTCCTTTCACATTCAGGGCTGTAAATCTGTGCCCCAGTTGATTTTTGGGCAGTCAGACCTGAGCCCAGCTTGATGCTGTGCTTTTTCTCTCAGATTTGGTTGAGTGTTGCACGGCCTCTTTACCCTCCACCTCAACCCTCACACATACATACACATTATGGTGTCCTGTCTCACTTGCTCTGTTCCTCAGTTCTCTGACTTTGCAGCTCTGGTTTTTCCAGATTACAGCCCTGGCTATCAAAGCCTAAATCAGCTTCTGCAGCCTAGAACTGAGGTCTCCACACCACTGGAAAGAGGGAAGGGAAACTGGGATGCAAGAGTGGGTTTCATTGTAAGTCTGTGTTGTATTCCTGGGCCTGCTAGTGCAGCCTTCCTGCCAATAGCATGGGAGGTGAGGTAGGGGTGCTGAGTGAACTCAGATTGAGTAAGCATCAGTTCATGGGATTGTGAGGGGTATTTTAAATTTTCTTTCAGGATTTGGGTGTCCTAGACTATGGAGACAGTTGAAATTGTTTATCTTTTGGTTCATGATTTTTGTTTTTCAGAGATCTGAGAGGACATAGGAATTAGAGGAAATGTCTAGTCCTCTATCTTGCTGCTTACATGACCTGAAAGTATTTCCCCATGCCTTGAAGAGATTGCACTAATAAGCTGCCTCTTTGGTATTATTCTTTACTCCTCACTTTCCCTTATCCCACATATTCAATAATAAGTTGTCAAATTTTGCTGTTTCTGCCTCTACAATGTGACTAGCATCCCATCCCTTCTCTCTCTAATTTCAAAGTCACCACCCTCAGCACCTCTTACCTGGCATATTGAAGTGACCTCCTGCTTTCTGTTCTCTGCCTCCACCAATCAATCCTCCATACAGCTACCAAAGTGATCTCTAAGCAAGTCACTTTTTAATCAGTAAACTGAAGTGGCTCCCTGTTACCTAATAATAAAATCTAATATAAAAATCTTTGGCTTTTGATGTCCTTCACAAGTAAACCCCAAACTTTTTAACCTTGTTATATATGACTCTTCTTCCTATACTCTATGGTTCAACCAAAATGGAATTCTTTCAGTTCCTCACCCATCACATTTCATTTCTCATCTTTGCATTGTCTCTTACATGGAATATCGTCCCTCCTCATCTCTACCTCAGTACCTTTCTCCCAGACCTTTAGAGCTCAAGCAACATCTCCAAGAAGCCTTTTTCCTGGTGCCCCTCCAGATAGTGTTCTCCTTCATTCAGGACTTGTACTGAACTATCTACCATTTGTTTTGTATGTACTCATGTTATACTTTGTATACATTTATGTTATTCTTCGAATATGTTTCTGTATGTACTTCTTAGGTTCCCTGATGGTATGCAAGCTCTCTGAGAACAGAGATTGTTTCTCTTTTTGTCATTATATCCCCAGCATCTAGCAGAATGTCTGGCACAGAGTAGGTGTTTAATAAATGCTTATTGACTGATCAATAAGATCAATAACCAATAGAACAAAACCAAGGGAGTACATTCAGGAAAACTCCTATAGCAAATTCAGCATATCTATATCATATTTTGGAAATCCAAACTCAAAAAGATAGTGACTAATGAATTTGAGACACAAATTTAGTTCCTTCTTACTTTTCAATGCAATAAATCTACAGATGAGGAGGGAGCGAGAGCTCTATTCCATCTCTTTCCTGTGAGTAGTCTGATTAGAATGCAAAGAAAAAACTACTGTTTTACCTGTGTTGCTGGAGAGGAGAAATCACCTTTCTCTAGAGGATCATCAGACTAAGAGGGAAAGGAATTCTGCCCAGCTAAACAAACACAGAATGAAAACAGACCCCTTTGACAGCAACCATCAGTTCTATTTCAATAGCCAAATGAAAGAGAAACTTAACTTTGAAAACTGTCCTTGCTTGGAAAGGGAGGCAGGGCAGCTGCTTGGGCTTTTTCTGCAGCAGAAGACTGATGGAGCTCAGGTTTCAAAATTACTAGGTGATTTTTCCTCTACCTCACCAGCACAAAGACTTTTGCTGTGATTAGATCAAAGAAACCTTTGTGTTTTAACTGCCTTTGTTGTTGGTGTTGTTCTTTCAGTCATAGCTACCTATGATGATCTGCTCCTTTTCTTCTCCACTGTTGCCAACTGTGTGTTGGCTCAACTTTCCCTCCAAGTCAGCAACAAAGTGTTCACACTCAGAGAACAGCTCTAATTTGTTGACATTAATTCTTCTGGTAATCATTTTGCCTTGGAGGTGGCGTTTTTGATGAATGCGAATATTTAGATTGGAAAGGATAAGTCTATGATTAGTCCAGCACTCTGTACCACACATTGCCTTTGTCACTCTCACAGCTTGTCTGTCTCTTCTCCTTACAATCACATAGTCTATTAGAAGCCAATGTTTGCTGTGAGGGTGCATCCGTAAAATTTTATTGCGTTTAGATAAACAGAAGACAGTGTTGTTGAGGAGAAAGTCATGCAATGCACAAGTCTTCAGCAGTAAATGACCATTGCTGTTTTCAACTCCATTCCTTCCTAGGACTTCCTGCCAAGTCTGGTAGTCTGAGCCTACTTTTGCATTAAAGTCACCCAGAATTACAAGCTTATCCTCTTTTGGTATGTTGACAATAAGGGTCTCTAGGTCTTCATAAAATTTTTCTTTGACTTCATCAGGATTTGTCATGGTGGGAACATAGGCACTGATGATGGTGGCATGGTGTTTTCCTGAAAGTGGCAATCACATTGTCATGAGCCTGTCATTAACTCCTTTTGGCAGGCATACCAGCTTGCTAATTAGATTAGTTTTGATTGCAAAACCCACACCAGCTTCATGGTACTACCATACTGATGGCAAGTTCTTCACTTTGAAAAGGCTGCAAGCCAAGACCGAAGTGGAGGGAGTGTTGGTGCATGATTTTCTATTTGCAGATGATTGTGTATTCAAGGCAGCCTCTGAAGCTGAGATGCAACAAAGTATGGATCAATTCTCTGCTGCCTGTGCTAATGTTGGCCTAATAATTAACACCAAGAAAATACAGGTGTTCCATCAGCCACCACCACACCATCCATATGTTGAACCATCAGTTACAACAAATGAAAAAGTTTTAAATGCTGTGGATAAGTTCACTTACGTTGGTACTGTACTTTCCAGGGATGTACACATTGACAGTGAGGTTGACATATGCATTGCCGGAGCTAGCTCAGTGTATGGGAGGCTCTGAAGAAAAGTTTGGGAGAGAAAAGGTATTAGACTGACTACCAAACTGAAGGTCTGCAGAGCTGTTGTGCTGACCTCATTGTTATATGCTTGTGAAACATGGACAGTCTACTAGCGCCATGCCAGGAAACTGAATCACTTCCATTTGAACTGTCTTAGGAAGATTCTGAGAATCACCTAGCAGGATAAGGTACCAGATATTGAAGTCCTTGCTCGAGCTGAACTGCCAAGTGTTCAAACTCTGCTTCAGAGAGCGCAACTCCGATGGGCTGGCCACATTGTTCAAATGCAGAATGTATGTTTGCCAAAAAAATTATTTTATGGAGAACTAGCATGGGGCAGGCAATCACATGGTGGCCAGAAGAAATGATACAAGGACACTCTCAAGGTCTCTCTCAAGAACTTTGTATCTGATTGTGCAACATGGGAGTCACTGGCACAGGACCGCTCAGCATGGCGTGCTCACACAAGAAAAGGTCCTGTGCTCTTTGAGCAAAGCAGAATTGAGACAGCACAAAGTAAATGCAGGATGCACAAATTTGGGATATCCACTCCAAATATTTAAATGGACTATCTGTGTCCAGCTTGTGGTAGAGAATTCCAAGCTCCTATTGGTCTGATCAGCCACAGTCACACATATTGAAATTTCACTTTATCGTGGGGATGTCATTTTGGTCCTCTTTGAAGATGAAGGACAACAACCAACCAACCTATGATGGAGCAATTTTTTTTTTTGCTATGTAACAGCCTAGAGACTTCCCTTTAGAAGTTCTATCTGTACCATAGGGTTTGCTCCCTCCTTTGTTATGTACAGGTCTGGCAATGGCCTACTGTACATGGTCAGACCGGTTGCATAGAAGGATAATTTTGACAGATGTATAGAGAATGGGATGGGGGGAGGGAAGGTTGGGAAGAGAAAAAACAATTAAAAGGCTCATTGTTGCAAGAGAAGTGAGAAGAGCCTGAACTAGGGTGGCTGGTGGACATGTGAACTGAGAAAAAGGATGTGATGTGAGAAATATTATTGAAACAAAATAAATAAGGATTGATTGGAAATAGCTGGTAAAGGACAGAAAAGAGTCCAGAATAACTCCGAAGTTACAAACCTGGATAACTGAATAATGATTGTTACCTTGAAATAGGGAAACTTGTAGAAGTAACTCCAAGTAAGGAAGATAGATATAATTTTGGATGCATTGGGTTTGAAATACCACTGGAGATATCCAGTACACATCTAGGAGTATAGTACTGGAGTTCAGGAGACAGATCTGGATATATAGATTTAAGAGTCACCTCTACAAGGTTGGTAATTGAACCCAGAGAAATCAAGGGCAGGCCGGTCTGGGGCTTCAGCAGTAGAATCCTAGTATATACTTCTGAAAGGACCCTAGAAATCATCTGATCAGAAGAGACTACAGAACATGAATGTTGGGAGAGAATAAGCTTCCTGTCCCCTACTCTCCCCTCTTCAGGCTGTGCCTAAGGATTTCCAAATCCTGTGACAATAACATATTCCTAAAGAGGACTTCTATTTAATCCAGTAACACTGACCTTCTCCCTACCCCTCACCCTGGGATCCTACCTATAGTCAAAGTCATACCCAACATTCCTTTTACATAGCCCTTTACTCACTACTTAAGACCAGTTTCAAACCAGCTGCCCTAGAGTATAGAGTTGGCATTTATCAGCTTGTCTAGGATAGCAGAAATCTTTGCTCCTCCTTTTGACCAGTGAGGAGTAAGGGGAGGGAGAGAGGGAAGGGATAGTTAAGGGAAGGTGGTGTGAGACACCCAGCACAGGAAGTGCTTCAAACCATTTGGCTGAGTGGAGGGGACTGAGACATGTACTTACTGGGGCTGCTGCTGCTAATACTGCTGTTACCACCCCTGTCTTTCCAAAATTCACACCAGTTACAGACCAAGATTGCCATGAGGAAAGTGATCCTTTCTGCCCTGGAGAAAGCCACCTCCTATGTGGAGAAGAGATACAGGGAGTTTGATCTGGATTCATTGGTGGGATTTTTGATGCTAAAAGGTATGCTGATTTTTTTCTTTTACACAGGTCGGCTAGCAACTGAAATTGTTTTCATACCTTTCTACTGATGGTCAACCTTGAGGACAGGAAATGATCTAGAACTGGATCTTTTAAACTTTGAAACTTAGGAAGAATACAAGTCTTTTGATCATTTCGCATCCCTCCCCTTGCTTCTTTTTAGCTTTTCAGAAATACAAAGAATTTTAAGAAACAAGAAAGAAAAAAAAATGGGAAATATAGATCCTTTTAAAAAAAAAAGTGCCACAGGCCAACTGAGTAGATATGGGTAGGTGGTCTCTGTGGCTCATTTTCTTTCAGCATTGTACTAACAAGAAGGGAATCTTTTTTTAGCTGTTCATATGAAGAGCCCAGAATAGGGGCTCCAAGAGGAAAGGGAAGGTTCTCTTAGGTTTTCTACAGGTTACTCGGTTGATCAAGGTCTTTACTAAGAAAGATGGGAACATAGTAGGAGTTTCTTGATTATATTTAATGACTTTTTATGTGGAGAATGAGGAACAGCAGCAATCCTAGAAACTATCTAGTTCAATTTTCCTTACTCATCTTGGGGTACATAAGCAATGATCTTTTTTTGTAGCATCTGAGGGGAAAAAATAGAGTTGAGCTCTCATACTATTTCATCCTTCAGGTATCTAGAAATCCTATCCCTCAAATTTACAAAAGTCAGTCATGAGCCTCCCACATGTGACTTTGTTCATTTTCACAACAGTGCGGGGGAAAGGGGCACTTATTTTTTTGGAAGGGGAGAAGGGACTTGCTATAGGACTGAGCTTTCCTTGCTTCCAGCCTCTTTGTCCTCCTTGTCTTCTGACCAATAGGGAGGCTGAATTGTAAAATGAGGTGGGGATTGGTACCTCCTGCCTCATGGAGAGACCTAGAACAATAATGGTAAAATTTCAGGGAAAGCAGCTTTTACCTGATAATAAGTAGGAATGAGACTCAGAGACATTTCTCTGAATCAGGAGATTCAGAGCACATCTATGCAACAAGATCTGATTCACAGCCCTGCCCTGTTCCTTCACAGTACAGCTAAATGGTATCAAGGGAAAATGGGCCCGTGACTCTGACCTGAAACCCCTGAACCTGAATGTTGAGAAGATAATGAAAAGGTTGACAATAATCATCCCCAGAGTCAAAGTTTTCCTCAAAATTGTTAACTTCAAGTACTTAAGAGGTAAGATGGGTAAAGACAGAATTTCTTTAATAACAAAGGATTTGAAAATATTTTGGTTTTTTAGAGGTTATTTCCTAGACAAACTGGTCTGGCCTCCATGCTTAAATGATCATGACAAAACTATGGAACTGAGTGGACAAACAGCCATCCAACCTCTTGACATATTACCAGGAGCATACTAGTTTGAGAGGCAGTAGTAGAAATTTTCTCCCATCACAATTGCTTCAGATACTAAAATATCCCTCTGACAGCTCTGGAGAAATAGGCCCATGTGGAAGCCTAGTATTGAGTAACATCATACTTATTGTCACCCTGAGTAGACATTCGAACTATGATCAGTGAAAGGAAGCCTCACTTTCTAACCAAACTGGGAGTCCCTGCTTTGTTCTTACTTTGTAATTACACTTCCCCCAGTCATTACTGGAGGAGATAAACCAGAAATATTCTCTGGGACTTCATGTGCCCATGAAGAACCTCTTCCTATTGATAAGAATTATATTTCTTGATCGATTTCAACCTCATATTTTGAAGGGCTAATATTGTCCATAAGTCCCAAGCTATTTATCTTCAGGGTGATATTGGATGGTGCCATGGAAAGAACATCGGCTCTGGGGGCAGAAGGTTTAAGTTCACATCCTGACTCTAACACGTAGTGCTTGTGTGATCTTGGAGAAGTCAGTTAACCTCTGTAGGCCTCAGTTTCTGCCTCTGTAAAATTGTGGAGGTTGGACTAGCTGTTCTCTGAGGTCACTGCTAGTTCCAGGGTTATGATCTTAGATCCTTGTAAGATCCTAGATCTTACAAGAAATCAGGGTATGAGATAGGTATGTCTAGAACATCAATGGAATAGAAATCAAGTTCTCAAATCAACACATATTGGGCTGTGTGGTAACTGAAGTCCCTTCAAACTCTCAAATTCTATGATTCTGTGAGAAGCCATTGTCAGTCAGGCAAGAAGCTTTTATTAAGTGCTTACTGTGTGCCAGGTACTGGGCACAAGGCCTTTGTACTGGGAATACAAAGTCAAAAAATGTGGTCTCTGAACCCAAAAGCTAACATTGTAATGCCTACTACGTTCCAGCCGTTGTTCTAAATACTGTACAAATATTATCTCATTTGGTCCTCACAACAACCGTGGCAAGTTGATGCTATTATTATCCCCATTGTATGGAGGAGGAAGATGTTGCAAACAGAGAGGTTAAGTGACTTGCCCAGGGTTAAAGAACAAATAAGTGTCTAAGGAGAGACTTGGACTCAAGTCTTCTTGAGTCCAGGCT
Organism: Notamacropus eugenii; assembly: GCF_028372415.1. Taxonomy (NCBI): domain Eukaryota; kingdom Metazoa; phylum Chordata; class Mammalia; order Diprotodontia; family Macropodidae; genus Notamacropus; species Notamacropus eugenii. Next base: position 82,557,263 of record NC_092872.1, on the reverse strand, counting down.
CAGTGCTCTACCTATTGAGTCAACCAGCTGCCCCAATTATTTACATACAAGATGGGTAAGTGGAAGTTAATCTTAAAGAAAAAAGAATGAAGCAAAGGCAGGGAGAGGGAGGAAATACACCAGAAAAAGCATAGATTTGTCAAAAGTTACATAAAATTACATTTTTTTATTGTCACTGCTCAAATCTCGTCCTTTTACTCTAACAGAATTCCAAGAGACTCTACAGCCAGAATTTTGGAAGCTCCCTCTTTCATGGAGTAACACAAGCTCCTCCATGATCTATTCCAAGTTTGACAACTCAAATTCTTTTCCAGAAAAATTAAGTGATTCTTGCATGACACTTTTACTAGGAAGCACGTGAGTTTTGTCCTTTTTCTTTCTTCCCTGGATGGAAAAGTATTAATCGTCACCTTTCCCATACAAATTCTTCTCACAGTACCTGCCTCCATTTCTATGTGCTACTCATGGCAACAAGGGTCTGTGCCAGCATGGCCAGGCCTATAATTCTCCTGAACATCATTCATTGTTTTCCTCATATAACACCCTGGAACTGCTTGCTCCCCAGAGAGAACAGTCAGCCATGCAATGTCACCAAGCTCTGCACAGAACTCATGACTGCACCTAGACAAAGTGGTGGTGAACTAGTAAGACAGCTCTCCTACTTCCAAATAGCCAAAATGGTAAGTGTCCAGCAGGTCGCTTCAGAAAAGCACTTTGAAAGCTGGCCAGCAGCACCACATATTGGACAAGTATTTTAATGGAACTAAAAATCAAAATGACAAATTAGTTTTTCCTTTTAGTATGTAGTTTGTTGTCCATATTTTTCCTTGTGTGTAAGGCACCTTAATCTCCTTAAAAGCAGATTCCAACTTAGAGCATTAACGTATTTATAATTATTTATATCTTGCCATGTTAGCAAGGATCTCTCTACTACTTTTTGGACTAGTGGAAAGAAAAGGGAAAAAAAGGTCATCTTGCCTTCTGCTCCTCTAAATCCATCTGATGCTACTGATCCAAAATTAGAGGTGGGAACAGTTGTCAATAACTAAGAGCTCAATGAAGCATTTTAAATTGCCTTTAAAAATTCAAGAACTCACTTGGAATAGGATATTTGTGTTTGATAAGAAAGGAAATAAGTAGGTGAGTGGATGGCATATGGGTCTTTGTGCTAATATTCTTTCAGACCCTGCTATAGCTATTCTTCCAAAAGGTAAGAAAGGTTTATTCTTAGACAACACTACAGTTACAAGTACTGATTCTTCTTGAAAAAGGAATATGAGCAAAAGGCTTTACCTTAAATACAGTGACAATTTAAAAATTCATCTCAAAAATATAACTCTTACATATAAGAACTGCTACTCATTGGTACTAACAATGCTCATTTCAATGATTTCTGATTGTCTGTTCCCTAGAAAAAATGCTCAAGTGATCTGTTCCGCCAATCAAAACACTACATGGACATTCTTTGTTCTAACATGATGGAATTGAACTTGAAAATAGAAAAAAATGGATCCTTGTTTCAAAATAAAAATATCTTCATGATAAATAGTACGAACTGCATTCCATTCCACAGATAAGTGCAAATTATCTTCCTGTATACACACACACACACACACACACACACACACACACATTCTGCCTTTGTCACAGCCCTGCTCCCCTCAACTACTGAAAGGTTGAGAGAACTTTTAACTGACAAGCATCAGAAACCCATGGTGTCAGGGATAAAGTAAACCCAAGTGTTAGAGGTTCTTTAGCTTGGAAACCCAAATCGCATCAGGACTTTTCATCACACAGAGAACCTATGAATTTCATCCAAAATTGAAAGCTCTTAATGAGGGAGGTGATGCTAAAATCAAAGTTGAACTAAGCTGTGCCTCCTGTTGCTGTAGAAAAGATGTAGTCTTCCCTGCCAGCTAAGAGTCCCAGGTGCTCAATAGATTCCTCAGGTTGGTACTAAGCCCTGCGAACACAGAAGGCATGGAAATGGGAATAGAGGCAGGTTATGGGAAGGACTGTCAAAGGCACCCAGCAGGTTGGGAAGATAACTCATCTCATTTTCTTTTCCTCAGTCATGCTCTGTGGATTTTCTGGGTACTCGGATTTCTACAAAATCCATTGGATTAAGAATATTCTCAGTTGGCAGAATTCTAAGGAAGGATGCTATTGGGAGATTAGTAAGTAAAGTGGACTGCCTTGGTGTTGGGGAAGTTGAGGGGTTAGAGAAGATAAAAACAATCTGGCATATTCCATCAGATTAGGTTGTAACATCAGACTCTTGGATTTCTTAGGAATATCAACTATCATTTCCTCAAACATTCAATAGGGCGAAATGGAGGATATGTATGTGCATGAGTGGGTGTGTGTACATGAGTGTGTGTGTGTATGTTGTGTTGTGTTGTGTTGGGGGGTAGAACTATTAAGAATAAGGGGAGCAGATGATTAGCAAGGGCTACAGAGATTTGCATTTCAACACACACAATAAACAGAAGGTCTGGAGATAAGAGCTAAAATATGCAAAGCTTACCAAATGGGATCTTGCTACCTCAAAGGCCAATATAATACAGAATACACAATGACCTTTCTGGAAGTCAGATACATGAATTATTTACTATTTCCCTAAGATACAAATTAGACTGTCTGTGGGACCTAGTTGTCAGTTACACTGTTACACTGTAACTGTCAGTTACACTGCATTCCACCATACTTGTCTCCTTTTTGATTGCTGCATTTTTAAAAACCAAGCAGAGAGAATGACTTTCTGTAACTACAATAAATGACAGTGAAGGAGGCAGGTCCTCCTCTGAATTCTGAAGAAAACAGTAAAGCTGTTTCTGTCATACTCATATCTTAACATCAGAGGTTGGTTTAGTTCCGTGGTGGGAAATGAAATACACAGAGAAGATGAGGCACAGATAGCTATTCCACCCTATATAAGGTAGTCCCACCTAATTTTTCACAATAACATCAGTGAAAAATCACAACCAAACCCCACTGCTAAGTCACAAAACCCTGCTCTAATAGTGCTGAGCTAATCACCCATTTAGATTTTTGTTCCTATGAAATACTCCTCTTTAATGCCCTTTCTCTTAACACCATCTTTATGGAGAATGAATTAAAGATATTAGGTGAACTTATACCCACTACTGAAAGTAAGAAATAGCAGATTCAGCATTAGGGTTCTAGTTTCTGGAACTCTTAAGACAAAAAACAACAAATTTGGGAAGAGCAAATGACTCACTGTGAGTGCGCAATTTTTTAGGCAAAGATTTTATTTGGAGAATTATGTTGACAGTGATTATACATCATAAACTCTTACTGAATGCCAACAGTGCAGAAAGGCCTTCACAAACATCAAATCAGAGATCTGCTTTTATACTTAGTGTCCATAATCGCTATCCACAGGACAGATGAGACATAACATTATGAGAAGAGAAGCACTTTCAGGGAAGCAAGAAACTGAGCTCAAGGCTTTACAATGGAGTTTATAAGTTGAAATCAATCAAATGGAGGTTGTGAAAGGAGATGATAATAAGAAAGAATTTTAAGGAAGAGGGAAAACTGTAGGAGAAGCAAAATAATTCTAGAACACAAGAAAGAAGACATAATAATCCCTCATGTTTATGTGGAAATATAAGGTCATAGTCAGGAGAGGAAGCACATTTTAGAAGTGAAAAAATACAAGACGTTTCACACAAACCAGGAATGATGGACAAGAGAATAGAGGAGGAGAAAAGAATTGTACACAATCATGATATTCCCTTCTATTTCTTCTCTCACTAGTTTTCACTGGAAACCAGCCATTAATGAGAGGCAAACACCTTGAAGGTAAAATTATTGAAAACAAATAATACGATTTCAAGTGCATGAAGGAAGACATATATATGCATATATACATATATATGTTGCATTCACTCTTCTGAAAAGATATATTTAGGCTACATTCTTTTAGGGAAAAAGTGGAGGGAAAACCATCTTCATTAGTGTCAGGCAGTCCAGGGATAAAAGACTTGGGTATGAAAAAGTGACAAAGATGAAGTACTTGCTGCAATTTCCTATTTCTCTAACAATTTGAAGCAGTGCTTTTTTTTTCTTTTCTTGGCAATTTTTTTTCAGATTTTAGGTTCAAGAAAAGAGCAAGGTAGAGCCCTGTTTGGTTATCTTAGTCAGCATTTCTCTAAGAAAAACTATTACTTTTAGTGGTCAGAGCAGCTAAAAAAAGTGAACCAAATCTAGACTTTTTCAAGACCTCAGCCCTTGTTGGCCATCTAGTCCATCCTTATATCAAAGAATCTCTGCTTTCATGTACTTTACGTATGGTCATTTAGTCTGTGCTTAAAGATTTCCAAGGAGGGGTTAGAGTTTTCTTGACACCAAGCCTACATTTGCCTCTTTGGAATTTCCATCCAGTGCTCCTGGTTCTGCCCTCTGGAGCCAAGGAGAACAAGTCTTTTCCCTCCTGCATGTCACAGTCCTTCAGACAGATATGATAGATAGCATATCCTCCATCCCAATTCTCCTTTTCTCTGGGCTAGGCATGCTCAGTCCCTTAAGCCAGTCTTCATGTGTCATGGAGGTAGGCCCCTCACCATTCTGGCTGGGCTTCTCTGGACACACTCCAGCTGATCAATGTCCTTCTTAAACTCTTGTTTAAGTGCAAAACTTTATATTTATCTTACTGAATTTCACCTTATTAGATTTAGCTCAGTTCTCTAGCCTGTCAAGAATCTTTTGGATCCCCACTCTACCATCCATCTCATTTTGGTCATCTCTAATTATTGTGAATATAGCTTCTATTTCTTTATTGAAGTCATTCATAAAAATATTGAACAGCATAGGGTCAAGCACAGATACCTGGAGTCCTGCGCTAGAAACTTTCTGCTATGGTGACATTGAACCAAGGTGTGCTGGTAAATGTTTAACAATCAGGCTTTCCAGGGAGAAAAAATGTATCCATATACTTCTAAGTTTAATCTGCATCATTTCTTAAGTATAAATAATCCACAGTACAATACGTCAAGTCCTGACATATTGATTGCACATTTCTGAGCTGTAAATACTTACAATGAAAATTTAACAACCAGCTCTTCCACGCTGGTGAAAATTGTTGACCTATTTACAAATGTTCATTTAGTCTGCCACTCAGTGAATGCTGAATACATGTGATTATATTATTGTCTAATCCATGTCACTCCATTCTCCATAAGAATAATAGGAAATATTTGACAAAAGTTTGGCTAAATTCCAGGCAAACTCCAGGTAAGACCATAGCATTCCCTTCATCTACTAATTTAATAATCCTCTCAAAAAAGGAAATGAGGATATTCTGGAGTGACCTGATCTTGACAAAGACAAACTATCTTTTGTAATCCCTTTCCAGAGGTTTTGTAACCCTCTTTTTTGTGATCCATTTGAGAATAGTCCCAGGAATCAAGTCAAATTAATTGGGCTAAAATCTGCTAATTCTATTTTTTTAATTGGGAAAATACTTGTTCTTTTCCAATATGTGGTACATTTCCCATTTTCCATGATCTTTCAAATACTATTGACAGACAGTAATGGTTTTCCTTTTAATTTCAAAATTTCATTCTTGAGCATTCTCATTCCTCCTGATTAGCTTCTCTGGAAGCATTTTGCTCCAGGGGATCTTACCTATCTCTTTTTCTGAACCCTTTGAAAACTGCTTTTCTGATACCTAGGGTACATGTCAGACTATGCCTAGATGTCTTCTCCTCTATGACAAACTCTAGGATAGAGGATAGAGTAGTGACTTTTCCTAATATTCCCATTGTTTCCACCCCAGCAACCACTTTCTCTCTGCTAGTGAAAATAAGATTCAGAACAAAATTTCTCCTTGTGGCTTGTGAAGGATGAAATTATCAATCAGGAAAGTCAAAAGATTGTTAGATGCTCTTCTTTGCATAGCATGATAACTCCAGCATGTGTCTGGATGTTTGAAGTCCCTCATCACTATGTCATAACTCTGTGCCAAGTTTGTGATCTATTCCTCAGACTCCTTACCTATTTCCTCTTTTTGTCCAGATAGACCATAGTGTACTCAAATAACAAATATTTCTTTCATTTTTCCATTCTTTGACTTCCACCCAAATACTCTCCAACATACTTTTTTCCCTCCAGTTTCTGGATGTCTTCACACGAGTGTATATTATTAATATATAATGCTATCCCTCCTTTACTTCTGTTTCTTCTTTAAAAGGCATATACATTCTTAGACACAGTATAGTCAAAAGTTTTAACCTGCCAAGTCTCATGAAAATATATGAGGTCACATGTGCCTTCTTGCCTCGGGACCCTTAATTCCTTGATTCTTTAAAACACATAAGTTCATTTAGTATTATGGAAACAAAAGATATAGGCTATAGGATTAGGATGGAGGAACAAGGCAATCTCCATTATTTCCATTTCTGCATGAGTCTGGACACCAGCCTCCTCTTAGTTTATGTAAAATGGGAGAAAAGTCTTGGTTCCATCACATCATAGGGAAATTTTTCATATGAAAAAAAGACATATATGTGCACAGTTGAAGATGAAAAACCCTTCTAAATAAAATGAGACATTACCACATGAAGTTAAATGTCCATACCTGAAGTTGAATAAATGAATGATTACATCAGTGTGGAACTATGGTAACTCTAAACTCTTCCAAGTTTGTTGAATTGGCTCCAGCACATTCTTGCATTGAACTACTTGCAAATGCTCTTTGAGTCGACCATCCAGCAAGTTCTGAATCTATCTGCTTACATCATTGTCTAATTCATGTTACTCCACTCCCTACAAGAATAGAATGAAATATTTTGTCAAGAGTTTTGCTAAACTCCTGGTAAACTAAGTCCATAGCATTGAAGCAGCAATGAAAAGCATATCTGATATGTGGTCTAATAAGATTATTTCTCCCTAGGCTGGTGTTCTTCCATCAATACAGCAGCAGCGGTTGCTTCCTTGGGTGGCTTTCTTTATTATTTTACGGATAATTCACCAACAATCAATAAGCCTCATTAATGTCTTACAATAACCAATCAGCATCTAAAATGGGTGTCTCTGTACATGATAACTTTTTATGTTTCCTTGGGTCCTGAATTTGCATATGTGTGTAAGGAGAGAGATCAACAAAGTACAGGCAGCAGATTAGAGAAACCTTGTATTATTTTCTAAATCAAGGCTAGTAAAAATAGAGGAAAGAGCAGAACGACAGTATTAATTGTATCTAACAAAATGATTCCATGAATGCTCTCCAGGAATAATCAAAGTCAGTTGGATTCAATCAATATTAAGCACCTTTTATGTGCAAAGAACTGTGGTAGTTGCTAGAGGAGATACAAGGATAAATAAGCATTGCATGTCTCACAGAACTTACACTAAAAGTTTCTTTTCTTAACTCTTCCTAATATAATAACCCTAGAAAGGTAAATTCCAGTCATTCCATGCAAGGAAATTCTGAGATTGGGCATTATTGAGCTTTACAAATCTCCCCTATCACAGACTAGAAGATATTACATATGGTTGGTAAATACATAAATGTGGTAAATACCAGGGATAGGATACCACAGTGATCATAGTTAAAAGTACTCACTGCTGAGGCAGCACCCCCTCCAAATATTTTGATCTCACAGCCCTTTTCGTAATTAATGGTATCTGATTTTAAATTATACATAAGTATTCACAATGCCCACAAATAAGGACTCCTATCTCAATGGACTTACCAAGGATGGACTATTAAAGACTTCTTCATACTCTGCTCTGCTGATGATCCCTTTTGGGGAGCCTAAGTATTATTTAATAGTCTTCCACACCTTAGCTCTTCTGCTTCCACAATCTGCATAGCTATCCTTAGAGATAATCAGTTTTATAGAGGCATATGTCTAGAATAATAAATTAAATTTGCATAAAATTGATAGCATGGTTTTTTTTTCCCTATTATTTAGGATATAGGCAGAAATCTGGAAAAGATCTGTGCTTTCAGAATCTACAAATACAAATTCCATAGTAATATGTGAAAGTACATTTAGGTGTCAATTGTTCTGTTATTTCCAATGTGGGAAATTTAAGTTTCTCTGATAATAATACTCCAGGAATAGCACTTTTACTCAAGAATGCATCTTCAAGTACCAAATTCAAATCCATATATAATGAAAGTATATCCAAATTCCTATGGTTGAAGTTCTCAAATCTGTTATGTCTCCTATGGACCATGCAGGAGTCATAGGATGTGTCCATGTGCTGTCCCTGGGACTGGTCATTCACAGCCAGTAGCTATTAGATGTTTAAGAATCAGACTCCAAAGGCTCAAGGCTAAAAGATATCTTTAAGATGCATTTAAATTTCTTCCAAGATGGATTACACTTAACCCATCACAAAATGATAAAAAATTATTCTTTAGTGAGTGACCTCCTTAGGAGATTTACACACCTTCCTTAGTTATTAATTCTATTTAAATCCTGCCACCCTCCAGATATACTGCAAGATGAAAAAGGTTAATCATCATCTTCTGTAATACAGAATCAAAATTAAAACACCATTTATTTCTTTCTAAGTTAAATAAATCCCAGGATTTTTTAACCTTATACTTGAGATATTATCCTCCTTGCTTTTAACAATCTTTATAGATCTCTTAACCCTTTTCATATGCGTCTCAAAGGAGCAGAATCAAGAGAAATGCTCTTGACAATTTATCTGATTGACTTGACTGATTCTTAATTTAGTTGATTTCTGGGAAATCAGTGGGTAAGAATCTAATATACACATAGCATTTGCATATAATCCAAGGATTTTTTGACATTTTGACTAAAAATTAAAATTTGAGTAGACAGGTATTTAACTTTGGATAAAATTAGGCTGAACCCAACCAATTAATGTAGAATTTTGATACTACCTTCAAGTCAGGGATATATCAGGTTTTCACCATAGGCTAAAAGTGATGAATGATGGAAGCTTAAGTTATTTCAGTGAGGGGAAAAAAAATGTCCTCTAAAAGAAGAAACCTGAGCTCACAAGTTGTTCTAAATAAAGTTGAATCATAACTAAAGCTGTGGTTTGGAAACTATAAATATGACAGAAGAACTTCAATCCTAACATGAAAGTGAATTAAAATGATATCATTTAATATGATAAATATGGACTGTCACCAGTATTTTGATTCATAATGTCCTAGGAAAAAAAGTAACCTAAAATTGTATTTTCCCTCCACTGTTCTGCAATTTGATACTCAGGATGAAGCAGCAAATTCTTCACCTTTGAAATTTATAAGTATGATTACTTAGTAAACACTTCCCACCCTTGTGATATTAGGCTTCATTCAGTAAGAAAGTAGCAGGCAAAACAGGAAGTTTTCTTTAGTAGAAAGGATACTGGTTCTGGAGTTAGAAGACTGGGATTTAAAACTTACCTCTGAGGCTTATTATTTACCATGATCTGTCATTTGCCTACGTAAAAGCAAGAACCCCGACATACACAGGAGAGCCTGCTGTCACAAGTTCTTTGATGTGCTTTTCTAAAAGGAAAACAATTTTTGAGGGGTCAACAATCATTTTACTCAAGCACATATATCATTCCCTTAGTTCAGGGGGAAAAGTCAGCACCCTAAACTTCAGAAAAAATACAGAGAAATCATAAGCAACAGACAGGGTTTCCAACTGTCTGAAAGACCAACAGATAGATAATTGTCTGACCATACAAACATAGTTACCAGAGAGAGAAGCACCAACATCTGGGTTTTCACAGCCAGGGGACTCCTTAGTGGCTGCCCAGAGTCTCATCTGGTCAAACACACACTTCTAATCAGTAAGCCTCAAAGTAAAATCTCACTTCAGAGTATTTATACATTTTTCAGAGCCAGAGGGTATCACAACCCTTCAGCATCAGTTCCTCATTAACAAAAGGTATGGGCCTTTCTACAAATCTTACCTAATCAAACTCCCCTTAATGGGCAGGCCCATTAATGGATAGGGAAAACCTTTAATCTCATTAGCATTAGAGCCCCACCCCCACCCCAAGCCCTAATTTCTTCATCTTAAAATGAAGGGATTGGACTAAATGACTTCCAATGTCCCTTCTAACTCAAGAAACATGATCCTATGTAATTACTAAATAGTAATTATATCTCTTTTACCCAGGAACTCTGAGGATCTTCCCTGTCCAGCTTTTTTTTTTTTAATTAAAGGAACTATCACTTCAGTAATTACTTAAAGAAGCCTATTCATTGAATGGTGTATGTCACTTAAAGTGAGAATGCTATAAGACCTTATCCTGAAAGGGTCAGGATACATTGTATCCTGGGCCAACTCCAGTCGTCCTGATGAATATCAGGCCACTGGATCCAGATGACTCAGGAGAAGACAGGGAGGCTGGTGACCTTGCACAGCCCTCCCTCAGTTAAATCCAAGTCAACGGCAAGTCATGTCATCCTCTTGATGTCATGGTCCTCTTTGAGAACAAAGGACAAACACAAGTACATATTGGTGTCAAAAGATCTGGCGACAGCTTCCACTCACCAAACCAGTATGTACCTGGAAAAAAACAGAGGCACCAGGATCTCCCTCCAGTGAGGAAATGACTTTTCTCAATAAATGGCAACCATTAAACTACATCCCAGCTTCCAAAATTCTTATCCTGAATTGACAATCTTTTAGGAGAATTATAATACCTATAAAAAACCACAAAAGGGTGTGTGTCTGTGGGCATGTGTGTGTTTGTGTGTATATGTATGTGTGTGTTTATGTGTATCTGCATGTGTATGTGTGTGGGTGTATATGTGTGTCTGTGTCTGTCTGTGTGTCCGTGCGATGCCCCTTCACAGCCCCTTCCTACTCATCGTTCCCCACCCACGTGTCCCACAGACAACTTGCAGGCCGAGTTACCCCTACATCTTGAGGGCAGGGGACACAGTTGGGTTCCCCGGGGCTCGTGGGGGACGCGTGGACAGAACTTTACAGGGGAAATGACACGTGAGCTGAGGCTCAAAAAGAAGGCATTGGAAAAGCTGAGCAGCTGCAGGGATAGGGCAGGGGCACAGAGGGCGCGGCGGGAAGAAAGGCTCCAGCAAAAGCGCGGAGGCTGGAGGTGGGAAGCAGGTGGGCTCCTTCGGGAACAGCTGGTTAGGCCGGAAGGACGTGGGCAGAAGCCAGGAGGCGGGAAAGCCGCGTGGGGAGGGCGGTGCCGGCCCACGGGGGGGCGGGGCTGTCCCGAGATGACCTCGGGCCCCGCACGTCCCCTGCGTGACGCGGACGTCCGTTCCCGCGGCGCTTCCCGCGGCGCTTCCCGCGCTAGGCTCGGGGCTCTCGGCGCCTCCGCGCCCGTCTGCCCCTTACAATACGAGCGGCCTGAGGCCGCGGACGGCTTGGGCCTTTTATCGCTCTGGTCTCCCTGGTGTCTAGCGCTGTTTAAAAATGCCTGTTGACCAGACAAGGACAGACCCACGGAGAGGTTTACTGACTGACTGACTGGCTGACCGAAGACACGTCACGCACTTGGAAACGTCCCAAATCCCACGCTGACTGACATCTCGCGAGATCTACGACAGAGGGCGGGGCGAGCCCGAGGCCGGCCCCGCCCCTCCAGACTTGAGAGAGGCTCCGGGCCGACGGGCCGGGAGTGATGTCACGTGGGCTCTGCTCACGTGACCGATGGCCAGCGTCCAGCATGGCGGCCTCCGTAGGTCGTTGGCGCCAGGCTCTCCTGGCGCTGCTGGGCTGGCTCCTGGCGGTGCCCCGGAGTCTCGGGCTGAGCACGGGGTGAGTGCCGTTACCCTGGGCCAGGGCGGGACCGGGTTCTCGGTATTTCCCGCTGGGGCCGCGGCCCCGCTTCCGTCCTCCAGCTTCCCCGCTCGCGGTCCCCTCCCACGCCGGCTTCCCCGCGCGCGGCCCCCTCCCACGCCGGCTTCCCCACGCGCGGCCCCCCTCCCACGCCGGCCTCCCTGTCGGGGCTCCTCCTGTCCCTCGGGCCCCTCCGTGACCTCGTCGTGTCCCCCCAGGGACTCCCTGAATGACGACCTGCTGCTTCCCTACCCCGGGCTTCGGCCGCGTCTGCCCCGGGACTGCCGGCTGGTCCGAAACGGGAGCCGTCCGCACGAGAGCTGGCCCCCGCCGCGCGCCCCGCTGCGCCCCGGCCCGGGTCCCCTCATCCGTCACTTCGTCTCCTACTTTCCGGATTCCGGAAACGGCTCGAGCAGAGCAGTGTCCGGCCACCTGACGGTAGCCGCGGCTCCGCTGCTCAGCTTCTCCGTCCTCGAGCCCGGGGGCCCTGGGGGCTGCGCCGCCAGGAAGCTGGCCACCGTGGCGGAGACGGCCCGGGCGGCCGGCTGTATAGCGGCCCAGAACGGCGGCTTCTTCCGCATGGACACCGGAGAATGCCTGGGGAACATAGTGAGCAACGGGCGTCCAGTGAGCAGCTCGGGGGGGCTGCAGAATGCCCAGTTCGGGATCCGCCAGGATGGGACCCTGGTCACCGGGTGAGGGCACAGGGAACTGGGCCTGAGGGGTGGCAGGCTTCCCTTGGAGCACGGGGCCCCTGCCTTGTTTGGAGAGAGAAATAAACTAGGGCAAATAAACCCCTCCTGAAGTGGAGGAAAGAGACTGATGGTGGCATCCCCGAGGTCCCACCCCGCCGGCCTCCTGCCCTCCAAGAGGTCTTTGTCCTCACCCACCAGAGCTTCAGGCTGTGACTGCTGCGTTCCACCCATTCCCACTATGTCCTCTCTGCCTGGGCAGAGATCATTCTACTTCCCCAAAGCAGAAGGATAACACTGGCGGCCCGAACTAGGGCTGTGATCCCATCCCAGAGTTGCTTCTTCTCTTGGTTGGTGGAGAGAGCCTTTACTCTCCCACTGTGTGGTGGTGGGGGCTGTTCCAGGTACCTGTCCGAGGAGGAGGTGCTGGACCCAAAGAATCCGTTTGTGCAGCTGGTGAGTGGGGTAGTGTGGCTGCTGAGAGATGGACGTGTCTACATTAACGAAAGTGAAGAGACTGAGTGCGAGGAGACACAGGAAACAGGTGGGGTTTTGGAGGGGAAATTACCTTCAGTAATTTATAATTGGGGGCCTGGCAAAAGGGCATTTTTCTAGAGGAGAAAAAAATAGTTGAACATTTGGATGCCTTCCCATGCAGGCTCTTTTAGCAAGTTTGTGAATGTGATATCAGCTCGAACAGCGGTGGGACATGACAGAGAGGGCCGGCTGGTACTGTTCCATGCGGATGGACAGACCCAGAAACGGGGGTAAGCAGGAACCTGGGAATGGTGGGAGTCTGCTTGCCTAGGGTTTTCTTGCCCCCATCTCAGTGACTGGAGGGTTTGTCCTTCCTTAATCTCATTCACAGGCAAAATAGCCTTTGTATAGCTATGTCCTTTACTTTGGGGTTGCAAAAAGATCATTCTGAAACATTTTCCTCAAAGGGTCAGTCCTTCCCAGGGAACAGGACCCCTAAACCGTTGTCTATCCCTACTTGGTCTCCCACATTTCCAAAGAATGATTCCTTCATATTTTCACTCTTTCCACCTCTGGGTCTCATGCTGTAGCATTAACCTGTGGGAAATGGCCCAGTTCCTAAAGGAGCATGGAGTGGTGAATGCGATTAACCTGGATGGTGGAGGTTCAGCCACATTTGTTGTCAATGGAACCTTGGCAAATTACCCATCGGATCATTGGTGAGCAAGCAAGAGATTCCAGAGTTTCATTGATTCTAGCACAGATCAGTTTATACACTTTTGATTCCACTGAATGATATTTCCTAAACAAAGGTCCCTGCTTTAAGGTTTGCTTTGGATCTGGGACAGACTTGCTTTGAGAATGCCATAGCTAAGCCTGGACAATCAACCTAAGAGTAGCACTGCTGGAGGGGCTTGTAGAATGGTAATGGTGAGGAGACATGTCCCAAATGAAGGGGGAACTTTTCTGACTCCTGTGACCCTGTTTCATGGGATTCCTCTTCTCTCCAGCAAGGATGATAACATGTGGCGCTGTCCCCGCCGTATCTCTACAGTCGTGTGTGTGCATGAGCCACGCTGCAATCCACCGGACTGCAATGGTCATGGGACCTGTGTGCAGGGAATCTGCCATTGTACTGGGGACTTCTGGGGGGGAGATGACTGCAGCATACTGGACTGTGGCCCCTCCAACTGTAGCCTACATGGGCTCTGCACTGAGAGTAAGTGCCGTGAGTAGGGAAGGCAGTTCACCTCAGGGAGGTATCTGTCTCTCCTACCCTGCAGCTCAGAATGCGAAAGTAGGAGGGAGAAGCAGTCACAACTGTGCCTACAGGTACCCGCTCTTACCCCCACTGTCCTCTAGTTTTTACTGAGCCTTTCTCCAGTTCATGGATTGTGAGACTGTAAACCTGGTCTTATGAGTCCAAACCTGCCAGCTCCTGTGATTGATAAGTTTGTCTTGTTTCTCTAGGAGGATGCCTCTGTGATGCTGGATGGACAGGCAGCACCTGCGGTCAAGGTAAGAGCAACACGAGCTCAACCCATCCCTTTGTCCAGGAGAGCTCTAGTGGTGATCCTCAGACCCCTTCATGGATTTCAGGGGAAATGTTGCCCATGGCACACATAATCTAAACCTAGGGAATAGGGATAGTGCAGCTGCCAGTTGGGGGAGGCTTGGGGAGAGAGTTTCTCTTCCTCCTTCTCCCCTTTCTCCTCTACTGGGTTGCCTTAGGCTAAAATTAATGTGAGCATTGTGAAGTAAGCAAGCCCGAGCATTGGGCAGTCTGGGCTCACACCAACGTATTTCTTGACTTATTTTTTTATCCTAGCATGTGCCAACGGCAGCTTTGGGGTGAATTGTGCTCAGAAGTGCCAGTGCCAGAATGGAGCTGCTTGTGACCCTGTTCATGGAAACTGTACCTGTCTTCCTGGCTTCCAGGGAGATACCTGTGCTGAGGGTAAGGAAAGATTACAGCCTCCAGCCTCTAGAAGCAAGAGGAATTGCCTAGGATCTAGAATAAGAGAATAGGGAAACCCTAAGAGATTCACCTGTGACAGCACTATAGAGCCTAGTGCTTAAACCTTCTGAGAGGCTGCTGAAAACTGGTTTAAAGAAATGAAGATGGAATGTGCTGACACCTGCCTAGTCTTCACTCTCCACCCTCCTCTCTATATAGCAGTACTAGAACCCTGGAGTGTTTCTCTCAGCACTGCTGTTTATTGACTTGGAGGACAAAGGAAGCAGCTTGGGATACTGATGGTCAGAAAGGTGGTCTCTGTGCTGTGTCTTTACTCTCCTCCACCCTCTATTCAGTGTGTCCCTTAGGTTGGTATGGCCCAAGTTGCCAGCATGCTTGTATGTGTGAGAGCTCTTGTCCCTGTGACCCCAAGACTGGCGACTGCAACCTTACCTCCACTGTGCAGGACATCCTCTCCCAAGGTACAGCTTTCTTTAGAGAGTTGGAAGGGGAGGGTAATGATGGAGGGAAGGGCATTCTCCTCATGCCTCTCAACTTACCTTTGGGATGGGGGATATTTCACAGTTGGCCAGTGTCTTGCACCTTCCATGGTACGAAAAAGGAATGAAGAACACCTCTACTTCACCAAGTAGGTTGGCTTTTATTTCCTTTTTACTTGGTAAGACTGAGTCTCCATATCTTGCCAAGGCTGGAGGGATGGGGGTACTCACAGACCTGGGCTCACTTCCATTAGCATAGGAGCTTTGGCTTACTCCACTTACAACTTGGACTGGTTCACCCCTCTATAGGAAATATTGGAGCCCTCTACCCTCAGGGGCTCACCTTAGTAATACTGAACTTAGAGTGGGCATCCCATTGGCTTAGAACTCTGAAGCTCAGGAGCTCTGTCAACTCCAGCCTTCCTAGTACCTGGGAATAGAAATCTGCACCACCACACCTAGAAAGTGGATTGGCTTGTAGAAGTAGCTAGTGTGCAGTGGACAGAGCTGGCTTTCATGTCATCATGTCCTAGTTTCAAGTCTGGTCTCTGACACATACTGGCTCTGTCCCTCTGGGCAAGGTACTTAATCTCTCAGTGTCCCAGGCAAGTAATAGTAGAGTAGATGCTGATCTACACTGGTGGAGGGCATTTTCTTACTGTGAGTTGCCTTTGTAGATGAAATCACAGGTCTGGTTCCAAAAGAGTTTACTGTGTAGAAGCAGTGGGTGAGTGGGCTCCTTCTCTGCCAATGCCCAGGCCTGGAAGTCCAGGGTGGTTGCAGCTGTGCACCACTGGGATCTCTAAGGAGGGTGGGGAGGGGGGAGAAGGAAGGTCTCATAGGTTGTATGTTTCCTCCTGACTCCTGACCAAGAACAGTTATTCCCTTCCCAGTGGGATGCCATAGGCCTGGGTGCAGGTGCCAGTGATTCTTCATCATGGCAAGAGCCCATGAGAATATGGCAGTGGAAAGAGACCCAGCCCTGCAGGCAATGCCTTGAGGTCTACTGATGACCCAGATTGTGGGACACCTCCATTCAGCTCTTTAAAATGAAAAGACTAGGAGGGGGCTGACTGTTTAAAGTGGGAGGCATCAATTTCCAAATTCCCTGGTGCATAGAACCTGATTGACAAGCCTGGCTCAGAAAGAGCTGGACCTAAGAGTGTTGTCTTGTTTAGCAGTATAGGGAAGTAGGTTGCCTGCTTCAGAGGGGGACATTTGTAATTCTCTATCTGCCCTGTCTGACTTAGGGACCCAGGAAGCAAAGTGGAACCCAGAGGCTGCAAGGCCAGCTCATCCTCTGTTTATGTTTCATACTCTGGAGGAGGAAAATAAAAGGAAGAAAGGGAGAGGAGCTCCTGTAACCATTGTCTTGATCTGTCTTCTTTCCCTTAGGACAGCCTGGCTGTCTCTCACGTTGGCCCTGGGCCTCTTGCTGCTACTCAGTGCTGCTGCTAATGTGACTTTTGTCCTTGGCTCCAGAGCATCCAGGAGGCGCCTGGATGGAGAGTATGCTTACCACCCATTGCAGGAAATGAATGGGGAGCTGCAATCCCTTGAGAAAGAGCCACAAGGAGACCCTACCCTCAGCATTAAGGACTCAAAACAATGAGAAGTGGCCATTGTCCATCCTGGAAAGTTAGTTCTGCTTGTGGGTTTTTCCAGGGAGAGTTGGTGTGGAGGAAACCTTGCTTAGACAGAAAAGGAGAATCAGACAAAGACCAACATATTGGGGTTTCACATCAAAGCCCGATCCCAGCCCTGGCCTTGGCCCCACTCCTTGGTCAGAGAAGCTGGGATACCTGTGCCTCAGTCTCCTAGCCTGCCTGCCTGCCCAGTAAGTGCCATGCTGCACCACAGCCCTCAGCCAGAGCAATAGTACACCCCCCAGAAAGCTCTACCTCTCAGGGCAGGGCCTCTGGCCTCTTCCCCCTGCCTGTCTGTGTCTGCTTGTCCAGTGAGATGTCCATGTCTTCTGTGGGTATGTAGCAGTGCCAAAGGGACTTCAGCTATCCCAGGGAAAAGAGCAGCTGGAGAACTATTCTCATCATGATTTGACTCATGGTGAAATGAAACAGAATCCATTCCTAAAGTCCTTCCTATGGATAGAAAGGACAGCCAGCCTTTAAGGGCTAGTGGGAAACTTGCACATCTCAGCCTTCCTATGATTTATTCATTCCTGTGGGAAAATTGAGGCCATATTATGGCCTCTTTTATTGTCACTTTTATACAGACCACTTTTTTATGCTATTTGAAATTCTGGCCCCTGTGGTGAGTTGCGTTTTTGAAGACAAAGAGAATGTGGAGAATGAAATTGGTATTTTTACATGAAAACCTGTTTGTTTTTCCTTTCATTGATTACTATTGATTTAATTATTAATATTGAATAAATTGAGGAATGAAAAGAGTTAATGGCCTATTTTCTCAGTCGTCAACTGCAGAGTTTTCAGTTCTTACACTGATGCCTTCGGACAGTACCAAAGGTGGGGACCCAGCAGCCTGGAGGGCACATGTGGCCTTCTCAGTCCTTGGATAAGGCGTTTTGACTGAGTCCAAGTTTTGCAGAATAGATCCCTTTATTAAGGGGATTTGTCCCATGAAGTTTGGGTTCAGCCAAAGGGCTCAAGGCAGCAGCCTCCTCACCCCTGGATAGACCTTAATCAAACACTGCTAGACACAGTTCTTCCTGTGACGGGGTGGGGTGGAGAACCTATTGGCAGGTTTCATTAGTTCCTGCAGTCTTATATGTGCCCTTATTGCCCTTACAATCATGTATCTCTGATGTCACAATGATAACAGCTAACATTACTAAGCTATTTATTAAGCTAATCATAGCTAAATATTTTTTATTTATGTATGATGTACTTAAACCCTACGGATACAAAATAGAACCTCACCAGGGTTTCTGCCTTTGCATCAGCTATCTTCATGCTTAGAATGCTCTCCCTCTTCACCTCTGACTTGTGGAGTTCCTAGGAGCCTCAGTTCAGATATCATTTCCTAAACAACTCTTATTCCAATCCCCTCAATTGGTAGTGCCCCATTGGAATTACTTTATAGGTATTTTATGTTTACTGATCTACTTATAGTTTCCCTCCGCTTTAACCTACCTACCCCTGCATACCCCTGTAAGGTCCCTGAGAACAGGGATGGACTTCTTTGTTTTGGTGTATTTACCCTCCTGTGTGTGGCACACAGGCACTTGACGGTTGAAAGATTGACTTGGAAGTCATCTAATCTAATCCCTTTGCCCAGTGAGAACTAATATCCACCTTCTTCCTTCCAACGTTTGGCTCCTCCTATAACAGCTGAGAAACAGCTCTACTCAACCTCCACTCATTCTGATGAACTGAAATCTCAGAATGCTTGTGTTTAGTGCAGTCACATAGAAGAGTCCATAGTAGAGAAATCTTCCCTGAGAGCTACTAAGATTACAAAACTTTGCTCTCACACGTGAAATTTATCCATGGTCAGTGAATAGGTATTCTCATGGGAGAAATAAACATGAACAATCTAGATCCTATCAGGCAAAGACATTCAGTCATTCGAGGGTTGTTGGGCTGCTCTTTGGCCCTCTGGTCCAAGGAACTGCCCTCTGGCCTTCCTGAGATAGGTCCATTTTTCTCAATGACTACATTCACAAAATCTTGTTGTAATTCATGGATGTAGAGCCAGAAAAATCTTAAGCATTATCTAATCCAGGGCCTTCTCATTTTATAGAGGAGCAAACTGAGACCCAGGGAGATTAAGTGCCATTCCTGGGGTCACACTGGTACTGAAATTTAAGCCAAGTTCTGCAACACCAAATGTAATTGCTTTATCATGTAGAAGAAGCTGGCTGGCCATTTTTGTCTTGTGACATAGTGGGAGGTGGGGGGGAAGAGAGGGGCCTCCCCCCAGGAGGGATAAGGATGAGGAAAGAATGGCTATGATTTAGAAACCAGTACCTAGACGGGTTGTGGAATCATCTATAGAATAGTAAATATAGAATAACTTCCCTTTCTAGAATACTTAAGCATGAAACTTCCTAAAGAAAATGAGATATTTTAGCCATTCTTGAAAAGTCTTTTCTAGCTGTAACTAGTTCTTGGCCATATTTGATTCTATTTGTGCCTTCAGAGTACCATGGACAGCACATGAGCATATGCTGTGGATTCTACAGCAGTGTCCATAAGTGATTGTATAGATTTGACAGCTTCATTCAAAGAAATTTAGATATATTTCTACATATCTAACTTTGAATTTAAAACTAGACAATGCTTCCATTAGTAACAGGGCTGCTACTTGACTATTCCATGTGTCACTTTGGAATTTGTCTTTTTAATTAGACTGGAACTTTTCCAAAGTTTCTGCCTGTGTCAAAAAGCATAAGAAAGAACACTTATGTCCAGTTCTATACCAGTCTAAGTTTGTTAGTGTAGACAAGAGTGTTTATGAAACTGAATTTCCATAAAGATGGCTACACAGAATGCCATGGCATTGGTAGTGACTGAGTTATGGAAGACTATCAGATCACATTCTGGCCCCTCTTAAGGGACTCTGAAGAATTATATTAATAAGAACATACAGTTACGACCCAGTAAGTCAACTAAAGCAACAAGCCCTTTGTTTGTGGGCATTGTGAATAATCAATTCAAATAAGAAATGAGATCAATCAATAATCAACAAGTATTTATTAAGGTCTTACTATATTCCAGATATTTAATAGGTTCTAGAGAAGGAAGACTAAAATGGAAACACTTTCTGCTCTTACAGCATTTTTATTCTATACATGCCATTAATTAGGGAATCAAAGGGACTGTGGGAAAGAAATACTTCAGTGGCTTCCCCAGGAGGCATGTGCTATGAAAGTATATTGCTTCAAAGTCTGAGCCACTGGTATTTTATTCCCGGAAAGTCAGATATCTACTTGCCATATCTGCCTTTGTTCCTAAACAGAATAAATGGAAATTGTGGAGCCTGGGAATACCCAGCCTCAAAATTGGCTGGCATTGCATGATTAGGGTTCACCTTTCCAAGAGGATCATATTAGGTGGAAATGGGAAGAGGCACTTTGATTGTAAACTCCATGAGACAAGCACTATTTATTCATCACTGTTTTGCCCTGAAGCAACTCAGATAGTTGTTTGCATGTAGGAGATGCCTAATGTTGGTTAAATTAAAATAATTTAGTGATTTCTGGGGACCAATCAGGGTGACCATTTTGGCTAGATAGAGTTAATACTCTTACTTTCATCCTTCTGCTAGCTCTGCTAATCTCAATTTCCAATTACACTGGTTTTGGCTAGCTTGTCTTCCTGTACTTTTCCATTGCTCTCCTAGTGAATTTATGTAATCTCAGAACCTAAGAGGATGCATTACCGAAAGGGCTATTTCATTTTAGTTGCTGCATGCTTGTTGGGAGGCGTTAATGAGGCTTGGCGATGGTTGGTGAATGTTCTGCAGAGTGATAAAGGAAGCCACCCAAGGCTGCAACTGCCACAGCTGTATTGTGGGAAGAACACCCATCTGGGGAGAAAGAATATTGTTAGGCCAACCACCAGATACACTTTTCATTGCTGCTGAGGTGGAACAATTCCACCCTGATGTCACCACTTATGTGTTCAGCTTTAGGCATGGACCTTTAGCTCATGTTTTAATCCCTTAAAATTATTTAGTAGAGGTTTGAAACCTCTCCAATGGTGTCACCCATAGTGTTCTATTTCTTCTAACAATAGCCTTAGGAAAATGTGAGTGAGCCATGACTGTTTTCTCCTATTGCAGAAGTGAAAAGGACCTGACTCAGAGACACACAGAATGTAGATTGCCTTGCTTCTCAATCCCTCTCCCGTGTCCTTTCTTTTGTTGTCACCAATCTAAATGAGCATCTGTTTTTTTAAATATGAATGGTCTTGAAAGGATCTGGATTTTGGTTCACTTTGCTAATGTCTCTGACCTTGAAGAAGAGTCCCAGATTCACGAGGCTGCCTCAAGGAAACAGCTGCCTCCCACAACTAAATAAGGTCATTTCTCTCCAGCAGGTGAGAAGAATTAGTTCTTAACTGGTCATCGGTATCTGGCAGGCATTGGCACTGATAAAGAAAATTCTGAATGCCTTGTGATGGCTTTCCCTTGCTTGATAAGACTTGCTAAAACCTATAAAATTTTTCGAGTTTCCTTTCTTATCACCACTTGCAGGTGGAGATGCAGATGAGAAGGTAAATGACCAAAAGAGAGAAGGGGAGAATGGAAGGGTTTGGCTAATCACACCCTAGGTAACTGACACTGACCGGAGAATACCCAGAAAAAGAGAGGATCCATCTTGTTCTCTGCTTGCACCCTGAACTTGGGGAGGAATTCTTAAGAAAAATAAACTAAGTTCCTCCTAAAATATGAAAAGTAAGAAACTGGATCAAGTATTTCTATCAACTCCAATATGATAACTGTTCTCTTTGCTACTAGCACACTTTTTCATTCTAGATTTGCAAACTAACATTTCCTTTTAGTGTTCTAGATCACCTGACATGAGGGAAGGAATCCAGGGCTCTTCCCTGGAAATGTTTTTTTCTGAAGAATGTAATCAAAATGGGCATTTTCAGAAGAGCAAATGCAATTTATGTCTACTAAGTTGTCACATATTTCTGTTAGTAAAATATAGGGCATCTCTGCATAGAAAAATGTGTGTGTGGGTAGAAGTGACTAAGTTTAGTACCAGGCTTTTTTCAGGCACTGGAAAGACATCCTATAAGCTTTTGATGGCTTTACCTGAAAATCCTTTCTCTCTCCTCTTAACTCTTCTCAGTGATTGTTGTTCATCTTCACCAACTCTGGGTAATTGCTTTCTGTTGTCATCTGGGGACAAAAAAAATTAAGAGGAACATCAGGGGAAATTCTTTCACATGAATTTTTCCAAATATCTCCTGCCTTCCCCCACCCTCATTCCAACAACCCTATCCTGATGTGGGAGACTTGTGGAAACTGAAGGTGCTGTTTGTGGTTTCTCTTTCCTGACTGTATATTCCAAGTGCTATATAAATATGAGTTATCATTATATTTATTCCATCAGTTCTAGAGTTTCCGCTACTTCTCTGATAAAGTCTCCTCTTTATATT